>NW_027362763.1:320341373-320941373 GCF_046119375.1 Phyllobates terribilis
TGGTCGGAATTTGGGCCCATTCCTTCTGACAAAACTGGTTGTAACTGATCCAGGTTTGTAGGTCGCCTTGCTCGCACCTGCCTTTTCAGCTTTGCCCATAAGATTTCAAAGGACTGAGATCAGGGCTTTATGATAGCCACTCAAAAATATTTGACTTTGTTATCCTTAAGCCATTTTGTTACCATTTTGACAGTATGTTTCTGGTCATTGTACATTTGGAAGACCCATTTCTACCCAAGCTTTATCTTCCTGGCTGATGTCTTGAGATGTTGCTTCAGTATTGCTACATAATCTTCTTTTCTCATGATGTCATCAATTTTGTGAAGTGCACCAGTCCCTCCTGCAGCAAAACAACCCCACAAAATGATGCTGCCACCCCCGTGTTTCACAGTTGGGATGGTGTTCTTAAGCTTCCAAGCTTCTCCCTTTTTCCTCCAAACGTAACGATGGTCATTATGGCCAAAAAGTTCAATTTTAGTTTCATCAGACCACAGAACATGTCTCCAAAAATTAAGGTCTTTGTTCCTGTGTGCATTTGAAAACATTAATCTGGCTTTTTATGTTTCTTTTGGAGTAATGGCTTCTTCCTGGCAGAGTGGCCTTTCAGCTCATGTTGATACAGTACTTGTTTCAGTGTGGATATTGACACAATATTACCAGCTTCCGCCATCATCTTCACAAGGTCTTTTGCTTTTGTCCTTGGGTTGATATGCACATTTCGGACCACACCATGTTCATCTCTGGGACACAGAACCCGTCTCCTTCCTGAGCGGTATAATGGCTGGACATTCCCATCTTGTTTGTACTTGCATATAATTGTTTATACAGATGAACGAGGCACCTTCAGGTATCTTGACTTTGCAGTAAGTAATAAAAATGCATTAAAACACTCTTTCATTATTCTGGCATTTAGCAAATATCAAAAATTATGGTAATCCTAACTGACTTAAAAAAGGAAAGGTTTATTCTGATTTCAGGTCAGATATTGAGAAAAACATGCATGTGTGTCTTTTTATATAGTGTATGTAAACTTCTGGTTTCAACTGTATATGTCCCCCATCTGGGCCCATCCTGGTACATAAGTTCCCCATCCTGGTATATATGTCCCCCATCCTGCCGCTCTTTAACGCATAAAAAAAAACTTCCCTCTGCTCCCACGCTGCGCAGCATCCTCTTCTGAAGCCAGCAACTGACTTCTGTGTACAAGCACCAGGCAGCACATAACATCACTGCCATGCGACTGGCTTGTCATCAGCCGATGATTGACCAGCGCGCGGACCTCTGGGCCGCAATACACTTTAGCTGAATGTGCATTGTCGGCGCGCCCCCCTCCTGCAAGGGCCCGGTTGCGACTTCGATAGTAACACTCTTGGATCGGACCATAGAAATTTCAATGCATGATCTTTTGCTTTCAGTAGAGATAAATCGCTGCCAGAAGTACTTCTGGGAAAGGCCTTCTCCTCCCTCCCAAATGAAAATACCTGAATGCTCAGCCAAAACGAGCACTCATGTCTGTAGCAAAGTTGGAAGAGGTCAGGAACAATTAGCCGATAGCTACCTCACGTGTATGACCAGCTTGTCTGCATTACATGGACAGCCGATTATTTTATTTGAATGGGCACTAAATAAATAATTATGCAATACGCTGAAAAACAATGGACAGCACCTACAAAAAGGAGGGGCGGTGGTTGGCGCACGGCGCCACTCCTTTAAGGCAGGAAACGTTAGGACCCAGTGAGAGGTTTACCATGATGCGGAAGTGGGCTTTATACAGGCTAATTAAATGTTAAACTAAAAACCTCGTGTTCAGTCATACATATCTTTGCCGAGAGGCATTAGATCAATTGTATGATTTTTTTTGGGAGGTGCGGTCCATGCTCTTTTTTTTGTGGTGTAATTGGAATTGAACACAGATTCTTCCATTACCGGGGTTCACAAGAGCAGAAAACCCTTGTTGTTAGGGATCCTTTATAACAAAATAGGATGATGTATAGCAAAAACTCCCATTATACTGTTTATTCAAAGGGGTTGTTCGGTGAAAATAAATTATCACCTATCTATAGGAATGGGGATAACTTATTGATCTCTGGTGATCCAACTACTAGGACTCGCACCATTCGGCAGACTTTTATTACTATTAGAAAGGATCATCCATACACATGCTCGACCTGCTCACCATTTATTACCTATGGGGCCGCCGAGCTCTGTACGCCAGAGAATGGATGGAGTGGCGGTTGGGCATGCATAGTGCCACTCCATTCTAACAGGGATAAAAACTTCCCATTCTGCAGAATGGTGCGGGCACCAGCGATCGGTTCTCCACGACCAAAAAGTTATTGTCTATCCACAGGCAGACAGCTGACACCTTCAGCTCCTTAAAGACCAGCCGATTTTGTCTTTGTACTGTGATTTTACCTCCTCTTATTCCTCTTGGTCTTTTGACATATCCATATGACAGCTTGTTTTTGTGTGAGACAAGTTGTAGCTTTTTATGATACCATACACACAAAAATTCAATGTACTGAGAAACGGAAAAATAAAATTGTAAATGTGGTGAAATTGAGAAAATAATTGCAATTCTACACTATGTTTTTTTTGTGTGTTTGTTTTCACGGTGTTCATTTTGGAGTAAAAATTATTATGGGTCCAAGATTCTCCAGGTCAGTTTGATTATGTCAATGCTACACTTGCACAAAAAATTCTGATGTTTGTTAAAAAAAAATATATATATAGAATTCGACTTACCGGTCATTCGGTTTCTAATAACCCACCACGACAGCACACAGGAGGATGTAACCTCACCCTAATAGGGACAGGAAATACGAAGAGGTTTAAATAGCCCCACCCACATCCTTCCCCCAGTGTTATTACAAAGGACCACAAGAGTATAGATGCTTCAAATTAATTTTTATTTCTACTGATCAAGCTGTCGTAGAAACAATAAGCGAGAGGGAGGGAATTACCCGTGCTGTCGTGGTGGGTTATTAGAAACCGAATTACCAGTAAGTCTAATTCTATTTTCTCTAATAACCCTCCACGACAGCACACAGGAGGTATACCAAAGATATACTAGGGAGGGACAATAGCCTGAAGGACCTTCCTTCCGAAGGCTAAATCTCCAACAGACATTAGGTCTAGTCTGTAGTGTTTGGAGAAAGTATGAATTGAGGACCATGTGGCAGCTCTGAAAATCTGTTTGATGGATGTGCTGGCTTTTTCAGCCCAGGAGACAGATATCGCCCTTGTAGAATGGGCCTTGAGCTTTGCTGGAGGAAGTAGATCCTGGATCTGGTAAGCCTCGGTAATCGCCCTCTTAATCCAGTTGGCTATTGTGGATTTTGCTGCTTTCTTTCCTCTGTTTGGACTTTGTGTATGGACAAATAGGGTCTTGTCTTTCCTTCCTTCTTCTGTTTCCTGAAGATAGTGCAGTACTATTCTCCGAATGTCCAGAGTGTGGAATTCCATCTCTTTTTTGTCTTTTGGGTTGTCACAAGGTCCCAGGGGGGAACAAGGTCTGTTACTCTAGGGTGGATGCAGGTGGCTGCTGTCATAAATCTTCTCACCCACTGATGTTCCGCTAGTCTTTGATCTAAGTATGAACTTAACGCCGCTACCTGGACCTTAAGAGTACTAGGTCTGAGACCTTTGTCCAGACCTTCTTGTAAAAAGTCTAGAATCTGAGCCACATCAGCCCTAAGAGGGACTGGGCGAGTGGGTGCACACCACCTTAAGAAGGTTTTCCAGATCTTATGGTAAATGGTGTTCGTTACAGGTTTCCTGCTCTTCTGGAGAGTTTTGATGACTTTCTCTGAGAGGCCTCTTGTTTTTAATATCAGGAATTCAGAAGCCAGGCAGTTAGGTGTAGTCTCTCAGGATCTGGATGGTAAAAAGGTCCCTGGAGAAGGAGATCGTTGATGGGAGGAAGGATTAGAGGGCTCTCCACACTCAGACTGGTTAACGCTCCGAACCAACTTCTTTTTGGCCAGCGAGGGGCCACTAGGATTACTCTGGTCCCTTCGGTCCTTATCTTCTGTAAGGTTTTTGAAAGGATAGGTAGTGGGGGAAAGACATACGCTAGTTTGAATTCCCATTTGTAAGCGAATGCGTCCACGCCCAGCCAAGGGCCGTTTGGATCCAGGGAGAAATATTGAGGTACTTTCGCGCTCTGGTATCCGGCGAAGAGATCTACCTCTGGATAGCCCCATCTCTCGACTAACATCTGGAAGACGTCTGGGTTTAGGCTCCACTCTCCTGGATGAATCATTGTTCTGCTTAAGAAGTCGGCCTGGATATTGACTGAACCTTTGATATGAAGAGCCGACAAGGATAGATGTTCTTCAGCCCAGGAGAATATTCTTGCTGAGATAGCTTTTAAGCTTTTGTATCTTGTGCCCCATTGATGACGAAGGTGGGCTACCATGGTGATATTGTCTGAAAATATCTGAATGTGAGATTTCTGGACCAGAGGCTCTGTTGCTCTGAGGACTTCCTCTACGACTTTTAATTCTCTAAAATTTGATGAGCTCACCTCTTTGGTCCATATACCCTGGAATAGCTCTTGGGAGACCATGGCTCCCCATCCCTTTTCGCTGGCATCCACTTTTATGGTTACCAGCGGATTCTGGATCCATGGTACTCCTCTGTTCAGATTTTTTCCGATCAGCCACCAGAATAGATAGGTCCTTACTCGTGGTGGTATAGGGATTCTCCTGTTCAGAGACTGTGGGGATCCGTCCCAATTCGTAAAGATGTGGGTCTGTAATGTTCGGGTATGCGCCTGAGCCCAGGCCACCATCTGAATACAGGATGTCATAGACCCGAGGACCGACATGGCGTTTCTTAATGATACTGATCTTCTGCTCCTTAGGACATTGATTTTTGCTTTTATCATGACCTGTTTTTGTTTGGGCAGGAATGACATCTGGCTGTGGGAATCCAATAGTACTCCTAGAAATGTTTTTGTCATGGAGGGGACCATATCTGATTTTTTCTGGTTCACTAACCAACCCAGAAACGATAGGATCTGAGTGGTCAACTGTAGATGTTCTCGGAGTACTGGTACTGAGGGCCCGATTAATAACAGATCGTCGAGGTATGGTACTATTGAAATGTTCTGACCCCTGATATAAGCCATGACTTTTGTAAATATTCGCGGGGCTGATGAAATTCCAAATGGGAGAACATTGAATTGATAGTGGACTATTTGATCCCCCTGAGCCACTGAAAATCTTAGGAACCTCCAGTGAAGTGGATGTATGGGGATGTGGTAATATGCATCCTGGAGGTCGATTGTGGCCATGACATAGTCCTGTCCTATCAGGGGGGCCGTCGACGTGATGGATTCCATCTTGAATCGTTGGTAGTGGATATACTGATTCAGTGGCCTTAGATTGATTATAACTCGGTGTGAGCCATTTGGTTTTTTTATTAGGAAGAGTCTGGAATAATGTCCTGTGCCTATCTCTCTTGTAGGAACCAGGGATATCACCCCTGAGGACAATAGGTCTGTAAGACCGGATATCAGGGTGGCCTGGCGACTCAGAGGAGAGCGGTGTTAACCTTATCCTCTCTGGAGGATAGGAGGAGAAATTTATTTTTACTCCGAACTCGACAACCCTCAGGACCCATGGGTCTGAGCAGATTTCTTTCCACTGAGGAAGAAAATTCGAGATGCGGCTCCGACTGTCCTGACGTCATGGTCTGTTCTGACGTTGGTTTTGGGAGAGAAAAGATCCTAGTTACTTACCGGTAACGGGATTTTACAGAGCCCATGACAGCACCACCTGAGAGAGGGTATCCGCCCACCAAGGACAGGAACCTACTGAATAAAAAGGCGGTACCTCTCCTCCGCATCAGTTTTTTGTTTCAGAGCATGAGAGGGCCTCCGAAGACAGGTTAATACATAACCACCACCTCAACATATGTACTAAACACCTTAAAAAAAGTGCACACCACAGTGATAAAGGGGAGGGAATTAATAGGGTGCTGTCATGGGCTCTGTAAAATCCCGTTACCGGTAAGTAACTAGGATCTTTTCCCCTTCTCCCATGACAGCACCACCTGAGAGATTTATAGAGATTAAATACCAGAGGGAGGGATCACCGCTTGCAACACCCTTCTACCAAAGGACAGATCAGTAGAAGAGGAAAGGTCAAGACGGTAATGTTTGTAAAATGTAGCAGGGGATGACCAAGTTGCCGCCTTACATATAATGTCGATGGGCACATCCGCCTTCTCAGCCCAGGAAGCAGCTACCGCTCTGGTGGAATGGGCCTTCAGGTTCTCAGGAACCGGCAGATTGCTAGAAGAGTAGGCTAAGGTAATAGTATCCCTGACCCATCTAGCTATGGTCCCCCTTGTAACCTTAAGTCCTTTCCTAGCCCCCTGAAAGGATATAAATAAAGCGTCACTCTTTCTCCAGGCTTTTGTCACTTCCAAATACTGGACTAACACCCTCCTAACATCTAAGGTGTGAAGCTTATATTCCTCAGAATCCCTAGGATTAGGATAGAAGGAAGGGAGAGTGATTACTTGCGTCCTATGGAACTTGGAGGCTACCTTTGGAAGATAGACCGGGTCTGGTCTTAAGATTACTCTATCCATACATACTTGAGTGAATGGATGGTTAATGGATAGTGCGTGTAAGTCACTGACTCTACGAGCTGATGTCAGGGCCACCAATAGCGCAGTCTTTAAAGTTAAGATTTTTTCTGAAACCTTCTCTAAGGGCTCGAAGGGAGGTTTGGTTAATGCTTTCAGAACTAAATTAAGGTCCCAAGGAGGCATTCTTGGAACAGGAATAGGTCTGGATCTATGACAGGCTTTAATAAATCTAATGATCCATCTATTTGCTGCCAAGTCATAATTATACAGTGCCCCCAGAGCAGATACCTGTACCTTAAGAGTACTGGTGGCTAGTCCCATGTTTAACCCCTTCTGGAGGAATTCTAGTATGGCCTCAATAGGAACTCTCCCTTTGGCAGACTGACCCGAGGTAGACAAGAACTTAGCCCAGGTTCTACCATAGATTCTAGTTGTTATCGGCTTTCGACTTGCTAGAAGGGTAGTAACAAGATCTGGAGAAAACCCCCTTTGCGTCAATAGCGACCTCTCAAAATCCAAGCCGTCAAATGCAGGCCCGCTCTTTGGGGATGACAGACTGGGCCCTGCCTGAGGAGATCCGGGATGTCCGGAAGAACCCATGGATCTGCTTGGGACATTCTCTTCATCCAAGTGAACCATGGTCTCTTGGGCCAGAACGGGGCGATCAATATAACCCTCGCCCGTTACTCTCGGATCTTCCTCAGGATAGTAGGGATCAGTACTAAAGGGGGAAAGGCATAAGCTAGAGTGAAATCCCACTGAATCTGCAGCGCGTCCACCGCAAACGCCCCCTCTTTTGGATTCAGGGAGCAAAAGGTTTCGGTCTTCCGATTGTGTCTGTTTGCAAACAGATCTATCTGGGGCTGTCCCCACCGATCCACAATCTGCTGAAAAACGGCTGGATTCAACTCCCACTCTCCTTGTTTCAAGATGTGACGACTCAAGAAATCGGCCTTTATGTTCTCTTCCCCTTTTATATGCAGTGCCGAGAGCGTAACCAGCCGACTCTCGGCAAACCTGAAGATCTGATCCGCTATTAACATCAGAGGGAGAGACCTGGTACCCCCCTGATGATTGATGTAGGCGACTGTTGATCTGTTGTCTGACATTATCCTGACGTGAGGACCCTGAAGAACAGAACTGAATTCTTTTAGCGCGTTTCTGGCTGCCAACAGCTCTTTCATGTTGGAAGAGAGGCTTGTCTCGCTGTCCGACCAGAGGCCTTGTACAGAACGATCCCTTAGGTGAGCTCCCCAACCTTCCGCACTTGCGTCTGTTGTAATTGTATCCGACACCTGGAAGGTCCAAGGAACCCCCAAAGATAGGTTGACCGGAGATGTCCACCAGTCCAGGGAGTTGATCACAACATCTGGAAGAGATATTTTCCCATTCAGGCGACCTTTGAGCCGCCTGTCCGCTGCCAGAATCTCCTGTTGAAGACATCTGGAATGGTGCTGGGCCCACTGAACCGCCGGAATGCAAGACGTCATTGTACCCAACAGAGACATTGCACTCCTCAGGGTGATGGTCGGATTGCTGACAATCTGAGATGTTAGGGATCTGATCTTCAGTTTCTTTTCCTCTGGCAGAAGACAGGTTTGGTTTTCCGAGTCCAGAATGAGACCCAGGAAAGACTGAACCCTCTTTGGTTCCAGCCTTGACTTCTCCAGATTTAACAGCCAACCTAGGCGTCTTAGACTGGCCATGACGTCCGCCAGGGCTAGAGCACAGAGTTGACTTGATCTGCCCACTACTAAGAAGTCGTCCAGATAAGGGATGACTAAAATATCTCTTTCCCTCAAGTGCGCTGTGACCTCCAGAATGATTTTTGTGAAGACTCTCGGCGCCATGGAAATGCCAAAGGGAAGAGCTGCGAACTGAAAATGCCTTACGTGCCTGCCGAATTGTACAGCTACTCTTAGAAACTGTTGATGATCTGGCAAAATCGGGACGTGGTAGTAGGCGTCCTTCAGATCGAGGACGCACATAAAACAGTCCGGAAATAACATCTTTATGGCTGATTTTATTGTTTCCATCTTGAAAGGCCTGTAGATTAAATGGTCGTTCAGTCTCTTTAAGTTCGCAATGGTCCTGAAGGAGCCGTCCGGCTTCTTTATTAGGAAGAGGGTCGAATAGAATCCTCTTCCTTGCTCGGGTGCAGGTGTTTCCACCAGAACTCCTTTCCTGAGCAGAGAGAGAACTTCCTGCTGTAAGGCTATCTGTTCCACTAAACCTCTGGGGGCTGATATTTTGACAGTGTTCTTGGGCCTGCTCTTGAACTCTAGTGTGAGCCCCCTCCTGATTATCCCTAAGATCCAAGAATTGGATGAAATTTTCTTCCAGGCAGGCAGGAAGTGGGACAATCTTCCTCCCACCTGGGGGGAACTGTCACTTAGGGGCTTTCTTATTCTCGGAGGAGGGACCCCCAAACATGAAGCCTCTGCTATACGGCTTTCGGTCTTTCCAGCTACCTTGGTCTCTGGGAGCTTTACTGTTAAATCGGGAACCAGACACCGTGGGAAATCCATGTTTTTTGTCTGCGGCTTTATCTAGGATGTCATCTAGACCTTTGCCGAACAAGAAGTCCCCCTCACAAGGGATTGAGCACAGTTTAGACTTTGACTGCACATCTCCTGGCCAGCTCTTGAGCCATAGCGCCCTACGGGCTGCATTAGAGAGGTTTGCAGACCGGGCAGCCAGCCTAACTGAATCTGCCGATGCATCTGCCAGGAATGCAGCCGCTCCCTGCACAAGAGGAAGGTCTGATAGAATTTTCTCCCTGGACACATTCCCCCTGATCTGGTCTTCCAATTGTTGAAGCCAGATCATCATAGATCTAGCAGTGCAGGTCGCTGCTACTGCCGGTTTAAGGGCCCCTGCTGACGACTCCCAGGTTTGCTTAAGGAAGGACTCCGCTTTTTTATCCAGCGGGTCTTTTAAGGCTCCTAAATCCTCAAAGGGCAGAGTGGATTTTTTTGAAGATTTTGAAATGGCCACGTCAATTTTAGGGGTTTTGTCCCATTTAGCCGCATCCTCATCCTCAAAGGGGTACCTCCGCTTGGAGGATGACGGCAGCTGACCCTTCCTCTCCGGTTTCTTCCATTCCCTTTCTATCAGAGATTTAATCCTGTCATTGACCGGGAATGAGCGTCTCCTCCTTTGGTCTAAGCCCCCGAACATAACATCCTGGACTGTTCTGGGCACTTTGGTATCGGTAATACCCATAGTCCCTCTGACGGCTTTAACTAGTCTCTCAGTATTATCAACCGAAAAACAAAGTCTGCCCCCCCCATTATCATCCGAAGACTCCGATGACGATGAGGAGTGATTAGAGGAGGAAGGCAGTTCTCTCGTAAAACGGGACTCCACTGATTCCTCTGATTCTGAAGAAACTAGTTTTCGCTTCTTCTTTTTGAGTGAGGTTAAGCCTCTTAAAGACTCTCTGACCTCTGTCTGGATTAGATCCTTTAATTCTAAAGAAAACCTGGGGGACTCCTCTGCAATGGTTTTCTGAATACAGTCTGAGCATAGGTTTTTGGCATAGGAGGTGGGAAGACCGATTTTGCATAAAGCACACTCCCTGTTTTTATTTTTAGCACTACACTTCTTCGCCTCCTGCCCCAAGAAATAAAAGGAGAAGAAGGAGGAAAAGAGAGAGAGAGAGAAGAGCACATTATTCAAGGTGAGACTTTCACGAAGATCACTCACCACACTGCCGTTCAGACTAGGGTACCGGAGGCGGTGGTTGCCGTTCACATGAGGGCTCCCATCTGGCGGAGGTGGACTGACGAAGTCTTTTCTGACCAGTCTTGCCGGAACTCGTACGCCCCTCACTGCTGTGACTTTGTCGATGGGAAGATTCCCGTTCCATTTGTTTGAGCTGCTTGCGCTGCTTTGATGGCTGTGGCTGCTGCTGTACTTCCTGTGGCGGTGACAGCTGCTGCCCAGGTGACTGCGGTTCCTCATTCATCATGGCGGGGATGCAGACACCGCCATCCTGATTGCTCCCCATCCTTAAAAGCAGTAGGGCTCCACCTCCTTTAGGCTCCTCCCCTTCCGGCAGCGTGCTCATCTCTCTTTTTTTTTTTTTTTAATTTTAGCCAGCTGGCGCGCTACCCGCAGATCCACCTGCCTCTGCGCGTGCGCAGCCCAGCGGCACCCGGCGCGCTTGCAGCGGGATGACAGCTTCCCACCCGCGCATGCGCAGACCCGGTTTCCGGCGCACTCCGTGATAGGGCGCGTCAGCACCCCGCGCGTGCGCAGCCCGGACTTCCGGCGCGCTCCGTCAGAGGGTGCGACGCGACCCCCACGTGCGCAGCCCGGAAGACCTGCCGGCCGGCGCGCTCAGTTCATCTTTGCGAGGCGCAGGCCCCGGCGCACGCGGGGAGGCATCCGAAGGAAAACAGCACCTCCTCCCCACACGCAGACCCGGGCAGCAGCCAGACGGGCTGGGAACAGGGACCATCTGCTGCTTCCACGGCCTCCAGGCCGCACCGTCCATAATCCAGGTACGTGAGGTACCACCTGGTGAGGCTCCCATCAGGGACAGGAACCAAAAACTGATGCGGAGGAGAGGTACCGCCTTTTTATTCAGTAGGTTCCTGTCCTTGGTGGGCGGATACCCTCTCTCAGGTGGTGCTGTCATGGGAGAAGGGGAAAAAGATTTTTGCCTCCTCTACCTTTTGGGTAGCTCCATCGTCCTGTTTTGCCTTTACCCCTATATTGAGGGGTCTGCTCTTGGGAGGGACGAAAAGGCCTCTTCCTCACATTCCTAGGTTCCAGGAGGGCCTTCTTCTTGTCTGAGGCCTTCTCTAGAAGATTATCTAGGGCTGGCCCGAACATGTATTTCCCCTTAAAGGGGATGGAACACAACTTCATTTTTGATGCCACGTCGCCGTTCCAGGATTTCAACCATAGGGCCCTTCTTACAGAGTTTGATAGCCCAGATGCTCTTGCCGCCACTCTCACGGATTCTGCAGAGGCGTCTGCTAAAAACCCCGTAGCTTTCTGTAGAAGAGGTAGGGATGACAAGATGTCTTCTCTGGGGGTGCCTGAAACTAGGTGTTCCTCCAGTTGATCTAGCCAACGAGCCATTGATCGAGCTAGGCCCGTAGAGACTGCGTTGGTGCTTAATAGTGTTGCCGAGGTCTCCCAGAATTTTCTGAGTAGTACCTCCATTTTGCGTTCCAAGGGGTCTTTTAATTGAGAGGAATCTTCAAAGGGCAGCGTGGTTTTCTTTGCTACTCGTGCAATCTGGATATTCACTCTTGGGACTTCAGACCAGCATTCTGCCGTCTCATTGTCTACAGGAAATCTATCCCTTAACTCTGTAGGGATATTTAATCTCTTTTCTGGAGATTCCCACTAAGTCCCTAATACTCTGGTGTATAGGGAACACCATTTTTTTCCTGAAACGTAGCCCCCCAAACATCTGATCCTGTACGGTTTGGGGCACTTTTCCTTCCTCGACCTCCATAGTTCTCCTTACTGCCATGAGGAGTTCCTCCAAACTATCTGATGGAAAGTAATATCTCTCTTGTTGGGAATTATCAGAGGTTGGACTTAGTTCACCTTCCTCTGGAAGATCTTCCGAGTTATACATCTCCTCTTGAGAGTCTTCCTCCCCTCCCTCTGGCGGGCTAATCTTCCTCTTTTTGGCTGCTGAGGGAGTAGATGTAGAACCCTGACTAGGTGAGGGCGTAGGGAGAGTGACCGAAGCTAAGGAGGATTTGATCTCCTGACATACAATCCCCTTTATCTCCTCCATTAAGGAAGGTTGTTCCTGCCTGATTATCTTCTCCGTACAGTCCTTGCATAGGGGCTTTCTATGGGAGGAGGATAGTTTTTTGTACAGATGGGACATCTGCGTGACTGTTTAACTTTTTCTCCAGATGCAGGTTCCTTGTCCCTCTCTACAAGAGAGGGGAGAAGGGGAGGGGAGCTATAATTACTATTTCCTGCATCTGGGAGATGGACTAACAGTGCCATACTTACTGGGACCGGACCGGCGCTGAGCTCTACAGATGCAGAGCAAGAAGCTTCAACAGACATGGTTTTGTCCTACCTGTAGATGTCTTCCTGTCCAGGGCTCCTTTTATGGGCGACCGGACCAGCCTCCCTCTGTTTAGAGGGCTCCTCCCCCGGTGTCCAGGTGAAGATTTCTGATCAAAGGCGGCATTCCGCTCTTCTTCCCCCATAGATGCGGTTCACAGTGGAAAGCAACCTGCCGGAAGTGACGTCATCATCCACCGCCCAGCGTCACTTCTGGTGCCGCAGCGTGCGCTCCACATCCTGGAGCCAGCATCGCCCGCGCATCCAGCGGGGGGAGAGGAGGAGGAGATGGACCGGAGAGCTCAGAGAGGCCTCCGGTCAGAAGATCCTGCAGACCTTGCCCGAGAGCGCGGACTGCAGGAGGGGGTCCCGAATCCAGAGGAGACGGGAGCAGCAACCTGAGGAGGAGAGTTAAAGACCGCTCGATCCTCCGCTGCCCGGCAGCAGCTTCCCGCAGTGCCTGTCACCGGTCCAGCACACCGGGGATGACCTCTTCATCCCTGATCGGGACAGGAAATAAACACTGGAGGAAGGATGTGGGCGGGGCTATTTAAACCTCTTCGTATTTCCTGTCCCTATTAGGGTGGGGTTACATTCTCCTGTGTGCTGACGCGGGGGGTTATTAGAGAAAAACGTTTTGTTTGTATAGTCAGTCTTTCTTTTTTTTTTTTTTTTTAAGGGAAGGTGATTGAAAAAACGCAATTCTGCCTTTTTTTGCTTCTCCTTACTTTGGTAATTGATCAGGTTAATTAATTTCAGATTTTGATAGATTTGCCTGTTAAGGACACGACAGTAATAATAACAACAACAAAAAAAAATTATAATATAAATATTTTTTACCTCATTTTTTAGTCCCCTTAGGGGACTTGAATTTGTAATATGCTGCAGTGTTGCAATATATAGTATAAATCTCAGTCTCCTATGGAGCTCAGCCTGGAGGATAGCTTCACAGGAGTACAGAGATCGCAGTAACAGGGCCCTTCATCAGGTCTTTGGCTGCCATGGTAACCTATCAGTTGCAATTGCATGTACTATTTAAACGCCGCTGTCATAGATTGACAGTGGCATTTAAATGGTTAACAGCTCAGTTTCACATGCGACTTTTAAGGCTATGTGCCCACGATGCAGAAATGCTGCATATTGTTTCCACTTCTCCTGGCAGGAAAACCGCATGCGGTTTTTACATGCGTTTTTCCCGCCAGGTAGCAGCGTTTGTCAAGAGTTTTTGCATGCATTGCTGCATGCGGGTTATCAAGCACTTTTCCAAGCGATTTTAGCATCACTTGGAAAAGTGCTTGACAACATGTTCACACTATACAAATCCATGCAACTGGCATGGATTTATAGTAGTGTGACCAAGTTAGTTAAAAAAAAAAAAAGAATAAGAATGGTAAAAAAAAAAAAAAAAAAAAAAAAAAAAGATTATACTCACCTTCCGACGTCCTCCTGGTGTTTTCTCTGCTGCGTCCGGTGTCTTGGGCGGCTCGCGGTGGTGTGAAGGACCTGCGGTGACATCATTGAGTCATGTGTCACAACAACGCGACCCATACAGCAGACCAGATGGAGGGGAGAAAACACCGGGAGGACATCGGAAGGTGAGTATAATCTTTATTTTTTATTTTAAATAATTATTTTTTTTACAGGTTCTATGGTACCCGGGTCTGGATGAGAGTCTCCTCTCCTCCAGACCTGGGTACCATCCGCACATTGAACCGTGTGATATCTGCTTGTGCAGATGCAGTGATGCGGATGTCAAACGGTCCAATGCAAGTCAATGGCGGCGATTACGATGCGTGTCTGCAAAATTAATGGACATGCTGTGTATTTTTCCGCAATGATAATCCGCAGCGGAAATTTCCGCAGCATGTGCACAGCACATGTGGATTATCATTGGGGACCATGGGGCACGTATTACTATGCGTTTTTTAAGCGTTTTCACTGCGGAAATTCCGTGGCAAAAACGCATAGTGGGCACGCAGCCTAAAGGTAGAGGCTATGTAATATAGAAAGCATCAGCCATGTGCCCTCTGAGACGACCCACACTTTGATACATTTTTTTGCCTCTTCCCCAAAAACGTAGCAATCCTCCAAACTTTTTACCCCAGAGACCAGAGCAGAGACCACCATAACTAGCTACACAGTGTACAGAGCCATTGGAAAAAGGATGAAGATGTGGCATCAGCAACTCATTCTCCGGTCACAGTGCATATTCAATGGAAACTGATCAATTCTATGAATGCCAGCACACAGACATGAAAGAGCACAAAATATATCTACAGTAAGCTAAATCTGCCATCGATCCGCCAACATTTTACTATGCTAACATTACATAACATGTCTGTTCTGTGAAAATGTGCGAGAGGCAGCAAGTATCTGCTATTTCCAATGTGATGCCTTGTCTTCAACACATGAATCCACAGAAGTACTCAAGTCTTTATGTCCATATGAAAATCTAAGAAAACAACACATCCCTCTGTAGATCCAAGTAAGGGCTTGTTCACACGCTGAGTTTTTGCAAAGGGTAAAAACGCAGCACATATGCTGCTTTATTTTTTTCCTTGCAGATTTGAACCTTCTATATATATATATTTTAAATCTGCAGGGTTTCAATTTTCATAGGAATGGGTGACAAGTAAGGCAGATTTCTCTGATATTATGTAAAAGATCTTCGCATATTTTTAGCACTATTGGTTTAGGCCATCAGAATTTATCAAAAATATTTTACAAAGGTCAACTGATTTGAACACTTCCTCTAAGGAATTTTATAAAAGATACCCTTAATTTAAGGGTAAAGTGAAAATAGAATAATGAAACGTCAGTTTTTGATAAGTTTGCCATACAGTTTATTTTATCAGTAATTTTTCAAACCTTCCCTCCCTCATTCCCTGCGTAGATCACCAGTGACAACATGAAAATTGAGCAGCCCTCAATGGAGTACATTAAAGTTTTACATATACAAGCCCCAGAATGGTTCATCTGCAGGCTATGGCCATGTTATTACAGCCAGCTGTCATCTTAGCTGCAGAGCATGGGACCGCAGGGCATCCTAAGAGGATACCATGTAGGGAGTGTGACAATGTTTCGGTTATTACTCCTACATTTGAAGACACATACCTTGCTTGAGGATCTTTACATTTCACCCACTCTAAAATATCTTGGTGAACATTTATACCTTTGTTATGCGGAACTGCTAGAAATTTGGAAAAGGATGAATCACTTCATTATGGTCATGTTAAGTCGGCAGGGTGTCAGGTCTTGAATGACCTTTACGGCAAATGAGATGGTCTGAGGAGGGAGACATGGCCACCATATAGAAGACACGTATGTTACCGCATGCATGCTCAGCTCACAAACAGCCAGTCTGTCTAACTTTAGATGCCTAATTAGTTGGAGGATCGGCGGGCAGCTGACACCCGGTGCTCACAATCCTCCGCCTAGAAGCTCACAATAGATTTCTTTATCTCCTGCCTAAAAAAGGAGTCACAAGCTGCTCGTCACTGGTCACATGTGTCATAATGAGCAGTTTTATTACACTACCAGCATGTATTGTGACCAGGGGCTGACCCCAGTCATTAATTATGTAGTTATATGTGGTCGAAGTGATCTAATGATTCAGCAAGGAATGGACACAACTTTTTATCACATCAAAGTAAACATGCACTTTAGTGATTTTTGTATTGACTATTAATTGGACAAATACAAGGATATGATCAGAATTGCTCCTTTCATAAATATCCTGTGTACAGGGAGGGACTTGTCAATCTATCTGAGCCAGAAGAGGAGAAGCCGGAGAGAAGCTGCGGAGCGGACACTGCCCTGTGCTCCCTGCTCTGAAATGCTGCAGTGTTTCCTAGTAAATTGTAGCTCCTGGTGTGGACGGGGCATCAGCTCCTGACAGGCTCCCTGTAACAGATTATAGTACTAGGAGGGACACCGCTTTTTTAGAAAATATTTTAATTGTAGCTATTCTAGAACATGGCATTGTTTCCTGTTGGAAATTGCTGCTTATCCTTGCAAGCAATGAGTGAAGTCAGTATGAACATTAAATTCTGCTGAATTCTGTGCATCAATCAGCACCGTCAGGCATTACCGATATGTGCACCTTACCACATCAATCAGCCCCACTGGATGGTAAATTTATACCACAAGTAGTAACAGATAGAGCACCAGCTGTAAATGTTGAGTAGTACCTGGCTAAAGCAGATCTGTCACGATAACATTATACTTTACTGCATTGCTTTAAGGGCTTTTCCTAATATAGCAAGTTATCCCCTGTGGATAAAGAATAACTAGGGAGCCCATCGATCTATAGAACAGGGATCAGGAACTCCAGAACAGAGGCTTGTTCTGAATGGAGCAGGAGTGTGCATGCTCAGACATTAATTGTCCATGGGAATATTGGAAATACAGTGCTGTACTTTGTCTGGCAGTCCCACAGACAATGAGTAGAGGGGAGACCAAGACTGTGCACCTCTGCCACATTCAAAATGGCAGAGTCACATTCTGGGGAATGCTAGAGAGTGCAGCATCCCGACCCGCAGCGATCAGCAAGTTATCCTACACTCTGTGGATAGAGAATAACTTGCAATATTAAAAAAAACCCTCTTTTAAAGGGGGACTGTCACCTCTAAAACAGCTACAGGGAGAAAATGAAGTTATATTCTCCATGCAGCTACTTATTTCCAGTCATTAGGAAGATGCAGGAGGCGGTTCCAGTCACCACTCACTATACTGTGAGTACGCTGTAATCACTCCTCCTGCACCTTGACTGACAGTCGGCTCTACACACACACACACCGCAGAGCAGGCTGTCAGTCAAGGTGCAGGAGAAGTGATTGCAGCGTACTGATCTCCCTGCACCGTCCTGGTGAATGGAAGCAGGCAGCTACATGGAGGAAAACACTATTTTCTCCCTGTAGCCGCTGTCCCAGTAAGCTTGCCAGACATGATTTACACACTACTTAATTGCAGATTGCCACTATATCTACAGGTGGCTTTTCTTGGAGGTGACAAGTTTAGAATGAAGACCGTTCCACTGTATTACTAGCCCAAACAGCAGCACTCCCTTAATGAAAACAGCATACCAGTATTCTTTGCGGTTTGGCGTAATAATACGGCTTGTCCCAATAATTTGCTGCCAATACACCGGTTACCAGAGTATGGCGACAGATCTGCTTTAAATACGGTGATGAATAAAATCATTTTAAAGTGACGAAGTGTCTCTAACACAAGGACAATGTGAGCCTTTTTCGTACCCGTACGAGAAATCTAAAAATGCTCGTGTAATCTGGGGTAAGATGTGAGGAGAATTGCCAGCTTTACCTTCACTGACCGCAAATAACTGCTGGAATGAAATAAGGAAGCCTAGGCCAATGCTCTAATCGTTCATGATCAGCATGAAGATGTCGCTCAGCAACAGCTGGTTATAGCTGAACGGTTGCCTGAGATAAAAGTTGCCTTTAAAATAAAGAGCGGAGAGAAAGAAAGCAGAGAAATGAAGGAACATGTCTGAACAAGTGAGCTGTGTGCCTTGAATGCAGAGCTGATCTCAGAAGACACAAGGGCTGCTGCCTGGGTGATGTCAAGACTTCCGCTAGGAGGGAGGGTAAACAGAGGCAGGAGGTCAGCCACGCTGCTCCCCCACAGCTCGCTAAGCCTCCGCTCACACCCAGCACAATGCTGCCATCTAGTGCACGCACGCCTTCTGCACGCAAGGATTTTTTAACGTTGATTAAAATTGATAAATTTAGTCACTGCGCACAAAGGGGAAAAAAAAAAGCATTATTTTCACTAACTCTGTACAGCGACTGTAAAGTTGCCACCAACATTAGCATGATTGCCAGATGATCTAATATGTATAGGGTAGACAAACGTTCCGCCAATAAATAAGGTGGTTTGGGGAGCTTGAATTTCAATATACCTGTGCCTTTATTTCCATAAAGCAATGGGAATTTATTACATGCAAGAAATCCATGAAAGAGGGTAGCATCTGCACAAACCTCTCTGCTAGCTTTCTACAATGTCCAGACACCAAGCAGACAAATGGCGACAAAATAGGACACCTGCATCATTCACTAAGAAATTGGTGTACAGCATTTAAGTCCACAGATTTAGCATCTGCCTCTCAAATGCCATGCATCAGCAGACATATAAATGGGATTTTGCTTCACACTTTGATAACAAATTTACGTATGAGCAACCGATTTGAACAATACATCAATAGTAACTGCATTTTCTACTTTTACACTGTCACTATAATGATCACAAAGAATTTAAACATGTAAATGGTTAAGGATTTAGACCATCTGCGCAATGCAAGACGTCCAGAGGTGACATCTCTGGTGTGATATATACAGGTGCATCTCACTAAATTAGAATATCATCAAAAAGTTAATTTATTTCAGTTCTTCAATACAAAAAGTGAAACTCATATTATATAGAGTCATTAGAAACAGTGATCTATTTCAAGTGTTTATTTCTGTTAATGTTGATGATTAGGTCTTATAGCCAATGAAAACACAAAAGTCATTATCTCAGTATATTAAAATAATTAACAAAAAAACACCGGCAAAGGCTTCCTAAGCATTTAAAAACGTCCCTTGGTCTGTTTCAGTAGGCTCCACAATCATGGGGAAGACTGCTGACTTGACAGATGTCCAGAAGTCAGTCATTGACACACTCCAAGGACCCAGAGTTCCAATTTTCATTTGGAAATCAAGGTCCCAGAGTCCGGTGGAAGAGTGGAGAGGCACACAATCCAAGCTGCTTGAGGTCTAGTGTGAAGTTTCCACAATGAGTGATGGTTTGGGGAGCCATGTCATCTGCTGGTGTAGGTCCACTGTGTTTTATCAAGCCCAAAGTCAGCGCAGCCGTCTACCAGGAAATTTTAGAGCACTTCATGCTTCCCTCTGCTGAGAAGCTTTTTGGAGATGGAAATTTCATTCTCCAGCAGGACTTGGCACCTGTCCACACTGCCAAAAGTACCAATACCTGGTTTAAAAACAACAGTATCACTGTGCTTGATTGACCAGCAAACTCACCTGACCTTAACCCCATAGAGAATCTATGGGGTATTGTCAAGAAGAAGATGAGAGACACCAGACCCAACAATGCAGATGAGCTGAAGGCTGCTATCAAAGCAACCTGGGCCTCCATAACCCCTCAGCAGTGCCACAGGCTGATCGCCTCCATGCCACGCCGCATTGATGCAGTAATTGATGCAAAAGGAGCCCCAACCAAGTATTGAGTACATTTACTGAACATACATTTCAGTAGACCAACATTTCGGATTTTAAAAACATTTTTCAAGCTGTTGTTATAAAGTATTCTAATTTACTGAGATAATGACTTTTGTGTTTTCATTGGCTGTAAGACATAATCATCAACATTAACAGAAATAAACACTTGAAATAGATCACTCTGTTTGTAATGACTCTATATAATATATGAGTTTCTCTTTTTGTATTGAAGAACTGAAATAAATTAACTTTTTGATGATATTCTAATTTAGTGAGATGCACCTGTAAGTGATATAAAGGCATAAATGGGGACCAAGGTGTCACGTGACCTCTGCTATTCGATTTTTTGTGATTAAAGGGAATCTGTCAGCAGGATTTCACCACCCCAAACTATTTATATGTGAATATAGCCCATTCAAAGACAAGTCCAACAGTAACTACACATGTCCAGTCAGTTCCTTTGTTACTGAGAAATCAGTGTTTAGATTGGTAAGCTAATGAGGCTGTAGATCTGAAGCTTCTGTCACTCCAGCTCTATTACCCGCCCAGCTGTCATGCAAGGTGTAGGAAAGACTAAGTGCAACAGGAAGGGAAGGGGGAAAAGGGGGACCAGACACTAGGGAAAGGGGGTAGTGGAGACCTCATAGGCTGACCTTATATCACCCTGTCTCCCTTAACGTCCCTATATTGGTTCCGCACCAATCGCTGCACAGGAACCTCGCCCTGTCTTTCCCTGGCGTTTGGCACTGGCTAGGGAAGGGAGGGGATGAGCGCTAGTCGATCCTCACTGACAACTAAAGACAACAATGGGGAACAAACAAGGGAAGATAGCTTAGCTTTAGTTGACTTCAGAGAGATGAACACACTTCCTCTTAGCACCAGAGAGGAAGTAATGCACTTGCTCCAAGCCTTCACCAGGGGTCATGTGAGTATCACCTCCCTCTAGCAAACAGCAGGTATTTATACACCCAGGCCAGGGTGTTAATTAGCAAGAGGAAGGTAGCCACTGGGTCCTAGAGAGACAGCTTCTAAGAAGGTGTCTGTAATGCCAAATGAAGAGATCTCCTGCAACCAACTGCAGGGCGACTGTCACTTCTGACACACCCGTGACACCAGCATCGCTTTCTCCTTTCACTGAAGTCAACACAGCACAGAGGCAGTCAGTCAAGCAGGAGGCAGTGGAGCTGGGTTGGACATACAGCTGGAGTGGAAGAGGCTTCAGATATACAGCCTCATTTGAATATCCAAACCCGGATTTCTCAGCAATGGAGGAACGGACTGGCCATTTAACGGTATTGCTGGACTTATCGTTGAAAAAGCTACACGCACATATAAATGATTTGGGGGAGGGGGCAGTGAAATCCTGCTGACAGACTCCCTTTAAGGTTGGCCGATCTACATCTGTCTCACACTGTGCAATGAATGTTGTAGCCTAGCTCTGGATGTATGATGGATGGCAATGATGTTCATTGGAATAATTTCCATTGATTTCTGTTTAAATAAGTGCACAGCCCAGGCAGTAATTGTGATAACGATTCATTAGTACATCAGACTAAAGAGGGGCAGTGAGTATATCTGTTATAGGTAAAACTCCAACTCTTCGTGTATTTTACAGAAAAAGGGACTTGTATAAGTGAAAGGGGTTAATAACCTGTCTGCACATAAAAAGAGCTACATGGAATAGCTTGCAATTAACCCCATCTTATAATAGCAGACGGTATCACGGTGTCTGTGCCTAATCAAAGACGTGGTTTATGGAAAACTAATTCTTGACATTTCTCCCCTGCAGCTTGTATAACATGAAGAGTATCTGCTCTAGGATTTCCTGCCTGTATGATATTAAACAACCCAAACCACAAACATTCCTCCTTTTCAACTCTTGAAGCCGGGGAATGCCTCTGGCGAAAGTGCTGCCACTTTCTTAATATAGCAGTGAAACCGATCCTGGCGCTGATTAGGCCCCGCCGTCTGCTCACAGCACAGAGCTCACACTTCTGCAGCTTCAAAGCCGCCCTGCACCAGTGATTTGTATCTATAGGCCAGTGGCTGCTGTACTGTACACTTTCATCTCAAGTGCCTTCTCAAATGCACATCCAACATAGTTTCTTGCCTCCTGTTAACCCCACACAACCTGGACCAAGTGTATAACAAGGTATATAGGGCACTGAAGGCACTTAGGCTCAGTTCACATTAATCACCACTTACAGCCGCTCTGTAGGATACATGCCAAAGGTGTGGTCGCTCGTCCCACTACAGTGGCGCCTTTTTTGCAAGGGCACTGCATCAGTTTCCATGGAGCAGACCTTTTAAAGGGTTTTCCCACAATGGACATTTATCATCTATAAGGATAGGGTCAAAGGGTCCCACCAATTCCTGAGCCCCTCATTCTTCCTCACTGCCTGACCGCAGTGACAAGTGTGAATAAGGTGGCAGTAAATCTTGTCTATGGAGCTGACACTTCACGGTTTCCACCAAGTCCCCAGAAGTCGAGTGATATAGCCTGGTGCATACGCTGACATAATTATATTCAAAGCCCTCCTCACAGTAGTCAGGAAGTGCGTTCTAGTGATCTGTGGGGCCCACAGTAATATGACATTTATCACTGATCATGTGGCTAAGTAATACATGGACTTTCAAAACCCTTTTAAAAATCTGCTTCCTGGAAGAAATGAATGAACTATGTAGGAACTCTTAAATTTGACGCACACTATGTTAGGGTATGTGCGCATGTTGAGTAGTTGAAGCACATTTTCTGCACTAAAAAAGCAGTGTTTGCAAGAAAACCAACCGTTGCATAAAATATACACGTTTTTTCCCAATCATTTAAATGGGTGAAAAATGCTGCAAAAAATGCTGAAAGAATTGGCATGCTGCAGATCTGAAAAAACACGATTGTTCAGCTCTGCAAAGAAAAAATAAGCAGCAGATGCATGAGATTTCAGACAGCTCTTTCACTCTGCTTGTGCTGTAAACTACAGCGTTTCTAAAAACCGGAAACACCATAGCAAAAACTGCTGGCACCGTAAAGTGCAGCACCGGTGTCCTTTGCTCGCACCGTAAAGTGCAGCACCGGTGTCCTTTGCTCGCACCGTAAAGTGCAGCACCGGTGTCCTTTGCTCGCACCGTAAAGTGCAGCACCGGTGTCCTTTGCTCGCACCGTAAAGTGCAGCACCGGTGTCCTTTGCTCGCACCGTAAAGTGCAGCACCGGTGTCCTTTGCTCGCACCGTAAAGTGCAGCACCGGTGTCCTTTGCTCGCACCGTAAAGTGCAGCACCGGTGTCCTTTGCTCGCACCGTAAAGTGCAGCACCGGTGTCCTTTGCTCGCACCGTAAAGTGCAGCACCGGTGTCCTTTGCTCGCACCGTAAAGTGCAGCACCGGTGTCCTTTGCTCGCACCGTAAAGTGCAGCACCGGTGTCCTTTGCTCGCACCGTAAAGTGCAGCACCGGTGTCCTTTGCTCGCACCGTAAAGTGCAGCACCGGTGTCCTTTGCTCGCACCGTAAAGTGCAGCACCGGTGTCCTTTGCTCGCACCGTAAAGTGCAGCACCGGTGTCCTTTGCTCGCACCGTAAAGTGCAGCACCGGTGTCCTTTGCTCGCACCGTAAAGTGCAGTGCTTTTTAAAAAACAAAAAAGAAGCAAAAAAAAAACCCCGGCATGAGAACAAGCCCTAATTCTATAGTCAAAGATTAAGTCTTAACAAAATTCACTATATACTTTCCTTGCAGTACTGTACTTAAAATAAAAGGTGTAATTTTGGAGATATTTTTTTTTCTAATCTCTAGGTATTATGGAAATTACCGCAGCTGCCTATTACCTACCAACAACCTATGGCATTACCCATGTAGTGATCATGGCTACTACATACACAGTTCACACACATCACGGGGGTCCTACACCTTCTACACAGTACTACTTATACTATGGAGACACCAGAGATCCTGAACATACAATTATTACATACATCACAGACACAACATAAGTATTACATATACTGTGCAGACATACTACATGACCATACGCAGCATGAACGCCGCAGGAAGGGGGGAAACTACTGTAATGAAGACATTTCTTGCTGAGGACAAATAATAGCCTTGTTGGGGATGGAGAAAACAATGCTGCATCTGAAATCACTTGACAACAGACATCATAAATGAATTTACACTAAAAGACTCATGAATGCATCATAGCAACCCTAATTACCATCAGCAAGGAGTTCAACACATGGCAGACATGTCAGGACAAGTGAGGACATCCATGCTACATTGTGTAAGTCACTACCAGTCTGCACTTCCAAAACTTGGGAGCATTTCTCTTCATCATTGTATTGTGACATGTCATGACTGATCTGTGACCTGTCATGGCTGGACAAGCCGATATAACCAGTCCCACTGACTTCTAGACCGCATAGAAAAGGGATCATTTATGCTGGACTTCCCCACGTGATCACAGTCTAGCCAAGGAGAGAAAAAACAATGCAGCGATCTCAAGTAATGGACAATTTTGGAGAAGACAGTAGCTGACACCATAAGGTTTTATTAACATCATATTGTCTTGTATTCTCAGACAAAGATATAGAAAGCAATTCTACAATAGGTATGTGCACAGGGGACATTTCCACTGTGAACAGCGTGTGGTTAGGCTGCACAGGTCATCCTTTGGATGTAATAGTTATGGCATTGTGTAATGCAAACAAAAAGGTATACTAAAGGTATTAAAAAGATACATTTAGCTTCAGGTTAAAAGAGCCTTATGAATATGATTGGAATAAACATCAAATATAGGCTCTGAAGATGTTATAGAAAGAGCCCAACTTCAATTTAATATTAGACATAAGCGAAAAAATTCCTAGAACCCATGGCCGCCAGAAGGGAGCCCAGCAATCCACCTTCTACCTGCGGGACTCCCTGGCACCTCTCTATTTGTAGGCACGGCACAAGAGCAGTGTTGCAGGACATCACATGCATAACATCACGCCAGGCTACTAATCAGAAGAGGCGCCAGCAATGCCAGCAGGTAACAGACTGTTCGCAGGGCTCCCCATTAGGCAGCCACAGAATAAGGATATGGCTGCTGGACCAGGGTCCTGTGAAACAATTCGCTCTTCTTTACTTAAAGGGAACCTGTCAGGTGATTCACACCGCCCAAACCCTGGGCAGCATAAATTGCAACCGAACCAGGTTCTCTAAAGTATATTTTCTCTGAAATGCTGGAGCGCAGGAAAAGGCAATATAACTGGCTGCAATCGCACTGCGATTCATGACAAGTTCTCTTTAATATTGTTTACTAAAACTAGAGCTATGATGACAACCATGCATCTGCATCATGACATCCCCGCATTAAATTTGCAGCAAATTTGTACTCCACACCCTTTCTAACATTTCTTTATGTGGCCAGGGAAGGATAAAATTATAAAGTCATGAAAGAATACTGCAAAAACAAATACAGTAATAAACCCACAGGCTGTAGTCCCTACAGTAGGAAAGTTTTTTTCTCTGTCTACATATCTACATGCTGTTCTTCTTTATAGGCACACTGTACTGGTACATAGACATACAGTAATATATATTAGTACACTTCTAAAACACTCATATCCTTGGCAATAGAGCCTGCGGCTCACAGCTAAGGCTGATGACTATCATACAAGAGGGTGTGAGTTTGAAACCTGAGGAGAACCACACACATTAACTCTCTTGCTTTTATCAATGAATGTACAGAACACATAGAGATGCCACCCCTACCACATGTCCCTGTGTCAGAAGGAGGAACTGAACAATCACAGTACCATCTGAGCCTGCACTGAGGAGACATCGCTGTGTGGCAGATCTGAAGTGGGGACATAATCCTGAACTCCCGGGACAGCAGGACATCTCCAGTGTGGGTATGGTCCCACTGGAACTGAGAAAGTAGTGTGGTTCATGACATTAGGGCAGTTTTGTCTGCAAATTCAGCAACAGGGCATTATGTGAGGTAGGAGGACACAAAAGTAAAATCTTAAACTTACTAAGATCTTCAGCAAGTTGGACCCTTTTTCCTGTCAGCAGGTTAACTTTTTTGTCATTGGCTTCAGCAAAGTCTTCCAAGACCTCTTTTACATTCTTCTCTAAACGTCTTACTGTTTGAAAGAGACAGAACCACTGGTTAATAATAAGGAGACAAGTTTCAAAGCATTTTCAAGGTCAGAAAACTCCTCAGGTGTCATTCTTGCAGCAGTATTTTTTCTCAAAAACAAAAAAACAGCTGGATTTTCATCAGTGTGTCAGATTTTACCATCAGTGTTCATTGTTTCATTAGTTTTTCTCATATGCAAAATGGATGGAAGGTTAATCACACTTCTAGCAAACATTTAGTGAAAAACTGACAATGCTAAGATGCAACAAGAATGCCATCAGGTTGATGTCCGAGTTTTCCCCACACTCTTATTTGGATTGGAGAGTCTCATCCATGACTGATCAAAACAGGACATCTTGGTTTTCTATTGCAGGGCACTCTAAATGTTAACAGCCTCGAAGCCTATAATGGCTACGTGCGCTATACATAAAAACATGGATAGTATGTGTACATGATTCCCAGATATCTGAAAGAAACGTTAAAAGGGTTGTCCACTACTATTCAAAATCGCCCAATGTGTTTTTATGATGAAAAGAAGCTTCTTTCTAATTACCTCCTGCTGCAATTTCTGCCTGTGAGCGGTGCTATCCTTGGTCGCTCACAGGCAGCACGTGACCCCCCGCTGACGTCACATCAAGTGAGGCGTGACTCAGCGCTGGGGTCCCCGCAGTGGCTGCTGGGTTGTGGGCGGGGTTATTCCCTGCATCACACCCAGCATCCATTGAGCACTTTCCCAATGGATGGGGAGAGGGAGAGCGCGCGGTGAATGCTGGGTGTGACGTGGGGTAACCCCGCTCACAGCCCAGCAGCCACCATGGAACGCAGAAGAGGGAGACCCCTGGCTGCATCCGTAATCATGACGTGACATCAGCGGATGTCAGAGCCGGCTGCAGCCGGGGTCACGTGATGCCTCTGAGTGGCCAGTGATAGCGCCGCTCACAGGCAGAAACAGCAGAGGGAGGTAATTAGAAAGAAGCTTCTTTTCATCATACATATAACATAAATGTTATAACATCATATAACACATTGGGCTATTTTGAATAGTAGTGGACAACCCCTTTAAGACAGGTTATTAATATCTAATTTGTGGGAGTCAAACTTTCGGCAAACCTGCTGATCAGCAGTTTTTAAGGGTCATGGAGCTTAGAGAGAAGGGCAATCTCAGCTGCTTTTTACCTGCACGCCATATACACAGACCTCCCTGAGAATCTGCTTCCAGAGATTATTTCAAATCAAAGGGGAAATAACTAGTGAGACATTAATGACTGACACACAGCTCTACAGTGAGATCACAACTAACAGTACAGCAGAGCTAACACTGTAATGAGACAAAGTTCACGTCTTTTGTACTACCGTCTGCACTGCAGGCTTTTCTCTCACAGGCAGCTAGTGTGGGGGGAGGAGGTGCAGTACACCAGAGCTGACATACTTGCAAATGTGTTTGCAATGAGACAAGGTTCAACTCTGCTGTACTGGGCTGGTTATAATCAGGCACAGCTATGCAGCAGAGCTGACAGCACTAAGAGGACATTAGTACCTGCAAATGTTTGTAATGAAACAAAGCTCACTTTTGCTGTACTGTGTTAGCACAGATCTCACTGCAGAGCTGTGTGTGATTATGAGAGCAAAGTATCAGTCATTACTGGGTTCACAGCGGTAACTCCCCCTTTTCATTTACAATAATCTTTGGAAGCAGATTTGCGTTTGGCCCATAGATGTTAACAGCACATTTACATATAATAAAAACGTTGATTTCTCTGGAAGAGGACATAAAATCAGAGATATCACAGTATCATTTTATTCAATTTTCTATGACCTACATGTCCATGTACATTGCTGACAGATTGCTTATTTTTACCTATATGGCTAAGAACTTCTGTCTGGTGCTAATTGCGTAGAGCTGGCCATCAATCAGCATGATGTCGACAGCGATGCCATGCCAACAGATCAGGCCAAAATAGGAAGAGCTGCTCTGTTGATGTGAGGTCAAATGAAGTAGCAGAATCACCGGCAGAAGCGGTCTGTGACCACTCTGAGCTGGCAGAGATCAGCGATGGGTAGAACAGTCAGGTAAATAACTACTTGCCTATAAGGTCTTAGCCCTATATAAAAAAAATAAAAACAAAAAAACAGTCCCGGATAAACCCTTGAAGGCAGCTAGTCTGCTCTTACAATTCAATCAGCATAACAGAGTGATATCAGCTGCCTTGTCCTGATTAACACTTTCTCTTGAGCTAACAAAAAGATCGCTAAAATTATGTTATCAGGTCATTTTGAGACAGGGCTGAAAGTCAGGGGAAACTGTTTTTTTGTGATTAACTTTCATGGAAAGGAATACCTTTGCAATTCATCCAATCATTCTTCATAACAATCTACAATTAATACAAATTACCAATATAAAAACTGAACTGCTCTATATGAATCACATCAACAATTGTAAGTCAGACGATTTGTGTGGGGTTTGAATGCATACCTTCTGAATTTGTTAGCTGTTGCCTCAAAGTGTTTGCTGTAATTCCCAACATCCGCTGTATTCTCCAGAATAGGACAACATCATTGCACTCCAGCTAGAATATTAATAGACATCACTATGAAAAACATTCAGTGGTTTGCAGCACAATAAATAAAATCTATATGATTATTATGTATTCTGTATGTCATAGCATAAAGCTGGTTAGTTAATAAAGCATGGTAATAGAACACTGGCGCCACCTATGTTTAATGGAAAGGATTGCACACAGAGGAAAGCATTTGCTTCAGTCTTTTTAATTAAATGTTTCTGGAACAGCTTTACTTGTACTGTACTCTGCATGCACAAATGTTCTATTTTCAAGGTCATGTACCTCATTTTTCGGTGCACCAGTACATTTTTTTAGGCATTGTTTTTTGGTATATTTGTAGAAAAGTTTAATTTAAATAATGGGAGAATTTAAAGCAGCCTACATGTGGTGGCCAGCGAAGACTGTACATTTGCCAGAAGTGCATAGATTGCAATTACTCCGGAAATGAAACCTGGTCACGTGTGTAAAAAGTGATGACACTTTGGGGGCAAACACTTTGCTAAATAGCATAACAGAGTATGCCACCAATGTGTCACAATGTGGGTGTCATCTAAAATACCCACAATCTTGAGACCTAGGCTATGTTCACACACGTTGTTTTGTTGCGTATTTTGCAGCAGATTTTTATGTAAATTTTCAGCTGTGTCTTCCAGTACCAGCAAAATGTATGAGAAACCAGAATTCTCTGTTCACACATGTTGCTTTTTGTTTGCTGCGTATTTTCGGCCTTGCTTGCTTATTTGGAAAGTAGAGCAGGTCACTTCTGTCAGAGTTTCTGCAGCAGAAAACGCACCTGCATTTTTGCTACGTTATTTTTCACCCACAGGAAGTAAATGGTGGTCAAAAATAAGCAGCAAATACGCGCAGTTTACGCAGCTGTTTTCCTGCCAGACAAAAGTTGGCAGCAGATTTGCAGCAGAATAAAAGAAGGATTTTGGTAAGACCTTACCTGTAAAATCCTTTTCAGCGAAGGAAGGAAGGGAGACACAGATCCATTACAAGTGGGTAGGTGGAGCCCCACAGGATAGTTCACCTCAGATTTATAAAAAGTGACGACCGGCCCCTCCAGCTTAGGCTCCTCCTACTCCCATGTCCTTCAGTCCGTACACAAGCTAAGGAAGAGCAGATAACACCAGCGGAGCAACACAACCTCTTCTGAAAACTCAGAAAAAAACGAGAGAACAGGTTATGTAACAAAAAACCACACAGTCCCAGGCACTACTCACTGGACCTGACAACTGCGATGAGCTGGCAATGCTGGAACAGAGCCCTAGCGCGCCGACCCCAGTCCCGATGACCGCCATCAGAGAGGGGTCGCGCCGCATCTGAAAAGCAATAAAACACTTCTGCCATGGGAGGGTGCTGTGTCTCCCTTCCTTCCTTCGCTGAAAAGGATTTTACAGGTAAAGTCTTACCAAAATCCGTCTTTCAGCAGCAGAAGGGAAGGAAGGGAGACACAGACATTACTAGTGGGACGTCCCAAAGCAGTCCAGAACTCAAGGGTGGGAAAAACAGTGGCAGAATCGCCAACTCCTCAACAACTTAGATAAACGCGCAACCAGCGCTAAACACAAGTTAAAGAGATATCCTAAACCACCGCCACCTGCAGGACCCTACGTCCCAAGGCCGCATCAGCGGAAGCACTGACGTCCACCTTATAAAACTTTGTAAAGGTGTGAACGGAGCGCCAGGTAGCCGCCCGGCAGAGCTGAGCTGCCGAGGCCCCTTGACGAAAAGCCCACGACGAACCCACAGCTCTCGTGGAGTGAGCTCGAACCTTAATCGGACAAGGCTCGCCCTTGAGCCGGTACGCCTCTAGGATAGCCGACCGTATCCACCGAGCTATAATGTCTTTGGAAGCCCGCTGACCACGCCGACGACCAGCAGGAATCACAAAAAGAGAGTCCAACTTCCGAAACCCTTGCGTGATCGCAAGATAGAACTTTAACGCCCGTACTAAATCCAACGAGTGCAAGGCCCGCTCCTTTGAATTCCTCGGTTCTGGACAGAGGGAAGGCAACACGATGTCCTGATTGACATGGAAACGTGAGACCACTTTAGGCAGAAAGTCACAACGAGTGCGAAGCACCACATGATCCGGATGGAATTCCAGAAAAGGGGGCGAGCAAGAAAGTGCCGCCAACTCAGAAACACTTCTCAAGGAGGTGACCGCTACCAGGAAGGCCACCTTCCAAGAAAGCAAATAAAGCGTAGCAGAATCCATAGGCTCAAAAGGCCCATGCTGAAGAGCCTCCAAGACTATATTGAGCCGCCAAGGAGCCACAAACGTCTTCCGAGGCGGAAACTGACGAGTTACCCCGCGAAAAAAGGAACGCACATCCCTGCGCGAGGCAATAGCCTTCCGAAAAAGCAAGGATAGAGCAGATACCTGACCCCGCAAGGTACTAACTGCCAGACCCTTGTCCAACCCATATTGCAGGAAAGCCAATAAGTTGGGAATGGAAAAAATCCTCGGGTTTCTTGACGATTCAGAACACCACGAAAAGAAGGCCTCCCAAGTTTTGTGATAAACCCTAGTCGTAGCAGGACCTCTGGCCGCTCGCAAGGTGGAAATGACCTCGGCTGAAAACCCTCGACGGGTCAAGATTTCGGTCTCAAGAGCCACGCCGTCAAACGAAGAGACTTCAGGTCCGGATGACGAATGGGACCTTGGTTTAACAGGTCCGGACGAAGAGGTAGTGGAAACGGAGGCGCTGCCAGAAGAGACACCAGCGTTGAAAACCACGCCCTCCTTGGCCAATCCGGCGCCACCAAAATTGCCGAAACTCGCTCGAGTTTGATCCGCCGAATCACTAGAGGCAGTAAGGATACCGGCGGAAACACATAGATCAGCTCGAACTGGTCCCACGGGGCTACTAGAGCATCTACCGCCACGGCCTCCGGGTCCTTGTACCTGGACATGAACGTCGGAATCCTGGCGTTCAGCCTGGATGCCATCAAATCCACTTGGGGAGTCCCCCAACGGGAGCACAGCAGTGCAAACACTTCCGGATGAAGAATCCATTCTCCGGGATCCACTTGCTCGCGACTGAGAAAGTCCGCTGTGATATTCCGCACTCCTGGGATGTGAATCGCGGAGATGGCTGGAACCCTGGACTCGGCCCATACCATGATCCGAGAGACCTCCATCATGAGTCTGGAACTCCTCGTCCCGCCCTGATGGTTGATATACGCGACCGCTGTCGCATTGTCCGTCTGAACTCGGACTGGCAGACCGCTCAAAAGGGACCGTCCAATGACGGAGGCAGAGAAAAATCGACCTCAACTCCAGGATGTTGATCGGCAGAGAGGACTCTTCTGACGACCAGACCCCCTGAATCCAGAGATCGTTCCAAACTCCCCCCCAGCCCGTCAGGCTGGCATCGGTGGTTATGACCGACCACCGCGGAAGGAGGAATGATTTTCCCAGGGATAACACCTCCGGACGTAACCACCATCCGAGAGACTCTCGCACCCTGCGGGAGATAATGACACTGCGATCCAGCGAGGTCGGCGATCGATCCCAATGGGTCAGAATGAGATCTTGGAGACCCCTGGAATGAAATTGAGCAAAAGGTACTGTCTCCATTGTCGCAACCATCAAACCCAGAAGGCGCATACACCTTCGAAGGGACATTGCCGACGACGACCTCATAGCTTGAACATGGTGACGAAGGCTCGCTTGTTTGTCCGGAGGCAGGGACACCACTGCCCGTACCGTGTCGAAGTGCATTCCCAGGAACAGGATTGACTGTGACGGCTCCAGTGATGACTTCTTCCAATTGACCAGCCACCCGAAGTCCTCCAGGTGCTGAAGGGAGAGATCGCGAGCTGTCACCGCCTCCTCCGCTGTGGACGACACTATCAGCAGGTAGTCCAGGTAGGGGAGAATCGTAACCCCTTGCCTTCGAAGGATCGCAATAAGTGGCGCCAGAATCTTCGTAAAAACTCTGGGCGCCGAGGCCAACCCGAATGGTAGGGTCACAAACTGGTAATGGGCCTGACCTATGGCAAAACGTAGGAAGCGCTGGTGGGCCCTTCCGATGGGGACATGCAAATAGGCGTCGCGGATGTCGATTGACACCAAAAAATCGTACAGTGACAGGGCCGCCACAACAGAGCGAAGAGATTCCATGCGGAATTTCCGGGTCCGGACGTGAAGATTCAATTCTTTGAGGTCCAGAATGGGGCGAAACTTGTTCTCCTTTTTGGGGACCACAAAGAGGTTGGAGTAAAACCCCCTTCCCCGGTCCTCCGGCGGAACCGTAACCACTACACCATTCTGCAGAAGAGAATCGACCTCCCGCAGCAGAGCAGCTGCCAGCTTGGGCTCGGACGGGATGCGAGACTGGCGAAACCTGTCCGGGGTTCGAGAATGAAACTCCATGAAATAGCCTGCCGACATAACCCGCGTCACCCAGGCGTCCGATACGTGGGATGCCCAAGTCGACTCGAATTGTAGCAGACGACCCCCCACCCGAGAGCCCTCGGGTGAGAACCTGGCGTCAGTCTGCCTTAGCGGGCTTCTTGTCAGTTTCCCGTTTGTCTTGACGGAAACTCTGTTTCCAGGGAGTACGGGATTTCTGAGAGGTCTTCTTTCCGGAAGACGAGGGACGACCCGATCCCCAAGAGGGCTGACCGAACCGTCCCCTGGGTCGCAAGGACCGACGACCACCACCGGCACTTGACTTGCCAGACGTAGGCGCCGCTGCTCTCAGCTGCGGCAAAGCCATATCCTATGCTTTGGCCTTAGCAATCAGCTCTGTGAGGTCAGAACCAAAAAGCTGACCACCCTTGTATGCCAGACTCAGCAAACCTTGCTTGGATACTGCGTCTCCAGTCCACTGCTTAAGCCACAGTGCTCTTCTGACTGTGACGGCCGAGGATTGCGCTCTGGACAGAACCGAAGTAGAATCCAGAACTGCGTCTCTGCCATAACGGGCCGCCTCTTCCAACAACTGGATGAGCCCTTCTACCTCAGATAGCGGGGTCCCATCTTGCCACGCCGTCCGTAGCTGATCCAACCACCGCAGAGAAGCCTCACCAGCACACATGGCTCCTAAAGACGCTCGGAACCCCTGACCCGCGGCCTCGTAGATGGATTTCGCCGCTAACTCTGTCCTTCTGTCTAGAGGATCCTGCAGACTCGCCTTCCCTTTAACAGGAAGTAACGAAGATTTGCTCAGCTGAGATAAAGGTACGTCTACCTCAGGAGAGGGAACCCAATTAGCGATCGTCTCAGGGATACAGTGCATCAGAAAGCCGAGTCCCCTGAAAGCGCTTATCCGGACACAGGCGTTTTCTCCACCGCCTCGTTAAGCTCATCGAGCGATGGCAGTGTTGACAGAGTCCGACGCGACTCCTGAAACAGCCGGGCCGACTTATCAGGGCGGCTCGATACCTCATCAGGCAACTGTAACGCCTCTCTCATAGCCCCAATAAAGGCATCCACGCGGCCCACAAGCGAAGCAGAGCGACCCTGCCGATCCTCTTTGTCAGAATCGGAGATCTCCCCAGCAGAGCTTGTCGGATCTGAGGCCTCCGTCTCGCTGCGCGGAGGGGACAGTACCGGCCTGTGGCGCATCTTGCCACGAGAAGTCTGTAAGGACTTAGCTGATACCCAATGACCTAGAAGGCCAGACAGGCTATCAATGGAGCGAGTGAGCGCCTCCACTTTAACATCACTGAGACCCCCGACCAGCGTTGAACTTGACGCCGTCGAGGACTGCGTGTCAGATATGCGTGACTGATCCTGAAGCGGACCTGGGAGGCGGTCCGCGCCTTCTGGACCCTGATCCGACATGCCCTCACGCAGTATCTGTAAGGCCGAATAACCCCTTAAAAGTGTGGTCAGTAACTAGGACAGTGTGATCCCGTACCACAGCCTGTTCTTCACAAAAGAAACCAAGCGCTGAAGGGTTAAAGCTCCTCTTAGAAGAGAAAGCTACCGCAGCTGCCCGACAGGGGTTAATGCTGCCGACTACGGAACAACCTCTGCTTTTAGGAGAGAAGAGGTGTGCGAGGAACCTTCCGCCTTAAAGACAGAAGCGACTCACCCAGCTGGCCGCGGTGACTGCTCTTCCCGGTCTGGAAGCGCAGACCGGTCCGGAAGGAGGGAGAGAGGAGAGGCGAGCCAGGAGCAGGACGCCGCACGGTGATGGCCACCGCGCGAGAAGAAGCCGGAAGAGGAGGGGCAGGAACCGCTCCAGCGCGCGCTTAGAGCTCTTCCTGCCCGCGGAAGACAGGCAGCCGAGGAGACGCGAGGCCACGTTCCCCGCCGCCGTTCAAAAAAGCGCGCGGCTTCTCCGTTCTCTGCTCGCCTCATTGCAGGGATTCCACCTGCGGACAAAAAAACAGCAGTCACTGCATTGAAAAAATGTAACAGCGGCTGCCGCAGCAGCCGCTGAAGCACTCACACATGATGAGCACTTACCCAGCTGAGCGCCACAGGGACCCCCAGGGATGTGTTTGGCGCGGTGGCCATTAGCTTCCCCCACGGCGCAGGGACCCCACAGGCGCGGTGTGCGTCTCCGCCAGGAAGCGCCCTGTATCCCCCGGGGCCGGCAGGGTTCTGCGGGGACCTCCTTAAGGGGTACGCAGATCCGTCAGGGAAGGGGTGGGGGTCCCAGCAGCGCCGAGACCCCCTGAGACCTCTAGACCACGGGGGGTCCAGGCCTCCGTGGATAAAAAATAAAAAAATCTTCTGAGGAGCTGCAAAGCGACTATCCTCTGCGACCTCAAATTTTAGACTGGAGAATCATGGGAGTAGGAGGAGCCTAATCTGGAGGGGCCGGTCGTCACTTTTTATAAATCTGAGGTGAACTATCCTATGGGGCTCTGCCTACCCACTAGTAATGGATCTGTGTCTCCCTTCCTTCCCTTCTGCTGCTGAAACACAACGTGTGTGAACATAGCCTTAAGGCGATACTTCTCTCACAGTGCGCAGAAAAGTATCAAAAAGTTTGGTAAAATTGCAGACTACATTTGTGTGGGATCTGATTTTTGGGGGCTCTTAGAGATAAGCCACAAATTCGGAAAAGCTAAGGATATGTTCTCACGGGCTGCTGAATTTATTGGATAAATCCTATAAATTGTGGACATGAACAGTTCAGTGTACACGTCCTCATTGCAGAATTACATGCACTACTCTGGTATATAAATTGGACCAGACCAGAGCATGATGCGCCGGCTTAAACAGTAACTGAGCAGAAATGCCCGGCCGGGGGAAGACAGTTTGTAATGTATACATATATATGTAAGTAGCTCCTGTCAGGTTCAGTGAACAGAGGAATGTGCATTCACGATGTCGGACAGGACGCTGCCCTCACCCGACAGGACGCTGCCCTCACCCGACAGGACGCTGCCCTCACCCGACAACTGTCTTGAGCAGACATCCATACAAAACCCGTTCTACAACATATCAGCTGGGAAACTGGTAGAGATGGCAGCAGACAAATTTGAAATCCTAACAGTGAAGTGAACATAAAGCTTACAGTATTTTGCTAAATAAAAGGTATTTAGTAAAATTTGGAATATTTAAATGTATTTTATTACATTTCTCAGAGAACCCTTTTAAATATAACAAAACAATGGATAATTTTTGATGAAATCTTCCCTTAAAAGTGTTAATTACATTTCACACATGAATAAAGTTTAAAGGAAAGGAGCAATATCTTACCTCGGAGTCTATAAAGTGCCTCTGATAGTAATAGAAGCCCCTTCTACAAAGATTACAGTGCCCAAGAGCAGTTTTCAGGAAATGTCTTCTGTATACCTGGTGCCACGTGTCTTTGATCTAGAGAAAACCAGATAGAACATTCACATGAAGGGTTACATAACCCAAAGCCAGTGATTTCAGAACAGTTTTACCAGTTACATTGCATTATATAAGGAGGAGGAAGCCGATGGTCTAGTTTCAAAAGCGGATTTTGCTGTGCTTTTTCTTTCCCACGTATCACTTGGGTACTGCTACAAGAAATCTATAGTTTCATTTTAAGAAGTGTTCTGAACTCAAGATTATTAACATGAACAGACATAGTTTCTCTTGATCTTCTTCAGTCCAGTCTGGATCATCTTCGTTTAGAACAGCAGTAATATAAATCAGACCTTTTGCTTATTGCATGGTAGACAGCTAATTGTACTCTGACTGGCACTTATTTGTCATTGATGTCTTTCTGGAGGACGTTTTCATGTGTCAGAAGCCAGATGGCAATTTATGAAAATCTTATTCCTACAGAAAAGTTGAAACTTGAAAGATTCTCAGTGCATTTTTTTTTATATTTCTTTTTAATGGATCTGTCACCAGATTTTATTATACAAACTGCATACATTATTAAAGGGGTCATCTGGTCCAAATCAATGTCTGTAGTTGCTCTGTGTGACTGCAGACTTATGAATCCCCCCAGCACACGCACTGTGCGCTGCGAGGATTCACCGGTTTCTGAGCCGGGTCCGAAGGGTATGTATGAGTTATATATACTCCAAGCCAGGGCCAGCCTAGAGAGCATGGCCTTGCTCCTTACACTTGTACAGTGCCTGCGCTGGGGGGATTCATAAGTCTGCAGTAGCAAAGAATGACTGTAGACTTATCATTTTGGACTGGACAACCCCTTTAACCCCTTTACAACCCAAGGTGGTTTGCACGTTAATGACCAGGCCAATTTTTACAATTCTGACCACTGTCACTTTATGAGGTAATTACTCTGGAATGCTTCAATGGATCCCCCTGATTCTCAGATTGTTTTTTCATGACATATTGTACTTCATGATTCTGGTAAAATTTCTTCGATATCACTTGCATTTATTTGTGAAAAAAATGGAAATTTGGCGAAAATTTTGAAAATTTTGCAATTTTCAAAATTTGAATTTTTATGCCCTTAAATGAGAGAGATATGTCACACAAAAGAGTTAATAAATAACATTTCCCACATGTCTACTTTACATCAGGACAATTTTGGAACCAAAATCTTTTTTTTGTTATGGAGCTATTAGGGTTAAAAGTTGACCAGCGATTTCTCATTTTTCCAACAAAATTTACAAAACCATTTTTCTAGGGACCACATCACATTTGAAGTCACTTTGAGAGGTCTTTATGACAGAAAATACCCAAAAGTGACACCATTCTAAAAACTGCACCCCTCAAGGTGCTCAAAACCACATTCAATAACTTTATTAACCCTTCAGGTGCTTCACAGGAATTTTTTGAATGTGGAAGAAAAAAAATGAACATTTAACTTTTTTCACAAAAATGTTACTTTAGACCCAATTTTTTTTTATTTTCGCAGGGGTAACAGGAAAAAATAGACCCCAAAATTTGTTGTGCAATTTCCCCTGGGCACGCAGATACCCCATATGTGGGGAAAAACCACTGTTTGGGCGCACGGCAGGGCTCGGAAGGGAAGGAGCGCCGTTTGAATTTTTGATTGTAAAATTTGCTTGAATAATTAGCGGACGCCATGTTGCATTTGGAGAGCCCCTGATGTGCCTAAACAGTGGAACCCCCCCACAAGTGACCCCATTTTGGAAACTAGACCCCCCTGGGATCTTATCTAGATGGGTGGTGAGCATTTTGAACCCCCAGGTGCTTCACAAATTAATCCGTAAAAATGAAAAAGTATGTTTTTTTCCAGTTTTTCATTTTTACAAATCAATTTATGAAGCACCTGGGGGTTCCAAGTGCTCACTATGCATCTAGATAGGTGCCTTGGGGGGTCTAGTTTCCAAAATGGGGTCACTTGTGGGGGAGTTCCAATGTTTGGGCACACAGGGGCTCTCCAAACGCAACATGGCGTCCGCTAACAATTTGAGCCGATTTTCCATTCAATTTGTTAGCGGACACCAAGTCATGTTTGGAGAGCCCCTGTGTGCCTAAACAGTTGAACCCCCCCACAAGTGACCCCATTTTGGAAACTAGACCCCTCAAGGATTTTATAAAGGGGTATAGTGAACATTTTGAACCCAGAGGTACGACACAGAATTTGATAACATTATGTCATCATATTGAATAAGTTGTCATTAGTCTTGAGCGCAAATGCTCGCTACTTGAGTTTGCATCGGGTACTCAGGTATGCACCACGTACTGCGTGTGCTCGAGTGACATGCTCGAGTCCCTGCCCCGCATGTTTCACGGTTATTAGACACCCCAAAAAAAACATGCAGGGATCGCTCGTGCATGGCAGGCAATCACTGCAAAGTTTTTTTGGCCGCGAAGCATATGGGGCGGAGACTCGAGCATGTCACTCAAATACCCACGATACTCAATGCATACCAGAGCACCCAATGCAAACTCATTTGCGCTCAACACTAGTCGCCATATCGTCATCTTTTTTTCTTACTTTTGAAAAAAATCCCAACCCCAACCCTAACCCCAACCCCAGCCCTAACCCTAGCACAACCCTAACCCGAGAGTTTATTTTTTACGCCGTTCCTCGTGTGGTATAAGTGATTAGACGACTTTATTCTTCGGGTCGGTGCGATTACAGTGATACTAGAATCATATGGGGTTTTTATGATTGACAGGTGTCACACACTAAAAGAAGCATTTTTTGTAAAATCTAGTTTTTGCATTGCCATATTTTGAGAGCTATAATTTTTTCATATTTTGGCAGACAGTCATGTGACGGCTTGTTTTTTGCGGGATGAGTTGACGTTGTTATTGGTGCCATTTTCAGGGAAGTGACATTTTTTGATCGCTTTCTATTCCGATTTTTGGGAGGCAGAATAAACAAAAACCAACAATTCAGGAATTTTTTTTTTTTTTTTTTATTCTGTTCCACGTGTGGTAAAATTTTGGCGCTTTTACACAATAAAAGCTATTTTATAGAAAAAATTATTTTTTTGCATTGCTTTATTCTGAGAGCTATAACTTTTTGATTTTTCGGATGATGGAGCTGTATGGCGGCTTGTTTTTTGCGCGGCAAGATGACGTTTTCAGCGGTACCATTTTTATTTATATTCGTCTTTTTGATCGCGTGTTATTCCATTTTGTGTTTGGCGGTATGATGATAAAGCATTGTTTTTTGCTTTGTTTTTTTTTTTTTTTTTTTACCGTGTTCACTGAAGGGGTTAACTAGTGGGACAGTTTTATAGGTCAGGTCGTTCCGGACGCGGCGATACCAGATATGTGTACTTTTATTGTTTGCTTGCTTTTTTTTCATAATAATATTTATTGATGGGTACATTATATATTTTTTTTGGTGGATTATTCTTATTATTATTTTTTTTTTTTTAAATATTTTTACAATTTTTTTTTTATTTTTCTTTTCACTTTCTGACAGTTTTTACACTTTTTTACTTTGTCCCACTCTGGGACTTTAACTTTTTTTATTCTGATCGCCTGCACAGCATAGGGATGGAGCACCATTCCTGTGCCATGCAGGCAGTCAGCGCTGTACAGTGAGAACATTGTGTGGTCGTGCACTGCGCATGACCAAACAATGTTTCTGCTGCCTGGTGACCCGGATGTTGTCATGACGACATCGGGTCGTCATGGCAACACCCGGGAAGCCGCGGCAGACAGTGCTGGAGGCCAGAAGAGGAGGTGAGTATACCGATCACCTCCCCTTGCCACCGCAATGCTGCGATCAACTTCGATCGCAGCATTGCGGGGGTTAATGTGCCGGGAGCGGTGCGGGACCGCTCCCTGCACATACTACCGGGTGTCAGCTGTGACAATCAGCTGACACCCGGGGGCGATCGCGCCCGCACAGCCTGTGTGCGCGCGCGATCGCGATGACGTACTAAGACGGGCCAAGCTCTTAAAGCCCAGGGCACTGACGCGTATTAATACGTCATGGGCTGTAAAGGGGTTAAATAGATCTCTTAGCCCTGATGAAGCTGGTGTTATTAACTTTGAAAATCCATTTCAGAGTGGCTATTTCTGATATGAAGAGGAGCATTTTTGTATTTTATGACTATCTATAGAATGGAATAGCTCATGAGTACAAGAGTATTCAGTCTCCTCTGATGAAGTCTGCAACTTTTCCTGAGCAGAGTGAGATCCCAGCAGGGAAGAAGGGATACTGAGGAACTGTTAATCAGGCTAGGAGGGCAGAGAATGAGATAAACCTTCATAAAAGATTTTAGTCCTTCTGATATGGATTTTCAATATAATTACAGCATCTTTATCAGACTGAGATGGATTTAATAATGTGTGCAGCTTGTATTGTAAAACCTGGTGACAGATCGACACACCTGAAAATATGTGCTAAAGGTGCAGTGTGAATAGGGATGGGATTGCGTACCGGCTGGCCGGAGGGAGATGGAAGTAATTTTAGAGCCGTGTCTTTCTCTACAAGGCCTTGGGTGACCTCGGACCCATGCTCTGTCAATATAGATCACGAGCAGCAATGACCATAGTTGGAATTAGTTTAATTAATAAGGTTTTTTTTTGTTCTATTGTGTGCTATACCTATTAACATATATACGTGTGATTATTTTCAAACACAATTTTTTCCTTCCAATGATACTATCACTACACACAGTGTATTATTTTGAATTTCATATCTTGTATGTTTCGCTATATCCGTCATTCATGTAATCATTTTCATCTCCTCAAACTTTATTTGATTAAAAAAAATATGTGGTAGAGTTTTTCTAGAAATGATCAGATGGAAAACAGAATGCAAAACCCCCCAAAAAACTGCATTTCTGCTCTCCTCACATAAATGGTGTTTATTAACCCATTGACTACACAAAATCATCTGCCTGCTGTAGTGTTTTGCCAAAGTGTAAAAATAATCGTACATGTGAATTGTTTCACCGAGGAAAAGAAAAATAACTTATTTATATCGATGTATATACTCATCAGGTGCTCACCAAAACTGGATCAACTTCCACTCCCCGGGCTTCCAGATTCTTTCGCACAGTTGTGACTTCATCACTGGCAAGGTAGGCAGGATGGTCTTCATTTACCTTCAGCATCTTTTCAAGCTCATTTTTTGTTTCATTTCGTACACTCTTCAACAAAAAAAAAATATATATATATTTTACTTGAAGTCTAAAGCTAATTGATGATTTAAAAGTTATTGACTTAAAACCTTTTACCTGTTCTGGACTCCGAGAATTCCAAGAAGCCCATCTTTCTCTCCAGTCGGGACCCACCATATCACGAATAACAGACTCCGCTGCAATGGAAGAATCATTTTGTTAATCTGTGCTTCTTATTATTTGATTCAACCCACCCATCCCCCCCCCCCCACTCCAAAAAAAGTGGCACATAATTTGCACAGAAGGATTAATAAAAAATTTGGTTTGACTACTTACTGTCTTTCAATCGACTTTGCAAGGTATCCTCCATAAAATGGATTGCTGCATCCCACTGCTGTTTGTCAGAGATTGACCGGTCTTCTAAAGCATTGTGCTGGATAACTCGCTATGTTAAAAGCAAGGTAATGGTGCTCTGTTATACAATATATACAAATACAAGGAGAATGCATACTAGCATAACACGGTTACTTATAATAGAAAATATATATAACTACTTCTGACATTCACTGCATTATAGTCGGTCAAGCCTATAAATTAGATCTTGATTGACTTAAAGGCAGACTGGATACAATAATCCAGCCAAACACTTTAGAGCCTTAAAGAGGACCAGTCACCAGTTCAAAAGTGGCCACTTTTTGCTTTTTCTTTTATTTCCACTGCTCCTGGGTACTTATTTTTAAATCTGTCAGGCTACGTGCCCACGATGCAGAAATGCTCCGGATTTTTCCTGAGCGTTTCTGCATCTCCCTGGCAGAAAAAAATGCATGCGGATTGTACATGCGGATTGTACATGCGGATTGTACATGCGGATTGTACATGCGGATTGTACATGCGGATTGTACATGCGGTTTCCTGCCAGGGACATGCGGATGTGAAGCGTTCTTCACATGCATTTCCGCATGCGGGTTGACAAGCGCTTTCCAAGCGATTTTAGCATCACTTGGAAAGTGCTTGTCAACTTGGTCACACTATATAAATCCATACAAACGGCATGGATTTATATAGTGTGACCGAAAGAATGGTAAAAAATAAATCTATACTTACCTTCTGATGGCCTCCGGAGTCTTGATTCGCTCCATCCTGGCTGCCGGCAGCTTGTGGTACACTGAAGGACCTGCCATCACATGACTAAATGACGTCAGCACAAGTCCTTCAGTCCACCGCGATCTGCCGGCAAGGGAAGACAAGCACACCGGGGGCCACCAGAAGGCAAGTATAATATTTATTTTTTATTTTATTCTTTTTTTTTTTTTTTTACAGGTTCTATGGTACCTGGGTCTGGAGGAGAGTCTCTTGTCCTCCACACCCGGGTACCATCTGCACACTGAAAAGCTTGGATTCCGCATGTACAGATGCAGTGATGCGTAATCCATGCGTTCCAATGCAAGTCAATGGCAGTGAAAACGCAGCGCTTCTGCAAAATAATTGGTAGTGCTGCGTTTTTTTCTGTAATGATAATCCGCAGCACAAATTTAAGCAGCATGTGCACAGCACATGCGGATTATCATTGGGGAACATGGCAGGCCTTCTACCACGCGTTTTTTAAGCATTTCGGCAGCGGAATTGCCGCTGCGGAAACTCTTAAAAAACACATCGTGGGCACACAGCCTCATACAGCTCCAGAGATCTGGTCCTTTTTAATGAATGCTGATTTTTATTGTCTTTAACAAGGGGGCGTTGCTTGCTTGGTAATAATGCAAAGACCTAAAGACACACTCAGAGAATCTCTTGAGCACCCTTGGTAAAGAACATAAAATTAGCCCTAAATAAAAAGGAACAGATATCTTGAAACGTAAAGTGGAATCAAAGAAAAATACATAGAAATTAAATAACTAGAGGTCAACAGGAATAAAAAAAAAAGGAGCAAACATTGACCACTTTTGACCTGATGACAGGTCCGTAATCGCTAATAATGTAAATAAGTGAAAACATAAAATACCAAACTATCCTCTGCTTGCTCGTTCCACTTATGTCTCTTGATGCTCTCTTCTTTCACTGCCTCCTTTAATTTGTCAAATATGTCATCATGTTCTTTGCCTTTCTGCTCCGTCATAAACCGGGAAAATTCTTGCTGAAGTGTTTCCCACGCCACCTAAGATGGAGAGATGAGGCTAATGAAGGCAAAACATGCTGTCATTGTTCACTTTTCAATGTATCCACTACATCAAAAACATCTCTACTACAATATACTGTTCTATAAAAATGCTTGGCAAGGAACACCCTCCTACTCATCTGTGTCTACATCCTCCATGCACCCAGTAGCACTTTGTATCTGTACTTCGACAGATACTGGCTGGTGACCGGATCATGCATCGTTATGTAAATGCCCTATTTATTATGATGATGGCAGGACCGTACATGACAAGCACTTTCTACCTATTGTGTCCTCCTATTTCCTTATAGATTGTAAGCCTGTGATCAGGGCCCTCACTCCTCCTGTAACTGCTGAACTGTGTGTTACTTTGTGATGTCTTCATATGTAACTGCTTAATTGTTAAGTGCTGCAGAATATGTTGGCATGATAGAAATAAAATTATTATCATCATCACAGATCGAGAGAGCGACATGAAGAAAGATATTCTATTTATTAACCTCCACGGCTTTATTAGGCAGCTGCTTGTCAGTCCACTGCTTCAGCTTGATGTCTACAGTGGTATTAAAAGTTCCTGAGTTTGTGGTCTGCGCTGCTGGAAGGTAAATGTTCTCAATCACATGAGTGGACACTCTTTCCCATAGCGTCCTCTGGAGAATCTCCTCCCTATTGGAAACACATGATTAATTTAAATGAGTCATTTAAGGTCTAGCTCGATGTTGTGGACTCCACAAGCACACTTCTGCTACACACTAAGGATGGTTCCACATGTCTGACATTCACATTCCAAGTAGGGACCAGTCGCATTGTACATGAGGCTCTTGAGCTCAGGTCAGGAGGTCTGCGGCCGGTTCACACAACACAATCCGTACTCAGATCATGAATGTTGTACATGTGAATTGGATTTAACTTTCCATCTGTCTGTAATTAATAAAAGCAAGAGCGTTCAATTCTCATAAAAGCCAAACAGGCCAAATATGGACATATCCAGATACAGCATCTAATAGAGAAACATATCACATTACAAGCTGCAATTCAAGATTACATCCAAACCCAGTTTGCAACTATCTTTAAATATGGCCGTGAGTTGCTGCAGCTGACCAGAGTCATACATATTGAGCAGAGACTGCTTTTATGCCCCACAACCTGTCCACCCATCTCAAATGCTGCCATGCAATTGAACACCACTGGATGGCCCATAGACACACAAAAAACAGGATTTTTAATTAACGACGTACCAGTGTTTTGGAGTAACCTGGGTAAGGCTTATTACTTCATCAAGGATTTCATTTTTGGCTTTTTCAAACAGTTCATGCTAAAAAAAATAATATACGTGATGGTTATTCAGAAAGCAATTCAGAATATCAGTATTCAGTCCTTGCTGTACACCGCCTGCAGTGAAAGTTGTTGAGTGGTTACCTCAAAAATTCAATCCCTGACAACTAATTTCTTTTTGGGTTCCTATGTTAAAGGGGTACTCCGGGGAGATGAACAATTTTTGTACTTTCCCTGTCCCCAAACTATAGAGGTGAGATGCCCAGTGCACTTTTAAGATCTTTATAACCCTTGTAAAGGGTGCTGCTCCCCCTGTAAGGAACAGCCAGCCTGAGAAGAGGGGGCGTGGACACTCTCTGCAGAGAAACAGTTATTATCAGGAGACTGGCTGATAACAGCGGGGAGATGCATACTGGTGTAATGTCCCAGACAGAGGGATGAGCAGTGCAGTGAAAAGTAGCTTGTGTCACACCTGCCCCCTGATAATGGCTCCCTGTCTGCAGTCCGATGTGAGGGGGCCTGGCCTACTCCGAGCTTCTAGTAGCAGCAGCCAGCCACCTGATAATATCTCCTTCACTGTAGGGCTACTAGCAGGGAGCAGGTCACACCCCGACACGCACACACAGGTTTGTGATGTAATGACCCAGACTGGAAGTGGGAGTGCAGTGAGGAGCAGCTCTTGTCACATTGAATTACAGGGGTTATAAAGATCATAAAACTGCACTGACTAGCTCATCTTTATAGTTTATGAGGGCAGGGACAGCACTGTTTTTTTTTTTATCTCCCTGGAGTACCCCTTTAATGAACTGGAGGACTAAGGACCCTGCTTAGCACAAAAGTCATACTAAAGATTGAGTAGATACATATAGTGACTAAATGTGCTGATGTTATAAACATACTATGTATACACTACACCAGTGAGCACAAGAAAATTACCCTGTCAAGTTCCCGTAATCGGGGATAGTTATTCTTCCACTCTGTCTCGAGGTTAAAGCGGGTTGCTACAAAAAGAAAAATGGAAATAGAATTCGATGAGATGGAAACAACACTTTGAAACTATAATTGATAGTTTGCTATATTCTATTCAATCACATGGTATAAATCAAATAAAATATGATCTTATGGCTATTAAAAGTGTATTATTTATTATGCTTTGCTTATATAGCGCCATTAATTCCCACAGTGTTTTACAGACATCATCCCTGTCCCCATTGGGGCTCACAATCTAAACTCCCCATCAGTATGTCTTTGGAGTGTGTGTATATGTATATGTTAAAAAAAACTACAATGACTGCTAGCTACGGTGTAATACTGGATTTGTCTCCATTACTAAGTTTCAAAGAAGAGTGTTAAGTACATTTAAGCAATTTAAATAGTATATATGTTTCAATTACCAACATTGTATAGCTGCCATTTCCCATACACGTTACCTTTAAAAGCATCAGCTTGCTGTTCAACTGAAGCGCGGACCATTTTCCAAAAACAATCCGACACAGCAAGACTTAAATTCTTGGTAGTCACCTGATGAGCCTTAAGCATCCCTTTCCTGGAAGGTAAACCCCAGCAATGTTAAAATACGGATGTGTCCACATATATACATAACATATTAACATTCATGTTGCATGCATGTATACCATTGTACCGTATACAAGACGGAGGGAATAGTAGTGTATACGGCTCAATATCGAGGCACTGGGCTGTAATCTGTATTTAGTAGATCACGCATTGTGATCATGTTAATCTTAATTGTAAAGTGCTGCGGAATATGTTGGCGCTATATAAATAAAAATTATTATTATTAATCAATATACTTCATTTGAACGATGCTTTGGTTTAATTTCAATGGATAAAACAAAGAAATTAATTATTTTTTTCTGCATAGAAAAAAACATGTAATGTTTATTCATCACTGAGACCACGGTGAATTTTTGGTTCTGCAATGTGTGTTCATTGTTAGATATGTGAACAGAAACCTTGTATTATTTTTATCTAATTAACCAGTCACATACCGAGACTTGTTCATTCCACACACCCTACGTATCGCAAGACTTGATTTTAATCTCTCAGATTGGATGTTCACAACTTTGCATATGGCTTATTTTACGACTCAGGCCTCTCCAAGTGTCTAAAATGCATTAATATTTATCATACACAAACTGGGGGTATTAATATGGAATCATAACTAAAGCCTGAATTATTTAACCAAATCCTGTGCTGGATCATACTATTGAGTTTTTCTGGCTTGTGTCAGAGGAAGACACAGAGGATGCATAGGTCTGGCACAGGTCTGTGACTGTAAGTCATAGAAAAACATAGATAGATGTTTGCCGCATAAACAGTTTAATTATAGGTGAAACATATGTGCCTCGCCTGTATTTCCTGCCAAATCGTGGCATTCTGTAATAAAGCACATGTACCCCATCCGCTACTTGTACAGACACCTTAAGTGACACTGATCGAAGCAGCTGTGCAGGTGAAAAGGGTTTTCCTACAAAACTGAATGATTTCTTAAGGAGCAACTGAGCGTTGTTCTGTTTTTCAGCCACTTCACTGCCTGCAGCCTAAAAATAATTGGCAATTAATTTGATAAATTACTATTCAGAATGCTAAAACGTTAACCCCTTCACAACCTTTGACGTACATGTGCGTCAAGGTTCGTGTCCCTGACTTTGATGTGGGTTCGCACAATGAGCCTGCATCTTTACCGGCAGATGATGGCTCATTAATTCGGCCATCATCTGCCTCTAACAAACGTGGTAGAGTGGAGCTTAGCCTGCGGCTGTTATGTTAAGTGCCCACCATGCAGAAATGCTCCGGATTTTTCCTGAGCGTTTCTGCATCTCCTTGGGAGAAAGAACGCATGCGGATTGTACATGCGTTTTTCCTGCCAGGTAGAAGCATTTGTCGAGCATTTTTGCATGTATTTCTGCATGCAGGTTGTCAAGCGCTTTTCCAAGCGATTTTAGCATCATTTGGAAAAGTGCTTGACAACTTGGTCACACTATATAAATCCATGCACCCGGCATGGATTTATATAGTGTGACCAATAGTTAAAAAAAATAATATTAAATGGTAACAAAAAAAAAAACATTATATTCACCTTCCATGACGTCATTTAGTCATGTGACAGGTCACACGACCGCCATCAGACCTGTCACATGACTAAATGACGTCATTGAAGGTCCTTTTACACCATCGCGAGCCACCGGGGAGCCAAGACGCAGTGTACAGGAGACCGGGGGCCATCAGAAGGTGAGTATAATGTTTTGTTTGTCATTTTAAATTCTTTTTTTTTTTTTACAGGTACTATGGTACCTGGGTCTGGAGGAGAGTCTCCTCTTCTCCAGGCCCGGGTACCATCCGCACAGTGAATCGCTTAATATCCGCATGTGCACATGTAGTCATGCGGATATTATGCGATTCAATGCAAGTCAATGGCGGCAATTACGCTGCGATTACGCAAAATTAATGGACATGCTGCGGATTTTTCCGCAATGATAATCCGCAGCAGAAATTTCCGCAGCATGTGCACAGCACATGCGGATTATCATTGGGGAACATGGCAGACCTTCTACCAAGCGTTTTCACGGCGGAATTGCCGCTGCGGAAACGCTTAAAAAACGCATAGTGGGCACACAGCCTAAGTCTGTTAAATGCAGCAGTTAATCTCTGACAGCAGCATATAACATGCGTTGGCGGGGGGTGTCATTCCACCCACCCACCGGTGCGCCGGTGATGTGACCGCAGGTCACCGATGGGTTGCCATGACAGCTGGGGGTCTGCTGATGACCCCAGTTGCCTGTCATTACGATACTTCTAATAGAAAAGACTGACCAGCACATCTAAATCTGTGTGTGTACAAAAATCACTACGAAAAAATATAGCTGCACTCTGTAATGCTAAAAAATGATACATTTAGAAAATCAGAACTGCATTACTGCCATAGAAAATAGGGAAACGCAACATCGTGTACATATGAAATATTGGAAAAATGAAAATGCAATATTGTTATAGAAAAATTACTTTAAAAAGGAGGTACTTTGCTCATAGATTGGCCAATGTATGTGAGCCCAACAGCCCTCGTCAAGGCATACTTCATTGTTGGGTCCCTGTCCTGATAGGTCACCTCTCCTGGGCTAAATTGCATTTTCTTTTTTCCAATATTTCATATGTACATAATGTAGTGTTTAATTTCTAAGGTTGTAATGTGCTTCCAATTTTCTAAATGTATCATTTTTAGCATTTCAGAGTGTAACTATATTACGATACTTCTGTGAAAGCCATCATTTAGCTGGCGTTCATGGGAGGTTTGTGCTTTTAACTATACATAGCAGTGCTAATGCAGACAATGGCAGCGTCAAATCCCCTAAGACTGCCCCCCTAGCACTATTATAAAATATGAAAAAAAAAGTTCAAATCACCCGCCTTTGACCCATTAAAAAAAAAATACACATTTGGTATCACTGCGTTCATAAAAGTCTGATCTATCAAAATATAAAATAAACGAATCCAATAGGTAAATGGCGTAACGAGTAAAAAAAAAAACCTGCCAGAATTATGGGGGTGTGGGAGGGCGGGGGGGTAGTTTGCCGCTGCAACATAGTAATAAGCGGCGATCAAAACATTGTGTGTACCCCAAAATGGTATCGGTAAAAATGTCAACTAAGGGCGCAAAAAACAAGCCCTCACACAAGAACTGAAAGCGTTACGGGTCTTGGAAAATGTTGACACAAGCACTTTTTTTGACAACTTAAATTTAAAAAAAAAAAAAAAGAACAACTATGCATGCTTGGTGTCTGTGTAATCATACTGACCCGGAGAATCAAACTGCCTGGTCAGTTTTACCGTATAGTGAAAATGGTAAATAAAAAAAAAATAAAATAAAATTGTGAAACAGCACTTTTTTTGCAATTTCAACACACTTGGAATTTTTTTTCCTTTCTAGTACACCACATGATAAAATGAATGGTGTAATTCAAAAGGACAACTTGTCTCGCAAAAAACAAGCCCTCACATGGTTAGGAGGACGGAAAAATAAAAGAAGTTACGGTTCTTTGAAGAAGGGAAGGAAAAAATTAAAACAAAAAAAAAAAAGAAAAAGGAAAATCGCCTGGTTGTGAAGGGGCTAAAATATTTCAGATACGACTATTTCAATTTACATGTAAAACCAATTGACACTAATAGTTTAGGTGTCACCAAAGATGCAAATTTAAAGTAGCGGATGTGTTCAGTAATTGTGCGTCTCACCTATACTTAAAGAAGCTGTCCAATGTCTCCGCCTTCGTATGAACTGAGCATGAAGAGGAAGTCAGATCAGCCGCAGCCCAGACTTCCTCTTCATTCAATTCGACAGGAGGCGGGGACAGTGACACCAGAGCTAATTGGGCGACTGGCTCACGTGTCACACCAACCGTACGAGAGCCCGGGGAGCGCGAGTACCGACACCACTGGAACGAAGCCGGCACAGGAGGGGAGTTTAAGCTTTATTATTTTATCAGGGGCAAACACTTAGATCAAGAAGGGGTTGTTCTAGTGGTGGACAAGCCCTTTAAACTACATGGGCTTTCTACTGGGTAGCAATTACAGCCTTGCGTATAAGAATCCATGTGCTGTTTTAGTACATTTCACATTTGGTCAGTATCTGCATCATTTCATTATTTTTGAAAAACCAAAACAAGAAAAAGCGACAAACCGTTAATGTTCTATTTCAGATTTAAGTTTAAAAATACAAATGTAAAACACTGACTAAATCTGCAGTGTGGATGTATTCTTAGACCGTATTCACACTTCTGAATTTGTTCGGCATTTTAAATACACAATTTTAAGAAATTGTTGAAAAGATTTGCCCTGCTATGTTCTGGAAGCACTCCTAGTTTTGGCTAGTGTGAACAAGTCCTGATGCAGAGTTCACATCTCCGTTTTGCTGTTTTTTCTCTCCTAATGTGTATATGCACTGAGAGAAACAAGTCTTTTGCTGCTGATCATTCTTAGGGAAATCAAATTTAATCCCTCCTTGCCGACACACCACGTACTGTCACGCATGGGATCTGGAAGACATACGTAAGAAATAACTGTGACAGCTGTAGTCATCAGCAAAGAAAACTCACTTCAGAAGGCTTGACCCTTGAAAAAACTCCTCTTCATAGTCTTTAATGGAGTCAATGCTTTCATTGGTGTTGCCTATGAAAAATAATACAATATATTTGTGCATTTATGAAAATCATCCTCATTATATTCCTGACATTATATTGCTGAATAATGTCAATATAAAAAGGAAGCGCTTGGCACTGGTGTCACCCGGTGTATAACCTTTTATCAGATCGGACTGCCTCTTATCTTCACTGCAGACCGTGCTCTACTATACGTGTATTCACTGCATTTATCACTACCAAACAAAAAAAGAAAAATTTTTCTTTATTCAATGTAAAACACATAAATGCAAGGTTCATCAGGCTGAGAATTAGGCCCCAAAAAAGTAATGGGATACAAAATGACTGTCTCCTTTCTTGTGCTTCCAGAGCCCTGAAGAGCGTATTATACAGCTGGTCAGGGTCACTGATTTTTTTTTTTTAAATTCGCTATGTATTACTGAATAATGGCTTATCACAAAACTGTAAAAAGAATCAGGATTGTTTTATGGACTGACATTATAAAAGAACATAAATAGTACAGGCATAATGCACCAAAATACCAAGACTTAAAGCCATTACATCCGCACCTAGTACCCAAAACAGCAAGCAGTGTGTCTATTAAAGGAATACTCCTGAATTTATTTATATACACATATACATATACAATAGATATATATATATATAGATATATATATAGATATATATATTTATATATATATATATATATATATATATATATATATTTCATTCTGTCATAGTTATGGCGGTTTGCTTCATAAAGCACTTAAAGAAATCTTGTAATCAAAAGTCTGGTTACTAAATCACCACTACAGGGCTCCTAAATATCTTTCCAAATGGCTCCATGTTTAAATCGCTTCTTTTACAATGGTGTTTCCTAAACTCCAGTCCTCACGGACCCCAACAAATCATGTTTTCAGGCTTTCCTTAGTATTGCACGGGGATGGAATTATCATCAATGCATCAAAATTGCCACAGGTTCTCTCACCTGTGCAATAAGAAGATGATCCTGAAAACATGTGTTGGGGGCCTGAGGTCTAGAGTTTGGGAAACACTGTTTTATAAGGAATGAGGAAATTAAGGGGAACCTGTCAGGTCAGATAACGTTATTATCCTGCAGATATAGGGTTAATATACAGGTTAATAGTGTTATTAAGGTGCGGCATCCAGGAAAAAATTAACTTTACTTCTCCTGGGAGCCGGCAACTTTCAGTCATGTAAGCGTGCTGGAGCAAATACAGTCACAGCACTGAGCGCCGCAGCTGTAAGCACGCTCCAGCACTGACTGACAGCCAACTCTGTACTGATGCGCTGCAAAGCCGGCTATCAATCAGTGCCGAGGTATGCTTAAAGCAGCCACACTCAGTGTTGTGACCGGTAATTGTAAAGCCGGTGGCTCCCAGGAGAGAAAGATCCTAGTTACTTACCAGTAACGGTATTTTACAGAGCCCATGACAGCACCACCTGAGAGAGGGTATCCGCCCACCAAGGACAGGAACCTACTGAATAAAAAGGCGGTACCTCTCTTCCGCATCAGTTTTTGTTTCAGAGCATGAGGGGGCCTCTGAAAACAGGTTAATACATAACCGCCACCTCAACATTTGTAATAAACACCTTAAAAAGTGCACACCATAGTGATAAAGGGGAGGGAATTAATAGGGTGCTGTCATGGGCTCTGTAAAATCCCGTTACCGGTAAGTAACTAGGATCTTTTCCCCTTCTCCCATGACAGCACCACCTGAGAGATTTATAGAGATCAGACACCAGAGGGAGGGATCACTGATTGCAACACCTTCCTACCAAAGGACAGATCAGTAGAAGAGGAAAGGTCAAGACGGTAATGTTTGTAAAATGTAGCGGGGGATGACCAAGTTGCCGCCTTACATATGATGTCGATGGGCACATCCGCCTTCTCAGCCCAGGAAGCAGCTACCGCTCTGGTGGAGTGGGTCTTCAGGTTCTCTGGAACCGGCAGATTGCTAGAAGAGTAGGCTAAGGTAATAGTATCCCTGACCCATCTAGCTATGGTCCCTCTTGTAACCTTAAGTCCTTTAATAGCCCCCTGAAAGGATATAAATAAGGCGTCACTCTTCCTCCAGGCTTTTGTCACCTCCAAATACTGGACTAACACCCTCCTAACATCTAAGGTGTGAAGCTTATGTTCCTCAGAATCCCTAGGATTAAGATAGAAGGAAGGGAGAGTGATTACTTGCGTCCTATGGAATTTGGAGGCTACCTTCGGAAGATAGGCTGGGTCTGGTCTTAAGATTACTCTATCCGTACATACTTGAGTGAATGGATGGTTAACAGATAGAGTCAGTGACTTACACGCACTATGAGCTGATGTCAGGGCTACCAGTAGGGCAGTCTTTAAAGTTAGGATTTTTTATGAAACTTCCTCTAAGGGCTCGAAGGGAGGTTTGGTTAGTGCCTCCAGAACCAAATTAAGGTCCCAAGGAGGCATCCTTGGAGTAGGAATAGGCCTGGACCTATCACAAGCTTTAATAAACCTAATGATCCACCTATTCGCCGCCAAGTCATAATTATATAATGCCCCCAGAGCTGATACTTGTACCTTAAGAGTACTGGTGGCTAGACCCATGCTTAACCCCTTCTGGAGGAATTCTAGTATGGCCCCAATAGGAACCCTCCCTTTGGCGGACTGACCCGAGGTAGACAGGAACTTAGCCCAGGTTCTACCATAGATCCTAGTTGTTACCGGCTTTCTACTTGTCAGTAGGGTAGTAACCAGATCCGGAGAAAACCCCCTTTGTGTCAATCCAGGCCGTCAAATGCAGGCCCGATCTTTGGGGATGACAGACTGGGCCCTGCCTGAGGAGATCTGGGATGTCCGGAAGAACCCATGGATCTGCTTGGGACATGCTCTTCATCCAAGTGAACCATGGTCTCTTGGGCCAGAACGGGGCGATCAATATAACCCTCGCCCTTTCCTCTCAGATCTTCCTCAGGATAGTAGGGATCAGTATTAAAGGGGGAAAGGCATAGGCTAGAGTAAAATTCCAAGGAATCTGCAGCGCGTCCACCGCAAATGCCCCCTCTTTTGGATTCAGGGAGCAAAAGATTTCGGTCTTTCGATTGAGTCTGTTTGCAAACAGATCTATTTGGGGCTGTCCCCATCTGCCAACAATCTGCTGAAATACGGCTGGATTCAATTCCCACTCTCCTTGTTTTAAGATGTGACAACTCAGGAAATCGGCCTTTACGTTCTCTTCCCCTTTTATATGAAGCGCCGAGAGCGTGAGCAGCTGACTCTCGGCAAACCTGAAGATCTGATCCGCTACTAACATCAGAGGGAGAGACCTGGTACCCCCCTGATGATTGATGTAGGCGACTGTCGATCTGTTGTCTGACATTATCCGGATGTGATGACCCCCAAGAACAGGACTGAACTTTATTAGAGCATTTTTGGCTCCCTCATGTTGGAAGAGAGACTTGAGTCGCTGTCCGACCAGAGGCCTTGTACAGAATGATCTCTTAGGTGAGCTCCCCAGCCTTCTGCACTTGCGTCCGCTGTAATTGTATCCGACACCTGGAAGGTCCAAGGAACCCCCAAAGATAGATTGACTGGAGATCTCCACCAGTCCAGGGAGTTGATTACAACTTCTGGAAGAGATATTTTGCCATTCAGGCGACCTTTGAGCCGCCTGTCCGCTGCCAGGATCTCTTGCTGAAGACATCTGGAATGGTACTGGGCCCACTGAACCGCCGGGATGCAAGATGTCATTGTAGCCAACAGAGACATTGCCTTCCTCAGGGTCATGGTCGGATTGCGGATAACCCGAGATATTAGGGATCCGATCTTCAGCTTCTTTTCCTCTGGTAGAAGACAGGTTTGGTTTTCTGAGTTCAGAGACCCAGGAAAGACTGGACCCGCTTTGGTTCCAGCCTTGACTTCTCTAAATTTAACAGCCAACCCAGGCGTTTTAGACTGGCCATGACGTCCGCCAGGGCTAGAGCACAGAGTTGTCTTGATCTGCCCACTACTAGGAAGTCGTCCAGATAAGGGATGACAAGAATATCTCTTTCCCTCAAGTGTGCTGTGACCTCCAGGATAATTTTTGTGAAGACTCTCGGCGCCATGGAAATGCCAAAGGGAAGAGCTGCGAACTGAAAATGCCTTACGTGCTTGCCGAACTGTACAGCCACCCTCAGAAACTGTTGATGATCTGCCAAGATCGGGACGTGGTAGTAGGCGTCCTTCAGATCGAGGACGCACATATAACAGTCCGGAAATAGCATCCTTATGGCCGACTTTATTGTTTCCATTTTGAACGGCCTGTAGATTAAATGGTTGTTCAGCTTCTTCAATTTGGCAATGGTCCTGAAGGAGCCGTCCGGCTTCTTTATTAGGAAGAGTGTTGAATAGAATCCCCTTCCTTGCTCGGGTGCAGGCGTTTCCACCAGAACCCCCTTCACAAGCAGAGAGAGAACTTCCTGCTGTAAGGCTATCTGCTCCGCTAGACCCCTGGGGGCTGAAATTTTGACGGTGTTCCTGGGCCTGCTCTTGAACTCCAATGTGAGCCCCCTCCTGATTATCCCTAAAATCCAAGAATTGGATGAAATTTTCTCCCAGGCGGGCAGGAAGTGGGACAACCTTCCTCCCACCTGGGGGGGGGGGGGACTTTCACTTACGGGCCTTCTTATTCTCGGAGGAGGGAACCCCGAACATGAAGCCTCTGTTATACGGCTTCCTGTCTTTCCAGGTACCTTGGTCTCTAGGAGCTTTACTGCGACTGTACTTCCTCTTCCGAAAGGAGCTTTTAAACTGGGAACAGACACAGTGGGAAACCCATGTTTTTTGTCTGCGGCCTTATCCAGGATGTCATCTAGACCTTTGCCGAACAGAAAGTCCCGCTCACAAGGGATTGAGCATAGCTTAGTCTTTGATTGCACATCCCCTGGCCAGCTATTGAGTCATAATGCCCTACGAGCTGCATTAGAGAGATTTGCAGACCGGGCAGCCAGCCTCACTGAATCTGCCGATGCGTCTGCCAGGAATGCAGCCGCCCCCTGCACAAGAGGAAGGTCCGACAAAATCTTCTCCCTTGAGACATTCCCCCTAATCTGGTCTTCCAATTGTTGAAGCCAGATCATCATAGATCTAGCGGTGCAGGTGGCTGCCACCGCCGGTTTAAGGGCCCCTGCTGACGACTCCCAGGCTTGTTTAAGGAAAGACTCCGCTTTTTTTATCAAGCGGGTCTTTCAAGGCCCCTAAATCCTCAAAGGGCAGAGTGGATCTTTTTGAGGACTTTGCAATGGCCACATCAATCTTAGGGGTTTTGTCCCATTTAGCCGCATCCTCTTCCTCAAAGGTGTATCTCCGCTTAGAGGAGGAAGGCAGCTGACCCTTCTTCTCCGTTTTTTTCCATTCCCTTTCTATAAGCGATTTGATCCTCTCATTAACCGGGAATGTGCGTCTCTTCCTCTGGTCCAAGCCCCCGAACATAACATCCTGGACTGTTCTGGGAACTTTGGTATCAGTAATACCCATAGTCATTCTGATGGCTCTAACTAGTCTCTCAGTATTATCTACCGAAAAACAAGGCCTACCCCCCTCATCATCATCCGAAGATTCCGATGATGATGAGGAGGGATTAGAGGAGGAAGGCAGTTATCTTGTAAACCGGGACTCTACAGATTCCTCTGATTCTGAGGAAACTAGCTTCTGCTTCTTCTTCCCGCGTGAGGTTAAGCTTTTTAAAGAATCCCTGACTTCTGTCTGGATCAGATTCTTTAATTCCATAGAAAACCTGGGGGACTCTTCCGCTATGATTTTCTGAATACAGTCCGCACACAGGTTTTTGACGTAGGAGGTGGGAAGACTGATTTTACATAAAGCACACTTCTTGTTTTTACTCTTAGAGCTACACTTCTTTGGCTCCTAACACCCCAAGAATTGAAAGGAGAAAAAGAGAGGAAAACAGAGAAGAGCACATTACTCAAGGTGAGACTTTCACGAAGATCACTCACCACACTGCCGTTCAGACTAGGGTACCGGAGGCGGTGGTTGCCGTTCACATGAGGGCTCCCATCTGGCGGAGGTGGACTGACGAGGTCTTTTCTGACCGGTTCTGCCGGAACTCGTACGGCCTCCACTGCTGTGGCTTTGGTGATGGGAAGATTCTTGAACCAGTTTCTTAAGCTGCTTGCGCTGCTTTGGCGGCTGTGGCTGCTGCTGTACCTCCTGCGGTGGTGACAGCTGCTGCCCAGGTGACTGCGGCTCCTCACTCATTATGTTGGGGATGCAGACACCGCCATCTTGATTCCTCCCCATCCTTTAAAAAGCAGTAGGGCTCCACCTCCTTTAGGCTCCTCCCCTTCCGACAGCGTGCTCATTTTTTCAAATTTGGGCAGCTGGCGCGCTACACCGCAGATCCTCCTCCTTCTGCGCGTGCGCAGCCCAGCGGCACCCGGCGTGCTTGCAGCGGGATGTCGGCCTCCCACCCGCGCATGCGCAGACCCGGCTTCCGGCGCACTCCGTGATAGGGCGCATCACCACCCCACGCGTGCGCAGCCTGGACTTCCGGCGCGCTCCGTCACAGGGTGCGATGCGACCCCCACGTGCGCAGACCCGGAAGTCCTGCCGGCCGGACCGCGCTCAGTTTAGTCCATTGTGAGGCGCAGACCCGGCCGCAGGACCCGGCGCACGCGGGGAGGACTCCGGAAGGCAGCTCCCCCACACGCAGACCCGGGCAGCAGCCAGATGGGCTGAGAACAGGGGCCATCTGCTGCTTCCGCGGCCTCCAGGCCGCACCGACCCCGGAATCCACAGTCCAGGTACGTGAGGTACCACCTGGCGAGGCTCCCATCAAGGACAGGAACCAAAAACTGATGCGGAAGAGAGGTACCGCCTTTTTATTCAGTAGGTTCCTGTCCTTGGTGGGCGGATACCCTCTCTCAGGTGGTGCTGTCATGGGAGAAGGGGAAAATTTAATTTACTCCCAGATACCTAAATTTTAGCACTGTGGCTGGGCACCTTGATAATGCTGCAGAATAACCCTATATTCTTCAGGTTAATAACATTATCCGACAAGAAGGGCTCCCTTTAATTCATAAAACCACCACTTTCTTCTTTCATCATTTAACTGGGCAAGGTTGCAATAGGGATTAGTCTCAGTCTCCTTGGTCTTGGCATACCAACGCCGCCTTCATCAAGATCTTGCCCAGGATGTGAAGTCAGCGTTAGCTGTGCTAAGCAGGATAGGTACTAAAAATAAGGAGACAGTGACTAGTCCTCATTGCAGCACTGCCCAAGTGACTAGTTAGAGTGTTGATCGAGAGTTTTATATCTTTAAGCGCTTCAGTTATTTCAGATCAGTTATAAGAGAAGCAGTTGAACTATTCTTACCTTTCCCAGTTACAACAGCAAAATATCCAAGAGCTTTCATTGGGAAGAGTTTTCCTTCAATTATTTGTTGGATCTTTAAAGGGCCAAAATAAGAATTACTATACTATATAAAGTGAAAAGAGCAATACATCATAGCATATTAAAGGACACAAAACTTTACTTACTCGGCTGGGACTTGCTACGTTTTTCTCAGCAAGATCTACTTTGGTCAAAACAAAGATCGTTCTTCTGCCTTGCGGATCCATCTGACTTACAAGGTCAGTGACAATGCTCCTCTCGGCATCTACAGACCCATCTGACAAAAGAGGAAACTATTTACCTTTTCTAGTTTAATCATTGCAACATATACAGATAAAACGTGCGTTTTCATGTAAAAACATTGATGCAATCCCATAATACAGATACTACCAGTGTACACATTATTTTGAATCGATACAATGGTAATTATAGTGTTGAGCAAGTATGTTCTGTCCGATTATGCTTGGGCCGAGCTCCGAGTATTTACAGCTGCTCGGTTATAAGGTTAAATCGCTCCCGAGTGCATGATTTGCAACTGTTTGTCAGCTTAATTACATGTGAGGAATGTTTAAGAAAGAGACATTCCTCACATGTATTAAAACTGTCAAACAGTTGCAAATCATGCACACGGGAGCGATTCAACCATATCACCGAGCAGCTATAAATACTCGGAGCTAGCCCGAGCATACTCGGCGAAAGGGTTAATAGAACATACTCGCTCAACACTAGTAATTAATGGTTTGTCCAAAAATGAACAACGCCTTTTCATTGTCCCTAAAGTGCTTATAAAACGAGCCAAAAAAAAGCAAACTTTCCTCTAAGACCAGCACCTCTTCTCTGCTCCGAGCAGCATGTCCCACTGCAATTTCGAGACATTGTTTATGTCATATGAGTGCTGCAGCTCATCAGTGGCTGCTCCCTTGACAAACTGTCTGAGAAATTAAGTACTCCCTTGATGACGCCATAGGAATTAAGAGGGTAAGTAGCAGTCAAAAGCAGCCTACAACATGTCCTATATTAATTGTTCATCAGCAAGTGTGAATTTATAAGGGTTAAAAGTTGACCAGCGATTTCTAATTTTTCCAACAAAATTTACAAAACCATTTTTTTTTTTTAGGGACCACATCACATTTGAAGTGATTTTGAGGGGTCTTTATGACAGAAAATATCCAACAGTGACACCATTCTAAAAACTGCACCCCCAAGGTGCTCAAAACCACATTCAGGAAGTTTATTAACCCTTCAGGTGCTTCACAGGAATTTTTGGAATGTGGAAGAAAACAATGAACATTTAACTTTCTTCACAAAAATGTTACTTTAGACACAATTTTTTTTTTTTATTTTCACAAGGGTAACAGGAAAATATGGATCACAAAATTTGTTGTGCAATTTCCCCTGAGCACGGCAATACCCCATATGTGGGGGAAAACCACTTTTTGGGTGCACAGCAGGGCTCGGAAGGGAAGGAGCACCATTTGACTTTTTGAATGTAAAATTTGCTTGAATAATTAGCGGACGCCATGTTGTGTTTGGAGAGCTCCTGATGTGCCTAAACAGTGGAAACCCCCCACAAGTGACACCATTTTGGAAACTAGACCCCTCAAGGAACTTATCTAGTTGTGTTGTAAGCAACTTGAACCCCCAGGTGCTTCACAGAAGATTATAACATTGAGCCGTAAAAATAAAATTTTCACATTTTTTCCCACAAAAAAGTATTTTAGCCCCAAATTTTGCATTTTCACAAGGGTAACAAGAGAAATTGCACCATAAAATATGTTGTGCAATTTCTCTTGAGCACGTAGATACCCCATATGCGGAGGAAAACTATTGTTTGGGTACAGCAGGGCTCAGAAAGGAAGGAGCGTCATTTTGGAATGCAGACTTTGATGGAATGGTCTGCGGGTGTCATGTCACGTTTGGAGAGCTCCTGATGTGGAAAACCCCCACAAATTACCCCATTTTTGAAACTAGACCCCTCAAGGAATTTAGAGGTGTGGTGAGCACCTTGAACCCACAAGTAATTCACAGAATTTTACATTGTGGATCTGTAAAAATGAAAAAATATATATATTTTTTCCACAAAAATGTTTTAGCCCCAAATTTTTTCATTTTCACAAGGATAGAAGGAGAAAATGGACCCCAAAATTTATTGTGCAATTTTTCCTGTGTACGTCGATTCCCCACATGTGGTCGAAAACTACTTTTGAGGCACAGTGCAAAGCTCAGAAGGGAAGAAGCAAGATATTGGAGTTCAAATTTGGCTGGACTGGTTTGAGGGTGCCATGTCACATTGGCAGAGCCCCTGAGGTGCCAGAACAGCAGACCCCACCATAAGAGACCCCATTTTACAAACTACACCTCTCAATGAGTTCATCTAGGGGTGCAGTGATCATATTAACACCACAGGTGGGTCACAGAATTTGATACCATTGGGCAGTGAAGAAAAAAATAATTACCGTAATTTTCTAACTGGGCAGCATGGTGGCTTAGTGATTAGTACTGCAGCCTTGCAGTGCTGGGGTCCTGGGTTCAAATCCCACCAAGGACAACATCTGCAAGGAGTTTGTATGTTCTCCCCGTGTTTGCGTGGGTTTCCTCCCACATTCCAAAGACATACTAATAGGGAATGTAGATTGTGAGCCCCAATGGGGACAGTGCCCATAATGTCTATAAAGCGCTGTGGAATTAATGGCGCTATATAAGTGAGTAAAATAAATAAATAAGATGCATTTTTTCCCTCCAAAATTTTGGAGGAAAGTTGGGGGTGCGTCTTATAGTCCGAATGTATACTTGTTGCTGTGGATGTGTGGGGAGCGGCAGCGGCGGAGGATCAGGGCACAGGAGGCAGGAGCCGGCGGCTGCAGCTCTAGCGTGTGCCTGCTGTTAAAAGAAAATTAATATACACTGCTCCCCAAGCCCATGGGCATGTGGAGCACTGAATATTCATTCTCCTTAATAGCAGCGCACAGTGTCAGCTCAGCCGCCGGCTCCTGCAGCGGCTCGGCGGTCACGTGTGCCCGCTATTAAAGAGCATGAATATTCACTACTCCCCACTCCCATGGGTGTGGGGAGTAGTGAATATTTATGCTCTTTAATAGCGTGCACACGTGATCGCCCAGCCGCTACAGGAGTTGCAGCTGCAGCTACAGTGTGCGCAGCTATTAAGGAGAATGAATAGTCAGTACTCCCCACGTCCTAAGTCCCGGTGTGGGGAGCAGTGACTATTCCGGCAGCTGATCTCGGCGTCTGAGGGCGCATGGCAGTGACATCATGCGAAGCTCACATGCTGATACCAGGATAGGGGTGCCATGCATACCAGGATAGGGGTGCCATGCATACCAGGATAGGGGTGCCATGCATACCAGGATAGGGGTGCCATGCATACCAGGATAGGGGTGCCATGCATACTAGGATGGGGATCAGGGGTGCCATGCATACCAGGATGGGGATGAGGGTGCCATGCATACCAGGATGGGGATGAGGGTGCCATGCATACCAGGATGGGGATGAGGGTGCAATGCATACCAGGATGGGGATGAGGGTGCAATGCATACCAGGATGGGGATGAGGGTGCAATGCATACCAGGATGGGGATGAGGGTGCAATGCATACCAGGATGGGGATGAGGGTGCAATGCATACCAGGATGGGGATGAGGGTGCAATGCATACCAGGATGGGGATGAGGGTGCAATGCATACCAGGATGGGGATGAGGGTGCAATGCATACCAGGATGGGGATGAGGGTGCAATGCATACCAGGATGGGGATGAGGGTGCAATGCATACCAGGATGGGGATGCAATGCATACCAGGATGGGGATGCAATGCATACCAGGATGGGGGTGCAATGCATACCAGGATGGGGGTGCAATGCATACCAGGATGGGGGTGCAATGCATACCAGGATGGGGGTGCAATGCATACCAGGATGGGGATGAGGGTGCAATGCATACCAGGATGGGGATGAGGGTGCAATGCATACCAGGATGGGGATGGGGATGAGGGTGCAATGCATACCAGGATGGGGATGGGGATGAGGGTGCAATGCATACCATGATGGGGATGGGGATGAGGGTGCAATGCATACCAGGATGGGGATGGGGATGAGGGTGCAATGCATACCAGGATGGGGATGGGGATGAGGGTGCAATGCATACCAGGATGGGGATGGGGATGAGGGTGCAATGCATACCAGGATGGGGATGAGGGTGCAATGCATACCAGGATGGGGATGAGGATGAGGGTGCAATGCATACCAGGATGGGGATGAGGATGAGGGTGCAATGCGTACCAGGATGGGGATGAGGATGAGGGTGCAATGCATAGCAGGATGGGGATGAGGACGAGGATGCAATGCATACCAGGATGGGGATGAGGACGAGGATGCAATGCATACCAGGATGGGGATGAGGATGAGGATGCAATGCATACCAGGATGGGGATGAGGATGCAATGCATACCAGGATGGGGATGAGGATGAGGGTGCAATGCATACCAGGATGGGGATGAGGATGAGGATGCAATGCATACCAGGATGGGGATGAGGATGAGGGTGCAATGCATACCAGGATGGGGATGAGGATGAGGGTGCAATGCATACCAGGATGGGGATGAGGATGAGGGTGCAATGCATACCAGGGTGGGGATGGGGAGGAGGATGAGGGTGCAATGCATACCAGGATGGGGATGGGAGTGCAATGCATACCAGGATGGGGATGGGGGTGCAATGAATACCAAGATGTGGGGGCAATGTATTCCAGGATGGGAATGGGGGCCCACGAATAACAGGAAGGGGGCCATATACACTAGGATGGGGGCATATATATATACCAGGATGGGGGATACAGATACAGAATTGGGAGACATTACCCCTATAACAGTGTTAGCAGCATACCCCCTCCCCCATAACAGTGCATCATGACCACATTTTTTGCTTTATTTTTTTCTATATTCCTCCTCTAAAAACTAGGTGCGTCTTATAGTCCGAAAAATACGGTACATTTTTACCATTAAAATTTTGTTTTAGCCCCAGATTTTACATTTTTAAACTGGGAAATGAGAAAAAATGTCACCAAAATTTGTCTCACAATTTCTGCTGAATGTAGAAATACCCATATGTGGCTGTACAGTATATACTGCTTAGCCACTCGGGGAAACTCGGGAGGGACGGAGCGCTATTTGCCTCCTGTAGCGTAGATTTTTCAAGAATACTATGCGGACTCCATGTACAGAGCCCCTAAAGTGCTAGAATGGCAGAATCCCCGCTTAAGTGACCTCATTTTGGAAATTATACCCCTCAGGTTATTTATCTACAGGTGTAGTGACGATTTTGACTCTGAGTGTTTTCCAGAAACAAGCAGCAGCGGATGTTGCTGAATGAAAATTGCAAACTGCCGTTGTAGTGACCAGTAAATTGTAGTGACCAGTATGTTGTGCCCAGCTCGTGCTTCTGGAGACATGCACCCCTGTAAATTAGGCAGGCTCTCATCGCTACAGAAATGCCAAACGTGGACACTAAATGTGGTTTAGGCACACTGTGGAGCTCAGAAGGAAGGGGGACATAGCATTTGGGAATGCAGAATTTGCTGAATTTCTTTTGGGGGGCCGAGGAGCCATTTCGTTTTTCCAGAGCCTTTGTGCTACCAGTAATGTGGAAGCTCCTATATTTCCATTGACAGATGATGGACCAGATTGGGGACTTACTTTTTTGTGGATTGATTTGAAGCTTTTACTAGGAACATTTTACATAACATTCTGGATCACATTTATCTGGCGCTCTACGCTGAGCACTTATATTGGGGTTTCCATCGAAAATTACGTGATTCAGATGAAAACCCAGAGTGATCCATTCATTAAAATGAGGCAGCAGTGTTACACTCTGGACTTCGTCTGGCCTTTGTTCCGTGTTGTCCTTTTGAGAAGTGCACAAAACTGTGGCCAACAGCACTTTTATGCACGTCTAATAAAAAGACGGATACCGTCGGATCACTGGCCAGACGGCATCCACTGTGCCTCCATCTGCCTCACTATAGGGAATCTTCCGCCGGGGGTTCCGTCTGAATCATGTATTTCAGAGATTTACACGGAAACCCCGGTGTAAGCTCTCAGTGTACAGTCATGGCCAAAAGTATTGAGAATGAGACAAATAGTAATTTTTCCAAAGTTTACTGCTTCATTTTTTGTAATAGCAATTTGCATATACTCCTGAATGTCAAAGAGTGATCAGCTTAACAGCCATTACTGTACTTGCAAAGTCAATATTTGCCCAGAAAATGAACTTTAACCCCCAAAACACATTTCAACGTCATTGCAGTCCTGCCTTAAAAGGAGCAGCTAACATCGTTTTAGTGATTGATCCATTAACACAGGTGTGGGTGTTGATGAGGACAGGGCTGGCGATCAATCAGTCATGATTAAGTAAGAATGACATCACTGGACACTTTAAAAGGAGGCTGGTTCTTGGTATCATTGTTTCTCTTGCGTTAACCATGGTTAGCTCTAAAGAAACACGTGCAGCCATCATTGCACTGCACAAAAATGGCCTAACAGGGAAGAGTATCGCAGCTACAAAGATTGCACCTCAGTCAACAATCTATCGCATCATCAAGAACTTCAAGGAGGGAGCTTCCATTGTTGTCAAAAAGGCTCCAGGGCGCCCAAGAAAGACCAGCAAGCGCCAGGACCGTATCTTAAAACTGTTTCAGCTGTGGGATTGGACTACCAGCAGTGCCGAGCTTGCTCAGGAATGGCAGCAGGCTGGTGTGAGTGCTTCTGCACGCACTGTGAGGCGGAGACTCTTTGAGCAAGGGCTGGTTTCAAGGAGGGCAGCAAAGAAGCCACTTCTCTCCAGAAAAAACATCAGGGACCGACTGATATTCTGCAAAAGGTACAGGGAGTGGACTGCTGAGGACTGGGGCAAAGTCATTTTCTCTGATGAATCCCCTTTTTGATTGTTTGGGACATGTGGAAAACAGCTTATTCGGAGAAGAAGAGGTGAGCGCTACCACCAGTCTTGTCTCATGCCAACTGTAAAGCATTCTGAAACCATTCATGTGTGGGGTTGCTTCTCAGCCAAGGGAATCGGCTCACTCACAGTCTTGCCTAAAAACACAGCCATGAATAAAGAATGGTACCAGAATGTTCTCCAAGAGCAACTTCTCCCAACCGTCCAAGAGCAGTTTGGCGCCCAACAATGCCTTTTCCAGCATGATGGAGCACCTTGCCATAAAGCAAAGGTGATAACTAAATGGCTCATGGAACAAAACATATAGATTTTGGGTCCATGGCCTGGAAACTCCCCAGATCTTAATCCCATTGAGAACTTGTGGTCAATCATCAAGAGACGGGTGGACAAACAAAAAACAACAAATTCTGGCAAAATGGAAGCATTGATTATGCAAGAATGGACTGCTATCAGTCAGGATTTGGTCCAAAAGTTGATTGAGAGCATGCCAGGGAGACTTACAGAGGTCTTGAAGAAGAAGGGGCAACACTGCAAATATTGATTTGCTGCATTAACTTATTCTAACTGTCAATATAACCTATTGGTACTCATAATATGATTGCAATTATATTTCTGTATGTGATATAAACATCAGACAAACACTAATAAAAACCAGAGGCCAGCAGATCATGTGAAAATATAATTTTGGTGTCATTCTCAATACTTTTGGCCATGACTGTAGAGCACAGGATTTATGTGAGCCGAGCATTACTTTGATCTCTGGGAGGCAGAATGAACAAAACAGCAGCAGGTGAAAAATTGGTTTTATTTTTTACGCCGTTCCTTGTGCGGTATAATTGATTAGACGACTTTATTCTTCAGGTCGGTGCGATCATGCTTCATCCATGATGAAGCATGAGCTAATACAAAACCTCCACGATACATAAAGTTAGGGAGGGTACAAGCAACCCCACGCGTATCACTACAAAACAGTGAAGCTTCCTCAGGGGCAATGGAATCTATCATGCAGGTTTTGTATTAGCTCATATGTTTATTCATTTTGGGCATTTTCCGGATATGGGGTCTTATTTATATGACATTTGTCTTTATCTTTTAGGATAGATTATTATTATTCCATGATCTATTGATTGAAATTAATTTTGATCGTTGGAAAACCCTTTTAAAACTGAGAAGTATTTAAATATATCGTCTGTATGCCCTCTCGTCTCCCTCACTGTCCAGTGAATGGTTGGACGTCAGTAGGCTGCAGCATGAGCTTCCCCATTGTGCACAGTTTCAATTGGGATAAAAAAAAAAAAAAAAGAAGAAAAAAATGGTTACTCCCCATCCTAAGCCGTTCAGCATGTGAACATAGATCCTATCAGCAGGAGATTCAGCTCTATCTTCTCAGTAGTCTTTGCAGGATAAAGTGGATCCACCTTATGGGCTCGCAATCTTTATTAAGGTAAATATATAGAAAAGGGTGACATGGCTAAAAACATGTTACCTACATCAGTCTTACTTACATCAACAGTCAATGAAGTAGGTAACTTGTTTTTAACCATGGCATCCTTTTGTATATAATTACCTTAATAAAGATTGCGAGCCCATGAGCTGGATCCACTTTATCCTTTGCACTTATCTGCACCTTGGCAGAGATGGTTCCTTGCACTGGACTGCAAGGAGGAAACCACGGTGAGCTGGATGATCTTGCATACTCTGCAGGCTTTGATTGTATTTGTCAGGACGATTTAGAAACTTTTGCAGACTGACAGAGTGGAGACAAGATTACCTCCTGTTTACTGCAATGATTCATTTTAAAGTTTACCATTTCTAGAAAGAGGTCGTACACTATTGAACAACCCCTTACAAATGGCCCAGCGAGGTGAGAAAAAAAAACTAAAACCAAATGCTCACCTCCTGAACCAACGCCGCGCCTCCATACTCAGTGCTGCAGCCAGACGAAATAGGAATGCTGCAGCCCATCAGCGGCCACTGATTGGTTGCAGCACTCATTTAAAGTCCCTGCACTCTCTCACCCACCGAGTGTTTTACTTAAGAGATTGGTGGGGGATGCAGTGTTAAGTAGAGAAGAGCAGTGTTGGCCTAGTAAGGGATTTTCAATTTTTTTTCTCACCTGCCTGGGCCCATAAATCAGGGATTGTCCAGTAGAAGATAACCCCTTTATGTGTCCCCTGAGTGACCCCATCTCCTACCTTGTATACAAAGGATGATGGCATTTGGGTTCTGCATATAAGCTTTACTGATGCTGAAAATAGTTTCCTTTGTGTCGGGGGCCATGCCTGATGTCACAGTCTGTGGAAACAAAAAGGAGTTATGTTAGGAATAGGTTTACTAGTTTAGAAAATTAAGACGATTTGTAGTACTTACGCTGATTACACCCGGTAGGTCAACAAGCACCATCCGCTGTATTCCAGGGCCCTTTACACTTAGTGAGATGGTCTGCAAAGTGGACAATGTTGTTATAGAATAAATCTACATAATAGAAGGTGCATGTTAATAATAATCCAATCAAATTGCATATATTGGGGTTATTACCTCTGGGCTAACAGTTTGTCCATTCTTGACGCTTTTCCTCATTCGCACCTCTATTTCATCTCTCAGAGCTGCAAGCTGTCAATCAGTACAAGCCAGTTTACAGATTAACATGGGACAAACCAGAAAAGACAAAACTAAAAATAGAAGATCAAAACGTGTCACATTAAACATGCCCCCTGTGACAGATGAGCTGGTTACTGATAGGCAGAATGAGATCAAGAGCCATCAGAGACGGGGACACAGACGGCAGGTTCATACACGGCTTCTGCTCCTCTTTATCGTGTAGAAAGTAAATGGAAAGCCTGTACAGCCTGGCGGCATACTATCCACCACCCAGAAAAGACAAGCAGAGGTGTGCTACAGCGCACCAAGAGACCAGCAATCCTCAATAATTGTCTCTAGCCTTCAATTTCCAAACTCTAAAGTGCACTCACTTCAGCTCCTTTTAATTCTAATGCGGAGACATAAAACAGGCCAGGAAAGGAAGAAAAGACCCTCCTTCCAAACGTGAATATTCCATAAACGTCCTGGCCTGAAAATAAGAATTATCAAAGCCCTAAATAAACCATACTTTAGTAGGGATTTCCAGCTTTTCCTGGATGAGATGTATACATGAGAGGGACAACTTGGTAAATTACAACAGTCCCCAAGCACTTGTCCTTTCACATGCCCCACCTGTAAGCAGTATATTACAGGGCTGGGCAGACTGAGAACTCGGATATAGAATTGGAGAAAAAACTTTGGAGAACTTGTGCTTTAGTCAGGAGATCGGTCTCACTCTATGAGGGACAGCCTTCCATGTGTGACTTTACATAGGGCAGCATGTCTAACATCACAGAGGAGCATAACAGGGCTTGTCTCACAAATACAACCATGTCTGTCTACTGAAAACAAAACAGATTGCTGCGGATCCATGTAGGTTTTCGTCTGTTTCTAGGACCAAAAAAAGACAAATACTAACAGCTCCCAGGCTCCTGAGTATCAACATGTGCTCTCTAATAAGCACTGCACCATTTTATTGGATATATAGAACAGAATAGGCTATTATCTAACAATAATGTGGCTGTTGTGGATGCCTTTTGTGTACTGGTGTCCTGTGATGTGCCATTTAAGGGTTGACAGCTATGATGATTTCTTCTTCCTTTCCAATATGGTTCCATTAAAGGGGTATTCCCATCTCCAACATCCTACCCTAATATGTAGTAGGTGTAATAATAATAATATTAGCAAATAACCTCAAATAGAAATGTAGTATAGTTCTTCTGATTCGCTATGTCAGGCCATGCCCCCTGATGTGTGATGTAACATCCCAGAAGGGAGGAGGAGCATGAAGGAGCAGCTCCAGTGACACAGAATTACAGCTACTCTGAGGATGGAAAACAGCACTATTCAGGTTAGCCTAACAGTCTATGAAAATATGAGTACTGGGATAGTTTTTCAGCTCTCCGAAGTACCCCTTTAAAAACTGACAGAAATCTGATTGTGGAAACCCAGCCCAATACAGCCTACATTTCCCATCATGCCTCTGGCTTTGCAGAAGAAAGAAACTGCACTTGCTTTGCCAAGTCCCATATTAGGGCAGACAGTGATAGATCAGCGATCTAGAGCAGCTGTCCTCTCACATTGTGGAGTCTCAGTGTTTTCTACATTATTTCGGTATATCGCCTTTATCATGGAGGCTTGCTGTATCCTGTAGAGCATAGGTAATCTGACCTGGTGTTGGTAAGGCATTATCTTTTACTGTGACGTTTCTTAAACCTATCCCCTGCCTACTACTTGTTTGAGCCAGCAAGAAGAAATCCATCACAAGCAGGAGGCAGAGCTGCTCCTCGCAGGAATACAGTGGGCTCTCAGCACACATCACTTATACCTGCAGCTAATCATTGTACGGATTCACCTTTATTGCTGCTCTCTTATACAAACCAGAAATTATACATCTTTATCTTCCCCTTAAGATAGAAAAATATTTAGATTTGAGAGCCCTCAGTGGTTGATACCTCTTAATGGCTAACTGAAAAGATGGTAACAGTATAGGTAAGTCCCTACAAATTGTCTTTTGGTAATAATATTTGCAGCACTTTAGAACCATGAAAACATAAGCAGTTTTTTATGTTATTTTAAAAGTATTGCTTACATCCGACTCTTTGCTCAGATCAAACTCCCGAGAGCTATCCTTAAATAAAGCAACATGGTGCGGTCCTTCACTTAATGTGACCTGCAAGAACATAAAAACAAGGATCAAACACACACATTTCTGATGCATACTATACATATAGTACACACTTACACCTTCCATCGCCCGCAATAATATACTGCATACACAGGCAGGATCTTAGCTGTAATACAGGAGGGAATCTGTAGAATTTGTACCCAATGACTGTTGTAGGACAGTCATTGGGTTTACAACGATCCTATATCTGGCAGCTGCAGATAAAGGATTTTTTTATGACCTAGGCTGTATGCACCAGTGGTAATGAATTCTGTATTTTGTGTCAGGATTCCCATCAGCCTTTTCACTGAACTCAATAAAACATGAGTTTTCTAACTTAAAGGGTTTGTCCAAGTTCTAAAAAAAAAAAAAAAAAAAAAAAAGACTTTTTTACAAAAAACACAAAAGATTGTCACTGTGGTATTGCAACTCAGTCTCATTCACGTCAGAGGCGCTGAACTGTAATACCAGAAACCAGCTGTGAACTTTTATTTATTTATTTATTTTTTAAAAGAAACCCGCCATATAATTTAACGTAAACTACTTTAACAAAATATTTCAAGGTAAGCATCTGACACCCAGGAAGTATCACGCAAATGTCATAAATTAGATATGGCCAAGTGCACAAGACCTGCCATACGCCTGACTGCTGCTTCATTGCTGCACGCCTTAATGTCAGATTGTGCAGAAACGCAACGGGCTGCACAACCCCTTTTATAACAGATGAAATTAGCCTCAATACACAGCTCCTATGCAGACCCAAGTGTTTGCATAGCTGCAATTAAACCCTATAGTAGCAGTCCTCCAGTTATACTCTCTTTTGCTAACCTACTAAATATGTCAGCAAGGACAAGGGGACAGATGGAAAAGAGTATGGCTGCAAGTTTGGACAAGTCACATTAATGTGTGCAAGTACCTTGGGCGACTATAAATGTGTTCTGGGCTTTTTTTGTGTGGAATTGCAGACAAATCCTTTAAAAATTACAATCAACTAAAGGGTTGTCGTCGAAGCACCCCTCCCCAGCCTCCGGGCTGAATGATTGAGAGCTCGGACCAGCAGCAGTGTCGCAACACTGGCCCGATCGGTGTGCCCTCTCATGCTATATGCAGGGGCAGCGTGGTCTATGCAATGTGAGAGGAACGAATGGGCACTGAAGGATGTCCGCCAGCATCAGAGTAGTGCCTGCCAGCGTGCGCTTCTTGCCTAGGAAACCTGCCACCTCTGATAGCCTGCTGTGTTGACGAGTAACCTAAAAAAAATAAAAATCTCTCCTTCATGAGAAAAGAGAGGCTTTTTAATAAGAGGTAAAATTGCAGAGCTCCTGGCTCCATGCACTTTGCAATTTTAAATATGATTATGTGAAAACCCCTTTAACTCAATATAATTTAATCATTATAGATACCTTAACTGGAGAACGGGTCATCATCTCTCCAGATCCTCGAGGGAAAATTCGGGCCTGTGCAATCATTTCCAGGACACTGGTCTTCCCTGCACTTTGGTCACCAACCACAACTACCTGAAAGGCAACACACAAATACGTTACCATATTTTATAATACATAAAAGCATTGAGATCATAATAGGTGTAAGAAGGAAAATAATTCTTCATGTGACCTATTGCCTTGGGATGCTTTCACATTGCGTTCTGTGTCCCCGTTGGGTCATACGTCCGAACCCCCCCGCAAAAAATGGGGTCCGGGCGTATGCGCCGATGGGGTCATAGACTTTAATGATGCAGACAGAGCGAGTGTGCGCTCTGTCGTGCATCATGTTTGGGAGTGTACACCCACAGGAGGCAAACACTCAGACGTAGTAGACTGCGTCTGGGTGTCCGCCTCCAGTAGACGGCCACTCCTGAAAATAATGCAGTGCACTTTCGCTCTGTCTGCATCATTACAGTCTATGGCCCCATCGGCGCATACACCCGGACCCCGTTTAGTGGGGGGATTTCGGACATATGACCCAACAGGGACACAGAACGCAATGTGAAAGCACTCTAACGGAGAGACTTGCCAAATATATACATTTTGTCAGATATCCCCTGATACTCCTATTCAGAAAACAACAGTAATAAACACCCTAGATGAGCTTCCACAAAAAAATATACATCTAAGAATGTGTGAAGCAGGCACACCAGTAACATACCCGAGGTAAGTGGTCTTGTGTGTTATAGTTGGCATCGTAATCGGAGAGGATGTCCAGGACCTCAGAGTACATATCAATAAGGGATTTCTAAAATATACATGATGAAAGTTATCAATGCAAATATCTAAGAAAGCTACTAACAAACTTTCATAATAAATTAAGACAAAGAAAAACAAATTACAAACAATTATGGCACATTAGTGCCAGCATAGATTTTGCAAACTGAACAGCTTCAATTTTACACAAATAAGCCATTTACACTACAGCACTGGTAACGCAGGCAAGTCAAGCAGACCGTTACATTGGCAATGATTGCATGTTGACAATTCACAAAGCACACGATTTTTCTACATTACAGTCTCATGAAGGACATCAAAGTTCTTTTTTTATTTTCCCATTAAAAATGAAACAACATTGCATATAGTCTCAATATGGCTTCCCATCATTTTGTGTCTGCAGTTGCTGTGCAGATCTGTGCATCTCCGTGGTAACAGACTACACATAATCCCTGTGTAGTCTCAGCCATACTCCCCTTCTGACAGTCCGCTTCTTCTTGCTACCATTCATTTGTTGCTGGCAAATAGATGGGGTGTAGGATCTGTTCACATTGGAATTTTTTTAAATTCCTGTAAAGGACAATTAAATTAACTAAACTACTTGATCCTTGAGATGCCGGACACCAATGGCAGCCGTTGGACCACATTAAGTATATTGAGATCCATCAGGTTTTTTGAGTATTTTTGACCAACTCTTGACAGAGCATCCAACGTAGATGTAAACAGGGTCTTAAGCCCCCATACTCCTCTGGCAGCAGTTTATATTAATAGGATCAGACGTTGAGATTTAACAGGCTGGAACCTTCTTTTGTCTGACAGGAGTCAGCAGGCCCCATACAACCAAGACTACATTCACACTTCTGTTTTTTTTCTTGTTTTTTTTTTTTTTTTTTTAAACAGACGGAACACTAACCCATAAAGTTTCTCATTGATCCACAGATATGTTTTAAAAATGGATCCATATTTCCAATCCATTAAACTCAGAGCATGTCCTATTCTCATCCATTTTGCAGATCAGACTGGGCCATTAAAATCTACGGAGAATAAAACGGATGAAACATGGAAGATTTACTTTGTACTTCAGCGTTGCATCAGAATTACATCTATCTTTCACTGATCCATTTTAGAGAGGTAATACACTGCCTGAACATTTATTTATCTATCTGCTTCAATTTTTAAAAACAAATACGAAAACAATACGGATGCAACTCGGGAGGCAAAAATGGATGGCACACAAGAGAAAAATGGTCTGTTAAAACACCGATGTAAAAATAGAGGAGGATGTGTGAATGTAGCCTTAGAGTGTCTGCTGATCCCACCGATAGAGGAGAGTTAGGCCACCATTAGTCCAAAGCCCTACAAACACAATAGATAGCGATCAACCGCAAAATTGGTTGAACCACAGTTTGGCCGACAGACGTTTCTCCTGACTCCTCCATAATCAGTAGCGCACCTCTATTTTCTACTTACATCAGACACAAAAAGTAGAAGAAAAATGTTAAATATAAGTCACTCTTCGAAGAACAGCATAATATCTGCCCATTTTCCCAGTACACATTTATCTGTAACTGAAAAAGTGATGCATTTTATATACACATTGGTAAGTCTGCCACATTCTGGTAGCTGCTCACGTGCCACAGACAGATTGGCGGCAGCAGATAGGTGGAAGGCACTGCACACCAAGAGGCACGGAGAGATGATTTTAGTAAGATTCATTATGAATCTCTCACATCCATTAATCACACCACACTAACAGAAATAAGTGGTGCAATGTTTCTGGCATAACACCCTTCATCAGACAGGTACTGCAAGTCAGGAGGATCTACGGTACGGAGTGGGTTTCCCCAAAAAAGCAAACCGCATGTGAGATGAAGGATTGTGTCCTGGCTTGCGTTTTGGGAAAGTTAACCCCGTACCCTAGAACTTCCTAATATATGTGCAGTGATACTCAAAATTGTATTAAAAGCATCTCTCTGCTCCTCTTGGTGTGCAGTTCCTTCCTCCTATCTGCTGCAGTCTTACAGGAGCTCAGGGGATGGCTCCAAAGGAACTCGCACCCTCTACAATCTACACTATTTCCTAATGGAGTGCTTCCTTACCTTACTGATAGGACATCCTCAGATAGAATTACTGAGCACGGCAAATGCTACTATACAAGTGTACAATCAGAGCGGTGCCATGTCTGAAAGTGTATCTAACAAAGTGACATATCTGCAATATATACCTTTATTCATATACATCTCTCTAATGCACATTACCTTAAGTTTCCTTTGATGAATGCCTTTATCATCTCTTTGAAGCACTAGTTTCCTTAGATCTTTGTTTTCTTTCTCAAGACGTTCAAGAATCCGCTGGTACTTTAACTAATCCATGAAAAAATATACAATATCAGAAGTGTCTCTAGAATACAAGCCGTTGTGCTTTTTGTTTGGTCATTAGGAGCATTCCCCAGAATTCAATGTCTAAGCAAATATAGGTTCTTGAAGTAGCAGTGAACCAAGAAGCCATAACTTTTCTAAATGAATATTCTGCAGAACTCAGAAATCAAACCACTAAATTAGTCAGACAGAACTGAAGGACTAAAGAAACTCTGGGGAGCAAATATCAGATTAGGATTTAAAAAGGGAATAGATTTACATTGGGAAAGTGATAGAAGTTGCACTAGTAGAGCTTCAAAACTATGTACCCAGATCAGTCCAACAGGAAAACACAGGCAAAACCCAAGCTTCAGTCTATAGGTAATTGACATAGAACATTTATAAACAAGTAAAATATAAAGAAATATTAAAGGGAATGTGTCAAAATGATCCAGTCCCCACCCCAAAAAACAAACAATCCCCCGTTTATATGGTCATGACACTTGTTCAATCTGTTGCTCCCTGACTGAAAAATCACTGTTTTAATTCATATGCAAATAAGGCTTAAGTGCTCTGGGAGTGTCAAGTAGTTCCCAAACCTCTGCCTCTTCCACATTATTCCCAGCCTAGTTTCGCTTTCCTCTGCTTGAGTACACAGGTAGTGATCAGTCAATCAAGCAGAGGAAGGTGGGGCTGGGTGGGGGAAAGAGCCAGAAAGATGGAGGTGTAAAAAATGCTTTGATCACGCCTAGGGCACGCAAGTCTCATTTGCATATGAAATGAAAACAATGGTTTTTCAGTCAGGGAGAAACAGATTTCTTAAGTAAAGTTGTGGATGACAATCTTTCAGAGAGCAACATGACGGTGGTTCGTGTTGACAGATTCCTTTTAACACTTTGCCAACGATTTGGATACATTATGCATGTGTCATTTTGATACATTTCTTGAATGGATGACTTGTTGAAATGTTGACAAGCTGTGACGATGTGAAGAACAGCGGCTTAGCCATTTTCAATTCAATATGTGCGAAGCTGCAGTTCTAGGACAAAAACATTACAAAATGTACAAATCTATGCTGTTCAGGCTCCGTTTACATCCAATCGGCACCTGAGCTTAAAACAGCTCATCAGTAGTGGTGCCGGGGGTCCGACCCCAACAGATCAGATACTGATGACCTGTCCAATGGAAGAGTCATCAATATCATAAGACGGGACAGACACTTTAAATGAAATGTTATCACGTCCCAATGACTTGTGTGCAGCGTTTACTACTGTATATACTGTACAGAATCCTCCTTCACTAACGGGAACAGCAGCTCCCTCACAGTCATCATGCTCTGCTCCTCTACTCATCTGAATAAGTATCATAAAATACATTGGCTCTGCAGTGACCACACACAGCGATAACAGCAGAGCTGGACCGGGCCCATGAACAATTGGTCAATATGTAGTGATTAAAGGTTACTGACTTGCTTGACTATGAAAAATATATATATTTTACATATTAGTGGTGCCGATGCGTTACGAGTTGTACTAAGTTTCCCGCCGATCTGCAGTTTACAAGCCGCTACCAGTTTCAGGCGGACATCATTTGGACATGTCCCTCCCAGTAACACTGGATTCACACCATACAGCACTTGAACACATCTTTGAAGGCTTTTTTCATCATTGACACATTTCTCAAGAACACTGAGGCCAGATGTTACCTTAGAGTCCATAGCACATTATGTGTGTACTTTTTTCTACATTGGTTAGGTTTATGGCCTTTTTGTAGCAGTTTAGGGGTCAGTGATATTTTTCTCAAAATGAAGCTGGCTCTAGGTATGGTATTTTTTTCACAGGCTTCCCCAGAGGAAATGAAAAATGCTGTAAAAATTGTGGTTCTTTAACAAGCGTTTTGTTGTAAAACACTGAAGAAAACTAATTTGTGTGAAGGAAGCCTATTATTCACTAAATGCAACTTTTGGAAACTCAGAAGGCTGCTGCATACATGACCTCGAGAGCCATCACTGGGTCATTGCTGCACTTCTTTCCTTTTCTAAAGCAGCCCTTGTAATCTACTATCTCAGGTCATCTTTACGACTCTGACACTATACTGTGTGCTATCTAGTCCTGGCCCAGCAGGATACAGCAATGGTTCTCTTCTCTGTATACAATAATGTATGATCGCTACCCTTACAGATCCTGCCCTGATTTCTCATGACCCTTCATTTGCAATCAGTGTTCTCCCTCCCTATACACAAGATGAGAGTCTGAAGTCTCTGGTGGTCATTGACAATTCCCATTCGGCTAATAGCTCCCTCTCCTGACCTCCCATTTAGAATGTGTATGTATGCCCTTTCTGCAGAGCATGCATGTGTTCTGTATTGGTAGACTGGAGTAAGCCACTGACGGACACCTCACAAATTTTCCAGAGGAGCATGCATGTATAAGTCTCCTCACTCTGACATGCCAGGCCTGGCTTGCCACTCTCCATAAGGAGAAACGTTACCCCTTAGATCCCAGTCTTAAGTCTTTCACCTAGCCAAATCAGATCTCACACTTTGCGCTGATGGGGGCAACACCCCAAAACACTGTCTGCAAATTGAGATTCTAGTTTGGCTTTGATCCTAAATCATATGGAAAGTCTTGTCTAATGAGCGATAGTGACTTTTACGATTGCTACTTCCAATAGGTGGCACTAGAGTTCTAGTCAAGAGGTGAAGAGGCAATTTACATATTAAATGTCAGGATAGCGCACGTCACACAAAAAGGCCTGGAAATCTCCAGCAGTAGATGAAGAATACCCACCTGGGTTTGCAGAAGTTCTTCTTGCATTTGATCAACTTTCTCCTTGTCTGTGGCCTTCAATGGCAAAATTGTGACAGTAGCATTAGGATTGTAATGGTTATGAGATAAGCAGAAAATACTTAAACACCCCAAAATGCTTCTAGAGCTCTGAGCAGGAAAGATCTAGATATCACTTTAGACGCTTCTGCAGCGCGTTTTTCTTATTTTGCACCAAAAGAAGTTGTGTTTTACAGCACCAGTAAAAGCTATGAGATTTCAGAAATCTCATGCATACGTTATTTTTTCCTGACTGTAGCGTGTCAATTCTTTCAGCGTTTTTGCAGCATTTTTTTTCCCACCCAAATAAAGCAATGGAAAAGTGCAAAAAAACGTGTTGCGTTTTGCAGTACTTTTTGCTGCCTTATTGGTTAATAAAATTTACTTTATTAACATGTGTTTTAGACAAATCACACATGTTATCTGTTTAAAAAGAAAAAAAGGAGTTATTTGCTGCATTTTATACACAGCATTCTTACTTCCTAAATGGAAGTATTTTACTTAAAAAAAAAATGCTGCAAAAACACCACATGTGAACATAGCCTTAGAGAAACTATGCACACAAACTTGCATTAAAAGGTTATGGCCCGTGCAATAGCGGTGTCAACTATGGGGACTTTCTCCATTATACACTGGCTGATGGCAAATAAACAGGGCTGAAATACTACATAGAAGGGGTGACGCTGGTCGCAGTGTAGTCCTAGTCTAACACTTGTACATTGCATCCAATGTCCTAAAACCCATCACCTTGCGCTTCTGCTGTGAGCTGCCAGAGTTAATGTTGCCAGCGGCCCTGCGTGCCTCCTCTTCATGCTGCTTGAGCTGCTCTTGTAAAAGAATGAGTTCACCAAGCAAACCCTGCCATGAGTTTACAGAGAGAGATAGAGACGGGGTGAAGGTGGGGGACAAAAACTGATGGGTGCAAAATAAAATAGGTGTATAAACAAAAGCAAAATGACAGACAAATGTATAGAAGCAAAATAGACACTGAACAAAGCGTAATGTATACAATAAACTGTACTGGAAAGGCGAGATAAGAAAGGGTGTACTATAATTTGCAAACCAAGGAATGCTAAAAATAAAGCTAAATGTGGCCACCATGGTTCTTGCATTGAAAATAAGCCTTAAGCCAACGATTAATTTTGGCAGAAATTGTAGCAGACTTCTGGAGCATTAAATTCCCCCATTGTGTTATCCCGTCTGCAGGCTGGAGAGGAGGTGCATGGCACATTGGGAATGCATTTACAGGTCGATGTTTCTTTAAGACACCCCATACAGTGGTGCAACACAAGCTACATTGCCTTTTAAATCAGCAATTCTCTAATCAGTGAGGATATGTCTAATGGAAAACCCAACAATCCCTAAAAATAAGTGGCCACATCCCCTTCCGCTTTTTTCCTGCATAGCTGCGTTCCTGACCAAGTGGTGTCCAGAAAATGTCATAGGGTTGCAGTAAAGTTTTTGAACTGTGCCGGTAAAAGTGTTACAGGGACAACGTGTTTAACTTGCCCTGCTGTCTGTTTATTCTAGGGAGCAATAGAGGGTCTAGGTAGGTCGGTCCCTGCCCTCATCATAATGCTATGACATGCATTATATGTCTACATCAGAGGAGTTAGACACATTCAAGCATGCATGCCGCTCTCCTTTCAATCCCCCCGCAGGACACAGAAGATGGTAGCCACCTGATCAGGCCGCACTGGAGTTGGGGACATCTTTGTCTCATCCTGTGGATTAGTGCTAGGATTGCAGGCAGGGTGCAAAGTGAATAAAATATAACATTTCTGGACCAATGCAGTAGGTTTTGGTTTGAGTTTGTTTTGTCGCTTGTCACAGGCATGCAAATCTGTCACCACAGAAGGAGCGCAGGATGGAAAAGGTCTGAGAATAGGCAAAACACCAAGGACAGTCCCCACTTTTTGCCGGAAATCCCCTCACTGAGGGCACGCACACAATCTGCTAGATAGAATGGGATTAGCAAAATGTAAATCAAGGCTGCGGTCGTTACAAATTAGGTGTCACAAGGAACGTTTCATGACCATAGCAAACAAATAGTCACATAGTAATGTTTGACTAGAAAAAAGTTAAAAAAGAAAAAGCTTTTCTGAACTAGAATATGATAGGTATACACATACAGTAAATGTACACACACACACATGCATTACAGGGGCAAAACAAATCCCTCAACTTATAGGGAATCGGTCTTAATAACCCCTCAAGCCTCTGCCTCTATTCACCGCCCAGCCCCACCTTCCTCTACTTGACACTGACAGCCCGTAGTCAAGCCAGTGAGCTGTCAGTCAAGCAGGGGTAAGAGGGGGCCGGCAAGAAATACTGTCACAGAGGCAGAGGCTGGGGAAATAGTTTGACATTCCCAGAGCTCTTAAGCCTCATTGGTAGAAGAATTGAAGCAGAGAAGCAACATATTTCATCAATAAATGTGTGGGTGACGTCATCTGTCAGAGAGGAACATAACCATACAGTTTGGGGGGTAGATCCTTCTGACCGATTCCCTTAACAGTATTTAATCTAAAACAGTAGTTAAGAGTTGGGACATAGCCTTCCAAAAGTAATAATGTTTACTTATGTATAGCGCATCCCACTATTTGGCTGCAGACACAGCATCTTACATATTAAAAGCTCTAAAAGCCACCATGAGGCTCCTTGGTAAAGATCAATTTATATATTAAGTTCACTTTCTTGCAGCTCCCAAACAGGAGTTCAGCTAAATGATCATCAGCTTCCTTGCCCCTCTTCTGCGGACACATGCAGGGGGTGCAGCGGTAGCTTTATGGTGTGCTTTATGGAGCACTGCTGCCGCATAAGACACTAGTATGAATAAGTAGAATAAATGAAGCATGATAGGTGAGATTTTGCTTTGGGACCAGTAACATCCCTGCACTTACCAAGCATATCACCAGTCACAATACCATGCAGCTGCACTACTTTTTAGAAACACTCTAAATTGTATCCATAGGAAACTCACATTTTGCTACATGCATTTACATCCCATATCGATTCCTGAGGAACTCTATTATTTGCTAATTAAAATCTGTCATAATGAACTCAAGTACGAATATGTTCTTTTGATGGTTGCGTTCAAACAATATGGATATGTTTGGGATTATTTTTTTACTTAAAGGCGTTGTCCGGCCTTGGGGTACAAGTCTGCCGCCAGGCAGTGTGAGTGCAGACTTGTTAATCCTCACATCAAGCAGTGTGCGTGTTGTCAGGCTTCTCCGAGTGGGTGGGCGCGGTTTGAATACAAGCAGTCTCCGGATAACTAGACGTGTGCGGACTCGCTCAAAAACAACTGAATTCAGCGACGCCAGTCTAGTTTAAATGTGGCCTGGAGTATGCAAATCGCTCCCAGCGCCTGAGAATCCTGACAGTGCGCACAGTCACATAGAGTGGGTGCAGACTTGTGCCTCAAGGCTGGAAATCTCCTAAAACATATGTTTTTTTGGCATTTTATCAAAAGGTTGTCATTAGTGATGATCGAGCATGTTCTATTAACCACTTCGGTGAGCACACTCGGGTGCTCGCCGGGTATTTTGGCGTGCTCGGCATTTCTTTTAATGTCGCCGCGCCTGTAACGGTCACAGCTGTTTGACAGATGTGACACATGCAGAGATTGCCTGTCAGATTCTACAGCCTCTGTGCCACAGCTCTTAGTAGAATATGTTACCAATAAATCAGTCACTGAGCTCATTTTGGGTTGGGATTGTAATCCTTATCTCTCTTCTCCTGAAACATCTTCTAAATTGATTTTTAACCATCAGAATGAGCTCAATCATGAGCGTTTCAGAGAAAAATAACCTAGCTGCAATCATGCTGCTCACGTTTAGGGAGCATAAACCAGCTAACAGGTTCCCTTTAACTCACTCTGCAGCCACCTATGTACTGTGACGCACAGAAGCTGTACAAGCAAGACAAACGCGATTATTTTTTAGTACACCTTATTATGAAAACGATTTTCAGCAAAAAAACATCAATAAATGATGTAATGATAAAACCAGCTAAAAGTGAAAAACAATGTAACGCAAGGCAACATGCAAGTTTGTAAGAAAATACTTTGAATTTAAACAGATGTAAGTGGTGAAATATTGCTCCTCACCTTCTTGTATTGTTTGTCAGAGCCTTCAAAGCTCTGGCTATCAGTAGCTTTAAAAGCCGTCTCACCTCCAGGGCCTGGTAGAAAGAAACCACCACAAGGGTCATTATAATACAAAGGCTACGCATTCACAGCAATTTCATAAGGATTTTAATCAAACTCTATGTGGGGCTTCTATCTTTTTACCATTTGTACATAAATTACAAGTCCTCCCCTCATAAGCCATACATGAATCTATTTCGCTCCTACTCTAGAAAATGCTGCCTGGAGAGGTTACACATTCAACTACACCGGTTCTGTATAAATGGGAAAAACACAGTTCTAAAAGAAATAAACCTGTACAACAAGAGCTTTAACATAAGTAGGTGAGTAGGAACACAGGCCCTAACTCAATTAATCGGACCCCTAAGCGTTACTCTGTCAAAGACGCATCAGCCACTGTATGGCCTGGCATCGCCCCATGCCCCATGCTAAAGAAAGCAGAAAAGTATATCATGACAGAGGTTGCTGTGATAACTGAAAGCGGAGGAGGGAGACTATTTTTACTGCTAAAGGAGAGGGCGTTAGGATAATACTATTAAGTGCTAACAAACATAATCTAATTGGGAAGTGGTAATGCCAACACAAGCTTTCACATGCTCAGCTTGTTTCTGGACATAGGTATTTTTGTGCATGAATTGCTCCACAGCCAAGTTGTGTGGACATAGTAATATTACATAAACTACATACACCGGTGTGATAAAGTGTTTGCCCCCTTCCTGATTTCTTATTCTTTTGCATGTTTGTCACACTTAAATGTTTCATATCACAAAACAAAATTTAAATATTAGACAAAGATAACACAAGTAACCACACAATGCAGTTTTTAAATGAAATTATTATTAAGGGAAAAAAAATCCATACCTACAGGGCCCTGTGAGAAAAAGTGAACCCCCCCTTAAAACAAATTATCTGTGGTTTATCACATCTTTGAGAAGCGGAGTTCAATTTCCCTAACCACACACAGGTCTGATTACTGCCACACCTGTTCTAAATCAAGAAATCACTTAAATGGGACATGCCTGACAAAGTGATGTAGACCACAAGATCCTCAAAAGCTAGACATCATGCTGAGATCCAAAAAAATTCAGGAACAAATGAGAAACAAAGTAATTGTGATCTATCAGTCTGGGAAAAGTTATAAAGCCATTTCTAAAGCTTTGGGACTCCAATGAACCACAGTGAGAGCCATTATCCACAAATGGCAAAAACATAAAACTGTGGTGAACCTTTCCAGGAGTGACCGGCCGACCAAAATTACCCCAAGAGCGCAGTGATGACTCATACAAGAGGTGACAAAAGACCCCACAACAACATCCAAAGAACTGCAGGCCTCACTTGCCTCAGTTAAGGTCAGTGTTCATGACTAAACCATAAGAAAGAGACTGGACAAAAACAGAATGCATGGCAGAGTTCCAAGATGAAAACCACTGCTGAGCAAAAAGAACATAAAGGCTCGTCTTAGTTTTGCCAGAAAACATCTTGATGATCGCCAAGACTTTTAGGAGAATACTCTGTGGACTGACAAAGACAAAAGTTGAACTTTTTGGAAGGTGTATGTCCCATTACATCTGCTGCAGAAATAACACAGCATTTCAGAAAAGGAACATCATACCAACAGTAAAATGTGGTGGTAGTGTGATGGTCTGGGGCTGTTTTGCTGCTTCAGGACCTGGAAGACTTGCTGCGGTAAATGGAACCATGAATTCTGCGGTTTAAAAAAAAAAAATCCTGAAGAAGAATGTCCGACCATCTGTTCGTGACCTCAAGCTGAACCGCATTTGGGTTATGCAGCAGGACAATGATCCAAAACACACCAGCAAGTCCACCTCTGAATGGCTTAAGAAAAACAAAACTAAGACTTTGGAGTGGCCTAGTCAAAGTCCTGACCTTAATCCGATTGAGATGCTGTGGCAAGACCTTAAAAACGCGGTTCATGCGCGGAAACCCTTTAATGTGGCTGAATTACATATATTTTGCAAAGATGAGGGGGCCAAAATTCCCCTAGAGCGTTGTAAAAGACTCATTGCCAGTTATCACAAACGTTTGATTGCAGTTGTTGCTACTAAGGCCAGAGACACACTGCAGTATAACTCGTGCGAGGACCACATCGCACTTAACCCACCGGCCGGCACCCTCTTCTGACCTGAACATGACAGCATGATGTATTTCTAAGCAGCTATCACGCTCAGGTCAGGAGAGGTGCCGGCCAGTACGAGGTTTACGATGTGATCCTCGCACGATAAATACGGCAGTGTGTCTCTGCCCTAAGGGTGGCCCAACGAGTCATTAGGTTTAGGGGGCAATCACTTTTTCACACAGGGCCCTGTAGGTTTGGATTTCTTTCTCCCTTAATAATAAAGACCTTAATTTAAAAACTGCATTTTGTGCTTACTTGTGTTATCTTTGTCTAATATTTAAATCTGTTTCGTGATCTGAAACATTTAAGTGTGACAAACATGCAAAAGAATAAGAAATCAGGAAGGGGGAAAACACTTTTTCACACCACTGTATACACAGACAAAAAAATAATATATTATATATATATATATATATATATATATATATATATATATATATATATATATATATATATATATATATATATATATTATTATTTTTCCACTCAAGATTAATGAACACTTTGGTCTTCACAAGATTTTGCAGCTGTAGTGTTTAACTTTTAGTCAGATATTTCTATGGTTACTGAAGTACAATTATCAGCATTTCATAAGTTTGTAATCTTTTATTAACAAATACCGTATTTTTCGGACTATAAAAGATGCACGTACGTTTTAGAGCAGGAAAGTATGAAAAACAAAAACTCAAGCAAAACATTGTCATGATGCACTGTTATGGGGGGGGGTGTCTGCTGCTGACACTGTTATAGGGGTAATGTAACCAAATTCTGTACCAATATCCCCCATTCTGGTATATATGGCACCCCATCCCCATCCTGGTATATATGGCCCCCCCATCCCCATCCTGGTATATATGGCCCCCCCATACGTGCCACACACAAAAAATTAAGGATTCTACTCACCTTCCTTCCCTCTGCTCTAGCAGCGTCCCGTTCTGCTGCCAGCAGCTGATCTCAGCGTGCAAGCAGCGCATGACATCACTGACATGCACCCCCACACGCTGAGGTCAGCTGCCGGAATATTCACTGCTCCCCATGCCCGGGACTAAAGGAGTGGGGAGCAGTGAATATTAATTTTCCTTAATAGCGGACACACTGTTAGCCACAGCCGCCGCTCAGAGATCACATGTGCCCACTACTAAACAGAAGGACTACTCACTGCTCCCCGCGCTCATGGGAGTGGAGAGCAGTGAATATTCATTCTCTTGAATAGTGTGTGAGCTACAGTGGTGGCCAAAAGTATTGGCACCCCTGCAATTCTGTCAGATAATACTCAGTTTCTTCCTGAAAATGATTGCAATCACAAATTCTTTGGTATTATTATCTTTATTTAATTTGTCTTCAATGAAAAAACACAAAAAGAATTGTCCTAAAGCCAAATTGGATATAATTCCACACCAAACCTAAAAAAGGGGGTGGACAAAAGTATTGGCACTGTTTGAAAAAGCATGTGATGCTTCTATAATTCGTGTAATTAACAGCACCTGTAACTTACCTGTGGCACCTAACAGGTGTTGGCAATAACTAAATCACACTTGCAGCCAGTTAACATGGATTAAAGTTGACTCAACCTCTGTCCTGTGTCCTTGTGTGTACCACATTGAGCATGGAGAAAAGAAAGAAGACCAAAGAACTGTCTGAGGACTTGAGAAACCAAATTGTGAGGAAGCATGAGCAATCTCAAGGCTACAAGTCCATCTCCAAAGACCTGAATGTTCCTGTGTCTTCCGTGCGCAGTGTCATCAAGAAGTTTAAAGCCCATGGCACTGTGGCTAACCTCCCTAGATGTGGACGGAAAAGAAAAATTGACGAGAAATTTCAACGCAAGATTGTGCGGATGGTGGATAAAGAACCTCGAGTAACATTCAAACAAGTTCAAGCTGCCCTGCAGTCCGAGGGTACAACAGTGTCAACCCGTACTATGCATCAGCATCTGAATGAAAAGGGACTGTATGGTAGGATACCCAGGAAGACCCCATTTCTTACCCCGAGACATAAAAAAGCCAGGCTGGAGTTTGCCAAAACTTACCTGAGAAAGCCTAAAACGTTTTGGAAGAATGTTCTCTGGTCAGATGAGACAAAAGTAGAGCTTTTTGGGAAAAAGCATCAACATAGAGTGTACAGGAAAAAAAAAAAAAAAGAGGCATTCAAAGAAAAGAACACGGTCCCTACAGTCAAACATGGCGGAGGTTCCCTGATGTTTTGGGGTTGCTTTGCTGCCTCTGGCACTGGACTGCTTGACCATGTGCATGGCATTATGAAGTCTGAAGACTACCAACAAATTTTGCAGCATAATGTAGGGCCCAGTGTGAGAAAGCTGGGTCTCCCTCAGAGGTCATGGGTCTTCCAGCAGGACAATGACCCAAAACACACTTCCAAAAGCACTATAAAATGGTTTGAGAGAAAGCACTGGAGACTTCTAAGGTGGCCAGCAATGAGTCCAGACCTGAATCCCATAGAACACCTGTGGAGAGATCTCAAAATGGCAGTTTGGAGAAGGCACCCTTCCAATATCAGGGACCTGGAGCAGTTTGCCAAAGAAGAATGGTCTACAATTCCAGCAGAGCATTGTAAGAAACTCATTGATGGTTACCGAAAGCGGTTGTTCGCAGTTATTTTGGCTAAAGGTTGTGCAACCAAGTATTAGGCTGAGGGTGCCAATACTTTTGTCTGGCCCATTTTTGGAGTTGTGTGTGAAATGATCCATGATTTGATTTTTGCTTCATTCTCTTTTGTGTTTTTTCCTTGCAAGCAAATTAAATGAAGATAATAATACCAAAGAATTTGTGATTGCAATCATTTTCAGGAAGAAACTGAGTATTATCTGACAGAATTGCAGGGGTGCCAATACTTTTGGCCACCACTGTATTAAAGTGCACCTGTCAGCGGGATTGTGCTCAGTAAACCACATACACTGTCAGGTGGACTACATTAAACTGATTCAAATTATTTCTTGGTTGATGAAATCAGTCCATTTTAAGGAAAATGAATATTCACTGCTTTAAACACCCATGGGCGTGGGGAGCAGTGAATATTCATTCTCTTTAACAGTGGGCACAGTATTAGCTTCAGCAGGCGGCTTCTGCCTCCTGTGACCCGCTCTTCCGCCGCTCCCCCCCTCATACCATCCAACAGCCGGACTATGTACCGTACATCTGGACTATGAGACACACCCCTCACTTTCCTTCAAAATTTTGGAGGAAAAAAGTGTGTCTTCTAGTCAGAAAAATACGGTACATCAAGTTTCTACAAAGACTCAATATTTACAGTGGTTACTTTTATTTTTCCAGATTTCTGCATTTCGCTCTTGTATGCGGGATATCAGCTCCTGTCCCCTGACTGGTGGCTACCTATTCTGGAGTTTTATCACAATTTCTATGTTTTTGTTCATCCACCTTCTTTTTGAGGATTGACCACAAGTTCTCAATAAGGAGGATATCTGGGAAGTTTCCTAGTCATCGACCCAAAATTTCAATGTTTTGTTCACCAAGCCACTTGGTTACCATTTTTGGCTTCTGATAAGCCGCTCCATCATGCTGGAAAACGCATTGTTCATCACCACATTGCTCCTGGATTGTTGAGAGAATTTTCTCTCGAAATATGATTAGATAAAATTTCATAGCAGTGTTCTTAGTCCAAATTGTGAGTGAGCCCACTCCCTGGGATGAAAAGCCACTCTATGGCTCAGGATGCTTTACTGTGGCAAAGACACAGGGACTGATAGTGCTGTTCACCTTTTTCCTTCAGACAATCATTCTTTTACAAGTTAAAAGTGATAACTAGGTGGCTCGGCGAACAAAACACTGACATTTTGGTTCAATGGCCAGAAAACTCCCAAGACTTGAAAAATAAGGGCCAACATTGTAAATACTGAGTCTTCAAAGAAACTTGATATATTTGTCAAGGATTAAAAACCTATGAAATGCTAATAATTGTACTTCACTGACCATAGAAACATCTGATTATAAGATCTAAAAACACTGAAGCAGCAAATCTTGTGAAAACCTACATTTGTGTCAGTCTGTGTCTTTTGGCCACGACTATACACACAACCTACGGTATATAATAGTGTGTAGTGGTTGGTTCTGGCTAAGATTTCTCTAGTCTCCTGGACTCTCAAAGTAATATTTCCTATTTGGATGATGCATACATGATAGATAGAGAAGCAAATGGATCTCAAGCTGAGGTATGTGAACCCCAGGACTTTTATGCCATGTTTCTAGTCAGTACCTATACTCTGGTCATGCTTTGAAGCACAGTGTTTTCAACTGTAGGGGCACATTGATGTAAGCAGATGGTACTTGGCTTTGAGAAACACAAGCCTAAGTGGAGCCCACCAGGTTACTGCTTGCTCTGCTGTTTAGGAGTGTAAGGTCAGGGACTTTTTGATGGCCAGATTTTAGACAATAGGGAATACGCACTTCTTGGATACAATACACTCATTTTTGGGATTACTTTTTGTGCCTTTGTTGTAGTTCTACTACAAAGTTGCTTTTTATAAAGTAGAAGTTGTGATAAATACTATATGCTATATATATATATATACTGTATTTGCAAACATCAAATGATGACCAGCGGAGCATGAGGGCTGGAGTAGCAGAGGATTCAACGGGTAACTAATGGTTATTTTCTTTTTAAGTAACTTTTCCTACTTTTGTAAATTTTGTAAAATTCAGCAAAACCCCTTTAAGTATTTTTTTTCCCTGAAAAAAGAAACATAGTTTAACTGAATATTTCTATGACAGCATATTGTACAATGATGGTAACAAAAAAAAAAAAAAAACACGACAGATGCTCTTTTACAAAGAAATGTGATGATTGCATTGTCATATCAACTAGGCTATTTAACAAGGCTTCCTTTCCAGGGGTAGCCAAGAGACTTCCATCTAAAAAGTCAAAAAGGGGACAAAATGTAAAAACAGCTTGCGGTTATCAATGGTGACAACTGGCATGTTAATTTTATTTTTTTTTGTAGAGTGAACACGGATCTGTCACCAGGTTTCAAAATGCAGTCTTTATACATTAATACGCAGATCTTATTTTATAAATCCGCATCACTATGGCTGTATAATCCCAATATTAAAAGGGTCTGGCTAAAAGAGAGAGAGCGCAGATAGCGCTGAGCAGTGTGAGATTTCAGCAGCAGGGGAGGAGGAGCAATGAGATCACAATCAGACTAGGTGGGCAGAGATGGAGTTTACACTTTCATAAAGGATTGTATAGCCATTCTGACATGGACTTTCAAAGTAAGAATTTAAAAACTCATCAGGTCTAAGGGGTCTAATTAATAATGGATGCAGTTTGTATTCTGCAATCTGGTTAAAGATTTACATGAATAGGAGTAAAACAACTGGTTAAATGATACTGTCCAAGACTTCAGAAGATCATTTATTTGTTTGGGCATGTAAAATGCTAAAACTTTAATATTTTCTGCACCCTTTGCCAAAGTACCTTAAACTTTATATGTAGTATATACACTGAAACCACTCCAAAATAGCAACATTTTTAGAAGACCAACCCTTTGCCTAGAGCAGATTTCCCAATATAGAGTGTGAGCTCACCCCATGTGTTTGAGCTATCTTCCTTGAGAACATTCATTTAGAGGACTTTTTTAATCCAATTTTGGGTGGTTGGCTCAAAAAGGTGTCCACACCGAGTAAGGCCTCTTTCACACGTCAGTGTGTCCGGTACGTGTGGTGACAGTTTCCACATGTACCGGAGACACTGACACACACAGACCCATTCAAATCTATGGGTCTGCGCACATGTCAGTGTGTTTCCACGGACCATATCTCCGTGTGCTCCACACGTAGACATGTCCGTTTTTTACATGCTGCACGGTCCGCAAAATGTCCCACGCTGAATACGCACGGAAGACATCAGTGTGACATGTACAGGCGCCTGGGAATCAATGTACAGTTAGCTCTGTTTCCCAAGTGCCCGGTGCCAACGCTGCCCTCATCATTGTCCCTTGCTCGCGCTGTGATCAGCAATAGCAAGGGACAATGTAGGGAGTAGTAGTCTGCTCCCGCAGTGACCTGGTGTAAAAATAAAATAATAAAATCTTTATACCTCACCTGTCCAGAGATGTCCCCCGCTGTAATCCTCTGACCACTGACACCGAGGAGCCGGGGAGAATGAGCCGCGCCAGTGAGCGGGGCCCTGCACTGAGCGGAGCTCACTGAGTGACAGGACACCACTCCTGAGCTCAGCACAGCTCCGGGGCCCGCTCGCTGGTGCAGCTCATTCTCTCTGGCTCCTCGGCGTCAGCGGTCACAGGATTACAGCGGGCGACATCTCTGGACAGGTGAGTATAAGAATTTTATTATTTTATTCTTATTTTTACACCAGGACACTGCGGGAGCAGACACTACTACCCCCAACATTGTCCCTGCTCGTGCAGATCACAGCGCCAGCAAGGGACAAGGATGAGGGCAGAGTTCAACACCGGGTGCTTGGGAACAGCGCTAACTGTACACCGATTCCCAGGCATCGGTACGTGTGCTCCTGATGTGGCACACGGTTGCTACACATGGACATCTCCGGTATCGGAAAAATTAGGACGTGTGAAACCGGCCTTAGGTTGTGCTCCTATGTGCATTAGACACGCCATTTGGAGGCTCTGTTGCAGATTTGATCATATTTGATAAGGCATGCCTTGCCTGTAGACACATAAATCCATAGACCGTTCTCACCTCCGGAATTACCTATATCCTAAAGTTTTAGCACTTTACACTTTGAACTAATAAAGTCTCAGACACTGCCTTCATTTACTTACATTGTCAGCCATGTGCTGAAAAAAATTAAAACTTTATTTCTACATCTTCTCATTTGACTGTCCCCCCTCCCATACTGTCTTTTCTGTTATTCTGCACATCAATATGCAGTAATATTGCACTGAACACGTTTGCAATGGCGGCAGACAGGACATTACACACCTAACAACAGAAGCAGATCAGAAGGTCCTATGACTTCACTAACCAAATTGTGACCTGTGAAAAATCAGCAAAAAAAAAAAAAAAAGTTGAAAAAAATATTGTGAAGCATGAAAGCATATTAGCAAAACCTGGAAAGGAATTCTGCCTCCTGCCGTGCTCCTCATTAATGACAGGTACACAAAAAAGACCAGACATGTTGGACACAGTACAGCAAGAACTGTAGAGGTAATTACTAATTAGATAAATTAATAAAAATATGTTAAGCCTGACAATGAATGTGCAAACGCAGAGAAAAGATGATCTCCCCTAACATACACCGATTAAACAGATATTACCACCACCATATATCTGTGTCCAAACACATAGCTTATTTTGAGACATCTAAATATACAGTGTATATAAAAAGTCTATACATCCTTGTTAAAATGCTAGGATTTTGTAATGTTAAAAAAAAAAAATAAAATCACACCAAGAAGAGTCATATTAGAACTTTTCGACATTTAGGCCATGTTCACACGTTCAGTATTTGGTCAGTATTTTACATCAGTATTTGTAAGCAAAAATCAGGAGTGGGTGAAAAGTACAGAAGTGGTGACGTGTTTCTATTATACTTTTCCTCTGATTGTTCCACTCCTGGTTTTGGCTTACAAATACTGAACGTGTGAACGTGGCCTTAATGGCACCCATAATAATCTGTACAATTCCATTGAGAAAAAAACTGAAATCACTTTGAGGGGGAAAATAAAATTAACAAAAACTAAAATAATTGGTTACTTAAGAGTGAACATCCTCTTATAATTGGGGGTGTGGTTGTGTTCAGAATTATCCAATCCTATCTAAAACACATGTTAAAGGGAATCTGTCACCACATTTGACCTATCTAAACTATTAATATGGGCATACAGGTTATAGACTGCTGAGCAGAGTGATACCTGTATGCCCCATATCAGATGACTTTTTTTTCAGTATTCTATAATCTGTATGCCCATATTAATCATTAGATAGGTCACATTTGGTGATAGATTTTCCAGCAAAAGCCATGTTCCATGAACAGCTTACAACACAGCAATGGGATCTCACTGTTAAAAGTTATCAGTCATGAAAAAGTTACAAACAAATTACCACGGCATTAGATATACCATGGAACACTGTTTGAGTTTGTGTGCACCAAGCACATATAAAAGGTATGACATGCCTTTTCCTTGAGCTGGACATTACATTAATGTGGTTCCCCATGGCTGCGTGTCCACTAGCTGGGTCTCAGTCCTCCTCAGCCATTATTCACATGCACGTCACTTGACAAATGATAAGGTTTTAATATTAGAGGTTAGGACCATCCTCAATAGGGTCGCCATGACGTGGTGGAATGGCTTTTACATTTTTTTTAATCTAAATTATGTTAACCAAGAACCCTAAATTACTTTCATGCACTATTGCTGTTTATTTACTTATTGCAGGTTATTTGCTGATTATGTTTTTATCTTGGGTTTTGTCTGTTTAGTGGCCAGTGTGAACATGCGCTTACACACTGCGTGCACATGAACTTATATTCCAATTAATCTCTTTAGGTTTTTTGAAGACGGTAATAAAGAAGTAGCTTAAATTTGGCATAACAGTGACATGACCTAAAACTGGACGTTCCACAAAAATTAATAAAAACAATCAAGAAAATTGGTCAGTGAGACTGCCAAGAGTCCCACTGCAATATTAAAGGAGCTGCAGGAATTTATGGCAAGTACATGCTGTGTACAGCAAATGACAATCTCCCATATTCTTCGTATGGCTGGCCTGTAGGGTATGGTGACAAGACTGAAGCCTTTTCTTAAAGAAAAACATCCTAGGCAGCTTATGCTTTGCCAAAACCTACACAAAGCCTGCCTAAAGCATGTGGGAAAACATGTAATGTTCTGATGAGACCAAGGTTAAACTTTTTTGGCAATAATTCTAAAAGGTATGTTTAGTGTGAAGCCAAGACTGCACAACACCAAAAAAAAAAAACACCATACCCACAGTGAAGGAAGCGTGAAGGCAGTATTATGCTTTAAGGCTGTTTTTCAGAAGCTGGAACTGGGGCTTTAGTCAAGGTGAAAAGGATTATGAACAGTTCCAAATATCAGTCAACTTTGCAACAAAACTTTCAGCTCTATGCTTAAAAGGTGAAGATGAAGAATTTCAGCTTTCAGCACCACAACACAAAGCATACCTCCAAACCAACAAAAGAATGTTTACTAGAAGACTATAAAAGCTTAGGAATGGCCCAGCCAGAACCCAAACCTGAATCCAGCTGAAAATCTGGGGCTTGTACACAGGAGGGCTATACACAGCAGATGACCTTGAAATTTGACAGATTTAGAGAGCTACTGCAAAGAAGAATAGACAAAGATTGCCAATTCTAGGTGTGCCATGCTTATAGACTCCTAGCCAAGACTGAAAGCTGCATAAATTCAAAAAGTACTTCAACAAAGTATTTGTTTAAGGGTGTGCATATTTATGTAACCACTTTATTTTACTTTATTTATCTTTTTCCACCCGAAAACAATTCAGTTTATTTTTCAATTGAATTGTACAGATTATGGGTATTAAAGGTAGAAAGGTTATTGAAGGTAGACTAAAAGGTAGAAAAAATGTTGAAATTATTCTTCTTGATATGATTTTTTACATGGCAAAAATCTGGTATTTTAAAAAGGGATGTGCAGACCTTTTATATCCACTGTAATGTGTTTCACTGGACAGCCCCCTTTAATCTTAATGATGTGATATGAAAACATTTTCTTAGATGAAAGGACAGCTTAAAGTGGGGAATAGTCTGCAGTCACTACATATTACTGCGGACTGCTGAATCGGGACAGTGTGCGAAGCACACACTAATGATTCCTCTATATCCCCTATGAGGGTGAAAAGACGTGACGGCATGTATATTATTTGCATCATTGCCATCAAGTGCTGACTAGACACAGCTGACTTCTCTCAATTCTTTTCTATTCATTCTATTCAGAGAAGAGGAGTTTTCTAGTTGACATGTGACCGCAATTATGCAAATCTCATACATTGGGTCACAAGTGTGACTGTAGTCTTTTTGTCTGAGACCGGACAACCCCTTTAAATATAATGAAAGATTTATTTTAACAGTACAGATTTGCTGGCAATTAACAAAAATCCACCATATTTATCAACATGTTACTCATTCAACATAGCGGTGACTGACTAAGGACTATCATCAATCAAGCATTTATTACATAAATGTTTGTGGTGGTGGAAAAAGCCGTTTCATATACCATATTAAGGAACATGGAAGTCATTATTCTGTAGTGGAAGACTCTATACTATATACCAATATTTTACATCCCCTCCTTGCACCAGTGTTAAAGGGGGCGGGGAGGGGGGAAGGTTGTCCACTTCTAGGCCCCTATAAAATAAAAAAAGCTTATACTCACCTCCAGTGCCGGAGCTGTTCCAGTGGTGTCGGCACTCGCTCTCCCGCAGCTCTCGTGTGGTGGTTGTGACACGTGACGCTGGCGCCCAATCAGCGCTGGCGTCACTGTTTCCACCTTCGTGCAAATGGAACATGAAGCAGAAGTCCAGGTTGCAGCTGATCTCTGGCTTCCTCTTCATCCTCAATTTGACAGGAGGTGGGGACAGTGGCGCCAGCGCTGATTGGGCACCGAAATCACGTATCACAACAACCACATGGGAGCCCTGGGAGAGCGAGTGCCGACATGGCAGGAACGGCGCCAGCATGGGAGGAGAGTATAGGTTTTATTTTATGGGGACCAAGCGAGGGGTATGAAAATAACTTGTCCAAGTAGTAGACAACTTCTTTAAGTTACTGTGATGAAACTGGAAAATCCTAGACTTCAGTCCAAACTGACAAAGGGATCATACAGTAAGTTTCATGTTACTAGGCTTTAGAATAAGAAAAAAAAAAATTGGAAAAAAAATGACATTATTGATGAATGACCACAAATGTGTTTTTTTCTTATAGGGAAAATAAGAAAATCTGGAATTCTGTATTATGGACAAGCTTACAAATCTTTCCCACCTGATGACAGCCATCCTTTTAAAGAGCTTAAGCTTTCTCCTAGCTTCTCAAAGTCTGGCATAAGCTTAGCCAGCTCCTCAGAATCCGGAAGAGCTTTACTGAGTTTATCTGCAAAAAAAAAGACAACGGTCAAGATGTTTCAAGATCAATGGTCGCCTTAATTTTCTAAACTTGCTTAAAAAGATCTTAAAGTAAAACTAAACCTAGAAGGGAAAGTTTTGTTAGTCTGCAGCATTTTCTGTACGATCCTAAAAGTCCATCTTGTAGAAATTCTGTGGAGAACACAAGGGTGTTCAAGGGTGATCTTGCTGATCAGTTCACCTTTGGTGGTCAACTAAAGCCCTGCCCACCTAGTCAATCTTCTAACTACAGACTGAGCAGAGGACCTGTACCAGCTAGTCATCCAACAGCAAGACACTGGACAGTGAGGAGGACTATGGAGAATGACAGATCCAGAGACACAGATTCTTTATTTACTTTTAATAGGAGAAAAAAAAACAAAGAAAGTGAGACGATTACAGGAGGAAGAGTTAAGATTTGTTTTAAGCATTTTGTGTGTTCATTTAATCCATAAAAGTCCCCAAAACACAAGTCATTATTTTTTGCATATTTTTCTTATTGAAGGGGGAATTCCCAGAAATGCATTGAAGTCCTGTGATGTAACTGTTTTTTTATGATTTGTTTTAATGAAGAATATTGCATATGTTGGATGAAATCCTTGCAGGCTAGATTATTCATCAGGTGGACTTGGGAGCGGAGGAGGCGTGGAACAAATTTGAGTGCTGTTCTTCTGAGTTTCCACCTCTATGCACAAGAAGGGGTGTATTTACTTTTTTCTTGTGGTCGATGACTTATCAAATCCATATCGGTGAGTTCTGGAAAAAGATTGCAGTAGAGATTTTTTTTTATTTGAAGGCACAGTATGGTGTCGAGTGATAAAAGGTTTCCACTCACCAAGTGTCTTACTTTTCCTTTTTTTTTTTAGTGGTTTCCTTTCCTTATACCCAATGATCCATTAATTAGTCAAACACTTTTGAATCTTCGCTTTTTTTTTTTTTTTCTTTGCTTAACCCCATTAAGAAAGGGCGATTTTTCATTTCTGCCCACCTTTAGTTTTTTCCTCCACTTCTTCCTACAGCCATAACTTTTTTAATTTTCCATCAACATAGCTGTATGATGGCTTGTTTTTTGCAGGATGAGTTGTATTTGAATTTACACCATTCATTTTACTATTTAATGTACTGGAAAACGGGAAAAAAAAATTCCAAGTGTAATGAAATAGTGAAAAAAAAATGCAATTGCGCCATGGATTTGGTTTTACAGCATTCCTTCTGCGGTAAAAATTACTCTGAATCGTAATTCTCCATATCAGTACAGATGACTTCTTTAAATATAATGCAAGTTTTTATTTGGTTCAACAGTACAGACTTTGTGCCAATTTACAAAAATACCAACCAATAAATTACTTATTCAACATAGCGATGACTCACGGAGGACTACCCTTACGATTCACATAACTGTTTGTGATGGAATAAGCAGTTGTTTCATTTCATACGCGATATTCGTAGACAGCCCTTCTCAGGACGGTGACGGTGATTGTAATAGGAAATCCATTGAATTAAGGGCAGAGTTCAAGTCCTGGGAAAACAACTGCAATCTGCCTCCACGTTGCAATATAGTCATTATAGTAGGAGCCGCTCTCTGCTGGGTTCTTACCTCCCACATCGCACTATACATTTCTGTACAGTGCTTCAATGTGAGCGCCGAGTAAAAGCGCAGCTCAGTAGAGCAGGAGCCGCTCACTTCTACACTGCTGAGCTCAGGGCCCGGTGGAGGGAGTTTGGATGAGATTATTTCATTCCTTCCCCGCTGGGTAAGGACCACAAGTTGTAAATGCCTGTACAGGACTTAGATGTCTTCGTTGAATGAGAGTGTAGCAGGACCCTCCACTAAACAAGACTACTTCACACGTCTCATATCTTTTCTACTCCACAGAGCCAAACTATTATTCAACAATTAACTGTCTCCTCCGGTCACCATTGCGCCCTCGGACCTCACTCATTTCAGCAGAAGACTTTGCCTCACATTTCAAAAACAAGATCAACCAAATCAAAGAGCTTTACCATAAAACCCCCACAAATTCCTCTGCACAATGAACCAATGCCCTACCCCCCATAACTTTCCCACCATCACCGAAGAAAAACTTACTCATCTTCTCTTAAAAAGTCTCACCTTACTACTTGTGAGCAATAGCCCCGCTGTCACATCCCCACCAAAGGAGTTGCTCCAACTCCCCAACCTCTTGTCTCCTTCACTAACAGTCTGTACATAGTAGGCCTGCAAGGGTCCTCTGTACCAGTCTACCACTGTTAGTTTGCTTACTGAACTGGTAGATTATAGATCTAGATCTATGGAATTAATGGTGGTTTAAAAATAAAATAATTTGAACAACAATAATAAAATAAAATAGAATAATATTCAGAATACGTTTTTTTTTTTTTTTTAAATAAAGTCAATAAGAAAATATAAAAAATTCCTGCAGATCTTACTATGGACAAGCTTACACATCTTTCCCACCTGATGACAGCCATCCTTTTAAATTGCTTAAGCTTTCTCCCAGCTTTTGAAAGTCAGGCAAAAGCTTAGCCAGCTCCTCATAATCCGGAAGAGCTTTACTGAGTTTATCTGCAAATAGAAAGACAACGGTCAAGACGTTTTAAAAACAATAGTTGCCTCAACTTTCTAAACTTGCTTCAAAAGAGCTTAATGTTACACTAAATTTAGAAGGAAAGTTTTGTTGGTCTGCAAGATATTCTGTACGATCCTAAAAGTCCATCTTGTAGAAATTCTGTGGAGAACACAAGGGTGTTCAAGGGTGATCCTCCTGATCAGTTCACCTTTGGTGGCCAACTAAAGTTAGTTAATCTTATAGAAATTCTGGGGAGAACACAAGGGTTAATCTCCTACTGATCAGTTCCAGATCAACTAATGCTATGGCCACTTGGTCAATGGGTGGTGCTAGTCAACCTTCTTTAACTACAGACCGAGCAGAGGGGAAGTCTCCTGTGCCACCTAGTCGTCTTACACCGAGTCTCAGGGCAGTATCAAAGAAAAGGCAAAGATTACAGAAGGCAGCGTTGTTTTTTTTACTTTTTGTGATATTATTGTGTTTACGGTTCACATTTGTAAAGAACACAAAAAAACCTTTTTTTTGCATATTTTGCTTGTTGAAGGAGAAATCTGCTTAATATTATTGTTAGGAGTGTTATTTTCCGGTGTTTCCAGCTCTCCGCACACACAGAGGTGTTCTTTTTCTCTTATGGTCTATGACCTATGAAAGCCATATCAGGGCGTTCGGGAAAAGGATGGCAGCAGTGCCAAAGAGATTTTTTACATGAAGGCACAATGCAGTGGTGAGTGGTAAAAAAAAGCTTCCACTCACCAAGTGTTCTACTTTTCCTTTTTTAAAAAACTAGGCAGTTTTACATTTTTTGTGCTTTTGTTATTTTTTCTCCCCTTCCTCCAATAACCATAACTTTTCCCATTTTTTCCCCCATCGATAACTGTACGAAGGCTTGTATTTTGAGATGAAATTGTGAAAAAAATGCAATTCTGTAATGTTTTGGGCGGGTTCCTTTTACAGAGTTCATTCTGTATTAAAAATCACTGTGAATAATGATTCTCCAATTCAGTACGGAAAATATAAAATTCCTGCAGACTCTTATGGCCAAGCTTACAAATCTTTCCCACCTGATGACAGCCATCCTTTTAAAGAGCTTAAGCTTTCTCCTAGCTTCTCAAAGTCAGGCAAAAGCTTAGCCAGCTCCTCATAATCCGGAAGAGCTTTACTGAGTTTTTCTGCAAAGAAAAAGACAACGGTCAAGACTTTCAAGAACAACGGATGCCTCAGTTTTTTAAACTTGCTTCAAAAGATCTTAAAGTAACACTAAACCTAGAAGTGAAAGCTTTGTTAGTCTGCAGCATTTTCTGCATGATCCCAAAACAGTCAAACTTGTAGCAATTCTGTGGAGAACATAGAAGGGTTAATCTCCTGATCAGTTCCATCTTCATTGGACTAAAACCATGCCCACCTAGTCAATATAGTAACATAGTAACAGTTTGTAAAGCCGAATAAAGACTTGCGTCCATCAAGTTCGACCTGTTAGTTCTGTAATTGCTAAAGTTGATCCAGAGGAGGGCAAAAACCCCAAATGATTTAGCCAATCTTCACCTGAGGAAAAATTCCCTCCCGCCTCTGAAACCAGCAGTCAGAATAAATCCCTGTATCAACCTACTATTTTATTTTATTTTTAAGTATATGCTGAAATCTGCCTGGTATCTAGAAATGCATCCAGTCCCCGCTTGAACTGGTGTAGTGAATCCGACATTACCGTCTCCTCACTCAGTGAATTCCATATTCTCACTGCTCTTACCGTAAAGAACCCCTTCCTATGCTGGTGCTGAAACCTTTTCTCTTCCAGTCTTAGTGAATGCCCTCTTGTTACCGTAATATCCCTCCTTTTGAACAAATCCCGGGCAAGATCTCTATACTGTCCCCTAACATATTTGTACACATTTATTATGTCCCCCCTCAACCTTCTCTTTTCCAGGCTGAATAGTCCTAGTTTTGCCAACCTCTCTGGGTATTGCAGTCCCTCCATTCCCAATAGGAGGGGGTAGGCAATCTTCTAACTACAGACCAAGCAGAGGGGAAGGCTCCTGTGCCAGCTAGTCGTCTTACACTGAGTCACAGGGCAGTGAAGGGCTAGGGAGCACAACTGAGCTCCCGAGACTCAGATTTATTTATTTTTTTAATTATAATTGTAATAGAAGAAACATTTTAATTTTTACATTTGGGCTCCCCAAAGACCCCAAAACATGTGGCATTATTTTTTGTATATTTTATATTCCTTAGAAGGGAATTCCCCAAAACACCTGAATATTGTGTTTGGTGGATCAGGTGCACGCCGGCTGGAACATTCATCAGGTGGGCGTGGATGAGGAGGAGGTGGGGAACAAGCCTCCTAGGCAGTGGGTAACTGCTTGCTGTTGTAATAACTTTCAGTCTTAGTCCCCCGTGTTTCCAGCTCTCCGCATACAGATGTGAATTTTGCTTTATTTTCTCGAGGTCTATGACGTATGGACGCCATATCAGGGCATTCTGGAAAAAGATTGCAGCACTGGCAAGGATTCTTTTTATTTGAAGGCACAATATAATGGCGAGTAGTGAACGGTTTCCACTCTCCAAGTGTTTTGCTTTTCATTTTTTATATTTTCCTTTCCTTATACTCACTAATCCATTGACTGGTCCAAAAGGCTCCAGAATCTGTTTTTGATTAATTTTTTATTAATGACAAAAAGAATAATTAAAAAGCTCTTTAGAATTATATACAAAGTAAACTGTTATTAAGTCATATTATGAACAATCATTTTAAAGGGATTATCCAATACTCGACCAACCCCTTCTCAATCACTATGCTTTCCCAAACAAAAAATGACACCTATACTCACTTCCAGAGTGGACATCGTTCCAGCGGTGTTGGCATTGGCTCTACCGGGGCTCGCGTGATATTATGTCACGCAATCACTGCAGACAATTGGACAAATCAGACATCCGGAGAAAGGTAGAGCAGCCACAGCTCTCAGTTCCTCCAGATGTCACTTATGTCTTAAGGGAGGACAGTGAAGTGGACACTGAAGACCCGAAAGACACTGTCACACGAGCGCTGGAAGAGCCAGTGCTGATGACTGATCCCCAAAATAATGTCAGCATACCAAGTATTGTTGCAAAATCTTTAACAAAGCCTCTTTTGCCCAGGTTTTATTAATACTGAACAAATCAATTAGAGCTCCTCCAAATAAAATATCATGCACATATCTCCATAAAAAATACAGTTAGCAGCTTTATGTAGTAGGACATACATAGTCATAAAAAAGAAAAAAAATCCTAAGGAATCTATGCAATATATTGACTATCTATAAAACCTAAAACTGTGCATCTTGTTGTTTATACCTCTAGATGAATATTTTGATGTATGATGGGATTTCTATTTGGTGGCAAGAGATAGTAAAAATTAAACAAAATCCAACATCAGTCTCATTTTACACATGACAAAAGAATCCGGTACAGCCAGCATAAGGAAATTAAAATATACATTCTCTTGTCACTTCATTAAAATAATCCACGAAACATCACAATAGGACGGAGAAACAGGTTACATGTTTGAGGCGCTAAACGGATCACGACACAGGAAGTGGTGTTAAATATGTAAGCTAGCCAATGGCCATCAGTTCTCATTAGTCACCTCCTGATGTCACGAAGATCATTGAGTTTAAAAAAATATATTCAATATTGGTGCAGAACTTCTCTCCGTAGATTTAAACCTAAAAGGAGCAAGTATCAAGGTGGAAAATCCAGAAAGCCTCGTGGCTTAGTAGAGAGCATATCACATTCCCACCCCGCACATGAGTTTTAACAATTTCAATGCTGTATGTACAAAGGCATTTCATACCTCTTTGATGGACATCAATACATAGCACGTTTGGCAATATTCCACATGATTGTTTAATATCGGTAATGTCATTAAAGGAGTCCTTTATCAATATCTATCTTTAAAGGGGTTTTCACACAAACAAAAGATCATTTTAATCAATAGATCTTGGAATAATAATAATTTCCAGAACTGAATGTATTTAAATAAAATGTTCCTGTGCTGAGATAATCTTATAAATGTGCCCCTGCTGTGTACTGTGTAATGGCTGTTTCTGACCGTGCAGAAACATGGTCCGATCATACCACATCTCCTGGGCAGCGGGGAAGAAGCAACAGACTATACAGACAAGCACATATACATATAGCATGAGATCACAGCTGATTCTTTCTTTGAAGTAAAATATTGTTTATAAACCGGCAGTGGAATGTTTTTCCTCACAAAAAGAATCAGCTGTGATCCCCTGCTGTCCTGTCTGCATACTTCTTTGCTTTCTCCCCTGCCCAGGAGCTGTGGTATGATCAGACCATGTTCTGTACATGGTCAGACACAGCCATTACACAGTACACAGCAGGGGCACATTTATAAGATTATCTCAGCACAGGAACATTTTATTTAAACACATCCAAGTGTGGAAGTTATTATCATTCCAAGATCTATTGATTAAAATGAACTTTTGTTTGTTGGAAAACCCCTTTAAGTCCTAGCCACTTTCACAATTTATCTACCATTCTTCCTATACAACTAATCCCTATGTATGCTTTTTTTTTTTTTTTTCTTTGCTTCCTGTGATGTTTTGTTTCAGGGAGTCTCAAACAGAACTTCACAGGAGGATGGTCCTAGAGTCATTTCTCTGCAGGTTTTATCACCCCCTGAAACGAGATGTCATCGGGGGGGGGGGCACTGCGGTCACTTAACTAAGCTTCTGTCACCGCTGTCCCCTGATGTTGTCCTGTCTAGAGGGATGGAGAATTGACCACAGCATCCGTGACCACCTCCTGCATCTTTTCTCCCCACCAGCCGCAGTTTCGGTCATGATGGAGAAGTGACTGAAGCTGCTGCTACACTTCTGTGCCTGCCGCCCACATCTTTAATCGCCACAGTCAGAGGCCCCACTTTTGACATCACCACCTTTTTCCCTAAAATGAGACGTCATCAGGAGCCGGTGACAGAAGCAGGGTGAATGACAGCAGCACCGGCCCACAGCTTCTATCACAGCCTCAAACAAATCGTTATCAGGGGGCAGCACTTGTGTCACCCATCCTGCTTCTGTCACCGTTCACTGATGACATCCTTTGACATTTTAATAACAATACTCCCCATTGTGTTAAGCTCATGAAGGGCCTTTTTTATTTTTTTTTGTGAGCCATGTGGTTACAAGGACGGCTCCTATTAGCAGCTTACAATTTCTGCAGATCACTCTAAACTTGTAGGTGGAAATAGTCCATAACTAAAGTCTGGGATTCAATAGGACTGAACAATGGATTTTTGGTATTAAAATTATAACTGATTTGTTACATCCATTATTATTTGTAGTTTCCGAATGTTGTAGTGCGCTTTTCTCCTTAAAGGGTTATTCCCATCTCCAAGATCCTATCCCAATATGTAATAGATATTATTATTATTATATTAGCAAATGCCTCCAATTAGAAATGTAGTGTACTTTTTCTGATTTGCTATGTCTGTTTCCTCATGTGCAGGACTTTAGGTATCCACGGTTACGACCACTGGCAGCTAGATAACTGTCACTATATCAGTGGTCGTAACCGTGGATACCTAAGGTCCTGCAATGTCCTCACATGAGGAAAGAGACCGTGAATCGGAAAAACTATACTACATTTCTAATTGGAGGTATTTGCTAATATTATTATTATTATTACACCTACTACATATTGGGACAGGATCTTGGTGATGGGAATACCCCTTTAAAGGTAACAGAGGCATACTCATTTTCATTTCGGGACATGGTGGTGACCTTTCGCTTTGTTCTTAAAAAAAACGTTGTAACAGTGAGTAACCGAATAAATGTATTGATATCCAGAATAATATTAGAAAGGTCAAAATTATTGGAGGGGGCAAAATTAAGTCAAAGAGGTAAAATGTCTACTTGTTCAGGAGTGAGCGTCTCAGATGACAAATCCAGGATGTCCAGACTCGCATCTCTATTTGCAACGTCCCCTTTCATGTTCCTGCCTTTTGAGAGATCTCTTTGGAACTATTCCTTTTTAGTTCAGACTCATTCAGATGTTGATATTTTTAAAACTGTAGATAAGTTTTCATTTTCTGAAGTGATTCTTTTATTTCGTGAATTTTCTATTGTATTCCTTTAAATCAGAGGATTTCATGTTTGGCAATTAAATTAATTAACTTTAGGGAATATTTTGATAAAATGGAGTTCTAGTCTTAGACAAATTCTGAGAGTATATACAGGTGCATCTCACTAAATTAGAATATCATCAAAAAGTTTATTTATTTCAGTTCTTTAATATAAAAAGTGAAACTCATAATATAGATTCATTACACACAGAGCGATCTATTTCAAGTGTTTATTTCTGTTAATGGTGATGATTATGGCTTACAACTAATGAAAACACAAAAGTCATTATCTCAGTAAATTAGAATACTTTATAACAACAGCTTGAAAAATGTTTTTAAAATCCAAGATGTTGGTCTACTGAAATGTATGTTCAGTAAATGCACTCAATACTTGGTCGGGGCTCCTTTTGCATCAATTACTGCATCAATGCGGCGTGGCATGGAGGCGATCAGCCTGTGGCACTGCTGAGGTGTTATGGAAGCCCAGGTGGCTTTGATAGCAGCCTTCAGCTCGTCTGCATTGTTGGGTCTGGTGTCTCTCATCTTCCTCTTGACAATACACCATAGATTCTCTATGGGGTTAAGGTCAGGCGAGTTTGCTGGCCAATCAAGCACAGTGATACTGTTGTTTGTAAACCAGGTATTGGTACTTTTGGCAGTGTGGACAGGTGCCAAGTCCTGCTGGAGAATGAAATTTCCATCTCCAAAAAGCTTCTCAGCAGAAGGAAGCATGAAGTACTCTAAAATTTCCTGGTAGATAGCTGCGCTGACTTTAGCTTTCATAAAACACAGTGGACCTACACCAGCAGATGACATGGCTCCCCAAACCATCACTGATTGTGGAAACTTCACACTAGACCTCAAGCAGCTTGGATTGTGTGCCTCTCCACTCTTCCTCCAGACTCTGGGACCTTGATTTCCAAATGAAAATTGGAACTCTGGGAGCTTGTGGAGTGTCAATGACTGCCTTCTGGACATCTGTCAAGTCAGAAGTCTTCCCCATGATTGTGGAGCCTACTGAAACAAACTAAGGGACCTTTTTAAACGCTTAGGAAGCCTTTGCAGGTGTTTTTTGTTAATTATTCTAATTTACTGAGATAATGACTTTTGTGTTTTCATTGGCTGTAAGCCATAATCATCAACATTAACAGAAATAAGCACTTGAAATAAATAGTTCTGTTTGTAATGACTCTATATAATATAGGAGTTTCACTTTTTGTATTGAAGAACTGAAATAGAATATCATCAAAAAGTTAATTTAATTTAGTGAGATGCACTTGTATCTGTTGAGCTTTTTTTTTTTTTTTTAATTCTCAGTCCTCTGAGAATCATTTTTTTTATCAATAGTTTAAACATGCGGCATGGAAAATAATTTTTGGTGTGGTTTAGTGATATATATGCTAACTATGTTGTTATACCTCAGGCATAAAGGGGTAGTCCAATCTCCAAGATTCTACCCCAATATGTAATACCTCCAATCAGAAGTATAGTATAGTTTTTCAGATTCGCTCTATCGCTTACCTCATGTAGGGTATTGCAGTAGCTTTAGGTATCCATGGTTACGACCACTAAGCCCTGTCTAACTGTCACTATATGAGTGGTCGTAACCATAGATACCTAAGCAACTGCAATACCCTACGTGAGGTAAGCGATAAAAATATATTTCTTCAGATTCGCCCTACTAAATTTCTAATTTTAGATATTTGCTAATATTATTACACCTACTACATATTGGGATGGGATCTTGAAGATGGAAATACCCCTTAACCGTTAAGTAATTAACAGAAAGTCAGAGCTGCAGCTGCCACTCATTTCCTGTCAATCACTTAATCGTCCAAAAGCGGAAGAGAGATGCTGGGGCTCATTGGGCGAAGGGCTCACGTGACAAACACATCACGTGAGACCCGGGAGAGTGAGCACTGACACCGCTTGAATGGTGCCGGCAGTGGCACGGGAGGAAAGTATAAGTGTTTTCATTTTGATGTGGGAAAACACTCAGATTGAGAAGGGGTTGTCCTAGTAGTGGACAACCCCTTTAAAGCCCAGGGCCAAGTATCATAAATTTAGGCCGTTTGGTAGTCATTGATTTTAAGGAATATTGCTGCATACGGCCGATGGTGAAGGTGTGCCGGACACATTTATTAAAACGAATCTAAAAGCCTGCTGCTCATCTTTAATACATAAATTTATAGGGCATGTGAATGCAAAAATAGGATATAATGTCTCTAAATAAAACCTGCAAATGACAACTATCACAGTGTATACTACTGCACATGGAGGAACGTGAAGCAAAATGCACCAAAATTCTGCTAGAAAATATACCAAACATAGGTGCAGTACTGAACAAGGAGTAATCAGCGCTAAATATATTATGACCCCATTTCATTATAGTCTGTGCTGTTTTTATGTAGGAAAAATGGTTCTAATAGTGACTTTTTTTTTTTTTTTTTTAAATCACACCTTATTATTTAATTTGCACCTTATCTTAAACTAACATTACAAGATTTCGTCTTTTTTTATGTTTGACAGTGTTCGCAAATTTGCATGGTTCTTCTTATTCAGATATTTTAGCCCAATTCATCATTTACAACCTTTTGAAATGTACAAAATCAAGTTATAATTTTGCTTGATGACTACCGTGCAATCTTTTAAAGTATAACGTGACTTTTTCCTCTAAAAAAGGAACAATTATGTAAAAAGCAAAAAGAGACGAAAAAAAAAAGCATTTTTGATTTTGCGAAAAAATTGGCAAAGGATATCTCAAGAAAAAAAAAGAAAGTTACCTAAAAAAATTTGAAGTCATGAATCGGGGCTTATGTTTTTAAACAAGAGAATACGTGACATGAATAGAATCTGGGCGAACAACATATGTATTCAATAGCTGATTCAATCACATATGGATGCAACTCGTAGTCCATATAAAAAGCACCTTTTGCTGTAAAAAAGGACATAAATCACCTACCAAAATTAATGTATTCATCTAACTCCCAGATAAAATCCGGCACAACCCATTTGTAGTCACTGAGATCTGGGAACATATCTTTCCATTGCTCGTATGTCTGAAAGATAAAGTCGAGAAGCCCAAATAATACACGACAGCCATAAAATCACAACAAGATATTATATAGAGACATTCATACATGTTCTGTCAGTCCTTACATATTAAAGGGGTTGTACACTTTCAGCAAAGTGTGCCCAAACTGTAAAACACCTAAAATAAGCACAGCAGGTACTCACCCTCCCCACGGCGCTGCCTCGATCCTACTGTTTTGGCTGCAGCAGTCATTTCACATTAACCGCCAACATCACTCTTCTAGTCAGTCACTGACCTCAGCGGCGTGTGCCGTCAGCCTTGGTACAGCCGCTGATCTTACAGGGACTCTGCCTCCCTGGGTGCTGAGTGTTATTATAGGTATTTCACAATTTGGGGCCCACCGTCCTGAAACTGGACAACCCTTTTAAACCAATTTCTTTGTTAATACCATTAAATTTATTAACACAAAAAGGGTCAGACTGTTCGGCTCTGTTCACACTAGCATCATGGATTCCATGACCGCCGTAACAGATACATGACAGTGACCACAGGGACGACATAAATAACCTTTAATTGGGGCATAATATTTTTGCCTGCAGGAATAGTGTTATAACGGTGCCACACTGGAAAGCGTAACGCAAACCTAACTGGAAGTCTGACCAGAGTTTTACTTTAAAATGTATATCTTCAGCAGGATGCAACACTGAGAAAAGTGCTATAATCCTATTTTATAGTTTATCTCCCTGATATTTTATGGGTCCAGCTATAGCTAAAATTGTTATTTTAATATCAGGTTTATAAAGCCATTCTGACATCAATTTTCAAGGTCAGTACACCAGTCTCATCAGGTTTAAGAGATGTAATATTTAAAGCATGCAGTTTGTATTGTGAATTCTGGTGATAAATGCTTTTTAAAAGGTACGCAGTGTGTCCGTTACTGAGCACCACTTACCAGTTTACAAATAGAATTGGTCAAACAAAAAAATATTTCCTTACAGGGACAATTACCACATTCTTGATTTACACCCACAAAATCTTAATATTACGGTAAATTAAAAAAATAAATAAATCATATTGAACCCAGATACTAATGTAGTTTCTGACAACAGACACTTGGCACATTGCGAATATACCACATAGCACTTTACACTTATAATCGCCTTTATATAATTTTGCACCAAGTGTAATGATTTGTAAAAGATGCATCAATTTTATGCTGTGACTTAAAAGGTTAATCCAAAGCCTAAAAATCATGCTGACAAGTGCTCTGATGGCGTGATGGGGTGATGATGCGTTATATTTTTAGGCGGATACTAATTAGGTTTACATATGGAACAATGTATGTGAAATAAATGAAAGTGTTAAAATGATCTAATGTTAAAAAATAATTAATTTTCTGAGTGTCTAAGGCATAATATAATGTGCAGAACTTCTCCCTATGCATTCTCTTCACTCTATTTATTTTTCTGTGCTCATAGCATTAGAGGTAGGACCCCCATTAATCTAGTGATCACCTATCACGTATCCTATGGATAGATAATGATTTGTCCTAACCAGAATACCCCGTCAATTTAATTGACTGGATGATGACTGACAGAGAGCACCACACAAATCAAAATAAAAAATTCATCCAAGCACTGAAAGACAAAAAATGTACGTACCTTTTTAGCAGTGTATCCACCACCTACAGCCGATCCCAATACAAGATATCGGAGCTTTAACAGCCTGGATGCCAACCTAGCGACCCAAAAGTTGCGGTGAGTTTGGAGAGCCAGATTCACAGGCAGAAGCCTGCTCCTCCGCAGTGGGAAGCGAGACAAAGAGGAGTAGCATCGTACTGAGGAAGTGGTGAAAGGCTGGCGAATGTTCACTCCAGAAAAATGATGATCTTTACGAGGATAAAGGGTCTGGAGGGGAGACTTGGCTTCTTTTACGACATGTTTATTTACCACCCCCCTGCACACAATGCTGGAAAATAAATAGATGGAACAATGTTATAAACACATAAATATTAATACAAATTGAGAAGCATTACATCGGTATATAGCTTTTTATACGACACATGGCATTCCAGCACTACAGCCCCATAACCAGTCGGGATGATTTTACTACTGAAATGAGTGATATGGCTGTACAGGCCCTGTTGCCAGTGCCAGTGATGAGGAATCAAGCTCTGAAGTATTTTAGTCTGGCAGTGCTTGTAAAGTTGTATGCCACACATTCATACATTGTCACTTACTCCATCCACTGACAAAACTGCATAGAAAAGAAGAGTATGCACTGAATTCATCAGGAACCTCCGCCCCATAGCAATTATCCAATACCCATGAAATATTTAGATTGTTCACATAAAAGGTGTGTAGGAGTATTACATGGTATTCCAGTCTAGTACATTTCCACAGTATATGCCATTCATAGATGCAGGTCCCAACAATCTGGATCTGTCTCGAGAAAAGGGCTCGATCACAAGCTGATGTCAAGGGAGAGGTTGTTGGATCCTCACACAAATGAAGAGCTGCTCCGATCACTCCTCCACTGACAGCGCTGAGTCTGGGACTCGTTCTGAAGACAGATGCACATCTCATTGGTGGAAGCCACATCTGCTGTACATTTATGGCACAACCTGTGGAAATGCTGCGGATATAAGAAACGTATGACATGGGAGCAGCCCTTGAAATATGCTGTGTATGCAACAGATTTACAAGGATATGACTCCAACTGTCCATGCAGAAAGTCAGCAATCCTATTCCTGAATGGAGGAGTGTCGTCCTGGAGAAAGCAGAGCCGATTGTGTATTCACAGTGTATAATGGTGACCGCTCGGCTGCAGGACGGTGTTAGGAACGTTCCCCACTGCGAGTACTTTCCAGACTTTTAGGATTCATTTTCTAACATCTATTCTCAGTTCACTGGTTTTATAGATATTGCAGCTAAAGCTTCACAGATGTGATAACGGAGCCCGGCTGCCATACAGAACGGGGTAATGAGATTCTGCATTGTCTGCACAGGGTGGAGGCCAAAGAAGCGACCCATGGACTATAGACGGCCTTTATCTTATAGAAGATGGGAGTGTAATCATCCAGGTTGTAGCACTCCCATCATCCAGGAGGTAACCATGGATCTGCAGTATCAGGATCTACACTGGGGGTAAGGAGACCCTTCATTGTCTGCACAGGGCAGAGGCCATAGAAGCGACCCATAGACTATAGACGGCCTTTATCTTATAGAAGATGGGAGTGTAATCATCAAGGTTGTAGCACTTCCATCATCCAGGAGGTAAACATGGACATGCAGTATCAGAACCTACACACAGGATTGGTCTGATCTGCAGGGAGTCTGCGCTACTACTCCCATCTGGACATTTACACTGACACCTATGATGAGATGTCCCTGGCATATCCGGCCCGCCCTGCCCCTATGACAAGTACAGAAAGCTTGTGAGATAATGCAGTGTGTCCAGTCAGCTGTCACTGGCCCTGCGGGCAGCGCCACACGTGCGGGGGGACGTGACACCTGAGCCAAGCAACATGGAGCCGGTACCGAGGCTGCTACTCACCAGGCCGCCCGCAACATCCTGTGTGACGGGGGAGCAGCGCCAGCTCCCGCACAGCCAGCCGAGCGGCCAAACAAGGGCACGGAGAGCTGTCACTGGCAACACTTCCGGCATAGGACGGGGCGCAGGCGCAATTGAGCTCCTCATGGAATAGACGACAGCGCACACAAGGTTCCGAGGTATAATTGTTCCGGCCCACAGGAAGTCAGAGGTGCGTTGTCAGTGAAACAATCTCCATTTTTGCTGTCATCAGTCATTCGAGGCCGGACAGTGACTGGCTGTAATAGTCAAGGGAAATACTACATTCCAACTATTTCTCCCAAATCTCCAGCTCTGAGACTCTCCGAGAACATTTAGGCCCTGCATTATTAATACTGGCGGCTTGTACGCCATCCCTGATGGAAAGTGACTGGAGAATATGCACCAGTGTCATTACAGGCGTGTTACGCCTCAGCTAGGAATCGATGTGTAGTGAATACAATACTGGCCGGCCACCATCATCTGCCCTCTCCAGCTGCTCCAGCTTCATGCGGAGTCTCAAAGACTTACATTGTTAGGCCACGTTCACACGTTCAGTATTTGGTCAGTATTTTACCTCAGTATTTGTAAGTCAAAACCAAGAATGAAACAGAGGAAAAGTATAAGGCCACATGCACACACTGAGTATTTGGTGAATTTTTTACCTCAGTATTTGGTCAGTATTTTACATCAGTATGTGTAAGCCAAAACCAGGATTGGGTGATAAATACAGAAGTGGTGACGGTTTCTATTATACTTTTCCTTTGATTGTTCCACTCCTGGTTTTAGTTTTCAAATACTGATGTAAAATACTGACCAAATACTGAACGTGTGAACGTGGCCTTAAAGTTTTACTTCTCCCTTTCAGTACATATGCAGCTCTAGAAGTCTTTTGCAATAATTGTGTTCCAATTAGCCATTGATTAGCAACTAGAATATAGCTACCTGCTTAATATTTGATACGTTTCCCCGCGCTACCTGTACCATTGTGACCAGTGTAAGGGCCATGCAGGAGGGCAGGCCTCTGTTCCAGGTTCCCATTGGCAGCTGAATGGCACATGGATTCGCTGCTGAAACACTGACTGGATCTTTAAAACAGCTTGAATTTATTTGCAGGTTTTCCAATATGGAGACAATAAAACTTGAAGCTTTGCAGAACTTGAACAGGAAACAATAACAACATCCAACATGGCTTCCTCCACCCAGTGGGGAATGCAGTATGCCTATGCATGCGCCATCGCCTGATTCCTGCTCCCTCCTATTGTCACAGCTTCCAGAACGGTTTAAGTAAGGCCCAATTCTCTCACGCATGGAATCTTCTTTTCAGCAGTTACTAGTAAGGTCCATCTACACTGCACGATTATCATGGATGAGAATTCATAGGAACGCTCGTTTCCCAATAATCTTGCAATCTAAACAGGCTGCTGATCACCCGATCAATGAGTAAAATGTTTGTTCATCAGGTGAAATTAATCTTTGTTTTGTTCATCGGGTGAAATGATCTTTTGGTTTTACAGAAGATGGTCAATCTTGGCAGCACATTGCCCTTGTATAAATAGGACTTGTGCTGCTGAGAACAATGGCAGCCTATGTGCACTGAATGATCTATTATTGATCTTTCAGTGCACATAACAAGCTGGGTTGGTTGCTGTAAACAGGTTATTGAACGACCATCGACCAGAAAGCATGTTGCCGACAGTGGTGATTTAGCATTGTGCATTGCACAGTGTAAATGGATACTAATTCTTTGCCACACAAGCCCACCACACCTCTGGTCTTCCAAGGCAGCCCCGACAGGATCCTGCCTACCTTACTGGATCCCAGGACGGCCCTATGCAAGTTACTGTTGCTTACCAGATTTTGGCCTGACTCCCATTGCTTCCCTCTTTCAATGGCTTCTCTCTTAAAGGGTTATTCCCATCTTCATAAATATTATTGTCAGATAGTTCTTGTAAATACAAAAATGTTTGCAATTTACTGCTAATTACATTTTTCAACTGTTCTTGAGATATTAACACTTTTGTTTATAGCTCTTTGACTTGGAGGCCGACTACCACAGTGAGACAGAAGGACATGTGCAGTGCTTACAAGCCGTTCTGTGGAGTCGGTAAGCCAAACCTCCGACTCCAACTCCTCAATTTCCATGACACCGACTCCACGACTCCGACTCCCTCATACATGGCTCATGTTTAAGTGATAAATTTACTGTAGCACAGATTCATCCCAGCTAAAAGTCTAGACCCTTAGATCAGGAATAGGACAGACATTTATAGGACATTTCATAGCTTTCCCAAATTCTTATGAAAAAATATTCCTTACAAACTGCATTGAACTACTGTACCCAATTTAGTATACACTGCTCAAAAAAATAAAGGGAACACTCAAATAACACATCCTAGATCTGAATGAATGATATAGTCTCATTGAATACTTTGTTCTGTACAAAGTTGAATGTGCTGACAACAAAATCACACAAAAATCATCAATGGAAATCAAATTTATTAACCAATGGAGGCCTGGATTTGGAGTCACCTCCAAAATTAAAGTGGAAAAACACACTACAGGCTGATGCAACTTTGATATAATGTCCTTAAAACAAGTCAAAATGAGGCTCAGTATTGTGTGTGGCCTCCACGTGCCTGTATGACCTCCCTACAATGCCTGGGCAAGCTCCAGATGAGGTTGCGGATGGTCTCCTGTGGGATCTCCTCGCAGATCTGGACTAAAGCATCCACCAACTCCTGGACAGTCTGTGGTGCAACGTGACGTTGGTGGATGGAGCGAGACATGATGTCCCAGATGTGCTCAATCGGATTCAGATCTGGGGAACGGGCGGGCCAGTCCATAGCTTCAATGCCTTCATCTTGCAGGAACTTTTGACACACTCCAGCCACATGAGGTCTGGCATTGTCCTGCATTAGGAGGAACCAAGGGCAAACCGCACCAGCAGAACCACTCCTTTATTGTGGGTGTCTTGATAATTGCCAATAATTTCCATCTATTGTTTATTCCATTTGCACAACAGCATGTGAAATTGATTGTCAATCAGTGTTGCTTCCTAAGTGGACAGTTTGATTTCACAGAAGTTTGATTTACTTGGAGTTATATTCTGTTGTTTAAGTGTTCCCTTTATTTTTTTGAGCAGTGTATATTTTAGGAGTTGGAGTTGGTCCATTTTATTCCGACTCCACCAAAATGGGATCCGACTCCGACTCCACAGCCCTGCTTACAAGCGCTGTTCTATTAAGGAGTGGTGGTCAGTCTCCCAGGTAAAAAGCTGTATTTGAATGAAAATTGCTACTATCTTGTGGATGGCTGCAAATTTTAGTAGTAAATTGCAAAAGTGCATAGTCTGAAAATATCTGTCAGGCCACGGCCCCACTATCAGTATTCGGTAAGTATTTTTTCTCAGGAGTATGAGACAAAACCAGGTGAGGAACAATCAGAGAAAAGGTATAATAGAAACAAGTCACCAATTCTGCATTTATCACCCATTCCTGGTTTTGGCTTCCACTCCTGAGAAAAAATACTGATTGAATACTGATAGTGGGAACGTGGCCTTAAGATAGGAATAATCCTTTAAGACCGATGCCGATTGCTCTCTGTTTCTGTCTCCTTGTTGTAGTCATCCTGATGTGGCTAATATCTCTTCATGTGATGGCTATCAGACTGCTTTATATGAATGCTTGAAAACCTACAGAATTTGGCAGAAGCCACTGAGCCCAGGGTAAACCAAGTATACAAATATACAAACCTATAAAGACTACACATACCATAAATAATTCAAAGACTTTATTATCAACTTATAAAAGCATGTACGTATAGACGGTCTTATACATATAAATAAAGAAATGAGTAGTTATATTTACATTAATCCAATCATTCAAAACATTTCTACAAAATGGCTCCAAAATGCAGCAATTGATATAATGTTACAGGACAAATTAAAATAGATATAAAATAATACAATAGGGGAAGACCATTTCCCTAAATATTATTATTTATTATTATAGCGCCATTTATTCCATGGCACTTTACATGTGAAGAAGGGGTATACATACAAGTACAATTACAATAATCTTGAACACAAATATGGTAAACATTCCTAATATATCAATTCCATTCTGCAATATCACAGTGTCACCACTAATAGAGGTAGACATGTTGGTGAAAAAAAGTGCTTAGTGCAAATAATAGTAATTAATCAAAACATATTTGGATTGATGAAAAATACATATAACACTATAAGCAAATATCCAATAAAGTACAATAATAAGTATGCAAAAAGTGACTGCAAAGTGCTAATGGAGTGCTACATATAATATGCTGCATACTATGGCATTGATGACTATGTCTCCCTCATAGGCATGTAATGGATGAGCCCTTCCTGATGCATCCACATAAAAGACCCACAATATAAGAGCTCTTTCACACGTCAGTGTTTCCGGTACGTGTGGTGACAGTTTCCACACGTACCGGAGACACTAACACACGCAGACCCATTCACGCAGACCCATCTCAGTGTGTTTACATGGACCGTTTGTCCTTGTGATCCATACGCTGACATGTCTTTTTTGGCCGGCAGCACCGATCACACGGACCCATTCAAGTCAATGGGTCCCTGTAAACACGTACCGCACATGGATGCCATCCGTGTGACACATACCGGCGCTTGAGAATCAGCGGTACAGATAGCGCTGTTCCCAAGCGCCAGGTTCTGAATGCTGCCCTCATCATTGTTCCCTGCCACTGCTGCGATTACCACCAGCAGGGGACCATGATGAGAGTTGTAATCTGCTCCCAGTGTCTCCACCTGTAAAAATAAGAATGAAATAAAAACTCCTTATACTCACCTGTCCTAAGTGTCCCCCGCTGTAATCCATGCGAACGCTCAGCAGAGGCGCCGGGGAGAATGACTCCTGCAGTGAGGGCCCCGGAGCTGCGCTCAGCAAGCGGTGTCCAGTCACTCACTGAGCGCAGCGGAGGTCTGCGGCTCCTCTGCTGAGCGGTCACATGGATTACAGCAGGGGACACTTAGGACAGATGAGTATAAGTATTTTTTTATTTTATTCTTATTTTTACATGTGGAGACACCGGGAGCCGATTACAACTCTCATCATTAACTCTTGCTGGTGCTGATCGCAGCGCCAGCAGAAGACAATGATGAGGGCAGTGTTCAGCACCTGGCGCTTGGGAAAAGCGCTAACTGTACCGCTGATTCCCAAACGCCGGTACGTGTGCTCCTGGTTCGGAACACGGGTGGCACACGTGTGCCATACAGGTGCACATGTACACACGGATATCTCCGGTACGGGTTTTTCCGGAAATATCTGAACACGTGAAACCGGCCTAAGAAGCAGTATACATAATAAGACTATATAAAACAAACCACATCACCTCAGATGTTTGCATCTGACGTATGTTTCGCCATAGCTTCAGGGGGCAGATCGTGCTGTGGCTAATATATCTTTGCGTGATGGTCATCGGCTTGCTTTATATGAATACTGTTTGAAAACTCAGTCGTTACTCTATCTCTCCTACTTGGGGTATGGCAGCGAACTCCACTGTACCCTCTGAAAAGTAGACGCAGGGCAGTTGCGAACATGGCCAATAAACTCATCAGAATTTGCTCCTCAAAAGTTCTCACAAACAGTTTAACACAAATTGATGTCAGCTAACCCGGCCTCTGCAGTACACATCTATTCTGTTCTCTGCTTCTCTACTCTGACTCTACACTCTTGCTGGGGAAGATTTCACACATTGTCAGTCACATAACATCTCTGAGACACCACACGCTTTCACACCACACTAATTGTCACGTATGTTCTCATGTAAGACACTCCACATATTTAATTCCATAGTGAAGATCCTGCACTGGTTGTCAAACAAAACATTCCTTTATCCCAATTAAAGGGGTTTTCCAGTGTTCTGATAAAATCTGCATCACTCTATGTGACTGCAGACTTTTAAATCCTTACAGCGTGTGCACTGCACACTGTCAGGATTTCCCAGTATTGCTGGCGAGAGGGGTCAGTCAAGTGACCACGAATATGGGATTTGCATACCTCCAGCCACATTTGGACTAGATTTGCTCAGTCTCACTCATTACAAGTGAATTGAGTGAGGCCCAGCACGTCTAGTCAGAATGTGACTGGAAGTATGCAAATCACATACTTGTGGTCATGTAAACAACCGATCTTGCTGGTAACACTTGAAAATCCTGACAGCGAGTAGTGTACGCATTGTAAGCTTAGTAAGAACTCAGAAGTCTGCAATCGTATAGAATGACGGCAGGCTTTTATCAGAAGACTAGACAGCCCTTTTAAAGTACAAATACGAAGTTCAAATTCATTAAATAGTGCAGTAAAGGACAACTTGTCTTCTCCAACAGCAGCCAATTGTCACGCTGTCTCTGTATACTGGAGGTAGGGGGCCTAAGCTGACCCTAAGCTGGGGCCCTGACTAATCCCTCAACCTGGAGGTACTGTTAAAGGTACAGAGGTCCAGGCCGCCAGCGTAACCCCTACCTCCTGAGGATCCCTGCACCTAAGTAATCTAGTCCTGAGAAGGACCCCGATCACAACAAAAGGGGACAAGTAATAATATGCCCACACACAGTACTTAGACGAACGAGACAGTACAAGGGAAAAACCAAAACCACCTTGCATACAAAAACTACACAACTACAACAGAGGGAGCACCAACGGGAAAGGAGATAAATGATAAAGCGAGGAAGGGAAAAAACTCTCCGAATACACTTATCTCTGAAACTCCAAATACCACGATCCGCTCTGTTAGTCTGCATGAAATGCTTTCACCGACACTTCCCTAACAGACCAGCAGGCATTTGAAGGAGTCTCACTACAGCAGCATTGATTGCAGCTGGGCGAGGCTGGACCTCGTCTAGCACAGAGAGAGAGAGAATTAACTCCCTCACTGCCGAAAAACACAAAGCACCAAAAAGTCAGCTGCGAGAAGTCAGGCTGTGTAATCGTGACGATCTTCGTGGCGACACACCCGTGACAGTACCCCCCCTTCTACGTGGGGCCTCCGGACCCTCAGGGCCAGGTTTATCCGGGTGAGTCGTGTGGAAGGCCCGAACTAATCGGTCTGCGTTAATATCCGACGCAGGAACCCACATCCTCTCCTCAGGACCATACCCTTTCCAATGAACCAGGTACTGAAGGGACCGGCGATTAAAGCGTGAATCAATGACCCTCGATACCTGGAACTCCAAGTTACCATTGACCACCACTGGAGGGGGAGGTAAAGGTGACGGTACCACCGGCGCCACATACCTCTTAAGCAACGATCTGTGGAACACGTTGTGAATTTTAAACGTAGGGGGGAGGTCAAGACGGAATGCCACCGGATTAATTATAGAACTGATTCTGTACGGCCCGATGAACCTGGGATCCAGTTTCCAGGAGGGAACCTTAAGTTTTATATTCCTGGTAGACAACCATACCCGATCGTTCACACTTAGGTCCGGACCAGACACTCTCCTCCTATCAGCCATACGTTTGTATCGGTTCCCCATAGTATTCAGATTCTTCAGCACCCCTCTCCATACTGAAGCGAGTGATGAGGAAAATCGTTCCTCCTCAGGAACCCCCGAAGAGCCCCCCCTACTGAAAGTACAAAACTGGGGGTGAAAACCATATGCCCCAAAAAACGGGGACTTACCAGTGGACTCGCTCCGCCTATTATTAAGAGCAAACTCTGCCAAAGGTAAGAAAGAAGCCCAGTCCTCCTGGTTCTCTGACACAAAACACCGGAGATATGTCTCCAAGCTCTGGTTCATTCGTTCCGTCTGACCATTGGTCTGAGGATGAAAAGCCGATGAGAACGACAAATGCATCCCCCGCCGTGCACAAAACGCCTTCCAGAACTTGGACACAAACTGAGACCCCCGATCAGACACCACCTCGGAGGGTACCCCGTGAAGCCTCACAATCTCCCCAATGAACACCTGCGCAAGAGTTTTAGCATTAGGGAGAGCAGGAAGAGCGATAAAATGTGCCATCTTGCTGAACCTGTCCACTACAACGAGTATGACCGTTTTACCCGAAGATGGAGGGAGGTCCGTAATAAAGTCCATAGACAGATGAGTCCAAGGACGCTCCGGGATCTTCAAAGGTAAGAGGGCCCCAGACGGACGGGTATGTGAGGTCTTAGAGCGCGCACAAACCCCACAGGACGCGACAAAAGTTCCCACCTCCTTATGTAAGTTAGGCCACCAAAACCGACGCGAGAGGAGATCCACAGTTGCTTTACTCCCCAGGTGTCCTGCAAAAACTGAGTTATGGTGTGCCTCGATCACCTTTTGTCGCAACTGATCTGGAACAAACAGTCTCCCCGGAGGTCCAACAGGGGCGTCCCCCTGAGCCTCCAATACCTCCTCCTCCAGCTCAGAGCATACTGCCGAAACCACCACCCCCTCCTGAAGGATAGGAATCGGGTCATCCGTATTCCCGGCCCCAGGGAAACTACGAGATAAGGCATCCGCCTTTACATTTTTTGACCCAGGACGATATGTAACGACAAAATTAAACCTGGTAAAAAACAATGACCACCTAGCTTGTCTGGGATTCAGACGTTTCGCGGACTCCAGATATAGCAGGTTCTTGTGATCGGTGACAACGGTGACTGGATGGACTGCCCCCTCCAAAAAATGGCGCCACTCCTCAAAAGCTAACTTAATGGCCAAGAGTTCCCTATTGCCGACATCGTAATTCCTCTCAGCGGACGACAATTTTTTAGAGAAAAAGGCGCACGGATGCCACTTACCAGGGGACGAACCTTGTGACAATACTGCTCCCACCCCTACCTCGGAAGCGTCTACCTCTACAATGAATGGCTGTGACGCATCAGGTTGAATGAGTATGGGTGCCGAGGCAAAACATTTTTTCAAGGAGGAGAATGCTTGACAAGCCTTGTCAGACCACCTAGAAAAATCCGTCCCCTTTTTAGTCATGTCTGTGAGAGGCTTAACCATAGACGAGAAATTACGAATGAACTTCCGGTAATAATTAGCAAACCCCAGGAAACGTTGTAGTGCCTTAAGATTCTCTGGCCGATCCCACTCAAGAACTGCCCGCACTTTCCCAGGGTCCATACGAAAACCGGACGCTGAAACCAGGAAGCCTAAAAACTGGAGTTCCTGTACGGCGAACACACACTTTTCCCATTTGGCATACAGTTTATTATCCCGCAAGATCTGTAACACCTGCCTAACGTGCTCCTGATGAGACACCAGATCCGGCGAGTAAATTAAGATATCATCCAGATATATGACAACAAACTGTCCCACCAGGCGGCGAAAAATGTCATTAACAAAGTGTTGGAACACCGCCGGGGCATTAGTCAGACCGAATGGCATGACAAGGTTCTCATAATGCCCCTCCGGAGTGTTAAACGCCGTCTTCCACTCATCCCCCTCCTTCATCCTAATCAGATTGTACGCCCCCCTGAGATCCAACTTAGAGAACCATTTGGCGCCCACGATCTGATTAAAGAGATCGGGAATAAGTGGGAGCGGATACGGATCTCGGACCGTAATCCGATTAAGTTCACGGAAATCCAGGCAAGGGCGTAGGCCTCCATCTTTCTTCTTAACAAAGAAGAACCCCGCAGCCACCGGTGAAGATGAAGGTCTAATATGCCCCTTAGCCAGACTTTCTGAAATATAATCCTTCATGGCCTGCCTCTCAGGACCAGAAAGGTTATACAACCTAGCTTTAGGTAACTTGGCCTCAGGGAGCAGTTTTACAGAACAGTCATACTCGCGATGAGGAGGTAGTTCCTGACACCCTTTCTCCGAGAATACATCCTCAAAGTCCGCCAGAAATGGAGGTAAGACCCAAGGAGTAACCGCACCGATGACCGTGTTCATGCAGTTTTTATTACAGAATTTACTCCATTGGCTTATCTCTCTGGTTTGCCAATTAATAACCGGGTTATGCTTAGTTAACCAAGGAAGGCCCAACACTATAGGAGTGGGAAGACCCTCCAACACGTAGCAAGACAACAGTTCTTTATGTATCGCCCCCACTTGAAGTTTTACGTCATGCACAGCTTGCAAAAAACTTCCCTGACCGAGAGGCCTGGCATCGATCGAGAATATGGGGATGGGTTTAGCCAACTCACTCAATCGCATACCTTGAACCCGGGCAAACCGAGCATCAACCAGATTAGCCTCGGCCCCACTATCCAGAAGAACAGATATCCTCTCAGTTCTCGTACCCACCACCACCTCCGCCGGTACGAGAAACTGAGACGAACCTAGGGACGAAATACCTACTCCCAGATTGCCGTCCACCACACAACCTGGGATCAACAGTTTTCCGACGACTCTTCACTCTGCAAGGGACGGGATGGACACCCCCCAATAAAATGTCCCTTTCTCCCGCAGAAGAAACACCTTCCTGTCTTATGGCGCACCACCGGTCCCCTCCCCCGAAATGATGTCCCTCCTAATTGCATAGGCTCCTCTGGACTGACCAGGGGAACCACCATATGAGGGGACCTTGTAGGAGGTGGAGTCATCACAGGGGGTAGAGTTATCCCGCACCTCTCCCGAAGCCGTCTGTCAACGCGAATAGCAAGGGCCATAGCGGCTTCCAGTGACGCGGGAGAGTCATACTGTGCCGACACATCCTGTAATTTGTCGGATAAACCTTGACAAAACTGGCTCCTAAGAGCCGGGTCATTCCACTGGGTGTCCGTGGCCCACCTACGGAACTCCGAACAGAATTCCTCCGCCGGACGATCTCCCTGCTGAATCCTACATAACTTAGACTCAGCAAGGGAGATCCGATCTGGGTCATCATATACGAGTCCCAGAGCAGCGAAAAACCTATCCACTGACTGGAGAGCCGGGGAGCCCGGGGGAAGAGAGAACGCCCAAGATTGTGGGTCCCCTTGTAGGAGCGAGATGACAATTCCCACCCTTTGTTCTTCACTCCCCGATGACCGAGGCCGCAGCCGAAAGTACAACTTGCATGCCTCCCGGAAAACAAAAAACTTGTCCCGCCCCCCAGTGAACCTGTCAGGGAGAGCTACTTTAGGTTCTGGTCCGGCTTGCTCCTGAGGATACAAAACCTTGGACCTAACGTCCGCCAGCTCCATGGACAAACTCTGCAACTGCCGAGCTAGATCGGCTACTGGATCCATGGTAGCTGGAGAAAAACTAAGTGGTCGGTGAAAATGTCACGCTGTCTCTGTATACTGGAGGTAGGGGGCCTAAGCTGACCCTAAGCTGGGGCCCTGACTAATCCCTCAACCTGGAGGTACTGTTAAAGGTACAGAGGTCCAGGCCGCCAGCGTAACCCCTACCTCCTGAGGATCCCTGCACCTAAGTAATCTAGTCCTGAGAAGGACCCCGATCACAACAAAAGGGGACAAGTAATAATATGCCCACACACAGTACTTAGACGAACGAGACAGTACAAGGGAAAAACCAAAACCACCTTGCATACAAAAACTACACAACTACAACAGAGGGAACACCAACGGGAAAGGAGATAAATGATAAAGCGAGGAAGGGAAAAAACTCTCCGAATACACTTATCTCTGAAACTCCAAATACCACGATCCGCTCTGTTAGTCTGCATGAAATGCTTTCACCGACACTTCCCTAACAGACCAGCAGGCATTTGAAGGAGTCTCACTACAGCAGCATTGATTGCAGCTGGGCGAGGCTGGACCTCGTCTAGCACAGAGAGAGAGAGAATTAACTCCCTCACTGTCGAAAAACACAAAGCACCAAAAAGTCAGCTGCGAGAAGTCAGGCTGTGTAATCGTGACGATCTTCGTGGCGACACACCCGTGACACCAATATGGCCAGCATGACTTATACATGGCATGAACCATGCCTTGAATTCATAAAACAAATGTAAGTGAAACATGGGCCCCACAAGACCTCTAAAGGTGACCTGTGGTATCTGACACCAAAAAATTATCAGCAGATCCCTCAAAACTATACTGCTCAGACCACTGGAGATCGAACTACTAAAACAGCCCTTAGTGGCTGAGCTACACTCCAATTCATGTATATGGTATATGGTAGTTACAGAGCCAGCATAACTCAACCACTTGGCGCTGTTTCCATTGCTCCACCTTCAGTGGTTGGTGCTGAATTGAGTTATTCCCATCTCAGCCATGAAAGCCTAAATTGGGAATAACTTTAAAGTCCTGTAAATTTTGAGGTGGAGCCTCCATGGATTGGACTTTTCCAGCACATTCCACAGATGCTGCTTGATTAGATTGAGAGCTGAAGATTTTGGAGACCAAATGATCCTAATCTTATTATTATGTTACTGAAACCGTTCCTGAACGATTCTTGTATTCTAATGAAAGAAGCCACTGCCATGAAGGAGTATACTGTACTTCATCTGCAACAATGTAGTTTTCTTGTGTCAATAACTTCAAGAATGCCAAGACCCAATGTTTCCCTGAAGAACATTTCCCAGACAACCGTGCTGCTTCCTCAGTCTTGCCCTCCTCCATAGTTTCATGTTTTCCCCAGAAAGTTGACAGACAGGCATCTGGCTGGTCACATGATGTAAAAGAGAACATGATTCATTAGACCCAATCACGTCCTTCATTTGCTCACATGTCTTTTGAGTAGAGGATATGTGAGCAAATCGGGGATCAGCATTGGCATTGCATAGTGTGCTGTGATGTATTAGTACCATAAATAGGAGCCAAATTTAAACAGGAAGAGGAAGAAAAAAATAGGTGCTGATAGGTGTACTCATATCTCATAGAGTTGTTCTGCTAAGTACAATTTTATAAAATGCTTTGTGGTCTTCGGATGTAGGGATGTTACAGCCAAGAACCATACTACTGGCAGCGTTAGCCCTCCTGTAGGTTTTTTACAATAACATTATATGAGGGGTGGGCAATTCATTTTTCCGAGGGGCCACATGAGTGACCATGACAGTTGTAGAGGGCCGAACCAATAGGCTGAAATTAATTCATCTCAATATTAATATAAGCATATTAATTATAATTATTATATTAATAATTCTATTAATATTAATTGTATGACTTAATAATAAGCAGAATTAAGTATGCTGAAATCCCCCTATATACAGTTTGAACCTGAATACAGCCCCTTCTATACAGGGCCGGCTCCTGGTTTTTGTGGGCCCTGGGCAAAAGAGTCTCTGTGCGCCCCTTTAACACATACCAACTTTCATGATGCACAGATACCGCAGAGGAATATAGATATAGTACAACTCGCTATCGAGCCCGTTCTACGCCCGGGTGGCGAACATTTTTATTGGTATATGGTCTCCCATCCTGGTATTTGTGCTGCCCCCATGCAGGTATTTGTGCTCCCCAATCCTGTTCCTCCATCCTGTTATGTGCTGCCCTCATCCCTATTCTCGTATGCCTGGCACGCCTCATTCCTATCCTGGTATGCATGGCACCCTTCACCACTAATCCTGGTATGCATGGCACCCCTCACCCCCCAATCCTAGTATGCATGGCACCCCTCACCCCCAATCCTAGTATGCATGGCACCCCTCACCCCCAATCCTGGTATGCATGGCACCCCTCACCCCCAATCCTGGTATGCATGGCACCCCTCACCTCCAATCCTGTATGCATGGCACCCCTCATCCCCAATCCTGGTATGCATGGCACCCCAATCACCAATCCTGGTATGCATGGCACCCCTCATCCCCAATCCTGGTATGCATAGCACCCCTCACCCCCAATCCTGTATGCATGGCACCCCTCACCCCCAGTCCTGGAATGCATGGCACCCCTCATCCACAATCCTGGTATGCATGGCACCCCTCATCCCCAATCCTGGTATGCATGGCACCACTCACCCCCAATCCTGTATGCATAGCACCCCTCACCCCCTATCCTGGAATGCATGGCACCCCTCATCCCCAATCTTGGCATGCATGGCGCCCCTCATCCTGGTATGCATGGCTCCCTCATACCCAATCCTGGTATGCATGGTACCCCATCCCTCATCCCTATTCTGGTATGTATGGTATCCCTCATCCTGGTATGCATGGTACCTCTCATCCCTATCCTGGTATGCATGGCACCCCATCTCTCATCCTGATATACATGGTATCCCTCATCCCTACCCTGGTATACATGGCCCCTCATCCGAATCCTGGTATGCATGGCCCCCCCCCAGATCCTTGTCCTGGTATGCATGGTACCCCTTATCCCTATCCTGGTATGCATGGTACCCATCATCCCTATCCTGGTATGCATGGCACCCCTCATCCCCTATCCTGGTATGCATGGTACCCCTCATCCCCAATCCTGGTATGCATGGCACCCCTCATCCCCAATCCTGGTATGCATGGCCCCCTCTTACCAAATTTGATATACATGACACCCCTCATCCCAATCCTGGTATGTATGGCACCCCTCATCCCCCAATCCTGGTATGCATGGCACCCCTCATCCCCAATCCTGGTATGCATGGTACCCCTCATCCCCCAATCCTGGTATGCATGGTCCCCTCACCCCCCAATCCTGGTATGCATGGTCCCCTCACCCCCCAATCCTGGTATGCATGGTCCCCTCACCCCCCAATCCTAGTATGCATGGTCCCCTCACCCCTCAATCCTGGTATGTGTGGCCCCCTTATCCCCCAATCCTGGTATGTATGGTACCCCTCATCCCCCAATCCTGGTATGTGTGGCCCCCTCATCCCCCAATCCTGGTATGTGTGGCCCCCTCATCCCCCAATCCTGGTATGTATGGCACCCCTCATCCCTTTCACGCTGCACGCATCCAAAAAAAAACCACTTATACTCACCTTTCTTGCCTGTACTCCAGCACTGCGGTGTCCTGTTCTACTGGAGGCCGGGGGAGGAGTGTGGCACCGGAGTACGAGCATGCCCATACCGCGCTGTCCGGTGCCATTTTGCTGAAGACACACTGCAAATGTGTCTTCAGTAAAATGGCGCCGGATAACGCTAATGCGCATGCGCCGACTCCGACGCCTTCACTCCTGCCCCGGTCTCCGGCGAAGAGAGGCGCCGCAGCAACGCTCCTCCCGGTCAGGTAAGTATGTAAGTATGGCACCGAAGATCGTGGTATGCGTTCAGTGGCTACGCATACCTCGATCTCCGGCGCCATACACACTCCTCTCGCCTGTAACGGCTCCATGCGTTCTTCTGTCTGGAGCCAGACTGCACGTCACGCATGCGCAGTCTGTAGAGGCTTCAGACAGAGGGACGCTTGCAGCGCTATATTATAGATGCCAAAGATTTCACTTCTTACATTACATGAGGGATATCTATTGTAAATTCTACAATAGCTCAGAAACCGGCGAATCCTCGCAGCGCACAGTGCAGACCGGACAATATAGTCCTCCATACAGTATTATGGGCCCCATATATTGCTCCATACAGTATAATGGACCCCAGAAAATGCTCCATGCAGAATACTGGTCCCCATATAACACTCCATACAGAATACTGACCCCCATATAATGCTCCATACTGAATACTGGCCCCCCATATAATGCTCCATACAGCATACTGGCCCCCATATAATACTCCATACAGAATACTGGCCCCCATATAACGCTCCATACAGAATACTGGCCCCCATATAATGCTCCATACAGAATACTGGCCCCCATATAATGCTCCATACAGAATACTGGCCCCCATATAACGCTCCATACAGAATACTGGCCCCCATATAACGCTCCATACAGAATACTGGCCCCCATATAACGCTCCATATAGAATACTGGCCCCCATATAACGCTCCATACAAAATACTGGCCCCCATATAATGTCCCATGCAGGCTGTGCCCCCATATAATGCCCCATGCAGGCTGTGCCCCCATATAATGCTCCATGCAGACTGTGCCCCCATATAATGCCCCATGCAAGCTGTGGCCCCATATAATGCCTCATGCAGGCTGTGCCCCCATATAATGCCCCATGCAAGCTGTGACCCCATATAATGCCCCATGCCTCTTGGGCCCCCATATAATGCCCCATGCCTCCTTGGCCCCCACATAATGCCCCATGCCTCTTGGGACCCCATATAATGCCCCATGCTGGTGCCCCATGCCTCCTGGGCCCCCATATAATGCCCCATGCCTCCTGGGCCCTCATATAATGCCCCATGCCTCCTGGCCCCCCATATAATGCCCCATGCAGGTGCCCCATGTTTCCATGGCCCCCATATAATGCCCCATGCAGGTGCCCATACCTCCTGGGCCCCCATATAATGCCCCATGCAGGTGCCCCATGCCTCCATAAAAAAAAAAAAAATACTCACCTCACCTGCTGCCGCTGCTCTCATCGCTGCCATTGCTCCGGACTCCACAGCCGCGCCGCCGTCTTCCTGCTCTGCATTGTGACTGCTCAGTAGAGGGCGCGGTGGAAAGACATCATCGCGCCCTCTGACCTGAGACGTCACAGTGCAGCAGCCGCGGAAGATACAGGACCTGCTGTGGAGGCACAGGGAGACGTAAGTATTGTGCCGGGGCTCTGAGCAAGCGGGGGGGTTGAACGGGCGCTGGCACCACTCTCCTCCACTCACAGGGTGCCTGATGGCGAGTGGGTCCCCCTGCCTGCTCAGGGCCCCGGCACTTGCCCGGGTGCGCCAGGTGCTGGTGCCAGGACTGCTTCTATATACCATTAGAGCCCCACACAGCCTCCCCATGTCCAGCATGAGAGCCCCACAGCCTCCCCATGTCCAGCAATAGACCTCCATAGCCTGCCGATATCCAGCAACAGACCCCCATAGTCCCCCCAAAACCAGTAACAGACCCCAACAGCCTGCCCATTTCCAGCATTACACCCAAATAGCCTTCCCATGTCGAGCATGACACCCCCATAGCCTCCTCATGTCCAGCAAGAGACTCCAATTGCCTCCCCATGTCACCACAGCCCAGCATCTACTGCGCGCTTTCCCAATGAAAGCAGAGGAGAGAGGGAAAGCGCGCTGTAGATGCTGGGCTGTGAGGTGCAGTGAAACACCGCCCACAGCCCCTCAATCGGGGGGAGCTCGTCACTGGGTTACGCCCGGCTGCAGCCGAAACTTGACGTGACATCAGCGGATGTTGGAGCCGGCTGCCGTCAGTCACGTGATGCCTGGTGAGCCGTCAACGATAGCGGCGCTCACAGGCAACAATGACCATAGAAGGTAATTACAAAAAGCAATAAGACTTGATTACACAATTTAAATCGATGGGGACATTGTTAATAGTAGTGGATAACCTCTTTAATGTCAGCAGCCAAAACATTGTATAAAAATGCAGTGTGTCAGAGTGAAGGTGTCTCTTTCCCGCATCTGGATTGCTGGTGGTGAGTGAGTATGGAGAGGAGAATTTTATTTTAATCCATTTTCATCAGCGTGTGTCAGTTGTATATCATAGCTCACACCCTTCTGCAATGCCATGTTCAGTATTAGCTGTCAGTAGTCGTCACAGAAGTATCTAGATGGTTATTTGAGCAAGAGGGCTCCCTATTTAAGCCTATCGGCACTCTGCGATCACAAATGTCAGTGATTGCCATGGCAGTCGAGGGCAAATACAGGCCTTTGGGTCAGCCAGTTATGGTGGCTTGTAAGACCTTGCAACAATATGCAGGCGAAGTGTCAGTATAAAACTGACAGTTCTAATATCCTGCATATTGTAGGATATTAGATCAGCGATCAGGCAAGTAAAAGTTAAAGTCCTATATAGCGACCAAGTTAAAAAGGAAAAAGAATTGTAAAAAAAAAATGTAAAAATATGAAAAATGGAAAAAAAATGCCACTAAAAATGCTGTTTTTTTGTAAAAATCAAAGCAAACAAAAAAAGTACTTGTTTGGTATCGCCATATCCGGAAAGACACAAGCTATGAAGCCATACCATAACTCATACGATGAACACTCTAAGAAAATAACACGCCAAAAATGGAACTTTTTCATTATACTGACACAAAAATGTGGAATAAAAAGTGATCACAAAGTCGTATAGAAAAAAATAATGTTCCAGTCAAAACATCATCTCGTTAGTGCAGCCTGTCAACTTCTATTTTTTTCTATGTGAGGCCCATTTATCAGGCTGAGTTTGAGACCACTAGCTTAGGGCATGTTTGTCAAATTGTGGGATGTAATGACCGATAGCCCTGATCTCCTGGTCTAACTTCATGGATGATTAAAAATGCTGGGAGTAGATTACAGATGACACTTATGTCTGTAGTGCTTAGGCAACTTGTTAACACTCTGCAGTGTGAGTAGAGAATTACAGAGACTGTAATTACATCTCACACAGGAGTAGCCTGTTCTGAGCTATTGTGGGGCGTGTTCTTTTTCTCCAGTGTGTTGCTGTCTGCTTATCATTGGGTGACGTCGTATAGGGGGCAGAAGTACACTCCCCCAGTATAAACTGTCTGACTGTGATAACGCCCACTTGGAGCTAGCAAAAATTAACTAAATCAATGCTTTGATTGCTAATCCTCCACAACGTAAAGGCAAAATAAAAAAAAAATTTGTTCTGCTCTCCAGCCACTATTACATAATATACCAAGTTCAACATGGCAAATTTGTTGGAAGGTCCTTTTTTCCAATTTTCATTCTTTCGTTTATCAAATCTAAAAAAAGACAAAAATCCTTTGTACTAGAAGTGCTGGACTACATATTCTATTTCAATATGAATACATTTTATACTTTGTTTTTGTAGAACTGATTTATCTGAAATAAAAAAATAGTGGCTTTGTATTTATTCACATTTCAGCCTTATTTTTTAAAACATTTATTTACATTTTGTAAATATTATTTTTAGTTCTATTAGGGAACTTGTTACAAAACTAATTTATTCAAGCATCATGTACATTATTGGCTGTGCATGTAAAATTTGCAGGCATTAATTAGTGCATACCCCAGCAGACATTATTACTCTATTAAGCTCAAGGCCAGGGCTGTCACAATTTCCAAGTCAGCTCCGTTTTTCACACTGCCAGGGTTGATGGTGGCAAAGGGAGACCCTTTTTTAGTCTACACAAAGATCAGCACTAATCACGATTTTTCAGGAGCTAAATGGCAGGATTGGAATCAGAAGTGATACATATTTATGCCATACTGTGGGAACTTCATAATGCAAATTAGGTACATGTACCATAGATCATTCTGTGTTATGGGGTAAATAACAAACATCCCTCAATGGTATGTACCATCATTCTAAATGCTGTGTTCTTAAAACAATAGGATGGAATGGTAAATCCATTTGGTGGCACAAGGGCTGTATTTGTGTCATCGGCAGCAAGCGCCGGCTATAAAATCCAGCTGACATCCTACTGTAATGGCTTCCTGACAGGTACAGGCAGGTCTCATCTACACCTGGCAGGACCGTGCACCTGCTCTTTTCATTTGAATAAGATGTATGCACAATACCTGCTGGCCATGGCAAGTGGCTGTCAATAAACTAGATACATATGGCCACAAGAAGCCACCCTGACCAAAACGCAGTACAGAGCCTTGCTGGACTGGCGCAGTATGAACAGTGCAGAGATGAGACTCAGTTTTGTGACATTTGCAAAAATAGGGAATTCCACCATAAACTTCAATGGAGCAATACTTCTCAAAAGAAGCAACGTATTGCATTCTTGGCTTGTGTCTTCAGCAAGCTTGCATAAAATATCGTTTGGCATTGACAGACATGTAATCCCTTACAAAGCAAAAGTAAAAAAGCCTATCACTGGTCAAAACATTAAAGGGTTTGTCCAGGCTTATCACAAAAGTCTGCAGTCATTCTGTGACCGCAAGTATGCGATATGCATCATCCCGGACACATTCCGATTAGACATGCGCGGCCTCACTCAGTTCACTTGGATTAATCGAGGCCTCATACATCTAGTAAGAATGTGGTCGGGAGTATGCATAATCTCGCCACCACCACCTGAGAATCCTCACAGCATGCGATGTGAGGATTCACAAGTATTGCACAACTTAGATGTGTATATTCAATGTCGTAAAACCGGTAAATTTGTTTAGAAAAAAAACAACTAAGATGCATTAGATTTACTTTTATTGTTATTGGAAATATTTTTGCAACACAAACAAGCTGTTACGGATCCGGGTGGTTGAACCTCTGTGCTGCGGTGCAAGGAGGGACCAGAGGGGCGTGACTAAGTATCTACTCGGCCTGACCAAGGTTGCACGGCGGCTCAGTCGACTCCGTTAACCAGGGAGGGACCGAGCAGAGTGACCAAGTGCCACTCTGGGACCGACCTTGTATGAGACCAGGTGACTCCCACGGGTCAGAAGGCAGGAACTGACCGGTACAGCGGAAGAGCACGGCAAGCAGGCTGACGGGTGGTCCAGGTAGTCAGGCAGGCTGATTCGGCTGATAGCCAGACAGGTGCTCCGGGTAGGCAAGCTGGCGGGCACAACATATAATAGGCAGGTGCTTCCAGGTAAGCAGGCAGGTGGGCACGGCAGGTAAAGACAGGCAAGCGGGCACGGCAGGTAACAGGCAGGTGCTTCCACGTAAGCAGGCAGGCAGAGCCCATAGACAGACTGGCAGACTGGACTGTAGGCAGACTGTAAGGCTGGAAAGTAGTCAGACTGGCGAACTGGACTAAAGATCAGACTGGCGGACAGGACTGACTCGCAGAGGACCTGAGGGCTGAAGCAAAGTAAGTATCACAGAGCAACAACCTTGCACGGGCACCTCCATATTGGAGGAGGTGCCTTTTATAGAGAAAGTCCTCCGGCCATTGGCCAGGGACTTTTTAGGACGGCGCATGCCCTAAGCACAGTGCCGGGGAAGCTGCGTGCACCAGCAGCAGCAGGGAGGCCGGAAGACGCCAGAGCAGGACCGCGGCGGTTAGGGGGACGGCGTCTCTGCCTGGCAGGGGGCAGAGACTCCGACGCTACATTACCCCCCCCTTTACGCACCCTCTTTTTTAGGCCAGCAAGAAATTCTTTAAGAAGAAGAGAGGCATGGATGTTCTCCCTGGGTTCCCAAGACCTCTCCTCTGGGCCAAACCCCTTCCAATCCACCAGAAAAAAGGTTTTTCCTCTTACCCTTTTGGTGGCCAAAATGTTCTCTACCTCATAGATGTCCTGAGCAGAGACTGGAGCTGGACTGGTACCTGGATCGTCAGAAAAAGAATTAAGAACTGGTTTGAGGAGAGGTACGTCGAAGGAGTTGGGAATCCGTAAGGTGGCCGGGAGTTTTAGCTTGCAAGCCACGGGATTGATTTGCTTGAGAACCTCAAACGGGCCGATGAACCGCGGACCCAACTTATACGATGGTATTTTGAGCCGAACATGTTTGGAGGAGAGCCAGACCCTGTCTCCCGGACGGAATTGAGGCGGATCCAGACGTCTCTTATCGGCATGTCTCTTCATCCGCTCAGAGGACTGAAGAAGTGTGGATCTAGTGTCTTCCCAGAAATGCCAGAGAAAGCTGGTAAGGACCTGGTTGATACGTTCCACTTGACCATTGGACTGAGGATGATAAGCAGAGGAGAAATCCAGGGTGACATCCAGCAGTTTACACGTAGCTCTCCAGAAGCGCGAAGTGAACTGGACCCCGCGATCAGACACGATGTGGAGGGGAAGGCCGTGGAGACGAAAGATGTGATGGATGCAGTCCTTAGCCAGCACAGATGCGGATGGGAGACCAGGCAGATGGATGAAGTAGGCCATCTTAGAAAAGCGGTCAGCGACCACCCAAATGACAGTACAACAGAAACAGGGAGATCCGTAATAAAGTCCATAGCAATGTGTAGCCACAGAGCGGAAGGTACGGGTAGAGGCAGGAGACGTCCGGCGGGAAGATGCCTGGGAACTTTGTTACGGGCACAGGAGGAACAAGCCGTGACGAAATCCGCAACTTCCTTGCGTAGAGAAGGCCAACAGTAACGCTGGGCGATGAGCAGGAATGTCTTCCTCTGGCCTGCATGGCCGGCTAGTTTGGACGAATGACCCCAGAGAAGAACCTTCTTACGATCCGGAACAGCTACAAAAGTCTTACCGGGTGGAAGACGAGACAGGTCAAACGGGGCCACAGTCATTACACTGGAGGGGTCGATGATATGCAGAGGCTCCTCCTCTTGGTCGGAGGACAGGAATGAGTGGGATAGAGCATCTGCTTTAATGTTCTTGTCCGCAGGGCGGTAATGTAGAGTAAAGCAGAATCGGGCAAAGAACAGAGACCAGCGGGCCTGTCGCGGATTGAGTCTCTGGGCGTTTTGTAAATAGGCCAGATTTTTGTGATCAGTGTAGATGATCACCGGGTGCAGAGCCCCTTCCAGCAGGTATCGCCACTCCTCCAGCGCCAATTTGATGGCAAGCAGCTCACGATCTCCTATGGAGTAGTTGCGCTTGACTGAGGAGAAAAGCTTGGAGAAGAAGCCGCAGGTTACCATTCTCCCGGATGGGGATTTCTGGGTGAGCACCGCTCCGGCTTCGGAGGAGAAAGCATCTACCTCCAGGAAGAATTGCTTGTTGCAATCCGGACGGTGCAGCACAGGGGCGGAGGAGAAAGCTTGTTTTAGGGAGACGAAGGCCTCCTCCACTTCTGAAGTCCATTCCTTGGGATTTGCTCCCTTACGGGTGAGCGCGGAGATGGGAGCGGTCCGGGAGGAGAAATAAGGGATGAAGAGACGGTAATAATTTGCGAAGCCCAGGAATCGTTGAATCGCCTTCAACCCCTCCGGCCGGGGCCATTTTAGGACGGCAGAAACCTCGGGGTCCATCCGAAGACCAGTCTCAGAGATAATATATCCCAGGAATGGAAGGGAAGTCTGCTCGAAGAGACACTTCTCAAATTTTGCGTAGAGACGATTCTGCCGGAGCCTTAGCAGAACCTGACAAACATTCCTCCGGTGTGTGGGCAGATCCGGAGAGAAGACCAAGATATCGTCCAGGTACACCACTACGCAAGAATACAAGAGATCACGGAAGATGTCGTTAACCAGCTCCTGGAAGACGGCTGGGGTGTTACAGAGACAAAAGGGCATCACGCGGTATTCATAGTGACCGTCCCGGGTGTTGAATGCCGTCTTCCACTCGTCTCCCTGGCGGATCCGGACCAAATTGTATGCCCCACGAAGATCGAGCTTGGTGAAGACCCTCGCGCCTTTAAGGCGGTCGAATAGCTCTGAGATGAGAGGCAGGGGGTACTTATTCTTGATGGTAATCTGGTTAAGACCCCTGTAGTCGATACACGGTCATAGTGAGCCATCTTTCTTTTTAACGAAGAAGAATCCTGCTCCAGCCGGGGAAGTAGATTTCTGAATGAATCCCCTAGCAAGATTCTCCTCAATGTACTCAGACATGGCCCGGGTCTCAGCCAGCAACAAGGGGTAGATACGCCCGTGGGGAGGAGCATTGGGTACCATGTCGATAGGGCAATCATACGCCTATGAGCTGGTAGTGTCTCCGCTTCCTTCTTGTCGAAGACGTCCGCATAGGACCAGTAGGGTGCCGGCAGACCAGGTAGGTTAGACGGAGGTCTAGCTGGACAAACCGGAACCAGCGAGGTCTCATGGCAATCCTGCCCCCAATGGAGCACCTCACCAGATCGCCAATTCAGGACGGGTTCATGTCTCTGTAGCCAGGGTAGACCAAGCAAGAGGGAGTGAGAGAGACCGGACAGCACATGAAAGGAGATCCTCTGCAAGTGCAGCATTCCCACCTGAAGGGTTACAGGTTCTGTGATTAGCAGGATGGTCACCGGAAGCAGTCTCCCATCCACGGAAGCGACTGCCAATGGTTCGGCCAGACGTTTGATAGGAATCTGATACTGCTCCACAAGGGCCTGAGAAATGAGATTCCCAGCGGCTCCGGAATCCAGGTGGGCGGTCTCAAAGAAGCGGGTCTCGCCACTGGAAATAGAAACAGATAGAGTCAAGGACAGAGAGGATTTACTCTTGCCTAGGACGACCTCTCCGAGCGGTCCTAGGCACTGGAGTTTCCCGGCTTCACCGGGCAGGAATGAATCAGATGCTCCTTACTGCCACAGTAGAAGCAACTCCCTTTGGGTCGGCGCGTCTCCTGGTGAGACCTGACCATCTTGGTTTGGTCAATTTGCATGGGTTCAGGCGAATTGCTGGTTGGGAGGCAAGTTTCTGGAATACCGGAGCGAGACGAGGAAATCTTCTCTCCCGGGTAGTCTCTTTAACTCGTTCCAAGAAACGGATGTCAATTCGGGTAGCTAGTGACACCAGGTCGTCCAGGGTGGAAGGGATGTCACGACCGGCTAGCTCATCCTTGATTCGTCCGGAAAGATCCTCCCAGAAGGTGGACACCAGGACCTCGTTGTTCCAGGCAAGCTCAGATGCGAGGGTACGGAACTGTATGGCATACTGGCCCACGGTGAGACTTCCTTGGCGGAGACGGAGCAGTGAGGAGGCAGTGGAAGTCTTCTGTCCAGGCTCATCGAAGACCTTCCGGAAGGCATTGAGGAAAGCCGGAAGCTCAGACACCAGGGGATCCCCTCTCTCCTATAGGGGGTTTAGCCATGCCAATGCTTCCCCGGTGAGGTGAGACATGATGAACGCCACCATGGCCTGGTCGGATGGAAACTGATGTGCCAGGAGTTCAAAGTGCAGCTTGCACTGGTTTAGAAAATCTTACAGCAAGGAAAGTGAAAAACCTGCACCACCTGCAAGCAGCTGCAATAGTCAGTGCAAAGCTGAACATATACAATGCAGACACCTAAATAGGACTTGGTAACATTTCAGGTGCAAAAGCTCATAAAAAAGTTTAAACAGTCCAAAATAACCATAAGAAAGAAAAATGAGCTGCACTCACCAGTCCTTAAAAGCAGTATCTTTATTCCATAAGAATAAAAAGTCCGGCAAGCAGGGAGAGCGGGGAAGAAAAAAGCAGACAACAGCTGTTTCGCGTGAAGACGCTTCTACAGGTCTGTGTTACACACAAAACATGACATCACATCCTTTATATGCAAATTAAACAAGAACACATGATCACAAAATAAAAAAACACAAATCAGAACAGAATCATAAAAACATAGAAAAATCCAGACGATCATTTAAGCCCAATGGACCATTAGCATTCAGGCGAATGATCCATTTAGTTTCGATTTGAAGCAGCAGCTTATTCAGATTGCCGCCTCTACTGGGAAAATGAAGCTGTTCTAAGCCAGCAAATGTCAATGATTTAGGGTTAGCATTATGAAATTCAGTAGTATGCTTAATAAATCTTTTAGAGCCCTTTTGGGTTTCTAGGGAATGTAAATGCTCCCTGATCCTAATAAATAAAGAATGTATAGTCTTCCCTATGTAAAAAAAAATTACAAGGACAAAAAATTACATAAACAATATTCTTGGACCTACAGGTAATGAAATCCTTAACAAAATGTGTAATCGGGCCAATATGCAAGGGATTAGTCCTGAGGTGCAGATTGCAAAAAGAACAAGAACCGCATCTAAAATTCCCGGAGGGAATATTTTTCTGCAACCAATTTTTAGACTTCCACTGGAAGTCTGTGTTTACTGACTAAATCTCCTATATTCTGACTACGCATGTAGGATACTATAGGTTTGTTTTTGGCCACTGATAATAAATCTGGATCAGACTCCAAAAGATGCCAATTGTTCAAAATGGCTTTTTTAATCGTGTCATTAATGGGACTATGTTTGAAATGAAAAGCAAACCTTTTAGTAGCCGTTTGTGCATGATGGGATGGTGACTTATAGCGTTTTGATAAAAGACTATCTCGTGTAAATTTTTGTGCTTTCTCAAGTGCGGTATTTAGTTCATGTCTAGGATAACCACGAGCAAGAAAGTTGTTTTTCAACTCTGAAGCCTGATCAAGAAAGATTTGGTCAGAAGTATTCAATTTGCGCAGACGGAGAAATTGGCTGTATGGAACCCCAGATTTAATATGCACTGGATGAGCACTATTATAATGTAACAAAGTGTTACCAGCTGAAGGTTTTTTAAATAATTTTGTGTGAATGGTATTATTTTCAATTGAAATGGAAACGTCCAGAAAATCAAGAAAAAGTCCTCCAAAATTCACAGTAAAATTCATATTGGCTGTATTTGTGGTATTCAAAAACTGAACAAAAGCCGTAAAATCTTCGGCGGTACCCGACCAAACGATGAAAATATCATCAATATATCTTAAAAAAGATCTAATATACTTAACAAACGGATTTTTGCAGGAAATGATAAATTGCGTTTCAAAAAAAGATAAAAAAAATTTGCATAGACACACGCTTCGGGTGTGCTCATCGCAGTCCCGATATTCTGGCAGTACCATTGGTTCTGGAACTGAAAACAGTTATTTGAGAGCACAAAATCAAGGCTTTCTAAAATAAAGGAGGAAAATTCCTCACTTTTATTAGACTGCATCAGGAATTTTTTTACTGCCTCCAACCCTAGTGCTTTGGGGATGCGAGTGTATAAACTGGTAACATCTGTAGAACATAGAGAAAAATCAGGTTGCCAGTTTACCTCCTTTAGAGCAACCAGAAAACTATCAGTGTCCTTTATGAATGAAGGTATTTTTTGTAGAAACGGTTTTAAAAGCCAATCTATATATCTCGAGAGAGGCTCCAAAAGGGAGCCCACCCCCGAGACAATAGGGCGGCCTGGGGGCATTTTGGTACACTTATGGATTTTTGGTATAGTATACCAATAAGTTCTCAATGGGAATTCTGGCAGAAGCTTTTCAGCAGTAGATTTACATAGAACGCCTTTCTCTACGTATTTTCTTAATAAAGATCTCAATAAATTTTTATTTTTAAATGTGGGGTCACTAGGTAAAGGTGTTTAACTATTGGAATCTGCCAATTGCGACAATGACTCTGCCACATAAAAATCTCTATTAAGTAATACTATTTTACCACCTTTATCTGCTTTACGTACAACAACATCCTTTAAAGATTTAATTTCATTCAAAGCCGATTTCTCATTTTGTGACAAATTAGAAAGCGGGGGTACATAAATTAATGATTCAACCTCCCGGATAACACGATCCTAAAAGGTGTCAATATTACCAGAACTAGTGGGAGGTAGAAAAGAAGACGAGATGCGGCCAGTGAAGGTTGCATTCTCATTACTGGCAGGTAAGTCAGACAAAACCTCATAATCAGCATCAAAATCAGCAGGTGGAATTGTATTTAAATTAGCCAAAACAAGCGCATCATCCATTATATGCTGGTCTGCAGGATCATTGACATAAAAGCCAAGGATGTCAGAACTGCAAGGAGTCTCACACTCAAGAGGTGCATAAACACGGGTATCACTTTTTTTGTTAGAAAAAGATTTGTGAAGATGTATCTTTCTGACGGCTTTAAACAAATTGACTCTGAAATCCACTGGATCAAAAGCTTCAGGTAAACAAAAATTTAGTCCCTTGGACAGCACAGACAGATGAAACTGAGATAGCGCATGATCCGTAAGATTAAGGACACAGTCAGTGGGAACTAGTTCTTCCAGGAAACTTGCTTTCTCTTGAGGTTTGGATATATTTTTCTCTCTCTTTCCACCTCTCCTGATCTTTTTTCTAAAGGGAGGGAGCACAAAGCAGTTGGAGAAGCTGCAATTTCAGACTTAGAAGGATCATTAGATTCATTGTTGATACTAGAGTCTGAATCCGTAGTCCAGAACTCTTGTGGTGTTCTTTTGTTGTTATAAGACCGATTCTTCTTATTGGCGGCGTGTCTGTTATTGGAACGGGACTGTTTATGACCCGAATTTTTATTTTTATTCCATGAAAACACATTACCTGTTTCAAAGTCGACTTTGTCTCGGATAAATTTGTCCTTCTTTCTGGACTTAATATCCGCTTGGATCAGCAACAATTTCTTATTCAGTCGACTAAAAAAAGAAGACACCTGTGTTGTTGAGAGCCTGGAACGAATTTCTGTTTCGGCAGCTTCCAACTCTTTTCTAATAGCCGCATGTGCGGCTTCTCTCCGTTTAAGAACTAGATGCATCAAGTCCATGGAGCATTTCAAATGAATGGCTTCCCATTCCCTCTGGAAGTCAGGGTCCTCTCGAAATTGAGATATTTCTTTAAACACTCTTAGACCTCTTGGTACCCGACCACAGTCACTGTACGATTTCAGAGAGTGAATGGTCCAAAACAGCCTTATTTCTCTTTCACACAGGGAAGACACCTTCCATTCAAGTGTTTTAAGACCCAAGGCCTGAATTTCATTTTGAGAATTACAAGCAGAAAAAAATTCCTCCGCATTTTCTCGACCTGCATTAAGACAGGTTTGTAGATATATAGGTGCCTACAACTCCTGCATATCTATGTTAGTGACGCGCCCCCTGGGCCGTGGGGGTTACTCGGCAGCCGGGCCTATGGATGCCGGTGGGGGGGATATCACGGTGGCTGGCCCGGTCCGTGGCCCAGGGCGATCAATAAAAAGGGGGGTTATTTATAGGGGGTTTGTAAAGTTCGTGACGCCACCTGTGGTGTCTGGTAAGGCTTACCAGCGCTGCGACAGTCCTCTGAGGCAGGTGTTTGGGCAGCTTTGTTAGGACGGCTGCCCACAGGTGGAGCGAGCCTCAGGGCAGTGTAGGGGTAGATGGTGGATGCTGGTGAGAGACGGCTGGACGGTCCCGGAGGAAAGACGGACACTCACACGGGGGTAAGCTTCAGTACCTTTACTGGTGATGATGCAGGCACGGTCCAGGGTACTCCGGACGAAGGGTGCACTTTTGGACTCTCCCCAGTGAGCGGGTATAGGGCCTCCTGATCCGTGGCTTTACTCGCTGAGCTTTTGACCTGCCTGGAGCTAGGCCTAGCTTGGTTACTGTCTCCCTCTCTCTTGCACCTGCTGACCTGGTGGTAGGGCCTTCTCTTGGAGATCACTCTCTCTGGTCGCTGGGGCCTCCGTGACTCCTAGCCCTGGTACTGTAGTCAGCGTTTGATAGACCTGGGTCCTGTAGTCCTCTAGGGGTTCCGGTGGTCCCTACTGGGTATAAAGGGACCCCATAGGCGCGGACCCGGTGTCCGGTATATATCTTGGGGTGAGCCTGGTATGCTCCTCTGCCCCCCTTGCTACTTCTTCCTTCTCCTCTCGCCTTCGGCCACACTCAGGGCCCTCACTAGGCTTTCACTCGTGCTGTAGGCCTTGGCTCGCCTAAGTACAGCAGCCAGCGTGCTGCCTCTTTGCTGCTCTCTGAGCGTCAGCACGCTCTCTGACTCTAAACTGAGCTCTGTCCCTCTCTGTGTCTGAGCAGGAACTGAACTTCACTCCACTGACTGCCTAACTCCACCCTCCATATATATATCCCTAACAGGCTCCCTCTGCTGGTCTGAGGTGGTAGGGTGGAGGTGTGTGAATGTGTGAGGGTCTCTTGTGGAGAAGTCCATCCATGCACCCTTCTGGGTTCTGTGGCACCAGTGCGTAGCAGGGCGCCACATTAGGAGTGTCCATTTTCAGTTGAAAGCTGCTGAACCAATCTCAAAGAGTCAGTGCAAAGCTGAGCATATACAATGCAGACACCTAAATAGGACTTGGTAACATTTCAGGTGCAAAAGCTCATAAAAAAGTTTAAACAGTCCAAAATAACCATAAGAAAGAAAACTGAGCTGCACTCACCAGTCCTTAAAAGCAGTATCTTTATTCCATAAGAATAAAAAGTCCGGCAAGCAGGGAGAGCGGGGAAGAAAAAAGCAGACAACAGCTGTTTCGCGTGAAGACGCTTCTACAGGTCTGTGTTACACACAAAACATGACATCACATCCTTTATATGCAAATTAAACAAGAACACATGATCACAAAATAAAAAAACACAAATCAGAACAGAATCATAAAAACATAGAAAAATCCAGATGATCATTTAAGCCCAATGGACCATTAGCATTCAGGCGAATGATCCATTTAGTTTCGATTTGAAGCAGCAGCTTATTCAGATTGCCGCCTCTACTGGGAAAATGAAGCTGTTCTAAGCCAGCAAATGTCAATGATTTAGGGTTAGCATTATGAAATTCAGTAACATGCTTAATAAATCTTTTAGAGCCCTTTTGGGTTTCTAGGGAATGTAAATGCTCCCTGATCCTAATAAATAAAGAACGTATAGTCTTCCCTATGTAAAAAAAATTACAAGGACAAAAAATTACATAAACAATATTCTTGGACCTACAGGTAATGAAATCCTTAACAAAATGTGTAATCGGGCAAATATGCAAGGGATTAGTTGTTATGATAGGCTACAAGCACTAAGGAAAGACAGGAGATCTGTCCCTAAAATAGAACTAAGCTAGATCCCTACGATGTAACGGGGAACCTGATCCTGCGATCAGACCCGCTAAAGTCCTCAGCTAGTCTGAACGAAGACCTATAGATGTGAGGGAGGGATCCCTACAAGAACTAGGGACTGGGAGAAAGATGGACACCTCCTAGCAGAAATTGTAGCAGTAAAAAGACAAACACACAACATAGAACATAAAGGTCAAAAGACCTAGCTAAACTGACTGAGAAAGGTTACAAAGCACCTGGCTAGCTTAAGAGTAGAAATTACAATGAAGTCCAGCATGGCCAGAAGGGCGGAGCAGGATTAAATAGGCAAAAAAGGTCATGTGACCAGCAAAATAGAAAAAACCTAACAGGAGAGTTCTAACAGTACCCCCTCTTCTATGAGGATCCTCCGGATCCCCTAGGCCCACACAATACATTGACTCACCCATTTAATGACTTCCCTCTGCCATCCAGGCCACCAAAAACTGCGACCCACAAGTCTCTTGGTCTCAGAAATTCCTGGATGACCTGCCAACCGAGACTCATGACACTCAACAAACAAATCTCTCCTAAAGGTCCTAGGCACAAACAACCTCCCATGGGGAGTGTTAGATGGGGCATTCTCCTGTGCTTTAAGAATCTCATCTTCCAAAACGGAGACAAATGCAGCAATCACAACACCTTCTTGTAAAATGCTCTCCGCCTCCTCAGCACCGACCATGGGAGAAAAGCTGCGAGACAACGCATCAGCTTTAACATTCTTGGTACCCGGGATGTAAGTAACGGAAAAATTAAACCGCGAAAAAAAAAGTGCCTGACGGGCATTCATGCGCTTGGCAGCATCAAGATAGATCAGATTTTTATGATCAGTGTAAACCTGAATGGGAAATTCAGCACCTTCCAAGAGATGATGCCAGTGTTCAAATGCGAGTTTAATAGCCAGCAATTCCCGATTACCAATATCGTAATTAAGTTCAGTCTCAGAAAATTTTTTTGAAAAAAAAGGCACAGGGATGTACTCCATCCTTGATTTCCTGAGACAACACCGCACCGACCCCCACAGAAGAAGCATCAACCTCAACAAAAAAACGGCTTAGTCACATCAGGCTGCATAAGGATGGGGGCAGAGCTGAACCTCTCCTTTAGAAACACAAACGCTTCAATGGCCTCAGTAGTCCACTGAACCGTTTTAGCACCTTTCCTGGTGAGATCGGTCAGTGGTTTAACAATAATAGAAAATTTTTTAATGAATTTTCTGTAATAATTGGCGAAACCCAAAAACCTCTGTATCGATTTCAAACCAATAGGCCTAGGCCATTCCTGCACAGCTTGAACTTTCACCGGGTCCATCTCAAAGCCCTCGCTGGAGATAATGTAGCCCAAAAAACTAATTCTCTGTACAGCGAACTCACATTTCTCTGGCTTAGCAAAAAGCGAATTGTCAATTAATAACTGTAATACCTCACGTACACTCCGCCAATGAGACTCCAGATCAGGCGAATAAATCAAAATGTCATCCAAATACACAACCACAATTTTGCCGATCAAAGGTCTAAGGATGTCATTAATAAGATTCTGAAAAAATGCTGGTGCATTGGTAAGACCAAAAGGCATAACCAGATTCTCAAAATGACCCACAGGAGTGTTAAAAGCAGTCTTCCATTCATCACCCTCCTTCATGCGCAACAAATTGTATGCCCCCCGGAGATCAATTTTAGAGAACCACTTGGCCCCCACTAACTGGTTAAACAAATCAGGAATCAATGGCAGTGGGTAGGGATTACGTACAGTAATTTTATTAATCTCGCGAAAGTCCAGACAAGGACGTAAACCGCCGTCCTTTTTTCTAACAAAAAAAAATCCAAGAGTCACGGGTGACTTAGAGCAGAGGTCCCCAACCGCCGGTCCGCGGACCAGGACCGGGCCGTTGGGGTTTTTCAGCCGGTCCGCGGGGAGAGGGGGCCCCTCCAGCCTCCAGCAGGGCCGCCATCAGGGCATGACTGCCCTGACTCCAGTATGGGGCCCGGCCGGTAGGAGCCCCCTCGGAGCCCCCCTCTTGTGCGTCTCTCTCCTCATGGGGCCCCCGGCCGCATGCTAAGCGCCGGGTCCGGGACATCTTAGCGCTGCGCTGCTGCGGCAGCACCTTCATGATTCCCCTGACTTCCGGTCATGTGACGGCGCCGTCACATGGCCGGAAGTCAGGAGAACCTGGTGTCAGCGATTTGGACGAGCGCCAGGATTCTGCAGGGATCGCATGGGGGTAAGTATAACAAGTTTTATTTTTTTTTAAATACAATTAACTAGGAGTGGGGGGAATGGGAGATGCACATGGGGGGAGGGGAGAGATGAGAGATGCACATGGGGGAGGGGAGAGATGAGAGATCCACATGGGGGGGAGGGGAGAGATGAGAGATGCACATGGGGGAGGGGAGAGATGAGAGATCCACATGGGGGGGAGGGGAGAGATGAGAGATGCACATGGGGGAGGGGAGAGATGAGAGATCCACATGGGGGGGAGGGGAGAGATGAGAGATGCACATGGGAGGGAGGGGAGAGATGAGAGATGCACATGGGGGGAGGGGAGAGATGAGAGATGCACATGGGAGGGAGGGGAGAGATGAGAGATGCACGGGGGGGTGAGAGATGCACGGGGGGGTGAGAGATGCACGGGGGGGATGAGAGATGCACGGGGGGTGGATGAGAGATGCACGGGGGGGTGAGAGATGCACGGGGGGATGAGAGATGCACGGGGGGTGGATGAGAGATGCACGGGGGGGTGAGAGATGCACGGGGGGGTGAGATTTGCACGGGGGGGATGAGAGATGCACGGAGGGGATGAGAGATGCACGGAGGGGATGAGAGATGCACGGGGGGTGGATGAGAGATGCACGGAGGGGGATGAGAGATGCACGGAGGGGGATGAGAGATGCACGGAGGGGGATGAGAGATGCACGGGGGTGAGCTGCACATGGGGGGGTGAGAGATGCACATGGGGGGGTTATGTTTACATAACTTTGTTGCCTTATGAAGGGCGGGGGGGGCCCCCAAAAATTTCTTGCACAGGGGCCCACTACAGTCTGTGTCCGCCCCTGGGATGAAGTAAATGCAGCTGAACAGCAGCTGTCAGGACAGCTGCCCTGTCCTGCTGCAGGGCGTGATGGGGCCTCAGTGATGCGGCTCCTGGCACAGCACATTATGTGGGGCTCCTGGCATAGCTCCTGGCGGGGACCTGGTCTACACTATATGATAAGTATGCACTAAACTCTAAATCCCTCCATTACCCCGCCCCCATATGACCAAAGCCCCGCCCACCCCACCCCCTCCTTGCTGGGCCATGGAAAAATGATCTTGCTTCAAGCCGGTCCCTGGTGCAAAAAAGGTTGGGGACCACTGACTTAGAGGGTCTGATATGACCGGCGGCCAAGCTCGTCTGCATGTATTCCTCCAAAGCCTTTCTCTCAGGAATAGTAAGATTAAATAAACGACTTTTAGGAAGAGTCGCTCCAGGGACAAATTCAATGGTACAATCATAGTCTCTATGAGGAGGCAAAATTTGCGACTCCTCCTCAGAAAAAACTTTCCAAAAATCCTGAATAGGTACAAGTAATTCCCCTTTATCCACAGCAGCAATGTGCCCGTTACAACACTTGTCATAACACTTAGGGCTCCAGGACTTAATTTCATTAGTAGACCAATCCAGTACAGGATTGTGCAATTTTAACCAGGGTAACCCCAAAATTACTGGAGAAGGCAAATTATTTAATACTACCAAATCCAAATTTTCTTGATGAATACCATTAATAGTGAGGGGAAATTCATAAACCTTGTGAGTAACACATTTCAAGGGAGAGCCATCGACAGAAACCACGGCAATAGGGGATGACAAAGGTTTGGGTTTTAATTTAAGTTATTCCAAGAATCCCCCATCAATCAAATTCAGAGTAGAACCACAATCCACAAATACCCGAAATTCAATTAATTCCTCCTGAGCTGCAGTAGTAGCAGAAAGAAATACCCCCTTAGTGTTTAAACAGGCTATATGGGCATAACTGACCTTTTTTTTTTTTTTTCTTTGTTCATACGAAGCACACAGTTCTTAATGAAATGGTCAGATTTTCCGCAATAAAAGCACAAACCTTCAGAAAACCTGCGGTCTTTTTCCTGAGAGCGGGGTTACATCGCCCCAATCTCCATCGGCTCTCCAATGTCAGTACAGACCCTCTCAAGACTAGGAGCTGACATGGTAAAGGATTTACTCTCATTAACCCTTGCACGCAGTCTCCTGTCCACCCGTATAGCTAATTGCATTGCCTCCTGCAAGTTTCCAGGTGTAGGATAAGCAATAAGCAGATCCTTAACCCTTTCACCTAGCCCAGCAAGAAATAAACTTTTCAGAGCTGAATCGTTCCACCCCACCTGAGCAGACCATCGACGGAAGTGAATACAATAATTTTCCACATTACCTGATCCCTGCCTCAAAAGTCTCAATTCCGTCTCAGCTGATGAGACACGATCAGGATCATCATACAACAACCCCAAAGCAGAAAAAAAACTATCCACTGATCTAAAGCACGGATCACTAGGTTGGAGAGAAAAGGCCCATCCCTGAGGTTCTTTGCGCAAAAGTGACATTATGAACCCTATGCGCTGTGATTCATCACCAGAGGATCTGGGTCTCAAACGAAAATACAATAAACAAGCATTTTTAAAGGAAAAAAAATCTTGTTTACCAAAAAATAAATCAGGCAATCGTACCTTTGGCTCCACAAAATGCGCTCCAGAACAGCTACTCACGTGTTGTTGGAGCTCGGCCACCTCCAGAGAGAGTCCCTGCAGGCGTTGAGCCAAATCCTGAACCGACACCATGATGGAAACTGGAGGTCTTTCCTTAGAGATATTTTTTGGCTGGACTTACTGTTATGATAGGCTACAAGCACTAAGGAAAGACAGAAGATCTGTCCCTACAATAGAGCTAAACTAGATCCCTACGATGTAACGGGGAACCTGATCCTGCGATCAGACCCGCTAAAGTCCTCAGCTAGTCTGAACGAAGACCTATAGATGTGAGGGAGGGATCCCTACAAGAACTAGGGACTGGGAGAAAGATGGACACCTCCTAGCAGAAATTGTAGCAGTAAAAAGACAAACACACAACATAGAACATAAAGGTCAAAAGACCTAGCTAAACTGACTGAGAAAGGTTACAAAGCACCTGGCTAGCTTAAGAGTAGAAATACAATGAAGTCCAGCATGGCCAGAAGGGCTTAGCAGGATTAAATAGGCAAAAAAGGTCATGTGACCAGCAAAATAGAAAAAACCTAACAGGAGAGTTCTAACATTAGTCGTGAGGTGCAGATTACAAAAAGAACAAGAACCGCATCTAAAATTCCCGGAGGGAATGTTTTTCTGCAACTAATTTTTAGATTCCACTGGAAGTCTGTGTTTACTGACTAAGTCTCCTATATTCTGACTACGCATGTAGGATACTATAGGTTTGTTTTTGGCCACTGATAATAAATCTGGATCAGACTCCAAAAGATGCCAATTGTTCAAAATGGCTTTTTTAATCGTGTCATTAATTGGACTATGTTTGAAATGAAAAGCAAACCTTTTAGTAGCCGTTTGTGCATGATGGGAGGATGACATAGCGTTTTGATAAAAGACTATCTCGTGTAAATTTTTGTGCTTTCTCAAGTGCGGTATTTAGTTCATGTCTAGGATAACCATGAGCAAGAAAGTTGTTTTTCAACTCTGAAGCCTGATCAAGAAAGGTTTGGTCAGAAGTATTCAATTTGCGCAGACGGAGAAATTGGCTGTATGGAACCCCAGATTTAATATGCACTGGATGAGCACTATTATAATGTAACAAAGTGTTACCAGCTGAAGGTTTTTTAAATAATTTTGTGTGAATGGTATTATTTTCAATTGAAATGGAAACGTCCAGAAAATCAAGAAAAAGTCCTCCAAAATTTGCAGTAAAATTCATATTAGCTGTATTTGTGGTGTTCAAAAACTGAACAAAAGCCGTAAAATCTTCGGCGGTACCCGACCAAACGATGAAAATATCATCAATATATCTTAATAAAGATACTGCTTTTAAGGACTGGTGAGTGCAACTGGTTTAGAAAACCCCGACAAAGACAGGGTCACCACCAAAATGTGGAGGTGCAGAGAGCCGGGGTTCAGAGCTGGATGCCATGGCACTAGTAGGCTGAGGCGCCGCCGAAGTGGGTGCCCCTCGGCTCGAGACGGACACAGGTGGGATGGACAGCGTGTCCAGGCGGGAGTTGATAGACCGCAGGTAGGTCAGGATAGTTTCCTGTTGGGATCTCTGACGAGAAACCTCCTGGTACAGGTCAGAAAGCGAAGGAGCCTGGGAGGCACCGGGTTCCATGGCCCGTGCAAACTGTTATGGATCCGGGTGGTGGAACCTCTGTGCTGCGGTGCAAGGAGGGACCAGAGGGGCGTGACTAAGTATCTACTCGGCCTGACCAAGTTCGCACGGCGGCTCAGTCGACTCTGTGAACCAGGGATGGACCGAGCAGAGGGACCAAGTGCCACTCTGGGACCGACCTTATATGAGAGCCGGTGACTCCCATAGGTCAGATGACAGGAACTGACCGGTAGAGCGGAAGAGCACGGCAGGCAGGCTGACGGGTGGTCCAGGTACTCAGGCAAGCTGATTTGGCTGATAGCCAGACAGGTGCTCCGGGTAGGCAAGCTGGCGGGCACAACAGATAACAGGCAGGTGCTTCCAGGTAAGCAGGCGGGCACGGCAGATAAAGGCAGGCAAGTGGGCATGGCATGTAACAGGCAGATGCTTACAGGTAAGCAGGCTGGCGGGCACGGCAGGTAACAGGCAGGTGCTTACAGGTAAGCAGGCGGGCAGAGCCCATAGACAGACTGGTGGACTGGACTGTAGGCAGACTGTCGGGCTGGAAAGTAGTCAGACTGGCGAACTGGACTGAAGATCAGACTGGCGGACAGGACTGACTCGCAGAGGACCTGAGGGCTGAAGCAAAGTAAGTATCACAGAGCAGCAACCTTGCACGGGCACCTCCATATTGGAAGAGGTGCCTTTTACAGAGAAAGCCCTCCGGCCATTGGCTGGGGACTTTTTAGGACGGCGCACGCGGCCCCTTTAAGAAGGAGGAGCGAGCGCGCATGTGCCCTAAGCTCAGTGCCGGGGAAGCTGTGCGCAGCAGCAGCAGGGAGGCCGGAAGACGCCGGAGTAGGACCGCGGCGGTAAGGGGGACGGCGTCTCTGCCTGGCAGGGGGCAGAGACGCCGACGCTACACAAGCCTTTTTCCCACATTTAAATGAGCCAACCATGGTCGAGAAGAAAACTAAGTTCTGTTTGATGAGTGTTGGACTTTTTTAGTGTTTTCTGCTCTAAATGTTATCACTAACCTGGTGGAAATTTTGTTTTTCAGGATTGGGTCAAATTTAAAAATTTTCAGGATAAACTATTCAGAATGTACCATCAGATAAGGGGGACAGCAATGGGGACTCAGTTCGCACCAAATTATTCAAATTGTGTTTATCAAACTGTCAATTTGATATATATTTTTCCGGTATGGAGGTTATACAGTATCTATGAAACAAGAGATCGGCCACTCTGATTTGAGTTTTATTTTTCTTTAGCTAAGGATCCATAATACTACCCATCTCATGTGCTTAAGGATAATTGGTCAAGGCATAAAAATCGGGAACACTTTATGTTTTTGTTCTTGCTTATCTTCACTCTTACAGCAATCTGTTATTACCTTGGTGAATGGATGGTCACTTCATTCCTGCACTCCTAGTGTAAATAATTAAATTTGATCATATTTTAGTATTGCAGTTATTTTACGATTGTATTATGTTATACTCATGAATCTTATTAAATATTTTGCAAGACTACAGTTTAAGTTTTTTTTCAAGTATTTTTATGACAATATTGTTTAATGTTTTGACCTGTGATACGCTTTTTTATTCCAGTTTGTATGGGGCTTACATGTTGTTCACTGTCAAATGATTTTTCATGTAACAACCTCTCGAGAACCCCGAACCGAGGTTGAAATGTGTTGCTTCTTTCCAATATAAAACTGTTACTGCTTTAAAGTTTTTGGTGGAATTCTATATTCTTCTGATTCGCAAGTGTGAGTCTCATTCCTATGGTGTTCATACCATGCACTTCCTGCAAGGATCCATTCTATGTTTTTGGTCAAGGTGATTTCCTGAAGCCATATGTATCAAGTCTATTCTTTCCTGATGTGAATTGTTCAGACTGTTGGAGAGCATCAGGAATACAGCAATTTTCAGACACGACAATGTTGGTGTTGTCCCAACATTGTAAGGTAAGCAGAACTATTAAGTATCTTTTAGACTCTTTTTTATTAGTGAAACTCAGTGTCGGACTGGCCCAGCAGAGCACCAGAACATCCTCCGGTGGGCCCTCCCCCTTGCTTCTGTATGTTTGGAGTATAGACACTTCAGCTGAAGTCAGGAGCATTATTTAAGGTAGTGCTCGCTTCTACATTGAGCTCTGCTGTACAATCTTAATAAAACTGCCCGTGCCACCTTAGCGAAACACTCCCATCAAAGTTTTTATCCTCTTAATATATTGAAACCATGATATTATATAGCACTACTTACAATTGCTAATTTTGCCTTTCTACCCAGATAATTATTCTGTTTATACCAAGTCTATACCAGGAAAGATCTTTGAACAAATTATTAACCATCATGTATGTACAGTGCCTACAAGTAGTATTCAACCCCCTGCAGATTTAGCTGGTTTGATAAGATGCAAATAAGTTAGAGCCTTCAAACTGCAGACGAGAGTAGGATTTATGAACAGAAGCATAAATCTTACAAATCAAAAAGTTATGTTGCTCAGTTGAATTTTATTAAATTTTAAACATAAAAGTGTGGGTCAATTATTATTCAACCCCTATGTTTAATATTTTGTGGAATAACCCTTGTTTGCAATTAATGCTAATAATCGTCTTTTATAAGACCTGATCAGGCCGGCACAGGTCTGTGGAGTTATCTTGGCCCACTCCTCCATGCAGATCTTCTCCAAGTTATCTAGGTTCTTTGGGTGTCTCATGTGGACTTTATTCTTGAGCTCCTTCCACAAGTTTTCAATTGGATTAAGGTCAGGAGACTGACTAGGCCACTCCAACACCTTGACTTTTTCCCTCTTGAACCAGGCCTTGGTTTTCTTGGCTGTGTGCTTTGGGTCGTTGTCTTGTTGGAAGATGAAATTACGACCCATCTTAAGATCCTTGATGGAGGAGCGGAGGTTCTTGGCCAAAATCTCCAGGTAGGCCGTGCTATCCATCTTCCCATGGATGCGGACCAGATGGCCAGGCCCCTTGGCTGAGAAACAGCCCCACAGCATCATGCTGCCACCACCATGCTTGACTGTAGGGATGGTATTCTTGGGGTCGTATGCAGTGCCATCCAGTTTCCAAACGTCACGTGTGTGGTTGGCACCAAAGATCTCGATCTTGGTCTCATCAGACCATAGAACCTTGAACCAGTCTGTCTCAGAGTCCTCCAAGTGATCATGAGCAAACTGTAGACGAGCCTTGACATGACGCTTTGAAAGTAAAGGTACCTTACGGGCTCGTCTGGAACGGAGACCATTGCGGTGGAGTACGTTACTTATGGTATTGACTGAAACCAATGTCCCCACTGCCATGAGATCTTCCCGGAGCTCCTTCCTTGTTGTCCTTGGGTTAGCCTTTACTCTTCGGACAAGCCTGGCCTCGGCACGGGAGGACACTTTCAAAGGCTGTCCAGGCCGCGGAAGGCTAACAGTAGTTCCATAAGCCTTCCACTTACGGATGATGCTCCCAACAGTGGAGACAGGTAGGCCCAACTCCTTGGAAAGGGTTTTGTACCCCTTGCCAGCTTTGTGACCCTCCACGATCTTGTCTCTGATGGCCTTGGAATGCTCCTTTGTCTTTCCCATGTTGACCATGTCTGAGTGCTGTTCACAAGTTTGGGGAGGGTCTTAAATAGTCAGAAAAGGCTGGCAAAAGAGATCTTTAATCCACACATGTGAAGCTCATTATTCTTGGTGCCTGAACTACTTCTTAATACTTTAGGGGGACCAAACAGAATTCTTGTGGTTTTAGGGGTTAAATAATAAATGACACTCTGAATTAACTTTTAACGTTTTAAAAAAAAAAAAAAAAAAAAACACAAAAACAAAATTTGCTGCAGTGCATTTCCCACTTCCAGGCTGATCTACAGTACAAATGTCACAATGCCAAGTTAATTCCGCATGTGTCAACCAGCTAAATCTGCAGGGGGTTGAATACTACTTGTAGGCACTGTAAGTACTTGGATAATAATACAGTAATTAACCAGAGCCAGCATGGGTTTTTTGCAAACAAGTCATGCCAGATTAATCTAATTTCCTTCTATGATGGAATCACTTACTGGGTGGATAAGGGAATGCGGTAGATATAGTATATCTCGACTTCAGCAAAGCATTTGATAAAGTATTTCATACTATCCTTATTGAAAAAATGACCAAGTATGGGATTGACAAGGCTACGGCTAGGTGGATTCATAACTGGCTCAGTGATCGTACTCAAAGAGTGGTAATAAATAGTTACACATCCAATTAGAAGAGTGTTTCAAGTGGGGTACAAGGCTGCCTTGGCCCCAATGTTGTTCAACATTTTTACAAATGATCTAGATAAGGGAACTGAAGGTATACTAATCAAATTTGCAAATGAACTTACAAAGCTAGGATGAATAGCTAACACTAGAGAAGACAGAGAAAGGATTCATAAGTATCTAGATAAGCTAGAACAATGAGCAGCAACTAATAGAATGGTATTTAACAGGGAGAAATGCAAGATTCTACATATTGGCAAGAAAAACTAAAATTACATCTACAGAATGTGAGGAATAGAACAAAGCAACATCATGTGTGAAAAACGCTTGGGTATACTAATAGATCACAGACTGCACATTTGTCAACAGTGTGATACAGCAGCTAAAAATGCTAACACAGTTCTGGGATGTATTAAGAGAAGCATAGAGTCAAGCTCACATGAAGTATTCCCCCCCCCCTCTACTCCTCTTTGGTCAGACCTCATCTGAAATACTGTGTCCAGTTCTGGGCACCACATTTTAAATAATACATTGAAAAGCTGGAGCAAATTCAAAGAAGAGCTACCAGGATAGTGAGAAGACTACAAACTATGTCCTTGCTGATTAAAGGATCTGGGAATGTTTAGCTTGCAAAAAAGAAGGCTAAGAGGAGACTTAATAACAGTCTACAAATATTTGAAGAGTTGTCACAGTATAGAGAGATCATCCTTATTGCCATTTACACATGGAAACACTAGAAGCAATTGAATGAAACTGAAAGGGAGAAGATACAGATTAGATATTAGAAAAAACTTTTTGACAGTGAGGCTGATCAATGAGTGGAACAGGCTGCCACGAGAGGTGGTGAGTTCTCCTTCAATGGAAGTCTTCAAACAGATGTTGGACAGACATCTGTCTGAGAAGATTTAGTGAATCCTGCATTGACCAGGGGGTTGCACACGATGACCCTGGAGGTCCATTCCAACTCTAACATTCTATGATTCTATGTTTTCTCTGCTCCATGTAAAAACAGGAAGTCTCTTGTCACTGCATTTATCACCCCCCTCTTCAACTTTTGACCCAGTTGCTCCACTCCTCCCTGTAACGGGTCTGGGAGGCGGAACCTCTGAGCAACTATACAAGGGGGCGGTCCTTGTAAGGAAGCGGGTGGCTCCCAGGGAAGACAGGCAGGTAATCACGGCAAGTGACAGGGACAGTCTCTGGGTAGAAGGGCAGGTAGTCACGGCAAGTGACAGGGACAGTCTCTGGGTAGAAGGGCAGGTAGTCACGGCAAGTGACAGGGACAGTCTCTGGACAGGCAGGTGGTCACGGCTAGTGACGGCAGAGCCTCCAGGTAGGCTAGCAGGCAGGTAGCAGGTGAGCGCTCCTAGGTGAGCAGGCGAGAGTCTCTGGACAGGCAGGTGGTCACGGCAAGTGACGGCGGAGCCTCCAGGTAGGCTAGCAGGCAGGTAGCAGATGAGCGCTCCCAGGTGAGCAGACAAGAGTCTCTGGACAGGCAGGTGGTCACGGCAAGTGACGGCGGAGCCTCCAGGTAGGCTAGCAGGCAGGTAGCAGATGAGCGCTCCTAGGTGAGCAGGCGAGAGTCTCTGGACAGGCAGGTGGTCACGGCAAGTGACGGCGGAGCCTCCAGGTAGGCTAGCAGGCAGGTAGCAGATGAGCGCTCCCAGGTGAGCAGACAAGAGTCTCTGGACAGGCAGGTGGTCACGGCAAGTGACGGCGGAGCCTCCAGGTAGGCTAGCAGGCAGGTAGCAGATGAGCGCTCCCAGGTGAGCAGACAAGAGTCTCTGGACAGGCCGGTGGTCACGGCAAGTGACGACGGAGCCTCCAGGTAGGCTAGCAGGCAGGTAGCAGATGAGCGCTCCCAGGTGAGCAGACAAGAGTCTCTGGACAGGCAGGTGGTCACGGCAAGTGACGGCGGAGCCTCCAGGTAGGCTAGCAGGCAGGTAGCAGGTGAGCGCTCCCAGGTGAGCGGGCAGGCTGGTCCATAGACAGACTGACAGGTGTCGGAAGGCAGACCGTCGGACCGCAGGCTTGCAAGCAGGTAAACGGATATCTGGCAGGTATCAAGCAGGAATCTGGCAGGTGACTGGCAGGTAACAGGCAGGAATCTGGCAGGTGACTGGCAGGTAACAGGCAGGAATCTGGCAGGTGACTGGCAGGTAACAAGCAGGAATCTGGCAGGTGACTGGCAGGTAACTGGAAACGGGACCTGAGGGCTGAAGCAGAGTGAAGGCTTTGCAACAACATTGCTCGGGCACCTCCATTTTGGAGGAGGTGCCTTATATATGGTGAAGTCCTCCGGCCATTGGCCGGGGACTCCTTAGGACGGCGCGCGCGGCCCCTTTAAGAGAGGGGGAGCGCGCGCGCGCCCTAAGCACCGTGGCCGGGAAGCAGCGCGCGCTGCCAGCAGAGCGGGAGGAAGACGCCGGGCACAGAGCGGAGAGGTGAGGGGACGCCGACGCTACAGTACCCCCCCCTTTAGGCCCCCCCTTTTTTAGGCCAGAGAGAAATTTATCAAGGATGAGAGGGGCATGGATGTTCTCCCGGGGCTCCCACGTTCCCTCCTCAGGACCAAACCCCTTCCAATCTACCAGAAAAAAGGTTTTTCCTCTTACCCTTTTGGTGGCCAGAATGTTCTCTACCTCAAACTCGTTCTCAACGGAAACCGGAGCAGAAGGCGTACCTGTAGACTTGGAAAAAGAGTTAAGTACCACGGGTTTGAGGAGAGATACATGGAAGGAGTTAGGGATCCGTAAGTTGGCCGGGAGTTTTAATTTATAGGCCACTGGGTTGATCTGTTTGATAACTTCCAGTGGGCCGATGAACCGAGGCCCTAACTTGTAGGAAGGAATCTTGAGCCGGACATATTTGAACGAGAGCCGGACTTTATCTCCAGGACGGAATTGTGGAGGATCCAGGCGTTTCTTGTCAGCGTGTTTTTTCATCCGTTCGGACGACTGAAGGAGTGTGGATCGGGTACTCTCCCAAATGGAGGAGAATTCGCGAACGAGAGATTCCGCAGCCGGATTGTCCACCGAGGTGGAGACGGGAAATGGGATCCGAGGATGCTGACCGAAGACTACAAAAAACGGGGATTTGGAGGAAGATTCGCTCTCGTGATTATTGTAAGAGAACTCAGCCCATGGTAGGAGATCCACCCAGTCCGAATGGTGGGCATTAACGAAGTGCCGGAGGTAACTGGTCAGGTTCTGATTGATCCGCTCCACTTGACCATTGGACTGTGGATGGTAAGCGGAGGAGAAGTCCAGAGTGACATCAAGCAACTTACATGTGGCTCTCCAGAAGCGTGAGGTGAACTGAACCCCACGATCTGACACGATGTGGAGGGGCAGGCCATGGAGACGGAAGATGTGGCGGATAAAGTCTTTAGCCAGTTCGAGTGCAGACGGGAGACCCGGCAGGGGAATGAAGTGCGCCATCTTGGAGAAGTGATCAGCGACCACCCAAATGACCGTACAACCGGCAGAGACAGGAAGATCCGTTATAAAGTCCATAGCAATATGCTGCCACGGGGCAGCAGGTACTGGAAGAGGATGAAGGCGACCGGCTGACAGGTGTCTCGGAACTTTGTTGCGGGCGCAGGACACACAGGCAGAAACAAAGTCTATTACATCCTTGTGCAGGGTAGGCCACCAGTAATGCCGGGTAATGAGCTGGAGGGTCTTTTTCTGACCGGCGTGGCCAGCTAGCTTAGACGAATGACCCCAGTGTAGGACCTTCTTCCGATCAGGTACAGTTACAAATGTCTTACCGGGAGGGAGACGATTTAGATTCACGGGAGCCACTTGCATTACTCTGGTGGGATCAATGATGTGCTTAGGTTCCTCCTCTAGATCAGACACCAGGAAGGATCGGGACAAGGCGTCAGCTTTGATGTTTTTGTCTGCCGGGCGAAAATGAAGAACAAAATCAAAGCGGGCAAAAAACAAGGACCACCGGGCTTGGCGCGGGTTAAGTCTCTGGGCGCTCTGAAGGTAAGCGAAGTTCTTGTGGTCCGTGTAAATTATTACCGGGTGAAGAGCCCCCTCGAGCAGGTAACGCCACTCCTCCAGTGCCAGCTTAATGGCTAACAATTCACGGTCTCCAATAGAATAGTTGCGCTCAGAAGAGGAGAAGAGTTTGGAGAAAAAACCTCAGGTTACCATTCTTCCGGAAGATGACTTTTGGGTAAGTACCGCCCCGTCTCCGGAGGAGGAAGCGTCAACTTCTAGGAAGAATTGTTTGTTGCCGTCCGGACGATGCAGCACCGGGGCGGAGGAGAAGGCCTGTTTTAAGGAAAGAAAGGCCTCCTCAGCTTCGGGCGGCCATCTTCTGGGATTAGTACCCTTACGGGTGAGCGCAGAGATAGGGGCAGTCCGGGAAGAGAAGTGCGGTATGAAGAGGCGGTAATAGTTGGCGAAGCCCAGGAACTGCTGAATAGCCTTCAACCCCTCTGGTCGGGGCCACTTCTGGATGGCAGACAGTTTCTCAGGATCCATTTGTAGGCCGGTCTGAGAGATTATGTAGCCCAGAAATGGAAGAGAGGTCTGCTCAAAGATGCACTTCTCATATTTAGCGTAGAGGTGGTTCTGCCTGAGCCTGAGCAGGACCTGATGAACATCCCTCCGGTGAGTAGGAAGGTCCGGAGAGAAGACCAAGATGTCGTCCAGGTACACCACCACGCAGGAGTAGAGAAGGTCACGGAAGATGTCATTGACCAACTCTTGAAAGACGGCAGGAGCGTTACAGAGACCGAAGGGCATTACAAGGTACTCATAGTGGCCGTCCCGGGTGTTGAATGCCGCCTTCCACTCATCCCCCTGACGGATACGGACCAGGTTATACGCCCCACGGAGATCCAGTTTGGTGAAGATTCTAGCCCCCCTCAGGCGGTCAAATAATTCAGGAATGAGCGGGAGGGGGTATTTATTCTTCACTGTAATCTGGTTAAGGCCTCTATAATCTATACATGGACGGAGTGAGCCGTCCTTCTTTTTGACGAAGAAGAAGCCTGCTCCCGCCGGGGAGGTAGATTTCCGGATAAATCTCCGGGCCAGATTCTCCTCAATATATTCTGACATGGACCGGGTCTCCGCTGCGGACAGAGGGTAGATATGCCCACGGGGAGGAGTAGAGCCGGGTATCAGGTCGATTGGACAATCGTATGGTCTATGAGGGGGTAATGTCTCTGCTTCTTTTTTATTGAAGACATCCGCATAAGACCAATAGGGAACCGGTAGACCGGGTAGACCGACTGGGGTAGGAGAAGGACGAGCAGGATGAACAGGAACTAGACAAGTCCTATGGCAGTCCTGTCCCCAGCGAAGGACTTCTCCGGTCTGCCAGTCAAGCACGGGTGCATGTTTCTGGAGCCAAGGTAGACCTAACAAGAGTGCGTGAGAGAGTCCAGGCAGAACATGAAAGGAGATGCTCTCAGAATGCAGCATTCCCACCTGCAGAGTTATGGATTCGGTGATGAGTTGGATGGGATGTGGTAAGAGGCCCCCATCCACGGCGGCGACAGATAAAGGTACGGCCAGAGGTTTGGTGGGAATGCGGTATTTCTCTACCAGAGACTGAGAAATGAGATTTCCAGCAGCTCCTGAGTCAAGTTGAGCCAGGTCGAAATAGCGGTTCTCTCCGCAGGTGATAGAGACTGACAGCATCAGAGATGGAGAGGGTTTACTTTTGTCTAGGGCGACCTCTCTGAGCGATCCTAGACACAGGCGTTTCCCGACCTCTCTGGGCAGGAACGGATCCGGTGCTCCTTACTGCCACAGTAGAAGCAGCTCCCCTCGGCACGGCGTAAGTCTTGACGGGTTTTGACCATCTTGGTCTGGTCGACCTGCATAGGCTCAGGTGAGTGTGCCTGGGGAGTAACGGAGGGAGTGATGGGTTTCTGGAAGGTGGGGGCTAGACGTGGAAACCTCCTCTCACGGGTGACCTCTTTGGCGCGCTCCTGGAATCGGATGTCAATCCGGGTGGCAAGTGTTATTAAGTCGTCGAGAGTGGTAGGAATGTCCCGACCGGCGAGTTCATCTTTAATACGGCCGGACAGACCCTCCCAGAAGACAGACACCAGAGCGTCGTTATCCCAGGCCAACTCCGAAGCAAGGGTACGGAACCGTATGGCATATTGGCCCACGGTGAGATCTCCTTGACGGAGGCGTAGCAGAGACGATGCGGATGAGGTCTTCCGTCCGGGTTCGTCGAAGACTTTCCGGAAAGCCGTGAGAAAGGCTGGCAGGTCGGACACCAGGGGATCTCCTCTTTCCCACAGAGGATTTAGCCAAGCCAGAGCCTCCCCCGTGAGGTGGGACATGATAAAGGCTACTTTGGACCGGTCGGAGATAAACTGGTGGGACAAGAGTTCAAAGTGCAGGGTGCACTGGTTTATGAAGCCCCGAGCTTGAGCGGAGTCACCTCCGAAACGAGGAGGTGCAGAAAACCGGGGTCCGGGACAGGATACCATGGTATTGGTGGGCAGCGGCGCTGCCGGGTTGCGAGTCATGACACTAGCGGTGGTTGCAGGTGGAGCAGACAGAGTGTTCAGACGAGAGTTGACACTCCGCAGGTGACTCAGGATGGACTCCTGTTGGGACCTCTGACGGGACAGTTCATGACATAGGTCCGAGAGCGAGGGAGCTTGGGTGCCACCGGATTCCATGGCCCGAGCAAACTGTAACGGGTCTGGGAGGCGGAACCTCTGAGCAACTATACAAGGGGGCGGTCCTTGTAAGGAAGCTGGTGGCTCCCAGGGAAGACGGGCAGGTAATCACGGCAAGTGACAGGGACAGTCTCTGGGTAGAAGGGCAGGTAGTCACGGCAAGTGACAGGGACAGTCTCTGGGTAGAAGGGCAGGTAGTCACGGCAAGTGACAGGGACAGTCTCTGGACAGGCAGGTGGTCACGGCTAGTGACGGCAGAGCCTCCAGGTAGGCTAGCAGGCAGGTAGCAGGTGAACGCTCCTAGGTGAGCAGGCGAGAGTCTCTGGACAGGCAGGTGGTCACGGCAAGTGACGGCGGAGCCTCCAGGTAGGCTAGCAGGCAGGTAGCAGATGAGCGCTCCCAGGTGAGCAGACAAGAGTCTCTGGACAGGCAGGTGGTCACGGCAAGTGACGGCGGAGCCTCTAGGTAGGCTAGCAGGCAGGTAGCAGGTGAGCGCTCCCAGGTGAGCGGGCAGGCTGGTCCATAGACAGACTGACAGGTGTCGGAAGGCAGACCGTCGGACCGCAGGCTTGCAAGCAGGTAAACGGATATCTGGCAGGTATCAAGCAGGAATCTGGCAGGTAACAGGCAGGAATCTGGCAGGTGACTGGCAGGTAACAGGCAGGAATCTGGCAGGTGACTGGCAGGTAACAAGCAGGAATCTGGCAGGTGACTGGCAGGTAACTGGAAACGGGACCTGAGGGCTGAAGCAGAGTGAAGGCTTTGCAACAACATTGCTCGGGCACCTCCATTTTGGAGGAGGTGCCTTATATATGGTGAAGTCCTCCGGCCATTGGCCGGGGACTCCTTAGGACGGTGCGCGCGGCCCCTTTAAGAGAGGGGGAGCGCACGCACCCTAAGCACCGTGGCCGGGAAGCAGCGCGCGCTGCCAGCAGAGCGGGAGGAAGACGCCGGGCACAGAGCGGAGAGGTGAGGGGAACAGCGTCCCTGCCTAGCAGGAGGCAGGGACGCCGACGCTACACTCCCCCTGTCATAGACTTTACAGTGATTAAAAAAGCTGACCTCCTGTTTTTACAGAGCTAAGAAGGAGTCAGCTAGTCTGTTTGTAATCATGTGATGTCAAAGACCTAATGGAAAACAGAAGAATTAACTTGGTAGAAAGTCAAAAAGAGCAATTGCAAGTACACAGTGCTACATAACATGATGACTTGAATATATTAAGAGGATAAAAAATTTAATGGGATTGCTTCTTTAACACCTTTTTCCTTCCCCTTAACACACACACACACTTCTGTTGTATTTGCTATAAGGGCAGAGAGAGAGGCTGCTGCTAGACGGAGTGGAGCCTTTTATCCTGCACTCAGCAACTCAGCTGTAAAGTAAGGTTTTCTGTGTGTATATTTATTGTGTTTGGGTTTATTGTGTACATGTGTACACTGTGTGTGAGAACTCATGTATAATGTATGTATAAATTTCAGTATGAATGAGGAAGTGGTGATATGGGTGGTGAGGATGGAGCCTTCAATCAGTTATGGGTGACTGGATGCCTCCATCCCACAACAACCGTATCATCCATTACTGAATGAGGGCTCCCTCACCCACACTGACAGATATACACGCATCATACATGTGTATAAACATTCATACTTTGTATACATGAAATAGTGAGGGAGGGTGTAACCTTCCCCTGGCACTGAAGTAGTTAAAATAACATGTTCCCATAGTTAGATCTCTCTGAACTGCTGTCAGGCCAAGTTAAGGGGTTAGCTTCAGTGGTCCAGTCAGTAGAGTAGAGGGGAGAACGTAGTGTCATGGTCAGGCATGGAGTGTGTTAGCATATTTCATTGTTGGGCAGTAGTACTTTTAATCGGCCACAAGATGCCACTGTTGGGCACAGTTATTAGTGAGAGTCTGTTAGCAGGATTACAGACATGCAAGGCAGTTGCTAGGCAGATGGCTTAGTGGGTGGAGCCTCTGGGTGTGCTAAAAATAGCAGCAACCATTATTTTCAGTCAGTTGGAGTCCTGTCAGGGTTGTGACAGGAAGCCTTACGGACAGTCAGAGATATTGGCAGCTAGGGTAAACAGGAGCTCCCTACTCTCTGACAGTGGATCAACAGTGTTAATATCTCCTCTCGCAGGAGTCCCATTAGTCGGCCGGAGAAACTGAACGGAGGTATTGAGGACCCGGAGTCCCATTAGTCGGCCGGAGAAACTCAACGGAGGTATTGAGGACCCGGGGCACGTCTAGTCTGCAGGTAGCAGACGAAGATAGACTAAGTCGTGAGGGAGATATAGGATCCGGATACACTGTCGCTGGTGAGGAAACTTCTCTTCAGCTAGAGAATAGAGTTAGAGAGATGCTTCACTTAAAGAGGGCACCAGGGCTGAAGAGGTTTCTAGCACCTGTATGGGAGATGAAAACCTGTTGGGCCTTATCCAATGTACCTGACTGTAAATACTGTATGTACTCCTCTCCCCCAAGTAAAATCCCAGTTATGGTTAAGAACTTTGTGTCTTGAATTTATTACTACCCTGGTCCCAGAAGAGAAATGCCTGGAGACAGCAGCGATCGGATGGCCTGAAGTAAGTGTAGAATGTCACATACCCAGCCACACATCAGAGGGAGGACACGAATTGTCTGTAGGGTGTCAAAGCGAGCAGGGGCTACGGCTCGCCCACGACTACCTCGCTGGGGCACCTTACATACACATGTACACACTCGCACTTACCGACAGCTGTGTGAGTTGAGCTATGGCCCTCAATCGGTTATGATCTTATAGGTGATTTAGAAACAGAAATTTTCATAATTAGTCTATAATGGTGAAGAGTTAGAGAATAGTGTCTTTCTATATTAATAAATTTATAACCGGTTAAGAGCTTCCTCCCATTCCCCATTCAGTCAATAAAGTCTCTTTCACACATCAGATTTTTGGGTAAGTGTGCTGTCTATCATTTTTGCAGATAGATCACAGACCCATGAGTGCATTTATTACATGCAGATAGATTTTTCGTCGCATTTTACCCTATGCAATGCAAAGGGTTAAATCAACAGTGAAAATTATCACAAGAAATTGACGCAAAGTGGAATTTCCACATTACACTGTAATTATTTGAAACTCTGTATGCGCTGGAAATCTGGCGCTTCTGCTGTACATGTTTGTAAAAACTGATTCCATGTGTAGTTCACCATGAGACCAAGGTATACTAGGGGAGTCTCACTGCCAGTTATTATTTACCTGATGTAATAATTGTGTAAATTATTACCATGTCCATGTTCATTATTTAAGGCCAAACCTCCAGTAGACATACTATTCCTTAGAAAGCAGGAATGGTGATACACGAGGAGATTCTGTGGTCCCCTACCTAAGATCACATTCAGACCTCCTTTTTTACATACGTACTTTATCCATGCTTTTCACAGATAGAAAATGTATCCTTTATATTCTATGGGGCTGCTACACGTCAATTTTTGATCCAAGTCACAAATCAAAATCCCCGTACCAGTCTGTTTATTGCCATTGTCCTTATCTATATAGTGATTGAGTATTTTATTACTATACTGGTCACTCTTTTGCATTATTGGGTAAGTAGGGGATTGTGTCCCCATTCTATAAGATGGCACCTTTGTGCTGTACATATGTTTTAATTATGTGTTGTCCTGTTTCTGATATGTATTAATAACTTTTGGAAAGATATTCTGGAGATTGCATTTCTTAATGATCTGCTGCATTTCTTGTTTGGTATATGTAGTTCTGTTTTGAGGAGTGGTGTTCACTTCCATCACTTACATTGATGACTGTGCGCTACGCTCTGAACCTTTTTAGTACTGCAATATAAGAGATTTCTTTCATTCTTCTTATTGTCATGTTTTTGTAGTGATCTTACTTTTTGCAGGTTTCCAGTTTGGTCTACATTGGATTTGATGGGCCATGTTGGACCTGCATCATGGCATACATGTTTTTAATAAATTGGTCACAGAGGAGTGGTACCAATAATTTTTTTTTTTTTTAAATTAAATATTTTTTATTTTTTAACACTTTATTACAGCATTAGTAATGTATCTTTATCTTTCCACTTCTATCACTGGGAATTGGTACCAGCCAGTGTGTTTTTTGTTGCCCAAGGGCTGATCCCCCTCCTATTTTTTATTTTAATAATGTGCCTTAGAATTAAAAGGCAGGTAATTGCAACCTAACTTCTTGTTGTGCCTGGTGCTGATCATTGTGAGCACAGAGCAGTCACAGACTGAGCACAAAAACCTAAAGCAAAACTGAAAAAAATTTACTCAATGTGAATAAAGGTTAAGAATGGGTACACCTTGGCACTGGTGGGATGGCTTTAACACTTTTTTTGATCTAAAACATTGTTTACTAAGTACCCTTTGTTATTTATATGCACTATTGCTTTCTACTAACTTACAGCAGGGTATATGTTAGTTTTGTTTCTATTTTAGGTTTTGACTGTTTAATGGCCAGTGTGAACATGCTTCTACACATTGAATGTATACCAACTGATACTCCAGCTCATTTCTTTCAGTTTTGTTAACTGCTGTCAGCCGGATGTCATTCATCATGACATCAGCAGTCACGCCCCGTCGACAGTGCTGATAGAAGAGAAACAGCTTTTATGACTGAGCCCTAACACTCACATGGGGATGAACAAACCAGGGGAGATGTTAAACCTGCGCACCACAAGTTCGTATACAGACTAGACAAATCCCTAACCTAACCCTGATTTGTCCCTGCCTGACCGCAGAGGTTGGCACCCTAAAATTCCGAAATGACTCCCTCACTCAACGTCGGCTGACCCTGAGTGTTCTTAACTGCATCCTCAAGTATACACAGAGTGTAACCCAAATCCAAACAACAGAATGGAGTGCACACAGACGGGGTGAAACGTGTTCACAGAGTCATGCATGAAAGATGGTAGGAAAAGAAAGGAACCCAAAAAGACCTTTGGTATATGTGAAAACCCCCAGACCCTGAATGTAACAAAATGGAAAAAGAGCTGAGAACGGGAATATGCAAATATACCACAAGAGAAGCAATAGAGAAAACCTCAGCAAGATAATCCTTCACTGCTGAGCTGAGACTCCAAACATCCATCTAACTTGGCATATAGCCAGCAAAGATTACATGTGCAAGGAGAGTATAACAAGGAAGTGAAGACCCCTACATAGAGGCAACACAGCAAAGCAAAGACAAGAGCATTATCAGCAGTTGGACAGAGACAACACAGGCAGTGGTCAAACAGGTAGGGAAACTGACCCACAGCCAGAGATCAATGGATCTAATCCCAGAGTTGAGCTATGACAGTATCTCCCTTCTGTACCCTCAAAAAAAAAACATCCTCTGACGACGCTAAAGGAACTCTCTTAATGGGCAAACCGCATGCAGATCCTCCTAATTAACCCAGGAGTTATCTTCTGGACCATAACCCTTCCATTCGACAAGATACTGCAAACGGTGCCTGACCCGCCTGGATCCTAGAACTTGCTCTATTGTATACTCCCGATCCCCCTCCAGATCCACCTCAATAATGTCTCGGGGACCAGGTGTCCCTTCAAATTTATTTAAAATGGAAGAATGGAAGCAGTTGTTGATTTTCCAAACTACAGGGAGTTGAAGCGTAAAGCGAACCTGTCAGCTGGATTTTGCTAAGTAAATTACAGGCAGTGTCTTTTGCAGTAGAATTGGGACAGCTGGAAGCCATTATTTATAGATTAGGAAGTAATCAGCATCTAAGGACCTTCCCATCCCGAGAGGATCAGTTTTCTGGTGCTGGTTTTGCATTGACTGGTTATGAAAATGTGTGGACCCACATAAAAAGAGTAAATAAATTAGGTTGTTGCACATGTCAGCCTACTATCCTGTGTTAACTTGAAAATGTATCCAGGGGCTCAAGATGGCAAAAATTACCTGCATCTATTCAAAAGAAATAGAAATAAATGGCCACAGTTTAAGGCCACGGCCCCACTATCAGTATTTGGTCAGTATTTTTTCTCAGGAGTGGGAGTCAAAACCAGGAGTGGGTGATAAATGCAGAATTTGTGACTTTTTTCTATTATATCTTTTCTCTGATTGTTCCTCACCTGGTTTTGGTTCCCACTCCTGAGAAAAAATACTGACCAAATACTGACCAAATACTGATAATGGGGCCGTGGCCTTATGGATACAGACTGCTCGATTCTGCATAAATGAATAGTTAGAAAGCAAAAATAACTTGAGCTAAGCTCATTTTACCTAACCAACCAATGTAGAAATGACAGCAGCAAACTGACAAACTGATATTATCAGGATGGGAAGGTTCATAGATATTAGTCACTTCACACCCTAACTACACCAGCCAGCAATCAGCCCAGAGGTGGCCTGTCATATTGAATGATCCAATTCTGAAGGTAACCCGGCTCTTCTCAATACCCTCGTGTTTACGTAGTTAAAGAGGTTATCCAGGATTTTGTTTTTTACTATGAGCTTAAAAACTATCAGGCAGTTAGCTGCTAACTACCTGTCTGTTCTACCCAGCACCAGCTCAGAGCGGTCACTAACTTCAAAGCAAACCCAAGAAAAAGGTATTCACACAGTAAACCAAGAATAATTTATAAATAAATCCATATTTTATTAACAAAAAGATACAAACAACACAAGACATAAAAGGTAAAATGAATAAAATAGCTCAAGAGGGGGAGGGGTATGCTCCCATAAAAGATGTATAAATTACCTCTTAAATATTAATAATATTAATACACCATTAAAGATGTATACCCATATAATATAGTGACTGCCATCCCAGAATAAAGAAGACTAGACCATTGATATGTCAAAAATTAATATAATAAATAAATAATATAAATAAATTAGTAGTGGATCTATTTGCAAGAATAAAAATGGTTAAAGTACAAGTGCCTATTCGCCCAATTTTATCAGGTAATGGGAGTCTATCAGAACCCGTGTCTAAATTCTTAGACTTTTATCTCAAACCAATTGTGAGGGAGCTACCATCTTATGTGAGGGATTCTACAGAAGTTTTGCAGAGATTGGATGGCGTTCACATGGAACCAGACATGTTTCTCTTGACATGTGACGTTGAATCTCTACACCAATATTGAACATCAACATAGTCTGACCGCTTTAAGATTCTTCTTGAAGGGTCGGAGTTTGGACAACCAACTTTTAGAATTAATTGTTATACTTGAGTATACTCTCATATTAATTTTCTATTCAAAGATCGCCATTACCTACAGAGGAGGAGCGTGGCGATGGGAGCTGCTTGTGCCCCGTCGTACGCGAACCTCTTCTTGGGGTTATGGGGACATGAGTGTATTCAAAAAGATGACTATATTTCTTCAGGGATCAGTTATTGCATGGATGCAATTCATCAATGACGTTTTGTTTATTTGGCAGGTCTCAAAGGAATTGCTAGATTTATTTCTAGTACATCTCAACAATAATGATTTGAATATTAAGCTAACAACGGTGGTCAGTCAAACTACTATCAACCTCTTGGATCTTTGCATTTTGGTGGACTCTAAAGGTCTGTTATGTACTAGCATTCATCGTAAAGCAACTAGTGTTAATGCATTTTTGCATGCAAGATCTGCTTATCTGGTACATATGATTAGAGCCATTCCAACGGGCCAGTACATCAGGGCAAGAAGAATTTGTAGTCAAGAGGATGACTTTGAACATCATGCTAAGGATCTGGGACAGAGGTTTTTTCAACGTAGTTATAAGAGGCAGAACATCTATCGGTGGCCGCTCACAGACATCATGTGACCCCCAGCAGCAGCCGGCTCTGATATCCGCTGATGTCACGACAAGTGCTGGCAGCAGCCGGGGGTCTCTGTCTTCCGCGTTCCAGGTGGATGCCAGGCTGTGGGCAGGGTTACCCCCAGTATCACACCCGGCATCCACCGCACTCTCTGCCTCTCCCCATTCATTGGGAAAGTGCCGGGTGTGACGCGCGGGGTTGTAAAGGACATATTGATATTCATGCTATAGCAACTCCATTTTGTCTGCTTGTTTCAAAATCATGTTATTATCACTCCTTGCATAACATACATTCTTTCCTTCTTTTCTTCTGTTCACATGCATCTTTCCCACAAACTTTTTCTCACAAGAACATTTTGTATTTTGTCAGACACTCCGCTCCTGTTATCTAACTAGTTTAGGCCAGGATTGACCTTGTAAAATTTCCATAGTGCTTCGAACTAACGATGATAATATGACCATATATGTGTTTCCGTAATAATTGCACTAACATTGGTTAGCCTATAGTACTGTAGTATGGCTGCAGAGTTGATTGGCTATTAAAATACTCAAAACAATATAAAATGCATCACACCCGGCATCCATCGCACTCTCTGCCTCTCCCCATTCATTAGGAAAGTGCGCGGTGGATGCCGGGTGTGCCGGGTAACCCCACCCACAACCCAGCAGCCACCGTGGGGACCCCAGCGCTGAGTCACGTCTCACTTGTCATGACATTGGCGCTGGGCTCACAGGCATTATCAACAGCAGAAGGTATTTACAAAAAGTCTTAGGGACCTGGGGGAGGATACATGGGGGGGTAATCTAAAGTACCGCACAACCCCTTTAATATATTTTTTCATATATTTTTACTTTTTCTTTATTTTTGTTTTTCCTGTTTTTGTATACATAGTTACATAGTTACATAGTTTATAAGGCCGAAAAAAGACAAGCGTCCATCCAGTTCAGCCTATTTCTTGTGCACCGCAGCTATTCCGCAGCGTTGATCCAGGGGAAGGCAAAGAAAAAAAACATGCGGTATAGGCCAATTTACATCATTGAGGAAAAATTCACTTCCCGACTCCAAGCTGGCAGTCAGATTAAATCCCTGGATTAATTAACTATCACTAAGTGTAACATACCTGGCGGCGTCCTTGCATAGTGGTCCATCTCCCACTGTGCAAGAGCGCGCACTTGATCTCCTGTCCAGAATGTCTCTCTGGCTTCCCTCCATGCTGTCTGTTTGTGTCTGTTTCTGCTGCTTAAGGGCGGCGCCCGATCACTTCCTGCTTTTTGTACCTGCTGTGGGTCACACCTCTTGTGCGTCCTCAGCCTATTGCTGTCTGTCACCTGGTATATAGCTCAGCTGCGCCCATCTATCCCTGCCTGAGCATAGTGTTTCTTTCAGTGTGTGCTTGCACTCTGAAGGTGCCAGGTCCCGTTCTGTGTTCTCTTTTCTGCCTATCCTGGAGGCTGTATTTCCAGGCCTGTCTGAACACGCTCCTAGCCTGTTCCTCCTGCCTTCTAGGGGCCGATTACCTAGACCTGTTCCTGTATCTTGTCTGACCTGTCTGAACACGCTCCTAGCCTGTTCCTCCTGCCTTCTAGGGGCCGATTACCTAGACCTGTTCCTGTATCTTGTCTGACCTGTCTGAACACGCTCCTAGCCTGTTCCTCCTGCCTTCTAGGGGCCGATTACCTAGACCTGTTCCTGTATCTTGTCTGACCTGTCTGAACACGCTCCTAGCCTGTTCCTCTCGCCTTCTAGGGGCTGATTTCCTAGACCCGCTTCTGTATCTTGTCTGTCCTGTCTGAACACGCTCCTTGCCTGTTCGTCCTGCCTCTCTGGGGGCCGTATTCCCAGACCCGCTCCTGTATCCCGCTGCAGTGTCGGTCTCCTCCGTACACTCAGTTCCAGTCTGAACTCTCTCCTATCCTTTACCTGTTTTGCCTCTATGTCCGTTCCCTTCCTTTTTCTGCAGAGTCTGAACTCGTACCTAACTCTTGCTTGTTGTCTCTGTACTCCCGTTTGTGAGTTTGTGGTCCACTCGCTACTTCACTGCAAGTACCCTGTGGGTGTCTGGCTCTGCCTTTCCCTTCCTGTCTGTTCCGTATGAACAGAGCCCTGTCCCCCCTACTCAGCCTAGCCTGCTCTGACTCCTTTGCTCGCTGCTCCGGCAGTCCTGTCCTGCCCTGCTTCTGCCCGCTGCTCCGGCAGTCCTGTCCTGCCCTGCTTCTGCCCGCTGCTCTGGCAGTCCTGTCCTGCCCTGCTTCTGCCCGCTGCTCCGGCAGTCCTGTCCTGCCCTGCTTCTGCCCGCTGCTCCGGCAGTCCTGTCCTGCCCTGCTTCTGCCCGCTGCTCCGGCAGTCCTGTCCTGCCCTGCTTCTGCCCGCTGCTCCGGCAGTCCTGTCCTGCCCTGCTTCTGTCCGCTGCTCCGGCAGTCCTGTCCTGCCCTGCTTCTGCCCGCTGCTCCGGCAGTCCTGTCCTGCCCTGCTTCTGCCCGCTGCTCCGGCAGTCCTGTCCTGCCCTGCTTGTGCTCGCTGCTCCTGCAGCCCTGTCCTGCTCTGTTCTTGCCCACCGCTTCGGGCGTTCCCTCTCTGCTGTGGTTGTCTACCGCATCTGCGGTTCTGTGACCCAGTCTGTACTGGGTCTTAACCTTTCTGTGCTCCAGCCCGTCCTTTCGGCCAGTACCTCCCTGCCTGCATACTCGCCTGTATCCACCCATCTGCATACCTGCCGTGTTTGCTTATATCCACCAGTCTGTGCCAGCCTAACCTGCCTGTTCCTGAGTCCCAGTGTGTACTGGGTCCTATCCCGCCTGTGTTCCTACCTGCTAGTGCCTCCCTGTCTGCACTCTAGCTGTGCTTGCCTGTACCCCTCTACCTGTATTGTTCCTGAGTCCCAGTGTGTACTGGGTCCTATCCCGCCTGTGTTCCTACCTGCTAGTGCCTCCTTGTCTGCACTCTAGCTGCGCTTGCCTTTACCCGCCTGCCTGCATACCAGTCGTGCCTGCCTATACCCTCCAGTCTGTGCGCCAGCCTAACCAGCCTGATCCAGTAATCCCTGTGTGGGTCAACCCCCGTGTCCGGAGTTTGACCTGGAGTAGCACCTGGTCCCTCTGCCCGGTTTCTCCCTGGTGCACTGGCGTCGTATGCCGTCGTGCCATCTTGGTCGGATCGGCCAGATACTTAGTCACGCCCCTCCAGGCACTCTCCGGTTCATGGTCCAGTGGAATCACTACAATCACACGCACACGCCGCTCAGCCCGGGCGTGTGCATAACACTAAGCATAAGATGTAATTTTATTGTTCTCAAGAAAGGCGTCCAGGCCTCTCTTGAACTCATTAAGTGAGTTGGACATCACCACTTCCTCTCCCAGAGAGTTCCAGAGTCTCACGCCTCTGACCGTAAAGAATCCCCTTCTATGCTGGTGCAGGAACCTCCTTTCCTCCAGACGCATAGTGTGCCCCCTCGTCTTTGTCACCATCCTTGGTATAAACAGGTCATGGGAGAGATCTCTGTACTGCCCCCTGATGTATTTATACATGTTTATGAGGTCTCCCCTAAGCCTTCTCTTTTCCAACGTAAATAGGCCTAATTTTGACAACCTCTCTGGGTATTCTAGTCCCTCCATTCCCTTTATTACCTTAGTCGCCCTCCTTTGTACCCTCTCTAGCTCCAATATGTCTTTCCTGAGCACCGGAGCCCAGAACTGTGCACAATATTCTAAGTTCGGCCTTACCAGCGCTTTATACAGAGGAAGAACAATGTTCTCATCATATGCCCCTATTCCTCTTCTGATGCATGCCATGACTCTATTTGCCTTCGCAGCTGCTGCCTGACACTGGGCACCCCAATTTAATTTGCTGTTAACCAAGACGCCCAGGTCCTTCTCCATGTCAGATTTCCCCAACGGTTTCCCATTTAATATGTATGGGTGACTGCTGTTTTTCTTTCCCATGTGCATGACCTTACATTTATCGGCATTGAACCCCATTTGCCATTTTTTGGCCCAACTCCCCAATTTATCTAAATCCTCCTGTAGCTGTGCCCTATCCTCATCTGTATTAACTACTTTACAAAGTTTAGTATCATCTGCAAATATTGCTATTTTACTATGCAACCCTTCCACTAGATCATTAATAAATATATTAAATAATATAGGGCCCAAGACAGACCCTTGAGGCACCCCGCTAGTAACCCTGACACACCCTGAGCTTACTCCATTGATAACCACCCTCTGCTTTCTATCACTCAGCCAGCTATTTACCCACTTGCACACATTATCCCCCAGACCAAGCATTCTCATTTTATATACCAACCTTTTGTGTGGCACGGTATCAAACGCTTTGGAGAAGTCAAGGTATACAACATCCACTGACTCTCCCCGGTCCAGCTGTGAGCTCACCTCCTCGTAGAAGGCCATCAGGTTTGTTTGGCAGGAGCGATCCCTCATGAATCCATGTTGATATGGAGTTAGACAGTTATTATCATTAAGATATTCTACAATAGCATCTCTAAGAAATCCTTCAAACAATTTACCCACAACAGACGTTAAGCTTACTGGTCTATAGTTCCCAGGGTCACTTTTAGACCCCCTTTTGAATATTGGTACCACATTTGCTTGGCGCCAGTCTAGTGGGACAGTCCCTGTCCATAAAGAGTGCTTGAATATAAGATACAGCGGCCTGTCTATCACATGACTTAATTCTTTTAGTACCCGGGGGGGTATGTCATCTGGGCCTGGTGACTTGTCTATTTTGATATTATTTAGGCGTTTCTGAACTTCCTCCTGGGTTAGGTGGGTGATATTTAGCGGAGGGTTTACTTTATCACTCTGCATTTCCTCCGATAAATTGTTTTCTTTTGTGAAAACAGTGGAGAAGAAGCTATTGAGTAGGTTTGCTTTACCCTCATCGCCCTCTATGATTTTACCCAGGTTATTTTTCAATGGGCCAACTCCATCAGTTTTAATCCTTTTACTGTTTATATAGTTAAAGAACAGTTTGGGATTCGTTTTACTTTCCTTGGCAATTAGTCTCTCTGTCTCCTCTTTTGCTATTCTTATTTGTTTCTTACAGATTTTGTTTTTTTCCCTATAAGATATTAGCGCTTCCTCACTGCCTTCTTGTTTAAGTTTACCAAAAGCCCTTTTTTTGTTTTTCATTGCCCTCTTGCCCTCACATGTGAGCGCCTTTCATACATGGATATGTATACATATGTTGTTTTATATTTTTGCATCACTCACAACATATTAACTATATATAATATTTCTGACACTCTCTTGTTACTCATGTATTTTTCCTTCATGTTCTCGGTTCATATATACATATTTTTTACATCTAGATTTAGTCTATAAATCACTATTACTTTCATATGGTTCACACATTTATATTTATACAATCATTTTCATCATATTATTCACATATAACCTTATATGGGTTTATACTTTTTCCATCCATGCACTCACTTTTTCACACATTCACATATACACTATTTATTAGTTTCCACACATTGATATTTGTTATTGGTTTCCACACATTATCATAGTTATATAGTTGTTTCACATTCCACTTTTTTGTCCAGTTTCTCACTCATACACAGGCACATCTTATTGGAGTGACGTGGCGGCACGTCATGAATGGCAACACGCCCTTCAGTGACATTTTTCGTGTCCTCCGCCCTGGATGCTGAGGTCTGGTGCATGTGTGTGCCTGGTGGCGCACAATAATATGGCGCTCACAATTATTAGTATTAAATGCAGCTGTTCCCACACTATTTATTTGACTCCCACTCCCCACCTCACTCACTCCCTGATGAAGCAGGAGCGAAACAGCGTTGGGAGTGGTGTGAGGGGGTTGTGGTAGGAGTGGTGTGAGGGGGTTGTGGTAGGAGTGGTGTGATGGGTTTGTGGTATGTCCTCTTCCTGAAAATCTGTTAATTTTTATCCCATTATACTAAATTGTATACTATGCAATGCTATTGTGACTGCTATTGTTAATTTTGGATTTAACTCTCTATAGTATATGTTGGATCTTTAATTTGAATAGGCTCTTGCACTTTAACCATTTTTTATTCTTACAAATAGATCGACTACTAATTTATTTATATTTTTTATGATATTAATTTTTGACATATCAATGGTCTAGTCTTCTTTACTCTGGGATGGCAGTCACTCTATATTATATGGGTATACATCGTTAATGGTGTATTAATATTATTAATATTTGGGAGGTAATTTATACATCTTTTATGGGGGCATAGCCCTCCCCCTCTTGAGCTATTTTATTCATTTTTCCTTTTATGTCTTGTGTCTTGTGTTGTTTTTATCTTTTTTGTTAATAAAATATGGATTTATTTATAAATTATTCTTGGTTTACTGTGTGAATACCTTTTTCCAGGACGTCCCTCCTGACAGCACACCAGGAGGTAGTCCTTCATGTCCGACTAGGAGCAGGAACACACGAGAGGTTAAAAGGCCCCTCCCCACCCTCCATCACCAGTGTTTTTCCTGTCCCTAGTCGGACAGGCACATGAGAGGCGCAGCAGCGTGGAAACTATAGGAGCAGCCCAGGGGACGGAGGGGTTGTCATACCTGTCTCCTCCCGCTCTCAAGACAGGCTGCCGGCTGAAACCCGTCCCGGTCCCTCAGCCAGTCCAGTGGAGCAGAGCTCCTGGAAGGTGCCGCTTCCCTCTTCGGAGGGCTCTGGGCGCGCTGCCTCTGCCGGCCGGCGCACTTCCTGTGACGCGGCTGCTGCGTGTGTTCCACCCTGGAACGCACTTCCAGTTCGGAGGTCAGCAGGAAGGAGAGGCCTGGAGAAGATGGCGGTGACGTCAGACAGGTAAAAACTGTCCATGTGTGTTTGTCGTGTAGGCACTACACCTAGGGTGAGCTATGGAGGTTAGCCCCGCACAACACACGGATTCCATGGCCATCTCCCTGGGTCACGTAAGTGAGGCAGCTATAAGGCCCCCTTTTGTCACTGAGCTCTTGTAAGTTATCCTGACAGTCTGCCTGTGTCTAATATTGTCCATAGGATAAAGGGACCCCAAAGGGATCAGGTTCTAAGAAGAGGGCTAAGTGCCCAACATGTAATATCAGGCTGCTGGACACATATAATAAACAGCTGTGCAAAGACTGTATAGCGAAAGTTATGGCAGAGGAGCAGGCCACATTTAGAGCCGAAGTAAAGGCTATGATTAAAGAGGAAGTGCAGTCTTCAGTGTCCACCCTGTTAGCAGCATAGGCCTCTACAGGTGAACCTCCCTGCAAAAGACCCAGGCAGGATATCATAGTCTCTTCGGAAGAGGAAGAAGGAGCCTATGGTTCAGACCAGTCCAGGGAGCTGGATTTTGATTTACCTTGTGGTCAGCGGGAAGAAAATAAAAGATACCTCTTCTCCTCGGCTGACACAGAGGAGCTATTACAGGCAGTACTCAATACTATGAACATTGAACAGTCGCAGGTAGCTCAGTCCATCCAGGATCAGATGTTTAGTGGGCTACAAGCAAGGAAAATTAGATGTTTTCCGGTTAATAAGCACATCAGATCCATGATTCTGGAGGAATGGAAGAACGCGGAAAAACGTTTATCAGTTCCGGGGGAGTTTAGGTCCCGTCTTCCCTTCGAATCGAAGGAATCCAGAATTTGGGAGGAAGTGCCAAAGATTGACGTACCAGTAGCCTGAGTTTCCAAGAAGACAACAATCCCTTTTGAGGATGCGAGTCTAAATGATCCGATGGACAAAAAAGTGGATGGTCTACTTAAAAAAGCCTGGGAGGCTTCAGCGGCAATCATCAAGACCAATATTGCGGTCACGTCCGTGGCCAGATCAGCAGGTTTATGGTTGGAAAACAGAGTGGTTCCAGGGAAGATATAGCCGAGGTGTTATACATGGTCAGGATGGCAGTAAATTTCGTGGCGGATGCGTCAGCAGAATCAGTCCGGTTCGCGGCAAGGAATGATGCGCTGTCAAATTCAGCCCGTAGGGCACTCTGGCTGAGATCCTGGACAGGCGATATGCAGTCCAAAAACAAACTTTGTGCTATCCCCTTTTCCGGCCTACAGGTTTTTGGGCCAGTACTGGACAGCATTCTGCAAAAGGCAGCCGATAGTAAGACTGTGTTTCCGGAGGAACGACCTAGACGCCCGTTTTCCTTTCGAAGAAGCCACCCCACCCAGTCCCAGAGTTATAGAGGGAATGGGAAGGAGGGTAGATGGAGCTACCCGAAGGGTGGTAGAGGCCGCAGAGACTTGCCCGGGCCTAGTCAGAGGCAGACGCGTCAATGACGCTGGACCAGTGGGGGGAAGGCTGCAGCATTTCCTAGGAAGTTGGCAGAGTATAACCCAAAATCAGTGGATTTTACAGCTTATAGAACACGGGTGCAAGATAGAGTTTTCTCAGTCCCCCCCCCCTTCCCCTCCTCCCGACGTTTTCAGATCACGGAAGCCAGTTCAGCAGGAGCCTTCAAAAGGCTGGAAATAGACATCAAGTAACTCCTCCAGGACGGAGCAATAGCACAAGTTCCTTGTTCAGAGAGATACAGGGGCCATTATTCCAGACTGTTCTCCATAAAAAAGCCATCGGGAGAGTACAGGACAATTATAAATCTCAGACCCCTGAACCAGTGGGTAAAGTACAAGAGGTTCAGGATGGAGTCAATAAGATCGATGATACCTCTGATACCCAAAGACACGGTGATGTGTACCTTGGATTTGAAGCAGGCGTATTATCATATTACCATACACCCTTCAAGACAGAGATACCTCAGGTTTGCAACAAGAGGGGAAGGTGGCGTAAGCCACTATCAGTTCCAATGTCTTCCGTTCGGCCTGTCATCGGCACCCCGTATCTTCACCAAAATAATGTCGGAAGTAGTCTCCCATATAAGGAGAGAGGGCATAGTCATAATTCCCTACCTAGACGACTTCCTTCTAGTAGCAGATTCAGACGCGCAATTAATTCTTCATCAGCGTCGGGTAAGGCGACTATTGTCAGACTTGGGGTGGGTTCTAAATTTAGAGAAATCAGACCTAGCTCCAAGCAACCAGAAAATATTCTTGGGAGTGCTATTAGATTCGCACCAGGGCTTGTCCAGTCTCCCTCCAAAGAAAGCTCAGGACATAGTAAAAAAATTCGATTCCTTTCGCAGAAAGAGGGAAGTAACGGTCAGGGAAGCTATGAGTATTCTGGGGACCATGACATCGTGCATTCCCTGTGTAAGGTTGTGTCAGGCACATTCCAGGGTTCTTCAGAGGGAAATCAGCTCCGCTTGGGACAAACGTCAGTCAGGCCTGGACAAAAAGATGCCCTTAGCTCCAGTCTTAAAAAGCACCCTAGCCTGGTGGGTTTCCCCTTTAAATCTAGGAAGAGGAGTAGAGATGAGCGTTGTTCTACTCGAACTGTTCGCCAATCTCAAATTCGAGCTGTTTTGGGCGGTGTTCGAGCCGGTCGGCGAACACGAACAATTTGAGAAAAATTCGGCTGTTCGAGGTTATGTTCGATAACTGTTCGTGCACCAAAATCATAACTGGATTTTTTCTCAGTAATGATGAAAATTAATGTTAATACGCAGTTTGAGTGTACAGCGGGGCGGGGGGAGGGGCAGGGGATGGATCTCTGCAGGAACAATGAAGATCTCCATTTTTTTTTCTCTTTCCCGCATTTGCAGTGGGGAGGTGCAATCTGTCAGCCTATCAGCAGCGCACACACGGAGCGAAGTGCTTTTTTTCACACAAGCAAGGGCATGTGTGATTGGCAGTGTATGTCACATGTCCTTGCCCTATAAGACCAAGCCATTTTCCCCGTCGCCACCATTTTCTCACTGCTGCAGCTGCGTGTTAGACGGCACCGCTGTTGCTGTGTGTGCCATACCTTGTTAATTTCAAGCCAATTTTCGCACAAATATACAGATAGCTTGGGAGTAGGGAATAGTTGTGATTGCAGTCCTTTTAAGGACTAGGTTACAGCATTTCCTACGACTTTTATCAGGGAGGTCTGTGCTCTTAAATAGATAGGTTGTGGGAGTAAAGACTAATTGTAATTGGAGTCCTTTTCAGGACTAGGTTACATGAGTTCCTATCAGTTTTTGCCAGGCAGGTCTGTGCCAGTGCTGTGCAAGTTTTTTTCACAGCATTTGGCTGAATCTAGCAAAGCTAATCCTTTTTGGCCTATTGCAGAGTGTGTTAGTCAGTGGAGTAGCCTATCTGTGTTGCAAGATATAACACCTGTGTATAGAATACCAATTTTTTTACTGCACCTAGTGAAGTAAAATCTTTTGGGCATAGCATCATTCTATTAGTCCATCTATACTGACCTCCATCAGGTTGCAAACTGAATATAATTTTTTTCTGCATCTAGCTCTGAAAAAATATTTGGGCTTCTAGCGGTGTGTGGGACTTGGTCTATTAGTCCATCTATACTGACCTCCATCAGGTTGCAAATTAAAAATAATTTTTTTCTGCATCTAGCTCTGAAAAAATATTTGGGCTTCTAGCGGTGTGTGGGACTTGGTCTATTAGTCCATCTATACTGACCTCCATCAGGTTGCAAATTAAAAATAATTTTTTTCTGCATCTAGCTCTGAAAAAATATTTGGGCTTCTAGCAGTGTGTGGGACTTGGTCTATTAGTCCATCTATACTGACCTACATCAGGTTGCAAATTAAAAATATTTTTTTTCTGCATCTAGCTCTGAAAAAATATTTGGGCTTCTAGCGGTGTGTGGGACTTGGTCTATTAGTCCATCTATACTGACCTCCATCAGGTTGCAAATTAAAAATAATTTTTTTCTGCATCTAGCTCTGAAAAAATATTTGGGCTTCTAGCAGTGTGTGGGACTTGGTCTATTAGTCCATCTATACTGACCTCCATCAGGTTGCAAATTAAAAATAATTTTTTTCTGCATCTAGCTCTGAAAAAATATTTGGGCTTCTAGCGGTGTGTGGGACTTGGTCTATTAGTCCATCTATACTGACCTCCATCAGGTTGCAAATTAAAAATAATTTTTTTCTTCATTTATCTCTGAAAAAATATTTGGGCTTCTAGCAGCGTGTGGGACTTGTTCTATTAGTCCATCTATACTGACCTCCATCAGGTTGCAAATTAAAAATAATTTTTTTCTGCATCTAGCTCTGAAAAAATATTTGGGCTTCTAGCAGTGTGTGGGACTTGGTCTATTAGTCCATCTATACTGACCTCCATCAGGTTGCAAATTGAATAAAAAAATTTTCTGCATCTAGCTCTGAAAAAATATTTGGGCTTCTAGCGGTGTGTGGGACTTGGTCTATTAGTCCATCTATACTGACCTCCATCAGGTTGCAAATTAAAAATAATTTTTTTCTTCATTTAGCTCTGAAAAAATATTTGGGCTTCTAGCAGTGTGTGGGACTTGTTCTATTAGTCCTTCTATACTGACCTCCAGCAGGTTGCAAATTGAATATAATTTTTTTCTGCATCTAGCTCTGAAAAAATATTTGGGCTTCTAGCGGTGTGTGGGACTTGGTCTATTAGTCCATCTATACTGACCTCCAGCAGGTTGCAAATTAAAAATAATTTTTTTCTGCATCTAGCTCTGAAAAAATATTTGGGCTTCTAGCGGTGTGTGGGACTTGGTCTATTAGTCCATCTATACTGACCTCCATCAGGTTGCAAATTAAAAATAATTTTTTTCTGCATCTAACCCAGCCAATAGTTTTGGCCTAATACCACAGTTTGGCCACTCAGCTCTGCTCGGTTACCATCCATTGTTTTTTTGTGCAAACAACTCCAGAGTTGTGAATTAGTTAACCACCAAAATGAGTGGAAAAAGGCCTGCTGCTGGTGGAAAGGGGAATAGGCGTGTTGGGAAGGGGAAAAAAGGTTGTGTCCGTGGGGTAGGTGCAGAAGAAAGACCATCTTCCAGCCAAACTAAAATGTCTACTTCTTTTAGCGGACAATGTGATAAGATCCCTTTCTTACGGCCACGCCAATCGCTACAAATTCCAGATGAGGCACAAAAACAGCAGGTGCTTCAACGGATATCAAGTGCTCCTTTAAGTGGGCTCTCCTCCACATCAACTTCAACATCACAAATACTCCAGTCCTCAAAGGTGTCACCCAAATCGCACTTGCTTCCTCACAGCTCCCAAATCTCCAGCTGCCCGTCTGAGTATGAGGTAGAACAGATGGTTGAGTCTGCAGAGCTGTTTACTCATACTATAGCCTGGGAATCAGAGGTCGACTCCAGCGCTTCTGTGAATCCAGACGAGGAAATGATCTGCACTGATGCCCAGAATCTTTATGAGTCGGATCCAGGACCAGACGCAGAAGGTTCTGACCATAATGTAGACCCTCATTCCCAAACTGTAACTCCTGTTGGTGGAGACAATGAGGAAGACGATGATAAGACTCAAATACCTGATTGGAGCGACAACTTTAGTTTTTTGTCAGGGCAGGAACAGGTTGGCTCTGAGGACGACGGGTGTGATAACGCACAGGGTGATGATGATGAGGTCGGAGATCCCACTTACTGTCAACCCACAGTCAGCCAAGAGATGAGGTCAGCAGAGGAGGTGGAGGAAGATGCTAGTGACGACGAGGTCAGGTTGCGCCTTCCTGGACAGAGACGTAGTACTGGAAGCACGTCAACAACTGCATCCTCAAACACAACTCTGCCTCTCACCACAAGTCGTGGTGGCTCTTCAGGTCGCATGGGTGCTAAGCCTTGCATAGCCTGGGCATTTTTTCAGATCGATAAAGATGACCCAACTCGTGTTATCTGTAACATTTGTCAGCAAAAGCTAAGTAGAGGCCAAAAAATACATAGTTTGAGTACTTCATGCATGAACCGGCACATGGACATGAAGCATAAGTTGCAGTGGGAAGCTCAGTGTGCTACAATGCGGTCTAGCCGGCCGGGCCAACCACCGTCTGCCATATCTTGTGCATCCGCGGCCTCTTCATCCTCTGTGACTGGGGGGACAGCAGTCACACCTGTTTTGGGGCGCAGACCTGCCACCTCTTTACCCGCAACAGCCAGCGTGATTGGCAGGTCATCATTTTCTTTGGAGGTGGTAACACCAGCTGGTCTTGAGCGCTGTCCGACATTGATAGCACCACCTTTGGATCAAGGCAACCTAACATGTCCGCCTGCATCTTCCTCACAGACCGGCAGTTTGCCGGGGACACCCTTATCAACCCCGTCTAAGCACAATAGCCAGCCCTCGGTCCCTCAGATGTGGACAAGTAAAAGACCATTTCCTCCTAGCCATGAGAAAGCTAAGAGGTTGAATTTCACCATCTGCAAGCTCTTGGCTACAGAAATGCTGCCTTTCCGCCTGGTGGACACAGAGGATTTTCGAGACCTTATGTCCGTCGCAGTGCCCCAGTACCAGATGCCCAGTCGGCACTACTTCTCAAAGAAAGGTGTGCCTGCGCTCCACCAGCATGTCGCACACAACATCACCGCTTCTTTGAGAAACTCTGTGTGTGACAGGGTGCATTTCACCACAGACACTTGGACGAGTAGGCATGGACAGGGGCGTTACATGTCGCTGACTGGGCACTGGGTAACTATGGTGACAGCAGGACAAGGGGCTGCTGTCCAAGTCTTGCCGTCCCCACGAGTTGTGCGTCAATCCTCTTTATGTCATTTTTCCACCACTGCTTCTGCCTCCTCAACCTCCTCTCGGTCTTCCACCTGCACCCAAAGCCTGTCTGGTCATGCCACAAGCTTTCTAACTGCGCAGAAGGGATCCTGCACACCTCCTTACTATGCTGGCAGTAGGGCTCAACGTCATCAGGCGGTTTTTACATTGAAATGTCTGGGAAATGTGAGTCACACAGCTGAGGAGTTGTGGTCAGCTCTGGAGAACCAATTTCATGAATGGTTGTCTCCACTGGACCTGAAACCAGGGAAGGCCGTGTGCGACAATGCTGCAAACCTGGGTGCGGCCCTTCGCCGGGGCAATGTCACACACGTGCCTTGTATGGCTCACGTGTTGAACCTGGTTGTCCAGCAATTTTTAGCCCACTATCCCAGACTAGATGGCCTTCTGCAGAGGGCACGGTCGCTGTGTGCTCACTTCCGCCGTTCGCATCCCGCAGCTCAGCGACTTACATCTCTACAGAAGTCGTTGGGCCTGCCACTTCACCGGCTAAAATGCGATGTGCCTACCCGGTGGAATTCAACTCTGCACATGTTGCAGCGACTGTGGCAGCACCGACAAGCCCTGGTGCAATACGTTCTGACGTATAGCCTGGGCCAACGAGATTCAGAGGTGGGGCAAATCACGCTGGAGGAGTGGTCTCAGATCAGGGACCTATGCACCCTTCTGCACAGTTTTGAAATGGCGACGAAGATGTTTAGTGCTGACGATGCCATTATCAGCATGACTATTCCGGTGATTTACATGCTGGAGCACATGTTAAACAGAATTCGGAGTCAGGTGGTGGCACAAGAGGAGGTGGAGGAAGTAGAGGAGGAGGAGTTGTATGCGGAAGGGCTAACATCTGCAAGGTCCAGACGGTCGGCAGCACCAAGGCGGCAGGCATGTGAGGGTGGGGGAGATCGTTTTACCAGGGTGCATGGTAGCAGCCAAACTAGTGAGGAAGGTGCAGGAGCCCAGGAAGAAGTGGAGGACGAACTGATGGAAGACTCATCAGATGAGGGAGACCTTGATCACATTTCTGTTGTGCGAGGTTGGGGGGAGAGGACAGAGGAAGGAAGCATGATTGTTACCTCGCCACCAACACAACAGGGACTTGGTGCTCCTGGATGCGCAACACACATGAGTGCCTTCTTGCTGCACTACCTGCAACATGACCCTCGAATTGTGAGAATTAGAAATAATCCTGACTACTGGGTTGCCACACTGTTAGATCCCCGGTACAAAAGTAAATTTGCAGAAATTATTCCTGCCATAGAAAGGGATGCACGCATGCAGGAGTATCAGCAGAGACTGTTGCAGAATCTTACATGTGCTTTTCCACAAAATACCAGTGGTGCACGTAGTGAATCTCACAGTTCCAACTTGCCAACCGTGGGACCGTCAAGTGTTCAGCACTCAAACCGTGACAGAACCACAGTATCTGCTGGTAACATCAATTTTGCGGAATCATTTCACCACTTTTTTAGCCCATCCTTTGCAAGGCCACAGGAGACAAGAAGTCTGACACATAGTCAACGCCTAGAGACGATGGTACAGGAGTATCTCCAAGTAAACATTGAAGCCACGACTGTGTCACTGGACCCTTGCTCTTTTTGGGCTTCCAATCTGGATAAATGGCCGGAGCTAGCCACTTACGCCTTGGAGATCTTGTCATGCCCCGCAGCCAGCGTTCTGTCTGAACGTGTGTTCAGCGCTGCTGGTGGTGTGCTGACAGATAAGCGCACGCGGCTCTCCACTGATAATGTAGACAGACTCACGTTCATAAAGATGAACAAATCATGGATCCGAAACGACTTTTCTACCCCTGTGTCATCCTGGGGAGAGTAAAAGCTTGATGATTGGTTAAAATCACCCTACCAACCGTTTTAAGCTTTCAAATTACTAATCATGTTTATCTGTATCTTGACTGGAAAATAATTTGGGCTTTGTAGCAGTGTGCAGCACTGATCCTATTAGGCCATCTATACTAAAGCTTCACCAGATTTAAAATTAAAAATAATTTTTAGCTGCATCTAGCCCGGAAAATAATTTTGGGGCTCCGAGATGCGCAAGGCACATAAGTGCCTTCTTGCTGCACTACCTGCAGCATGACCCTCATATTGTCAGAATTCGAAGTAATCATGACTACTGGGTTGCCACACTCTTAGATCCCCCAAACTTTTCGATCAACCTTTTCATTTTAATAAAGACCAAAAAAATGGTCATTTTTGAAATTATAAGCATTAGCAGGTTGTTAGAAACTGAAATCAAACAGTTTTCAACTCAAAACTTTATTCTAGGTGATGTTACATTTTCACATAGGACCCCTTGTTCGAAAGGAGCTTCTGAACTCTCTCGTCCATTGAATTTGTCAGGTTTTGGATGGTTTCTGCTTCAATTGTTTTGCATGAGGACAGAATACCCTCCCAGAGCTGTTGCTTAGATGTGAACTGCCTCCCGCCATCATAGACACTCCTTTTAATGATGCTCCAAAGGTTCTGAATGGGGTAGAGGTCAGGGGAGCATGGGGGTCACACCATAAGTTTGTCCCCTTTTATGCCCATATCAGCCAGAGATGCAGATGTTTTATGTGCAGCATGAGATGGTGCATTATCATGCAGAAAAATGATCTTGCTGTGAAATACACGGTTCTTCTTCTTGAACCATGGCAGGAAGTGCTGTTTGAGAAAATCCACATACATTATGGAGTTCATCTTTAGCGCCTTCAGGGATCCTAAAGGGGCCGACAATCTCTCTCCCCATGATTCCAGCCCAAAACATTACTCCACCTCCTCCTTGTTGGCGCTGTAGCCGTGTTTGCGTGGGGTGTCCATCAACCAGCCATCCTCCACTCCATCCATCTGGACCATCGAGCGCTGCACGGCACTCATCCGTGAACAAAACAGTTTTGAAATCAGTCTTCATGTAATGTTTGGCCCACTGGAGCCGTTTCTGCTTGTGTGAAGTGGATAGAGGAGGTCGACAGGATGGCGCATGCACAGCTGCAAACCTCTGAAGGACCCTGCATCTTGTTGTTCGGGGGACGTTGGAGGCACAAGCAGCTTCAAAAACTTGTCTGCTGCTATGACAAGGCTTTTTTGCCGCTGCTCTTTCAACCTGACGTAATTGCCTGTAGGAAAGAGTCCTCAATTTGCCCTTATCAGCACGCACACGTGTGTACTGTGAATCAGCTACATACTTCTTGATTGCCAGGACACTTCATCCTGATCATCGCACAATGTTGATTGTAGTCATGCCTTGACCTAAACACTCCACAATTTGTTGCTTCTCAGCAGCCGACACATCCTTTTTCTTTCCCATTTTGGCAGAAAATGTAGGCTGCTTAATAATGTGAGAGAGCCTTCTTAAGTAGTCTTGCCTTTCATTGGACACACCTGCCAAACTAATTAGCACAGGTGTCTGCAATTGCTTACAGTGATATAAAGAGCCCTGACACACATCACCATCAATGAGTTTAACTGACAAACAAACAAATTCTTCCCTTATCACTCCTAAACACTTTTTGTATAATAATTTGGAACGCAGTGTACATGTGCTTTTCCACAAAACACCAGTGGTTCACGTAGTGAATCTTACAGTTCTAACTTGCCAACCGTGGTCTGTATGGAGTTGTTCAATAAAGGGCCCAAAATTAAGATAACATAGATGGGAGAGGTCTCTATGAATAGGAATTCCTAAGTATTTGATACCCTGTGAGGGCCAGGCAAAGGGAAAGTTGGACTGGATGGAATCCTATATGGATTTGGGGAGGGAGACATCGAGGGCCTCAGACTTCGCTGCATTGATTTTAAAATTTTACCATGTAACAAAGTGATCTATTTCAGCCATAACAGCATGGATGGATATATGTGATTGAGTGATATATACTAGGACATCATCAGCAAATAGAGAGCACTTGTACTCGGTGCCTCCCACCTCAATCCACCTAATATTGGGGTTATGGCGAATTGATGAGAGCAGGTGCTCCGTCACTAGGATGTATAAGAGAGGGGACAGAGGACATCACTGCCTTGTCCCATTGGTGATTGTGAAAGGTGATGAAAATGTTCTGACGCACCCCTTGGGCCTTGGGACACCCGGAGCCGGACCCTTTTTGGTGGATGCTGGTGGTTGTAGTCTTCGTGGCGGCGACCCAGTTCCGTGGCTCAGGGCGGTCAAACCAGTGGCGGAACTATTTATGTGGTTTTGATGTTTAAATGTCCGACTACGCCACCCGTGGATTGCGGTCAGAGTGAACCGCCGCTACAGGGCAGACCACTAAGGCTGGTGTTGTGGGTGCAGCAGAGCGTAGCATAACTCCCCACGGGAGGAGTATAGCCTCAGGGCAGTGTATGCGGAGGATGGGGGTGATGGTGCAGAGCAGCAGCAGTAACGACACGGAGTCAGTGATGCAGTTCAGGGCCTTTACTCACAGTTCTTATTATCCAGACCACGTCTGCAGGTAACGGCTGCCCACGTCGTACTGTGCTCACCAGGTGAGGGGCTCAGACAACTCCCAGATAACTTTGGAGCACTTCACAGGACCCCCTTTGTGTGTCCTTTGTCTGGCCTTTCTTACCAACACTTCTGTCCGGCTGCCTCGGGCCTCCTCTTGGTAAACTTGGCGCCAGTTTCCCTGACCCTATGTGGTGCCTTCCTAGCGGGTGTAGCGAGGGGCTGCGCCACATAAAATGTCAGAGCCTCCTGTTTCTAGCTGAGGGTCGTTTCCTGCCTCCACTAGTTCGGGGACCGGTCTCCCCCTTTGGCCTGACCCCTCCACGCAGGTGGATTCGGGCGTGCGGTGGCGACTCGCCCGTCCGTACCCCTGGGATCCCTTCATTCCTCGTTCCTGGAGCCTTCTCCGCTCCTCTTCCTTCCTTCTCCCTCTTCCAGGCCTGGGCCTCTGTTACTAGGCCCGCCTCCAGAGCAGAGCTCATGCAGAGCCCCTGCTCCCTGCCACTTCTGCTCAGACTTCTCTGCACTGAACTAAGATGGTGCCCACCTTTTATACTCCCTTCTCAATGCACCCAGGAACTGCTTCCTCCCTGCTCCTGCACTACAGGGTTCCCCTTCCTCAGTGTTCCCTCCCCCCACTCCAGCCAGGGACAGGGACTGTCGTGCCCATCTCAGGGGCATATTGGTCGCCCTGCCCCACGGCAATGTGGTGTAATGCATGCAGGTGTCGGGTCCTGATCCACACTCCATCCTTACCTGAGAGTGAGATATCACACCTCTGGGTGAGGTGCAATACGTCTTTAGCAACCGAGCCCTCAGGGTGCTACAGTTCCATTTATCTTCAGCCTAGGTGACGTATTGCGATACAGGGCCGTGATTTTGGCTATAAAAGGGTCCCCTAGACCCCTACCCCAAGCTTTTTAAGAGAATCATATATGGCGTGCCAGGAGACTCTATGGAATGCTTTCTCAGCATCCAACGAGAGTATCTAATTACAAATTTTTAACTGCATCTAGCCCAGGAAATACTTTGTGCCTAGTAGCAGTGTCTGCTAGTAAGCGGATTATCCCGGCTGTTAAGCAAGCTGCACCACCTGTAGTTTAGACACTTAATTTTTTCAAAGGAAATGCTTCGGGACCATGGGATACTTAGTGAAGAGCATCAGGAGGCACCCCAAGGCATAGGGGCTGGGACTGGCAGTAGGATGCCTTGCGGTGGACAGCCGAGCTCGATCCTTATAAAAGCTTTTTAACTGCAGCAGCTTTAGTGGACGCTACTGGAGCTGGAATTACCGCGGCTGCTGGCATGAGACTTGCCCTCCAATAGATCCTTGTAAATGGATTTAAAGTGTATTCATTCAAATTAGAGAGACAATTTAAATTAAAAAGCTTAGAGCTGCCTCCACCACAAGGGGGCTCGCTCGACCCACCAGCGGACAGGCACCAGTATTGGGAGAGGGGGGCTGGCCGTCAGGGTTCACCGCGGCTCTGGCACAAACCCGGCGACACGGAGGTGGCACGGGCAGGAGCGGACTGGCCGTGTCGGCTTCTCACTTTTTGGATTTTAGAAGGGCATGACATGCCTATATCTGTGTCTCCCCCTCCTTTTACTCCTCCACCTCTTTTATTTTCGCATGACTATATGTACTTGTCACTTTTCCATGTGTTAGTTATGTCTTCTGAGCAGTTTGTCAGCTTTTGGACACCTTTGAAGGTGTTTTCTATGTGTTTCTATGTGTTTTTGTTTGCCTGCCATTGGTTTTAACGGTGTTCGAAGGTGTTCGACGAACAGTTCGACGAACAGTTCGGCGAACACACGGGTGTTCGACGAACCGAACCGAACTCGAACACTACGGGGGTGGCTCAACACTAAAGAGGAGTCCAGTGGATAGAATCCCCTTATATTACCCTTACCACGGACGCAAGCCAGTGGGGTTGGGGGGCCCACGTAGAGGGCAGATACATACAGGGGGCTTGGTCTCAGGAAATCAGACACCGGTCCTCAAATTACAGAGAGCTAAGAGCAGTTTGGGAGTCCCTACAGAGGTGTCAGTCACTACTAGCAGGCAATCACGTAAGGGTTCTCTCGGACAATTCCACCACGGTAGCCTTCCTTCAACATCAGGGAGGACCAAAACATACATGGCTCCAGGCGATAGCAGAGGAAATTTTCGCTTGGGCAGAAAAGACGGTTTCCTCCATCTCAGCTCTTCATCTCAGGGGCTCCCAAAATCAAGTGGCAGACTTCCTGAGCAGGGAAAGGATAGACCCATCAGAGTGGGAACTTCACCAAGAAGTTTTTCTTCAATTAATAAAAAGATGGGGGACCCCTTCAATAGACCTTTTTGCCTCAAGGAAAAATGCGAAAACCCAAAAATTATTTTCCAGGTACCCGAAGGACAATCCAGCGGGGGTCGACGCGTTGTCCCAGACCTGGGATATGCCACTAGCTTACGCCTTCCCTCCCATACCCTTAATACCAAGGATGCTACGGAAGATTCGGGAGGACGGGGCCACAGTGATCGCAGTGGTTCCCTTCTGGCCAAAAAGAAGCTGGTTTCCCCTCTTGATGCGGATGACAGCAGAAGATCACTTCCCTCCCCCGCTGCGACACGACCTTCTGTCTCAGGGACCTCTGAAGCATCCTGCGGTGGAGTGGCTTCAGCTGTCGGCCTGGATCCTGAAAGGTTGATCTTGAGGTCCAGGGGCCTCTCTGATAGGGTCATCACAACCCTTCAGGCAAGTAGGAAACCAGTGACAACGGCCATTTATTCAAAAGTATGGAAGAAGTTCTGTTCGATATATGGGAACACATTAATAGAGGCTCAGGCCCCACCAGTTCCAGAAGTCTTAGAATTTCTCCAGGCAGGGTATGACAAGGGACTAAGCCTCAGCACGCTTAGAGTCCAGATTTCAGCCTTAAGTTCATACTTAGACTATCCGTTGGCTAAACATCTGTGGGTGTCCAGATTCTCGAAAGCAGTGGGTAGATTGAGGCCCTTTATAAGGGAAAGGGTGGCTCCGTGGGACTTAAATTTAGTGCTAAACGCCCTATGTAAAAGCCCCTTTGAACCCCTGCAGGATATTAGTATCAAGTCACTGTCAATTAAAACCGTGTTCTTGGTGGCCATAACTTCGGCTAGGCGACTGGGCGAAATTCAAGCCCTCTCGGTAGTATTCCCTTATATGCAGATTTTGGACGACCGCCTAATGCTTAGACTAGATCCTTCTTTTTTACCCAAGGTGGTGTCGGACTCCAACCTGAATAGGGAGATCATTTTGCCCGCCTTCTGCGATCAGCCAGGAAACCCAGGAGAACAGAACTTCCACTCGGTGGATGTCAGGCAATCGGTTCTCCCCTATCTAGTCGCCTTAAAAGAATGGAAGAAAGACTCTAGTTTGTCCAGTTATGGGGGAAGAACAAAGGAAAGACTGCATCAAAATTGACTTTGGTCAGATGGATCAAAGCGGCCATTTCCCATGCTTATGTTTCTAGAGGGATGTTAGAGCCAGAAGGCATAAGGGCCCACTCCACCAGATCCATTTCCACCTCATGGGCAGAGAGAGCAGGAGCCTCCTCAGATCAGATATGTAATGCAGCAACCTGGTCAGGGTTGAATACATTTTGTAAGCATTATAGACTAAATTTGTTGTCCAATCAGCAGACAGCCTTTGGGAGGAAAGTACTCCAGGCTGTAGTCCCTCCCTAGGACCATTTAGTTGGTATTTCTCCTGGTGTGCTGTCAGGAGGGACGTCCTGGAAAAAGGGAATTAGTCCTACCGGTAATTGGGTTTCCAGGAGTCCCGCCTGACAGCACCCTTATATTCCCTCCCCCTTTTTGAATAACCAGAGCATGTGAGCATTTAACATGTATCGGTAGTTTCAATAAAATTGTGTTGCATCCATCCTGGTGTGGTACTTGGGAAAAACACTGGCGATGGAGGGTGGGGAGGGGCCGTTTAACCTCTCGTGTGTTCCTGCCCCTAGTCGGACATGAAGGACTACCTCCTGGTGTGCTGTCAGGCTGGACTCCTGGAAACCCAATTACCGGTAGGACTAATTCCCTTTTTCTTGGGTTTGCTTTGAAGTTAGTGACCGCTCTGAGCTGGTGCTGGGTAGAACAGACAGGTAGTTAGCAGCTAACTGCCTGATAGTTTTTAAGCTCATAGTAAAAAACAAAATCCTGGATAACCTCTTTAACTACGTAAACACGAGGGTATTGAGAAGAGCCGGGTTACCTTCAGAATTGGATCATTCAATATGACAGGCCACCTCTGGGCTGATTGCTGGCTGGTGTAGTTAGGGTGTGAAGTGACTAATATCTATGAACCTTCCCATCCTGATAATATCAGTTTGTCAGTTTGCTGCTGTCATTTCTACATTGGTTGGTTAGGTAAAATGAGAAAAGCCCATGTTATTTTTGCTTTCTAACTATTCATTTATGCAGAATCGAGCAGTCTGTATCCATAAGGCCACGGCCCCACTATCAGTATTTGGTCAGTATTTTTTCTCAGGAGTGGGAGCCAAAACCAGGTGAGGAACAATCAGAGAAAAGGTATAATAGAAACACCTCACCAATTCTGCATTTATCACCCACTCCTGGTTTTGGCTCCCACTCCTGAGAAAAAATGCTGACAAAATACTAATAGTGGGGACGTGGCCTTAAACTGGGGCCATTTAATTTTTGCCATCTTGAGCCCCTGGATACATTTTCAAGCTAACACAGGATAGTAGGCTGACATGTGAAACAACCTAATTTATTTACTCTTTTTATGTGGGTCCACACATTTTCATAACCAGTCAATGCAAAACCAGCACCAGAAAACTGATCCTCTCGGGATGGGAAGGTCCTTAGATTGTGATTACTTCCTAATCTATAAATAATGGCTTCCAGCTGTCCCAATTCTACTGCATTAGTCAGTGAAATAATAGTGAGTGGGTTGTCAATTTTTGAGGTGCCAAAACAAATCTGGCTGACCCTAACACCCAGCGAGAATAGTTTAAAGGTGTCTGTCAGATACCTCCATTACTAATGCTATAGTAAAGTGTTACAAAAAACAAAAATACTTTATTAAAAAAGAAAACCACTGCCCTACACCATCCCCATTTGATCATTTTATTAACCAACTGGATCCCATGTTGGTCCAATGTAGTCCATCAAATCCAATGTAGTCCATATAGTGATAAGAACAATGAAAGAAATCTCTGATATTTATTTTCACATGCTTTATCTTAATGTACACAGCGCTGTCCTTCTTTTGTTGCAGATATTAGCCTTTATTATTTCTATAGTGAATGGATGGTGGGCCCCAAGATTGATGTTTTCTGGTGGGCCCTGTGTTCTCCAGTCCTACACTGGCGATATTATACCAGGAAGCATAATCTCTTTCTAATTTTTCAAGTGTCTCAGCACCACCTCTCACCCCATGATACAAAAGTGCTTATTAGCCCCTATAAATAAAATAAGCCATGGTAAAATGAAAAAGGATGTCTGAATTCAGTCTTAGGTGCTAAGCAAACATAGTTATAGGTCGTCTATGGGAGGCATTTCACAGAGTCTTCTTTGGCAGGCACATTTGGATCATATCTGAAAGAGGAAAGAAGCTTAAAGGGATTGTGCGATCCAAATTGATAAGTCTGCAGTCGCTCTGTGGGACTGCAGACTTATAAATCCCCCCAGGACACGCACTGTGCGCTGTGGGGAGTCACCGGTTTCTAAGCCAGGACCGGAGGGTATATATGAGTTATACATACTCCTAGACAATGGATGCACCCTCGTTCCATACATTGGTATTGAGCGAGGCCTCGCCCCGACTAGTGACGTGTCCATCCATTGGGTGTGACAGACTAGAGGGCGCAGCCTCGCTCCATACAAGAGTATGGAGGGAGGTCGCGCCCACTGGATGGGCTCTTGTCGGGAGCATGTATAACGTATACATACCCTCCAGTCCCAGCTCAGAAACCCGCATTGCGTGTGATGGTGGGATTCATAAGTCTGCAGTCACACACCCTTTAACTTGTTGCTTTTAGGTTCTGCTAACAGAACCAACCAACTGCCCTAAAGGCCACGGCTCCACTATCAGTATTTGGTCAGTATTTTTTCTCAGAAGTGGGAGCCAAAACCACCCATGGGATTTTGGATTTCTATAGCAATAACAGGTAAATCTGTTGTTCTACTTATTAAAAAATTTGCAAGAAATCAGTACCTGCCTCTGCTTACAGTATGCTGACTGGTTTACTTCTGCTTCCCTTGATTTTCTCATTTTAGCTTGTCCCTTTATCTGTATGACACTTTTTGATATCTCTATTTCAGTCCTGTTATAAAAAAATCTATTTTTATGAACTGTTTTTTGATATTCAAAAGCAAATATTATTACATTTAAGTGATCCAGATTTAGTTACATTGTTTGTTAAAAACTTATCACTTACAGTTGCATTACCCAAAACTTTCCACCAGAGGTCACTGTTTTGGTTTCTTCATAATAGAAAGATTCAAACAATTTTACTATATGGATAATAAAGAGTAATGAAGAGTAATAGTACAATATGATGCTTCACAGTGTGATAATAAAATGTTGATCAATCCCACATTATACTTACAACCAAAAGCTACGCACTTACCTAAACTAGCCTAGAGGTATTATATACTGTGTATTTCAGGACGGACACAGAGAAGGGCCACCGTGCAAGTGCAGTATTAGTGCCCTTTACAGTTCAATAATGTGTCTGGTAGAAAAACTGCTTGCTGAGGTGGATGTTGGCCTTCTTACCTCTTGGGCCCCTGGATACTTTGCATGAATGGTTTGTCTGTCCCTAATATTTATTATTAATAATAATAATAATAATAATAATAATAAGTATGTTAATTTCTGGTCAGAAAATAAAAGACAAATTACATTATCTTGTAACAGTTTGCTCTAGTGTAAATAATTTTGGAAACCCGACATCTTACGCAGCGACTTTAGCTGTAACAGTCAAAGATTGTTCTATTCTGCTAATATATTACAGCATAATGCAGGTGAGTGAGGTCGCCTGAGACAAACAAGTGGCATAAAGTGCATCGCCCCACTATCAGTATTTTGTCAGTATTCGGTCAGTATTTTTTCTCAGGAGTGGGAGACAAAACCAGGAGTGGGTGATAAATGCAGAATTGGTGACTTGTTTCTATTATACCTTTTCTCTGATTGTTCCTCATCTGGTTTTGGCTTCCACTCCTGGGAAAAAATACTGACCGAATACTGACCAAATACTGATAATCCCTCTGCATTGCGGCCAGCTGTCAGTCAGGGCTGGGGGCGCGGTTACAGTGGCTGGTCAGAGCCGTGACTGAAACCGTGGCGCCCCCGCCACCATGACTGAAACCGAATGCTGGCGGGGAGAATAAAGTTAATTTCTCCGCGCTACATTTGGCTGCGTGCAGGCGCCGGGCAGCATAATAATGCTGTTAACCTTCAGATTAACCACATATCTGCAGGTTAATAGCGTTATTTCTGGTGACAGGTTCCCTATAATGTTTTTTTTTTACTGAATAATTGGGTAGGCTGCGGAGAGACATTTGAGGTTTCTTCATCAGGCTTTTATGGAATATTCTAATAAAGAGGAGTTTTATACTAAGAACTTTTATGCTGGATCTAATACCTTGTCTTTTTCAGTATTCGTGAGAGCCCTTGATCTGTGACACCAGTATAGGTGAGCTGAATTAAAGGGAAACATGAGTGAAACCTGTCAAGCGCTGTGAGAAGCAACCGGGGGCACAGCGGGACTAGTCTTGTCTCTGGCTATGGTTTCCTGCTGGACCTTTTAAAGTATATTTTATCTGAAACGCTGCAGCATTTCAGAGAGAAATATACTTGCTGGCAATCATGCAGCCAGGCTCCTAGCCATGCTTCCCATGGTCTGGGCATCATTAATCGTGATAGGTTCCCTTTAAACTTCCTGTGCTTTCTTCATCAGGCATGTTGCAAAATAATAACTAAAAACTGGATTGTGTCCAAACAGGAAGAAGCACAAAGTTACCTCCCTAACACATAAAAGAAAATGTTCATATTGCAAAGTTAGAGCTACACGGGAGGTGTAAAATACAGATAATGAACCAGATGAAGTAATTAAGAAATTGAAACTAGTTTGGAGATGGGGTGTTCACAATAAACATCTTTGTGAGTTTCCTGTAAAAGTATTCTGAATGTTTTGCAGGGGTTTGATAATGGGTGAATGCCTTTCCATATAAATATTTTTCTGATCTGTATGTGATCTGAAGTTCCCTGTGCACAATACCATGCTGGGGTTCCTTATTCTATAACGGGTGGACAGCTACAAGAATATGCTCCTCGGTTCATCAAAGAGGTTATGCCAGAATACTTTAATATAGAAAAAACGGCACAAAAAAATGATTTTCTTCATAGCATTTTTATTAAAAAAAATTTTTGTATTTGCAAGCACTTTCAACTTGAATTCATTATAATCTCCACTGTGAACAATGTATCACAGCGTATTCAGACTGCACTGCGGGCATATCCAAGCTTCCAAGCTGCAGGTAGATCTTTGGTGCGGGCTGTCTATGCCATTCAAGCGCTACGATGAAAGGAACAGGAGGGCAGAGACACTGACCAGCGGATACAGAAGCACACCTGCCGCAACGTTTCAGGGACCTCGAACCTTTCCCAAGCCTGCAATCTTCATTCATCTTTGTATCAATGCACACCACGTGACCCAGAACCAATCCTGCCACCAGGTATTGAAACATATAAAAACAATTTACATACAAATCACTTGTAGAAAGGTATCCATACTTTCACCATGTCATGATTGCATTAAGAAAAAGCAGATGTTAAAATGCATTACTTAACATCATATCATTAACTTTTACAAAAATACATCAAAGTTACATTTTTCATTTAGGAAAAACTGTAGCAAGAGGATACATCCAATAAACCTCTCTTTGTAATAATCTCTTTTTATCTGATTTGCATCCATGGAGAATACCTCCTCTATCACCATCCACCTTAATTCAGAAATCCAATGCTTATTTGCCCAAAAATGTCTTGCCACTGTCGCCTCTCCAAATGTTTTATTTTCTGTAGCTTTTACTTTACCATCCTCCTTATTTTTAATACTCCATTTCTTCTGTTTATCACAATAAACTCTAATGGCGGAGCGATGCTCAGTGAGCTGTATTGTTATACTATGGGATGTTTGTCCCACTTATCCAAGCCCACGTGGGCATTTTAAAAGAAATAGATAAATAAGTAAATAGTAATAGTACATGTAAGTAACATGCGGTACTTAGTCATAAAAGCGTAAAAGCCATCCCACTGCGACAAGGTGCACCCAATCGGGACGGTTCTATTCTGTCTCAGTTTTGGCTAATGTAACTGTAAATGATAAGCTTGTATGATCACCTTTCATTATGTCAATCGACCTGGAAATTGGACTGGTGGAAGCTACATGGAAGGATTAGTGACTAGGTCTTGAAAATGAACCGAAGTGAATAGAAAGTGTCCACCCTCCTATTGAGTAAAGATTGTGGCATGATGCTTTAAAGGTTGAACCTAAATGTTATACATAGACCTAACCTAAAAGTTGTACGTACACTACTTATTGATGAAAAATCTGTAAAGCAGATTAAAACCAAATGGTTGGTTCTACCCTCGAATAACTCATAGGCTTGTAGGCTATGGTGGGAAGTAATCCTTGACTGATCTACAATAGCAGTATAGGATGGCAAAACCGGCAGTTGCTTCTTAAATGAAATCTGTCAAAAGGATCAACCCCCCTAAGCCGTCTGTATGGGCATGTAGGTCGTGAAAAGTTGGATAAACTAGTACTGTGATATCTGCGATCCGATGTCTTATTGCAGAGAAATCGAATTTTTTCATGTAAATGACCTGGTAAGATCTCGGACAAGACAGATCTTCCCAAGAGTCTGCTTCAAGGGCTTATTTTGATGCTTATCGACGCTTTTGTCTGTAAATTTGTCCCCTCACTGCATGTGTGATGTCAGGCTTTGTTCATCAATGCTCGGGTAAGGGCAGATAGCCACTGTTTTGGCTTCCGCACAGAAGAACAATTTGAAGCCAGTGCCCATAGAAGAGCACAACACTGCGCAGAAGGGAGGACGTGCCCATGTAGATTGTTATGCACACGCCCGGACTGACTGGCGTGTGCGGGTGTTGTGGTTCCACTGGACCGTGCCGGAGAGTGAATGCCTGGAGGGGCTTAACTAGGTATTCACCCGATCCGACCAGGGTCGCACGACGGCATACGACGCCAGTGCACCAAGGAGGAACCGAGCAGAGGGACCAGGTGCTACTCCAGGACAGACCCCGGACACGGCTGTTGACCCACACAGGGGAATACAGGAACAGACTGGTAGGCTGGCACACAGACTGGTGGGTATAGGCAGGCACGACTGGTATGCAGGCAGGCGGGTATGCAGGCAGGGGGGTACAGGCAAGCACAGCTAGAGTGCAGACAGGGAGGCACTAGCAGGTAGGAACACAGGCGGGATAGGACCCAGTACACACTGGGACTCAGGAACAATACAGGCAGAGGGGTACAGGCAAGCACAGCTAGAGTGCAGACAGGGAGGCACTAGCAGGTAGGGACACTGGCGGGATAGGACCCAGTACACACTGGGACTCAGGAACAGAACCACAGATGTGGCGGACAAACACAGCAGAGTGAGGCCGCCCAGAGAGGTGAGCGAGAACAGGGCAGGACAAGGCCGCCTGGAGCGGTGAGCAAGAGTAGAGCAGGACAAGGCCGCCAGGAGCGGTGAACAAAGGATCAGAGCTGAGCGAGACTGCAGGAGCAGTGAGCAAGAGTAAAGCAGGACGAGGCCGCCTGGAGCGGTGAGCAAGAGTCAGAGCAGGCTAGAACCGCCGGAGCGGTGAGCAAAGGAGTCAGAGCAGGCTAGAACCGCCGGAGCAGTGAGCAAAGGAGTCAGAGCAGGCAAGGCTGAGTAGGGGGGACAGGGCTCTGTTCACACGGAACAGACAGGAAGGGAAAGGCAGAGCCAGACACCCACAGGGTACTTGCAGTGAAGTAGCGAGTGGACCACAAACTCACAAACGGGAGTACAGAGACAACAGGCAGGAGTTAGGTACGAGTTCAGACTCTGCAGAAAAAGGAAAGGAACGGACATAGAGAAAAGACAGATGAAAGATAGGAGAGAGTACAGACTGGAACTGAGTGTACGGACGAGACCGACACTGCAGCGGGACACAGGAGCGGGTCTGGGAATACGGCCCCCAGAGAGGCGGGACGAACAGGCAAGGAGCGTGTTCAGACAGGACAGACAAGATACAGGAGCAGGTCTGGGTAATCGGCCCCCAGAGAGGTGGGACGAACAGGCAAGGAGCGTGTTCAGACAGGACAGACAAGATACAGGAACGGATCTAGGTAATCGGCCCCTAGAAGGCGGGAGGAACAGGCGAGGAGCGTGTTCAGACAGGCCTGTAAATACAGCCTCCAGGAAAGGCAGCAGGCAAGAGTACACAGACAGGACTCAGTTCAGACACGGGAACTGATACCGCAAGGCAGGAGACAAAGACAGGACTCAGCTCAGACACGGGAACTGATACCGCAAGGCAGGAGACATAGACAGGACTCAGTTCAGACACGGGAACTGATACCGCAAGGCAGGAGACATAGACAGGACTCAGTTCAGACACGGGAACTGATACCGCAAGACAGGAGACAAAGAACGGGACCTGGCACCTTCAGAGTGAAAGCACACACTGAATGAAACACTATGCTCAGGCAGGAATAGATGGGAGCAGCTGAGCTATATACCAGGTGACAGACAGCAATAGGCTGAGGACGCACAAGGGGTGTGACCCACAGCAGGTACAAAAAGCAGGAAGTGATCGGGCGCCGCCCTTAAGCAGCAGAAACAGACACAAACAGACAGCATGGAGGGAAGCCAGAGAGACATTCTGGACTGGAGATCAAGTGCGCGCTCTTGCACAGTGGGAGATGGACCACCATGCAAGGACGCCGCCAGGTATGTTACATAGATGACCAGCATTTGGTCAGTATCCGGTCAGTATTTTTTCTCAGGAGTGGGAGCCAAAACCAGGTGAGGAACAATCAGAGAAAATGTATAATAGAAACAAGTCACCAATTCTGCATTTATCACCCACTCCTGGTTTTGTCTCCCACTCCTGAGAATAAATACTGACTGAATACTGACCAAATACTGATAGTGGGGCCGTGGCCTAAGAAACAACTGCAGAACATGATGGCAAAAGGGATGACTACTTTAATTTCTCATACAACATTATATGCTTGATGATAAGATCTGTGTCCCGCCCAGAGATCTTAACACCTCATTTACATAGTAAGAAAACCATTCATTTCTCTGCAATAAATCATCAGACTGCAGATATCAAGGTATCAGTTTACTCAACTGTCTATGACCTCTATGACCAAATAGACGTCTTAGGAGGGCTGATTCTACTGGCATATTCCCTTTTACCAGGAACCCTTTAGCTATCAAAATAAATAAACTCCAGACAGATCTCCGATCCTTCATGCTCTAGATCTGGTGATGTCACATGAACTCACAGATGTGTTCATAACCTTTGAATCTCTTATCCTAAATTTTACAAAGTAAAGTACTTGTTCACACTTTTTATATGTGTTTTCGAAATGAAATTGGTTGGCTTATTGCAGAATTTTTCATTGTTTATTATGTTACCCACTAATGATAAAATTATATTCGTATTTGTTATTATATTTGTTATGTTTGCTTATATATAAGACGTAAGAACTTTCTGCCCTTATCAACAGTGGTCATCAGCAATGGATTTTGGGAATCTTGGCTCTTCTTGCTGAAACATGCCTCTCCTGTGCCGAGATATGTGTGATGTGACTATATAGTGCAATGAGCTATCTTGTAAGGTATCCATTTCTAAGGTCATGACTGCCTACATGCTTTTCTAGTATACTCATTGTAAGAACTACCATGATTGGTAGGATCATCTTTGAAAAAGCACTCTCTGTTTACACTACTGATAAGTAACCTTGATTAACCTATGACAGGTTGCAAAAGTTTCTGCTACTGTCCCATTCATCTGAATGGTACTCGCAGAATTGCATGTGTTTTAGGTGAATGGGGTTGAATGTCATTCTCAGAAATTTCTGCAGTGAAACCTGTATGTAACTCCACCCTGTCTGTAGACATGTGAGTTCTGGCTTCCATGTGTAAACCTAAGATTTTTTCAAAATCTGTAGAGTAGCGGTGCACTACTTGCAGTGAGGTACCATATGCAGCCTGTAATGCCTTCTGTGCCGCCCCAACCATCAGGATACAGACTAAGTCTACTATGTCTGAGTGTCCGCTTCCAGTAGGCGTACACGCCCAAAAATGATGCACGGCTCAGCGCAAATTCACTCTACTGGCACCATTATAGTCTATGGACCCATCTCTGGGAAATTGATTTCCAAATGAAAATTGGAACTCTGGGACCTGGTGGAGTGTGTCAATGACTGCCTTCTGGACATCTGTCAATTCAGCAGTCTTCCCCATGATTGTGGAGCCTACTAAAACAGACTAAGGGATCTTTTTAAAAGCTTAGGAAGCCTTTGCCGGTGTTTTTGTTAATTATTTTGATTTACTGAGATAATGACTTTTGTGCTTTCATTGGCTATAAGCCATAATCATCAACACTAACAGAAATAAACACTTGAAATAGATCACTCTGTTTGTAATGACTCTATATAATATGAGTTTCACTTTTTGTATTGAAGAACTGAAATAAATTAACTTTTTGATGATATTCTAATTTAGTGAGATGCACCTGTATATATACACTGCTCAAAAAATAAAGGAAACACTGAAATAACACATCCTAGATCTGAATGAATGAAATATTCTCATTGAATACTTTGTTCTGAACAAAGTTGAATGTGCTGACAACAAAATCACACAAAAATCATCAATGGAAATCAAATTTATTAACCAATGGAGGCCTGGATTTGGAGTCACCCCCAAAATTAAAGTGGAAAAGCACACTACAGGCTGATCCAACTTTGACGTAATGTCCTTAAAACAAGTCAAAATGAGGCTCAGTATTGTGTGTGGCCTCCACGTGCCTGTATGACCTCCTTACAATGCCTGGGCATGCTCCTGATGAGGTTGTGGATGGTCTCCTGTGGGATCTCCTCCCAGACCTGAACTAAAGCATCCGCCAACTCCTGGACAGTCTGTGGTGCAACGTGACATTGGTGGATGGAGCGAGACATGATGTCCCAGATGTGCTCAATCGGATTCAGGTCTGGGGAACGGACGGGCCAGTCCATAGATTCAATGCCTTCATCTTGCAGAAACTGCTGACACACTCCAGCCACATGAGGTCTGGCATTGTCCTGCATTAGGAGGAACCCAGGGCCAACCGCACCAGCATATGGTCTCACAAGGATCTGAGGATCTCATCTCGGTACCTAATGGCAGTCAGGCTACCTCTGGCGAGCACATGGAGGGTTGTGCGGCCCTCTAAAGAAATGCCACCCCACACCATTACTGACCCACTGCCAAACTGGTCATGCTGAAGGATGTTGCAGGCAGCAGATCGCTCTCCACGGCGTCTCCAGACTCTGTCACGTCTGTCACATGTGCTCAGTGTGAACCTGCTTTCATCTGTGAAGAGCAGAGGGTGCCAGTGGCGACTTTGCCAATCCTGGTGTTCTGTGTCAAATGCCAAGCGTCCTGCACGGTGTTGGGCTGCGAGCACAACCCCCATCTATGGACGTCGGGCCCTCATACCACCCTCATAGAGTCGGTTTCTAACCGTTTGTGCAGACACATGCACATTTGTTGCCTGCTGGAGGTCATTTTGCAGGGCTCTGGCAGTCCTCCTCATGTTCCTCCTTGCACAAAGGCGGAGGTAGCGGTCCTGCTGCTGGGTTGTTGCCCTCCTACGGCCCCCTCCACGTCTCCTGGTGTACTGGCCTGTCTCCTGGTAGCGCCTCTAGCCTCTGGACACTATACTGTCAGACACAGCAAACCTTCTTGCCACGGCTCGCATTGATGTGCCATCCTGGATGAGCTGCACTACCTGAGCAACTTCTGTGGGTTGTAGAGTCCGTCTCATGCTACCACGAATGTGAAAGCACAACCACCATTCAAAAGTGACCAAAACATCAGTCAGAAAGCATTGGTACTGAGATGTGGTCTGTGGTCCCTACCTGCAGAACCACTCCTTTATTGAGGGTGTCTTGATAATTGCCAATAATTTCCATCTATTGTCTATTCCATTTGCACAACAGCATGTGAAATTGATTGTCAATCAGTGTTGCTTCCTAAGTGGACAGTTTGATTTCACAGAAGTTTGATTTACTTGGAGTTATATTCTGCTGTTTAAGTGTTCCCCTTATTTTTTTGAGCAGTGTAGTTCCTCTTTAGCTAATTTTAAATTATATAAAATGTCTACCATTTTGCATGACTTTGTAGAATAGACACAGGATTTACATATCTATAAGGAGCATTATTACTGCCACATTGCCTACACCAGTACTGTGCCCGTCTTTTTCTCTCTCTCACATCTCACTTCAAATTTACTGAAGCCTTGTAAATACATTAAAACAATCAGCATACGCTACTAGGAAACCCCCACTGTTAGCCACATTATTTCAGCACAATTAAACTGCCGGCAATTTGCAATACATATTGAATTTTTAGGAATAATTCACCGAACCTGGTAAATTGAAATTTTAAAAGGTTTGATCATCTCTACCTAAGGCTGGGATGACACGACTGTATATTCTCTCTGTAAGAGAATCGGATCGATTATGTTAGTGACACTTTGCTCAAACTCTGCGCCGAGTGTCATCTTAGTGTGATTCGATTCTCCCGCATGATAAAATCGGAGCACAGATGCAGAGATGACAGAGCACTTAATTTCTCCATTGTCTGAGTCTGCATCAATCGGACTGCATTCGGATGACATCCGAGTGCAGTTCGATGATTTACATGCACCGATAGACTTATATGGGTGTAGGTCATCCGATTAGCGGATCCTCTCATAGATCGATGATTTTTAAGAAAGCTTAAAAATTATTTCACTCCACGAACGATTATACGTCCAGGTAAACATGGGTGCAGTAATCCTATCTGAAAGAGGCGATAGTTCAAGATGTGATTGTACAAGGGGTTGGTTATGTAAAATTACAGAGTTGATGCCAAAAAGATTATTTAAGTTAACAATACTGTCTGCATAAGAGCAGGAGATTGGGAAGGGATTCTCTGTAATGTCTGGCAACAATTGTAAAGGAATTAGCCAAATATTTATTGTAGCTTTCACTATCTTTCTGTATTTCGATAACCCAGACTGAAACAGACACAATACTGAAGAAAATGCTCAGCATGATGGTTTTATCTTTCACGGTTGAGCCTATTTGAATATGGCCAAAACATTTGCCAGGTAAAGCCAACTACATCGAAATGTTTAGAGTTGTAGTGTAATGAAAACTGAAATCTCTTAGATCAAAAAATGATGGCAGGACTTACAAATCTCAATTTCCACAGCAACACACAAAAAGTCAGAATAAATAAATTCCATGAATGCATCTTAATTTGTGTGAACAGTTCAGATTATACATCACAAAATATTAAAGGATGGGACAACTTTAGGGGCATTTTTTTAAACTGAAAGGGAAATTATCAGCTGTTTCATGCTGCCCAAACCACGGGAGCAGAAAAAAAGGAAGATTATAGTTATAAACTTTCCAGTTAGAATGAACCCACTGACGGATTCTCAGTTAACTCATTCTGCCACCAGCAATAGACAGAGCAACACATAGACTATAAAAGGCAAACTGCAACATTTTTAATAAAACCCCATTGCAAAAATTATATTTATCCACAAAAACATGCACTTAACCTGTCGAATGTGCAAGCACCATATTATAGAGCAAAGGGAGCTGAGTAGATATATGGTTTGTGAAACGATTCAATATAATTGTTTTAATAATTAAATCCTCTGCTCTTTTTGGTTTCTTTGGTCCAGTGGGCGGCCCTATCAGTGACTAACAGCTCTCTCTGTAAGCACACTTATACAAGGAAAGCTGCCAGTCACTGATAGGACCCAAAATCCCAAAAAGATCAGAAGATTAAACGATGAAAACACAGGTTATACTGAATCTTTTCTCACATATATATTTGTCCTGGAACCTTAAAGAAGCACTCCCATGACATTCTTTTTAAATAAGTGTGTATACTGTATATGTATAGGTCCATATATATTTGGACAGAGACAACATTTTTCTAATTTTGGTTCTAGACATTACCACAATGAATTTTAAACAAAACAATTCAGATGCAGTTGAAGTTCAGACTTTCAGCTTTCATTTGAGGGTATCCACATTAAAATTGGATGAAGGGTTTAGGAGTTTCAGCTCCTTAACATGTGCCACCCTGTTTTTAAAGGGACCAAAACTAATTGGACAGATTAAATAATTGTAAATAAAATGTTCATTTCTAGTACTTGGTTGAAAACCCTTTGTTGGCAATGACTGCCTGAAGTCTTGAACTCATGGACATCACCAGACGCTGTGTTTCCTCCTTTTTGATGCTCTGCCAGGCCTTCACTGCGGTGGTTTTCAGTTGCTGTTTGTCTGTGGGCCTTTCTGTCTGAAGTTTAGTCTTTAACAAGTGAAATGCATGCTCAATTGGGTTGAGATCAGGTGACTGACTTGGCAATTCAAGAATATTCCACTTCTTTGCTTTAATAAACTCCTGGGTTGCTTTGGCTTTATGTTTTGGGTCATTGTCCATCTGTAGTATGAAACGACGATCAATCAGTTTGGCTGCATTTGGCTGGATCTGAGCACACAGTATGGCTCTGAATACATCAGAATTCATTCGGCTTCTTCTGTCCTGTGTCACATCATCAATAAACACTAGTGACCCAGTGCCACAGGCAGCCATGCATGCCCACGCCATCACACTGCCTCCGCCGTGCTTTACAGATGATGTGGTATGCTTTGGATCATGAGCTGTACCACGCCTTCGCCATACTTTTCTCTTTCCATCATTCTGGTAGAGGTTCATCTTGGTTTCATCTGTCCAAAGAATGTTCTTCCAGAACTGTGCTAGCTTTTTTAGATGTTTTTTAGCAAAATCCAGTCTAGCCTTTTTATTCTTGATGCTTATGAGTGGCTTGCACCGTGCAGTGAACCCTCTGTATTTACTTTCATGCAGTCTTCTCTTTATGGTAGATTTGGATATTGATACGCCACCTCCTGGAGAGTGTTGTTCACTTGGTTGGCTGTTGTGAAGGGGTTTCTCTTCACCATTGGAGATTATTCTGCGATCATCCACCACTGTTGTCTTCCGTGGGCGCCCATGGCTTTTTGCATTGATGAGTTCACCAGTGCTTTCTTTCTTTCTCAGGATGTACCAAACTGTAGATTTTGCCGCTCCTAATATTGTAGCAATTTCTCGGATGGGTTTTTTCTGTTTTTGCAGCTTAAGGATGGCTGCATGGAGAACTCCTTTGACATTGGGGGAGCTCCAATGTTTGGGCACACAGGGACTCTCTAAATGCAACATGGTATCCGCTAACAAATTGAATGGAAAATCGGCTCAAATTGTTAGCGGACACCACATTGCGTTTGGAGAGCCCCTCTGTGCCCAAACTTTGGAGCTCCCCCACAGGTGACCCCATTTTGGAAACTAGACCCCCCAAGGCACCTTTCTAGATGCATAGTGAGCACTTGGAACCCCCAGGTGCTTCACAAATTGATTCGTAATAATGAAAAAGTGAAAAAAAAACACTTTTTCATTTTTATGAATCAATTTGTGAAGCACCTGGGGTTCCAAGTGCTCACTATGCATCTAGATAGGTGCCTTGGGGAGTCTAGTTTCCAAAATAGGGTCAATTGTGGGGGAGCTCCAATGTTTGGGCACACAGGGGCTCTCCAAACGCAACATGGCGTCCGCTAACAATTTGAGCCGATTTTCCATTCAATTTGTTAGCGGACACCATGTCGCGTTTGGAGAGCCCGTGATGTGCCTAAACAGTGGAGCTCCCCCACAAGTGTCCCCATTTTGGAAACTATACCCCTCAAGGATTTTATTAAGGTGTATAGTGAACATTTTGAACCCAGAGGTACGGCACAGAATTTGTTTACATTAGGTCATCATATTGAATAAGTTGTCATTATTCTTGAGCGCAAGTGCTCGCTACTTGAGTTTGCATCGGGTACTCAGGTATGCACCATGTACAGCGTGTGCTCGAGTGACATGCTCGAGTCCCTGCTCCGCATGTTTCACGGTTATTAGACACCCAAAAAAAAACATGCGGGGATCGCTCGTGCATGGCAGGCAATCCCCGTAAAGTTTTTTGGCCGCGAAGCATATGGGGCGGAGACTCGAGCATGTCACTCAAATACCCACGATACTCAATGCATACCAGAGCACCCGATGCAAACTCAAGTAGTGAGCACTTGCTCTCAACACTAGTCGCCATATCGTCATCTTTTTTTCTTACTTTTGAAAAAAATCCCAACCCCAGCCCTAACCCTAGCACAACCCTAGCCCCAGCACAACCCTAGCCCCAGCACAACCCTAGCCCCAGCACAACCCTAGCACCAAACCCAGCCCTAACCCTAGCCCAATCCTAACCCAAGAGTTTATTTTTGACGCCGTTCCTTGTGCGGTATAAGTGATTAGATGACTTTATTCTTCGGGTCGGTGTGATTACAGCAATGCCAGAATCATATGGGGTTTTTATGACTGACAGCTGTCACACACTAAAAGACGCATTTTTTGTAAAATCTAGTTTTTGCATCGCCATATTTTGAGAGCTATAATTTTCCAAGATTTTGGCAGACAGTCATGTGATGGCTCCTTTTTTGCGGGATGACTTGACGTTGTTATTGGTGCCATTATCAGGCACGTGACATTTTTTGATCGCTTTCTATTCCGATTTTTGGGAGGCAGAATAAACAAAAACCGACAATTCAGGAATTGTTTTTTTTGTTTTTTTTTTATTCTGTTCCGCGTGTGGTAAAATTGATGAGGTAGCTTTATTCTTCGGGTCAGTATGTTTACAGCGGTACCACATTTGTATCATTTTTCTATGTTTTGGCGCTTATACACAATAAAAGCTATTTTATAGAAAAAAATATTTTTTAGTATCGCTTTATTCTGAGAGCTATAACTTTTTTATTTTTCGGCTGATGGAGCTGTATGGTGGCTTGTTTTTTGCGGGACGAGATGACGTTTTCAGCGGTATCATTTTTATTTATATGCGTCTTTTTGATCGCGTGTTATTCCACTTTTTGTTTGGCGGTATGGTGATAAAGCATTGTTTTTTGCTTCGTTTTTTTTTTTTTTTTTTACCGTGTTCACTGAAGGGGTTAACTAGTGGGACAGTTTTATAGGTCAGGTTGTTCCGGACGCGGCGATACCAAATATGTGTACTTTTATTGTTTTTTTTCATTTTTTTTATAATAATATTTATTGATGGGTACATTATATTTTTATTTTTGGTGTATTATTTTTTTTATTTTTTTATAATATTTTTGCACTTTTTTTTTTTTTTTTTTTTCCACTTTCACACAGTTTATACACTTTATTACTTTGTCCCACTCTGAGACTTTCACTTTTTTTTTTCTGATCGCCTGCATGGCACAGGAGTGGAGCACCATCCCTATGCCATGAAGGCTGTCAGAAGTGCACAGTGTGAAGATTGCTTGGAGATGCACTGCGCATGTCCAAGCAATCTTCCTGCTCTCTGGTGACCCGGATGTTGTCATGACGACATCGGGTCGTCATGGCAACACCCGGGAAGCCTTTGCAGACTGCGCTGGAAGCCGGAAGAGGAGGTGAGTATCGCCGATCACCTCCCCTTGCCCCCGCAATGCCGCGATCGACTTCGATCGACTTCGATCGCAGCATCGCGGGGGTTAATGTGCTGGGAGCGGTGCAGGACCGCTCTCTGCACATAGTACCGGGTGTCAGCTGTGACAATCAGCTGACACCCGGCGGCGATCGCGCCCGCACAGCCTGTGTGCGCGCGCGATCGCGATGACGTACTAATACGGGTCTGGCTCTTAAGTCCCAGGGCACAGACGCGTATTAGTACGTCAGATGTTATTAAGGGGTTAAAGAATATCTGTCATTTTAATTTTTATTTCATAAATCAATAGTACATGTCAAAATAAGAAACTTTGTAATATATCTTATCAGAGAGATCTGCTCTCTACTCCAGGACTGATCAGTCATTCTCAAAATTCTCTATTCTGTGGTAAAATCTGTATTCAGTGAAGACAGATTGTTATATTACTGAGATAGGAGATGGCAGCTGCTACTGATAAGATTCTATGCAGAGGGGAAGGAAGAGAATTGTAGAGCTCTGCCTCTAGCTCCTTGCCCTCTTGTCTACATATAATGTTAGGATATGACGCACACTACTCAGATATCAGTAATGGAACAATCTGCCTTCACTGAATACAGACTTTCCCGTGAATTGAGAATGTTGAAAATGATTGATTCCAGCAGGGGAAAGAAGGACAGATCTATGATCACATATATTACGTAGATGCTTATTTTCATGTGTACTATTGAAGTTAATTTCCTCCTGGCAGCGGAGCTCTAAGTACTAGCGTCGGGCAGGTTCAAAACACTATTAACCTGCAGATTAATCCCATATCTGCAGGTTAAAAGCATAATTTCACATGACAAGTTCCTTTAACCTTTTTTTTAAATAATTTTAAGTGTTTTATTTCCCCGCCATTACCCAGGCCTCATTCAGACGTCCATTTTTCAAGTAAGTGTTTTACCCGTGGTTTTCACAAAACATGTACCAAATATAATGGATGGTGCCATTCATATGTCCCTGTTTTTTTTTCTTTATGCTTGCCCGTTTGTGATCTGCAATATGGATCAAAATTACCCGTACTAAAGATCCATGAAAATCAAAGATAGCACACAGATGGAATTGCAGTCCATGTGTTGTCCATGCTTAACATTGCAATAGATATGTGAAGCTTTCCAATTTAGTAATAAATGGTATATGGCACTCCGAGTGAACTTCAGGTTGCACAGGTAGGGTTTCAATCCTTATACAAGTAAAGGTAAAGAACTCCAAACTTCAATAGATAAGGGGTTAAGATGATTCATTTTATGCAATCCAAAGTGAGATAACTGTCTGGTCTCATATCTAGACCCTCATCAGATCAAAATGGATTGCAAATGGATTGCAAAGAGAAAGGAAGGACTCAGGTATAGGAATGCAGATTGCACAGTGGTAAGAGAGACCTCCATCGCTGTGAACAGGGCGCCAACAGAGGTCACATTTACCACTGTGCCATTTACATTCCTATACCTAAGTCCTTTCTCTCTTTTTGCAATCTGTTTTGAACTCATGAAGGTTTAGATACGAGACCGAAACGTTATCTCAGTTTGGATTGCATAAATCATCTTAAAACACCACTCCAGTGTTTTTTTTTCAGTGCTAGAGTGGTGTGTCTAATGTAAGGTACCTGCCCCCGGTCTTATACTCATCCTCCGGTGTCTTCAATGTTTTTTGGCACTTCTCTGTTCCCACAACGCCATCTTGTGACCGCAACATCTGACTGGCCGGAAGTTAGAAGTTGCGTCACTGGTGAATTACTGCCTAGTATCTAACTGGGACATGTGTCCCTGACGCACGTTTCGCCGGAATACCGGGCTTTTATAGAAAAAGCTGGAATTCCAGCGAAATGTACGTCAGAGACACATGTTCCGGTCAGATACTAGTCAGTAATTTGAGTCCGAGATTGAATGTACTGATCAAGAGAGGGGAATGAATTAAAGATACAAACTCGCATTTTAGCTACAGCACGGCTTGACAAGCTGTATATGACCTGACAGCTCATCTACAACAGTGCACTGACTAGTCTCTAGCGTCCGCCTGGTCTGCTAGCTGCTACAACCGCATGATGTCTCTCATGCCAGCTGTATATAGATTAGGTGCGGCACGCATGTCATATCATCTGGCGGCGTATTCAGAGCTGCATATTGAATGTATCTCTGCAACAGCAGAGATAAATTCCCTTGCAGTCGCAGCGGATTTTATATCAGCCGCGCACAGGCCTGATATGGCTGTTTTAAGATAATAAATCTCTTAATATCATATTAATGATAACCCCTATCTTCCGACATGCTATAGCACCAGTGAACAATTTAACCCTTCAAATGGTGATCATTATTTAGCAAGATATGATACAAGCATATCCTATTGGACATTCTTTGATTTAATAAATCTTGTGACCTAATATAAGGATTAAGGATACTATTTAAATCTGACCTTTATTTAATAATTTTTAAAACACTTTACATTGTAGCAATCTAATCGGGAATTTAGTGAGTCACAGCTTTCTTAATTATACACTAATTTGACTAAGCAGTGACTCAATATACAGTACAGACAAAAAGTTTGGACACACCTTCTCATTTAAAGATTTTTCTATATTTTCATGACTATGAAAATTGTACATTCACACTGAAGGCATCAAAACTATGAATTAACACATGTGGAATTATATACTTAACAAAAAAGTGTGAAACAACTGAAAATATGTCTTATATTCTAGGTTCTTCAATGTAGCCACCTTTTGCTTTGATGACTGCTTTGCACACTCTTGGCATTCTCTTGATGAGCTTCAAGAGGTAGTCACCGGAAATGGTCTTCCCTCAATCTTGAAGGAGTTCCCAGAGATGCTTAGCACTTGTTGGCCCTTTTGCCTTCACTCTGCAGTCCAGCTCACCCCAAACCATATCGATTGGGTTCAGGTCTGGTGACTGTGGAGGCCAGGTCATCTGGCGTAGCACCCCATCCCTCTCCTTCTTGGTCAAATAGCCCTTACACAGCCTGGAGGTGTGTTTGGGGTCATTGTCCTGTTGAAAAATAAATGATGGTCTAACTAAACGCAAACCGAATGGAATAGCATGCCGCTGCAAGCAGCTGTGGTAGCCATGCTGGTTCAGTATGCCTTCAATTTTGAATAAATCCCCAACAGTGTCACCAGCAAAGCACCCCCACACCATCACACCTCCTCCTCCATGCTTCACGGTGGGAACCAGGCATGTAGAGTCCATCCATTCACCTTTTCTACACCGCACAAAGACACGGTGGTTGGAACCAAAGATCTCAAATATGGACTCATCAGACCAAAGCCCAGATTTCCACTGGTCTAATGTCCATTCCTTGTGTTCTTTAGCCCAAACAAGTCTCTTCTGCTTGTTGCCTGTCCTTAGCAGTGGTTTCATAGCAGCTATTTTACCATGAAGGCCTGCTGCACAAAGTCTCCTCTTAACAGTTGTTGAAGAGATGTGTCTGCTGCTAGAACTCTGTGTGGCATTGACCTGGTCTCTAATCTGAGCTGCTGTTAACCTTCGATTTCTGAGGCTGGTAACTCGGATAAACTTATCCTCAGAAGCAGAGGTGACTCTTGGTCTTCCTTTCCTGGGGCGGTCCTCATGTGAGCCAGTTTCTTTCTAGCGCTTGATGGTTTTTGCAACTGCATTTGGGGACACTTTCAAAGTTTGCCCAATTTTTCGGACTGACTGACCTTCATTTCTTAAAGTAATGATGGCCACTCGTTTTTCTTTACTTAGCTACTTTTTTCTTGCCATAATACAAATTCTAACAGTCTATTCAGTAGGACTATCAGCTGTGTATCCACCAGACTTCTGCACAACACAACTGATGGTCCCAACCCCATTTATAAGGCAAAGAAATCCCACTTATTAATCCTGACAGGGCACACCTGTGAAGTGAAAACCATTTCCGGTGACTACCTCTTGAAGCTCATCAAGAGAATGCCAAGAGTGTGCAAAGCAGTCATCAAAGCAAAAGGTGGCTACTTTGAAGAACCTAGAATATAAGACATATTTTCAGTTGTTTCACACTTTTTTGTTAAGGATATAATTCCACATGTGTTAATTCATAATTTTCATGCCTTCAGTGTGAATGTACAATTTTCATAGTCATGAAAATACAGAAAAATCTTTAAATGAGAAGGTGTGTCCAAACTTTTGGTCTGTACTGTATATGTATGTGTGTATATATACACATATACAGTATATATGTGTATATATATATATATATATATATTCATATTGATATGAAAAATGTAAAAATTATATTAAGAAATAAGTTTAAAAGGATTGTACACTTTAAAAAAAACTTTTTCAAATTTGCTTAAAAAAAATCTAAACAAGCTGAGAATTATTTAACCTTCCCGAGCTGCTGAGCTCATAGATTGACTGCAGCGCTATCAACAAGACATCACTGCTGTAGACTAACGGGGAACGGTGCAGCAGACGGCACGCTCAATCCGAGGCGGGAACGTAATACTCAGTTTGGGTTTTTATTACTAACATATCTCGTTATTTTATTGCACATTCTATTTAAGCAATTTGCAGATACAATGTATTTTTTCATAGCCTGCTAGCTTTGCTGGGCTGGGTCACGTTAACATTTGTAGTTTTATTTGGGCAGCGTCCTATGAGCACTATACGTTACCTGTATGGAAAGGGTTACATTACCTGGCTGATCTGGAAGGTGGAGCTAGCTTTTAGCTCCTTCACCAGAGAAGTACATCTGTATCTGACTGTTCAGCAAGGTGTTTAGGGATATCACTACACAGGAACGTCCGGGGGATTGATGGGGGAAAAGCTAATGAACAATCATCATGCCTTGCTTAATGAGGGGGAGGAAAATGAGATGGTAAGTTTTCTAGTTTAATCCATTTGCACAGCACTCTGTTGACACAGAACAGACTGCTGGCTTTGCATCAGAGTTAGCTGGGACTACTTATCTTATTAGGTTTAGGATTCTTTTATCTGCAGATGTAGCAGAGTGGAGTTTGGCACTTGTTCTAGCAGATTACAGCACCTTTATTTGTTATGTGATATGTTTAGGGGAAATCACCAAAGGTAAACAAGGCGAACTCTGCTACTTCTGTTCCATCTTTTATCAGTAAATTCCAGAGCTGCATTTCATATACTGACAAACTTGAGGAGCTAGGGCTTTAGGGGTGACGCAGAAGTGGAGGTATGTAAGTACTGTTTCCCCCAGCCCCATATAAAGTTATAGAGGGCTGAAGAGTCAGTCTGGATTTAGAACACGACTATAACCACAACACAAGTTGTGCGGCCAATGTGTGCTCTTTGCCGCTATTACATCGCAGCATGATGTAGGGGAATGGGATTGCATCACGTCCCTTAGGGTAAAGCGACAAGACATACAAAGTGGGAAGCAGTTGGATTTTTTGTGTGACTTGTTTGTCACAATAGCTTAAAAGTCACAATGTGTCTCCATTTACCTGCAATACGCTACAATGTAACAGCGGCACAGATTGTTCCTTTGCCGCACGAGCTGTGTTGCAGCCATATAGCCGCAACCGAAAGACAAGTTGCCATACTGAGGAAAACTTTAGAAAAATAGGAATATATCAGCACAATGTAGAATTACAGGGGTCTTCCATTTCTCCCACACGTATATGTATACGAGACATCTTGAGTATGCTAGCATGATACAAGTCGGCTTGAGGACGTCAGAAGGTTGAAGACTCTGATATGAAAACGTACCAAGACCATTTTGATCCTTCATGCTTGACCTACAGTGTAGTGTTTGTCACTGGCGTAACATTTGTTGATTTTTATTAAGCATTTAAACCTATTAGACATTGCTATAGAAACTGCATTTTTGAATCAGACTTTGTACTTGTATAAAATTTCTGGTTTGGATTTTTTTCAAACTTCTTGAGTATCATTTCCTCTATTTGTTAACTTGCTCAGAAACAGCCCAGACCAGTTTAAGACGATTCTGTCTCCATAATTCATTAAACGTTGCGTTCTGCGGAAGGGAACAAATGCTCCTCTCTGCTCTTAGGAATTTTAATATGGATGGGATTACTCAAATATCATAATCCCCAACACTTCTAAAATACACATTGGGCATTTTTTGGTATGTATGCTATCCATTATTTTTACACATAGATCACAGACCTGTTATGATCAATGGGCCTTTTCACATGTCCCACTTTGATCCATGTTGCAGATCAAACTTGTCAACAAAAGTCTGTGACCCCATGAAAAAAACAGATAGCACATGGCTGTCATCATTGTGCTGTCAGTATTTTTACTGTTTAATGGATAGGAGAAGCTAAGACTTTTTGTTTTACTTCTTTATATGACATTTTCTCTTTCTATTAAGTTTGTTGAGGTTCTTCTCCTGCCGGATGTATTGCTCATGTAAGGGAATGAGCATTGCCAGCATTTCTGTTCAATGTGACCCAGATCTCCACAACAGAAGGCGTAGCCCAAAAGGATTGAATGTCTGGAAGTCTCCTAAACTAATTATACTGGGAACTCTAATTTTCATCAGTTTTCCTTTTTAAAATGTATTGTTCTAGGAAGACAAAACATATCATATGTTAATGTTTGTAATCACTGGGTTCATTACTTGCGAGACTGTCCACTGCTGATAGACTCTAGAGGTGGCCAGTAACCTAGGCAACAAGCATTAAAGAATAGAATTAAAAATCCCTTTATTCTTGAAAACAAAGAGGATTTTTAATAAAAAAATAGTTACTTGTTTTTACAAGCACTTTACAGTTTGGCCCATTAGATATCTTGAGGCTAACCTATTAAAGGGAATCTGTCAGTAGTTTTTTCCTTTGCAATCTGAGAGCTGCATAATGTAGGGGCAGAGACCATGATTGTAACTATGTGTCACTTTCTAGGCTGTATGCCGGTGTTTCAATAAAATCAGTGTCTTATCAGTAGGAGATAAGCACTACAAGACTAAGTATATTGTGCCTCCGAGTCCTGCTGGTCTGTGTAACCCCACCCCCACCACTGATTAGCAGCTTTCAGTCAATGTACAGTGTACACAAAAATCAGTCAATCATTGATGTGGTCATGGTTATACAGAGCTCAGCATTTGAGCTAGATCTACAGCAAAGAAAATGATTGTGTCAAAATGACAGCATGCAGCCCAGCAAGTGACACATTGCTGGAATCAGGGTATCTGCCCCTACAACATGCTGCTCTCAGATTACATAGTAAAACCTGGTAAAAGATCCCCTCTAAGGGGAGCGACGGGCAGCATAAATGAGAGTCTGACTTCACAATTGCAGCCAGGTATGTTTTATTCTGAGATGTTGCAGAGAAAACATGGTTTGAAAAGCCCGCCGAGGACTAGATAGAGACCTGACAAGTCTGATGATGTCCCCTGCTAGCTTCTTCCCACCCCCATCCCGTTGATTGAGAGGTCTCTATAATGTGTCTATATAAAAGTGTTTGGGGTCCACTTTTCTTAAAGTGGAAAACCCCTTTTAGCTAACTTTACGTAGTCTAACTATTAGACCGTGTTAGTAAATGTGAGCCAATATATTTTCCTGTCAGATTTGTATAAAATCAAAAGGCATTTGGAAGTAACGTAAAGGCTATATGCATTTATATACAGGTGTATCTCACAAAATTAGAACTCATACATTATATTATATAGAGTCATTACAAACAGAGTGATTTATTTCAAGTGTTTATTTCTGTTGATGATTATGGCTTACAGCCAATGAAAACACAGAAGTCACCAGCTTGAAAAATGATTATAAAATCTGAAATGTTGTCCTACTGAAATGTATGTTCAGTAAATGAACTCAATACTTGGTCGGGGCTCCTTTTGCATCAATTACTGCATCAATGCGGCGTGGCATGGAGGCGATCAGCCTGTGGCACTGCTGAGGTGTTATGGAGGCCCAGGTTGCTTTGATAGCAGCCTTCAGCTCGTCTGCATTGTTGGGTCTGGTGTCGCTCATCTTCCTCTTGACAATACTCCATATATTCTCTATGGGGTTAAGGTCAGGCGAGTTTGCTGGCCAATCAAGCATAGTGATACCGTTGTTTTTAAACCAGGTATTGGTACTTTTGGCAGTGTGGACAGGTGTCAAGTCCTGCTGGAGAATGAAATTTCCATCTCCAAAAAGCTTGTCGGCAGAGGGAAGCATGAAGTGCTTTAGAATTTCCTGGTAGACGGCTGTGCTGATTTTGGTCTTGATAAAACACAGTGGACCTACCTACACCAGTAGATGACATGGCTCCCCAAACCATCACTGATTGTGGAAACTTCACACGAGACCTCCAGCAGCTTGGATTGTGGCCTCTCCACTCTTCCTCCAGACTCAGGGACCTTTGATTTCCAAATGAAATGCAAAATTTTCTTTCATCTGAAAACACCTTGGACAACTGAGCAACAGTCCAGGTCTTTTTCTCCTTGGCCCAGGTAAGACAGTTCTGGAGTTGTCTATTGGTCATGAGTGGCTTGACACAAGGAATGCGACACTTGTAGCCCATGTCCTGGATAATTCTGTGTGTGGTGGCTCTTGAAGCAGTGACTCCAGCAGCTGTCCACTCCTTGCGAATCTCCCCCAAATTTTTGAATGGCCTTTTCTTAACAATCCTTTCATGGCTGCCGTTATGCTGGTTGCTTGTGCACCTTTTTCTACCACACTTTTTCCTTCCACTCAACTCTCCATTAATATGTTTGGATACAGCACTCTGTGAACAGCCAGCTTCTTTAGCAATGACCTTTTGTGGCTTACCATCCTTGTGGAGTGTATCAATGACTGCCTTCTGGACATCTGTCAAGTCTACAGTCTTCCCCATGATTGTGGAGCCTACTGAAACAGACTAAGGGACCTTTTTAAATGCGTAAGAAGCCTTTGCAGATGTTTTTTGTTAATTATTCTAATTTACTGAGATAATGACTTTTGTGTTTTCATTTGCTGTAAGCCATAATCATCAACATTAACAGAAATAAACACTTGAAAGAGATCACTCTGTTTGTAATGACTCTATATAATATATGAGTTTCACTTTTTGTATTGAAGAACTGAAATAAATTAACTTTTTGATGATATTCTAATTTTGTGAGGAGCACCTGTAGATGTCCGAGTACATAAACTCCATATAAATCAGAGCTGTACTATATGCATGTGCGTGAGAGAAGAGCGACCAAGTTTTACACCATTGAATAAGCAGGCCTTTTATCATTACCCTTATAGCCACCTCTGTAATAAAGACAAGATTAGGGCATCCGCCATAGGATCTTCATTAGGAGATCTGTAATCTTCAATTCAACATTGGATTTAAACAGGTTATTTGAACCCTTTGTATTTTGATTTCATTCACTTGAATAAATCTTAACTGAAATATCAGACACAGCCCATGGACAAGAGTGGCACTATTCTTTTGTTTTCGAACCCTAGATAACTTCTTTATATGTGCCTGATTTTTGTGACATTGTTGTCATTTTCCTACACATCAACCAAAGACACACACAGCATTGTAGTCAGTATTTTTCATCATTATTTGTAAGCCAAAACCAGGAGTGAAAACTACATGTAATGAAAATTATAAAGGAAAGACTTCTGCCTCTTCTGTGTTTAGAAATATTGATGGATTTGGCTTAAAAATACTGAAATATGAACGTGACCTTAGAGCGGACTGGCACATGACGTTCCTGGTACAAAATCTGCATTTGTTGATTTGGATGCCGATTTGCCTTGGGCAGCTTTATTTCTTATATATGGGTGTTGTAGATGTCGGGATATTTCTGTGATTAAAATGATTATTAATGTGAAATCAAAAATATTTGCAAATTTAAGTGCTATATATCCTAAATTTAATTTAGTCAAGTCAATGGGAGGTTACAAATATCAGTCAATTATGTAACAAACCTTCAAGTCTCTGCTAAAAAGCTGAAGATAGAGAGGAATTTCTCCTTTCTGCACAACAATGACCCTAAGCATACCTACAATTCAACAAAAGGATGACTTCATCAGAAGAAATTCAAAGTTTTGGAAAGGCCCAGACCTAAACCCACTTGAAAATCTGTGGGTAACATGAAGAGGTCTGTACACAGGAGATGACCTCACAATCTGACAGATTTGGAGCCCTACTGCAAGGAAGAGTGGGCAAAGATTGACAATTCTAGATGTGCCATGCTAATAGACTCCTACCCAAAAAGACTGACTGCTATCAGAAGTTCAAAGGGGACTTCAACAAAGTATTAGTGTAAGGGCGCAGACAGACAGTCATATTTCTCATGCGAAGATCGCATCGCAGTGCACGGACTGGCCGGCACATCTACTGACCTGATCATGACAGCGTGATGGATTTCTATACAGCTTTCATGCTCAGCTCAGGAGAGCTGACGGTCAGTCCAAGAATTGCAATGCGATCCTCGCACGAGAAATACGGCCGTCTATCTTCCCCCCTAAAGGTGTGCATATTTATGCAACCCCATTATTTTAGTTCTTTATTTATTTTTTTTCCACCCAAAAAGATTTTAGTTTATTTTTCAATTAAGTTGAACAGATTATAAAGATTGAACAGAAACAAACTAGATGATTTATATAATTGCATACGGTATATCATTTTGCATATGCAACCTTACAAGCTTACAGCCTGCCATGACCTTGCTTGCTGCCACCTCAATAATACCGGAGCTACCGCAACCCCCCAACCTACAATCTCTTTCCCCATTCCTGTAGATTGTAAGCCCACAAGGGCAGGGTCCTCTTCCCTCTGCACCAGTCTATCATTGTTAGTGTGTTTACTGTAAGTGATCTCTGTATTTTGTATGTAACCCCTCCTTATGTACAGCACCATGGAGGCGCTATATAAATAAATAAATAATAATAATAATAATAATATGCATGATCTAGTAGACAATAGGTACTCTTTTGAGATTTGAATTCACAAACTTCAGCAATTTGTCTAAAAATTGATTTGTGGACAAGCTCAAGTATTTCAGTTGCCCTGAAAAGACATATACCGTTATGTGCAAAATAATAGTAGTCTAACAACACCAATGTGTTTTATTACTGTTTTTGGAAGAAAAGATCATACAGAATGGGAAAAACTTCATGACTAGGTGTCGGCAAGTATGGGCAATCAGGAGTCATGACATGCCTGCTGCTAATTGTGTGTAATTGACTCATTTAATGAAAGGAGGGTGTTCTAATATCAGCGCGGAGATCATATATTCTATGCATACACTGCTGTCAATTATGGCCCTTATTTAAACAAGTAGAGCAGCAAATCTTGTATTTGCTGGTTTTAGCCCTAGCTCAGTGAGTAAAATGGGTAATTCCAGACCTTGTACCGAAGGAGAAAGAGCTTTGATCTAGAAGTTGATTGGCGAGGGGAAAACATATAGAGAAGTGCAGAAAATAATTGGCTGCTCAGTTAAAAAGATTTCCAATGCCTTAAAATGGAAAACAAAACCAAGGCAGTGTCGGACTGGGATACCAAGGGCCCACCAGTAACCATCTCCAGGGCCCCACTTTTCAGCTACATGTAAATGTGACATTATCCTCAATCACAAATTTGTATAACAATGAACTAGGTAGATCGTTAAATGAATAAGATGCTGCCTTTGTCTGTACATAGTGATTCAAGTATATTGTGCTAAGTACTGCTCATATGAGAGAGTGGTGGCTCATTCCTGCACAGGGGCCCACCAGATGATTATCCTGTTCTCCTGTGGGCCAGTCCAAGCCTGCGTGGTAGGAAAAGAAATACTACCATCCGCATAGATCATAGAGTTACAGGAATGGCAAAGAAGCATCCAATGATCAGCTCCAGTGAGATCAAAGAAGATCTTCAGTTACCTGTGAGTCCTGCAACTATCAGAAGATGCCTACCTGAAGCCAAACTATTTGCAAGAAACCCACATTAATTACCATTGTTGAAAAAATAAGTTTGTTGAAAAGGTTAAAGTTTGCCCAAAAACACATTGACTGGCCTAAATAGAAGTGGTGCAATAATCTATGGACAGATGAGAGCCAAACTGTCCTTATTGGGTCGCAGACAGTTTGTGAGAAGACCCATAAACACTGAATTCAAGCCACAGAACACTGTGAAGACTATAAAACATGGAGGTGCAAGCATAATGGTTTGGGGATGTTTATTATTATTATTATTATTATTATTTATTATTATAGCGCCATTTATTCCATGGCACTTTACATGTGAAAAAGGGGGTATAATACAAGAACAATTACAATAATCTTGAACACAATGTGACAGCGACTGGTACAGGAGGAGCGAGGACCCTGCCCGCGAGGGCTCACAATCTACGAGGGATGGGTGAGGATACAGTAGGTGAGGGTAGAGCTGGTCGTGCAGCGGTATGGTGGAGCGGTGGTTACTGCAGGTTGTAGGCTTGTCGGAAGAGGTGGGTCTTCAGGTTCCTTTTGAAGGTTTCCACGGTAGGCGAGAGTCTGATACGTTGGGATAGAGAGTTCCAGAGTAGGGCGGAAGCACGGGAGAAATCTTGTATACGGTTGTGGGAGGAGGAGATAAGAGGGGAGTAGAGAAGGAGATCTTGTAAGGATCGGAGGTTGCGTGCAGGTATGTAACGGGAGACTAGGTCGGAGATATATGGAGGAGACAGATTGTGAATGGCTTTGTATGTCATGGTTAGGGTTTTGAACTGGAGTCTCTGAGCAATGGGGAGCCAGTGAAGAGATTGACAGAGAGGAGAGGCCGGGGAATAGCGGGGGGACAGGTGGATTAGTCGAGCAGCAGAGTTTATGATACATTGGAGGGGTGCGAGAGTGTTAGAGGGGAGGCCACAGAGCAGGAGGTTGCAGTATTCAAGGCGGGAGATGATGAGGGCGTGCACTAGTGTTTTTGCAGATTCATGGTTTAGGAATGTGCGGATCCGGGAGATAATTTTGAGTCGGAGTCGGCAGGAAGTGGAAAGGGCTTGAATATGTGGTTTGAAGGAGAGTTCCGAGTCCAAGGTTACCCCAAGGCAGCGAGCTTGAGGGACTGGGGAGAGTGGGCAGCCTTTGACGTTGATAGATAGGTCAGCTGGGAGGGTTGAATGAGATGGCGGAAAGATGATGAATTCTGTTTTGTCCATGTTAAGTTTTAGAAATCTGGCAGAGAAGAAGGATGAAATAGCAGACAGACATTGTGGGATTTTGGTTAATAAGGAGGTGATATCGGGTCCAGAGAGGTAGATCTGTGTGTCATCGGCATAGAGGTGATAATGAAACCCATGAGACTCTATGAGCTGTCCCAGGCCTAAGGTGTAGATGGAGAAGAGCAGGGGTCCTAGACCTGAACCTTGGGGGACACCGACAGATAGGGGGCTAGATGAAGAGGTGGTGTGTGAGTGGGAGACACTGAATGTCCGGTCTGTTAGGTATGAGGAGATCCAGGATAGGGCCAAGTCTGTGATGCCAAGAGATGAGAGAGTCTGTAGTTAGAGGGAATGGTCCACTGTGTCAAAGGCAGATGACAGGTCTAGGAGGAGGAGGACAGAGTAGTGTCGCTTAGATTTGGCGGTTAGTAGGTCATTGGTGACTTTAGTCAGTGCAGTTTCAGTAGAATGGTGCGGTCGGAAACCAGATTGTAGGCGGTCAAAGAGGAAGCAGGAGGAGAGGTGGGAGGACAGCTCAGAATGGACATGTTGTTCCAGTAGTTTTGAGGCATAGGGGAGAAGTGATATGGGGCGATAGCTAGACACAGAGGATGGGTCAAGGGAGGGCTTTTTGAGGATGGGTGTGATTGAGGCATGTTTGAAGCATGAGGGGAAAACACCAGTTGTTAATGACAGGTTGAAGAGCTGGGCTAGGGCTGGGATGAAGATAGTGGTAAGGTTTGGGATGAGGTGGGACAGGATTGGGTCAAGTTTACAGGTGGTGAGGTGTGATTTGGAGAGTAAGGAGGAAAGTTGATCTTCAGAAATGGTGGAGAATGTAGTTTTGGAGGAGGAGGGTTGAGTAGGTGTGGGGAGGGGTGGTGGGGGCTTTAGGCAAAAGCTTTGTCTGATGGTGTCAATCTTCTGCTTGAAGAATGAGGCAAAGTCTTCGGCTGAAATAAGAGGAGAGGGAGGAGGCACTGGGGGACGGAGGAGAGAATTGAAGGTGTTGAATAGTTGTTTAGGGTTGTGAGACAGGGAGGAAATGAGACATGCAAAGTATGTTTGTTTTGCTACAGTGAGTGTGGACTTGAAGGTAGTGAGGGACTGTTTGAATGCGATGAAGTGCTCATGGGAGTGGGACCTTTTCCATCTACGTTCAGCAACCCTGGAGGCCCGTCGCAGTTCTTTAGTTAGGCTGGTGTGCCAGGGTTGTCTGTTGATTGTGCGAGCCTTGGTATGCGTGAGGGGGGCAACCGAATCGAGAGCTGCAGCTGTTGTGGTGTTGTATAAAGTGGCAGCAGCATCTGCATCATGTAAGGAACTAATGTCTGTAAGAGGGAGGAGGGATTCAGAGAGAGAGTGTAGGTCAAGGTGTTTGAGGTTTCTACGAGGGTATGCAAGTTTGTGGAGTGGGGATTGTTGCCCCGGGGAGGAGAGAGAAGAGAATGTGAGTAGGTTGTGGTCAGAAAGAGGGAGAGGTGAGTTAGAGAGGTTAGATAGGGAACAGAGGCGGGTGAAGATGAGGTCCAGTGTGTGGCCGTCTTTGTGGGTGGGTGTGGAAGACCACTGAGTAAGACCAAAGGAGGAAGTGAGGGATAGAAGCTTAGAGGCAGCTGAGAGGGAAGTGTCAATGGGGATGTTAAAGTCGCCCATGAGGATAGTGGGGATGTCAACGGAGAGGAAATGAAGTAGCCAGGTGGTGAAGTGGTCAAAGAAAGTGGTGGTTGATCCTGGGGGGCGGTAGATGACAGCCAGTTGGAGGTTGGATGGGGAGTAGATGCGCACGCAGTGCACTTCAAAAGACGGGAGAGTAATTGCGGGCGGCAGTGGGATCTGGGTGAAGGAGCAGTTTTCTGAGAGGAGGAAACCTATTCCTCCACCGTGCTTGCCATTGGGGTGGGGGGTATGGGAGAGGTGGAATCCGCCATACGAAAGTGCAGCAGGAGAGGCTGTGTCGGAGGGCGTGAGCCAGGTTTCAGTGATGCCGAGGAAGGAAAGCTTGTTAGTGATGAAAAGATCGTGAATGTAGGAAAGTTTGTTGCAGACAGAGCGAGCGTTCCATAGAGCTCCTGTTTGTGGAACTGGGGAAGCGGGGGCTGAGCGGATGGGTATAAGGTTAGAAGGGTTACGAGAGTTTGGGATAGATCGGGGGTAGGAGGTGGAAGTGAATGTAGGGATGTGGTGAGGAGGGCCAGGATTTGGAGAGATATCGCCGGCAGTAAGGAGGAGCAGAGAAAGCTTTATTAGGTGGGAGCAGGAGAGGGCATGAGGTGGCTGTCTGTGTTTGGAGACAAAGGATTGTATGTTGTGGAATAGCTCTGAGGAGGAGGCGAGATGGGTGGGGAGAATGGAGGGAGAGATGAAGAGTTCCTTTCCAGGTGTAGGGATTAGGGGTGGTTGAAAGAAGTGAAGGATTAAGGGGATGAGAGTGAGAACAAAGACAAACATTGTTTACTGTGACTTAGTATCCAGTTACCTTCAGTTCACGTCAGATTCAATTCAGAATTAATTCAAATTTCAGACACTTCAGCTAATGGACACTTAAGCTGAGGGACACAGACTGTAGTCTGACACAGACTCCTGGCTCTCAATATATTTGTAACTGAATGCATTCAGCTGTGAACCAGTGGGGAGTGGTCTGTGCTCATCTTGATCAGCTGATTAAGGCTGACCCAGATGTAGGATACTCAAAGGTTCAGTAAACTGGGTCATAAATGAAAGTGGGGGGTGGGTAGTGTAACTTGGGTGACGTACCATTAGTATATAGTAGGAGCAGAGAGATCTAGGGAAGGCTGCATGGAAATCAGGATGGCAAAGTTGGGTGACATACCATTAGTATATAGTAGGAGCAGAGAGATATAGGGAAGGCTGCATGGAAATCAGGATGGCAAAGTTGGGTGACGTACCATTAGTATATAGTAGGAGCAGAGAGATATAGGGAAGGCTGCATGGAAATCAGGATGGCAAAGTTGGGTGACGTACCATTAGTATATAGTAGGAGCAGAGAGAGATATAGGGAAGGCTGCATTGGAAATCAGGATGGCAAAGTTGGGTGACGTACCATTAGTATATATGTTTCTCATACTATGGAGTTGGGTCATACCAGTCACCATAGACCAGTTTGAAAATATCAAAATACTGGAAGAAGTCATGTTGCCTTATGCTGAAGAAGAAGAAATGCCCTTGAAATGGATGTTTCAGCAGGACAACAAGGCCAAACACACCAGCAAGCAGGCAACATCCAGGCTGCAGATCAACAAGATTGATATTGTGAAGTGGCCAGCCCAATCCCCAGACCTCTATCCGATTGAGAATTTGTGGAGTGACATAAAAATGCTGCTTTTAATACAAAACCTAAGAATGCAAAAGAACTGTGGAATATAGTCCATCATCTTGGGCTAGACTATCTGTTCGCAGGAGTCAGATGTTGGTTGACTCCATGCCTCAGATGTAAAGCAGTTATCAGAAATAAAGGTTATATAGCTAAACATTAGTTCAGTGATTAACAGAAAAGGTAAGTATATAAACACATTTCAGTTTATACTGTAAATATTCGGGTTTGTAAATGAAAATGCAGACACTGCTATTTTTTTGAGCAGCCTATTATTCCTGATATTTTGTTCATGTTTTCATTTGGAATTAAATGTGCAGTGCTCCCAGTGCCTTTGTGTATTTGGAAATAAATGCTATTATGATGATTAAGCTTTATTTCAGTTGTTTTAAACATACTGCTATTATTTTGCACATAAATGAGAGGTTTCCTGGGACTGTATCCAACCCCTTTCAAGCTCTTTAATGCAAACACAGCCTTAGTAATGTCAAAGTGACCTCAACATATATGGCTATGGGTAAACAGATGGTAAAAGTTTTTCACTGCTGTGCTGTCTGCTCTTTCATACAGGCTATAAGACCCTCTTGATTGGCTGTGCTGTATCATGTGATGTGATAGCTACAAATCATTAAGGGGAAGCCCGCCAGGTGCCCATGTGAACCCTTTCTGACCAATATAATCCTCTTCAATATATACAATGTTGGTGACCATTTTTCTCGATTGACACAAATTGACTTGCATTATGTTTGAATTCGTCATGTTCAGTAAATTCTGAAAAATTCGACACAAATTTGATTTGCATCAACTCAATTATCTAATTTCTATTGTCCACCTTTTAGATCAATATACTCACTATATAATACTGTGTGAAGTCAAATGGCATTTAAGGAAATTAGAGTAAAGATTGTATATCTGAAATAAACTCCTTTTTTTTACAGGATGCATTTGGATACAAGACCAGCACCTGGCGAAAAGTTCTGTGCATATGTGGATATATCTTCTCCTTTGGATTTCTATGGCTTATATTTTACTGGAAACCAGAATGGCATGTATGGGCCAACTGCATCCAGTCTTCCTTGCGAGATGCTGATGTTGTACTACTCAGAACCACTGTAAGTGGGAATTTGGGAATGTTTAGCTTGCAAAAAAGAAGACTGAGAGGAGACTTAATAGCTGTCTACAAATATGTCAAGGGCTGTCACATTGTAGAAGGATCATCTTTATTCTCATTTGCACAAGGAAAGACTAGAAGCAATGGGATGAAACTAAATGGGAGGAGACACAGATTAGATATTAGAAAAAACTTTTTGACAGTTAGGGTGATTAATGAGTGGAACAGGCTGCCACGAGAGGTGGTGAGTTCCCCTTCAATGGACGTCTTCAAACAGAGGCTGGACAGACATCTGTCTGAGATGATTTAGTGAATCCTGCTTTGAGCAGGGGGTTGGACCAGATGACCCAGGAGGTCCCTTCCAACTCTACCATTCTATGATTCTATGAAGTTTTTGTTGTAATAAGTTTCCCCCTAAAAATGACTGACCAGTGAACAACCTACTTTTCAAAAGGCTGTGGGCTTTTCTATAATTATCTGTGAATGCAAGTGCAAATATGGTTTGTTTTTCATTAAAGTGTATTATAAGCTCTTTCAACTGTTAACAGTTTATACTATATTAACCCCTTAATGACCGCCAATACGCCTTTGAACGAAGGCAGTTAAGGAATCTTATTCCTCAGCGCCGTTAAAAAGTAAATAGCGCCAACCAGCATCAGATAATCTCCGGGGTTTCAGCTACCAGGGGTAGCTGAGACCCTGGAGAACATGACCAGGCTGGTATTTACTGAATTCAATGAATAACGGTGATCTCGTTAAAAAAAAAAGTGAAGTCCAATTTAAAAATCATTTATCCCTCCTCTGACATGATCTAATATGTCAGAGGAGAGAGAAATGTTGTCCCCAGGGCCCTCAGGGTACCTTGGTACCGGTACCGCCATCTCCCGGCCCCCCTTCTTTTGTCAAATTTAATTGGTTCCTGACATTTGATCAGTGATATCACAGTGATCAAAAGCCCAGTAATTGGTAAATGTGTCTCTCTTCTCTGCTTGTAGTTGTTCTGAGAGAGAAGAGAGATACACTATGCTCAAGTGCTGTCCTGTCTGATAAAAAATAAAAAAAATTCTAGATTTCAATAAATTGTTCCCCAATCTCCTCCTCACCCCTTGAACATACACTCCGTGTCATCCCCCTAGTCAGTTTAAATTTTCTTCTTTTTCTTTTATAATTTTTCTTTTAGGGTTAGGATTTCTTCAAAGGTAAAAAAAATATATAGAAAAAAAAAATTACTACTGTAACATTAGATTTACTAGTGTTAGATCAGTTTAGGTTTATTTTTATTAGACATTCATATAAAATAAAATAGTGAAATGCAGAACGTTCATCTTAGAGCAAGCATACACCCTGCTTTGCTCCAGCAGTTATCGGACTGATACAGAATCTACTTCTGATGCAGAACAGTTCTCAGCTTGTGACGACTTCTCTTCCTCTACAGGATATCACAGTCCGATCGTAGCGAAGTCAGTTGTCACTGCTGAATCGTTAGAGGCAGTCTATCAAAGACAGTCCGGTTTTATATGGGAATCAGTAGAGCTCCTATCTGCCATTTTAATGGTAGCAGACATCTTCGTAAGTGACTTTGTGAATTTTTTAAAGAGAATATTGCAGAGTTCTGGTCAGCCACTTCCTGGTACCGTTCAATGCAGGATGAATATCCCTTTTGGACTTGGTTCCTCCTCTTGAAAAGCTTCCAGCCATAGTCTTGAGGTTTTCCTTCAGCCTTTGGGTAGGTTAAGATTCCGGTCCAATTCTTTAAAAGTAGCTTATTCTGAGCATGCTCGGGAGCTCAGTGAAAGCACTTCTGCTCAAGTCTTCAGGCAAACCAGGCCCCCATTTTCTTCCATAATTTGAACATTTTGCCTTTCACTACAGAACTGTTTGTTTTTCCTGCTACAATATATACAATTGTGGGACAACTGTTTTGTTAGCAAGACCAAGTTTTATAATCCGCAAATGTGTTTTTAGGAGCATGCGTCCCTCTGTGAGTAATAATTCCAAGAAGGATTTTCTTGTTTGGTAGCTCAATGTCTCTGTAAGCTTTGAATGGGTCCTGGAATTTCAACAATTTTTCCCTGAAGACCAAATGGTGTACACAGCCATGTGTTCAGTTCTCAAAATGTTGCCATGTTGGACGTATGTCCGAACACTGAAAAATTTGAGGAATAAAATTAGAGTTTTTTTTCTCAGAATGTACAAAAAAGATTCATAAATGATAGTGAAAAAAAATGCAACTTGTAATTTCTCAAACTTGTGTTGCATCAACTGCATAAAAAGTGGTGGTACCAAACTACTCACTACCTCCCTAGATAAATACATTAGAGGGTATAATTAAAAAAAAAAAAAATTCTGTTGTTCTTGGACCACACAGGCTCTGCAAATATGACAATCTATTCCAAATAGAGCCAAATTTGTATTCAAAATTCAAATAGTGTTCCTACCATTCCGAGCCGTTCCGTTTGTCCAAACAGAACTTTTTGACTACATGTGTGGTATCTCCGCGCTCGTAAGAACACGGGTAACAAACTATGGGGTCAAATTTTTGGTGTTAGCTCTTGAAAAAGTGAAAAATCTGGGGCTAAAGCAACATTTTTGTGACAAAAATAAAAATGTTCAGTATGACGACCTAATGTTTTCTAATTCTGTGTAGTACCTGTGGGTTCAAAATGCTCACTATAACCCTGGATGAAATCCTTGAAGGGTCTAGATTCCAAAATTGGGTTACTTGTGTGGAGTTTCTTCTGTTTAGGTACCATATGGGCCCTGCAAATGCGACTTTGTGCCCGCAATCTATTTCAGCCAAATTTGTGTTCCAAAATTCAAATGGTGCTCCTTCTGTTCTGAGCCCTGCCATTTCTCCAAATAGAACTTTTTGACTACACATGAGATATCACCACGCTCATGAGAAAGTGAGTAACAAACTATTGGGTGCAATTTTTGGTGTTACCTCTTGAAAAAGTGAAAAATTTGATGCTAAATCAACATTTTTGTGACAAAAATGAAAATTTTCAATATGACGACCTAATGTTCTCAAATTCTAAGCAGTACCTGTGGGTTCAAAATGCTCACTATACCCTGGATAAAATCCTTAAGGCATGTAGTTTCCAAAATGGGGTCACTTGTAAGGGGTTTCTACTGTTCAGGCACCTTAGTGGCCCTATAAATGTGACATTGTACCCATAATCTATTTTAACCAAATTTGTGTTCCAAAATTCAAATGGTGTGCCTTCTGTTTTAAGCCCTGCCGTTTGTCAAAACAGAAGTTTGTGACCACATGTGGGGTATCAGCGTGGTCAGAAGAAACTGGGCAACAAATTGTGGGGTCAATTTTATCGTGCTATACCTTGTAAAAGTGAAAAAAAAATGGGGCTAAAGCAACACTTTAGAGGAAAATTTTTAAAAAAATTTCATTCCACTTTGCATTAATTCCTGTGTAGCACCTGAAGGGTTAAATAATTTCCTGACAACAGTGTTGAAGTATTTTAGGAGTGCAATTTTTAAAATGGTATCACTTTTGGGGAGCTTCCAATATATAGGTCCCTCAAAGTTCATTTAAATAGGTCTCTAAAATAGGTTTTGTAAATTACCGTATATTCCGGCGTATAAGACGACTTTTGAAGACTGAAAAATCTTCTGTCTAGTCTGGGGTCGTCTTATACGCCGGTAATGCTTTTGAACTTTCAGAAATTGACATGCGGGGATACTCTGGGGGTGTTAATAAGCTGCCGTGGCCATATCCCTGCCATGTCGGAGTTAATATAAGGTGGAGGGAGTTAAAATACGGCGGCGGTAGGTCCAGACAGTCAGCGCTTCTTTGCTGAAACTGACACATCGCTGCGTATTCCCAGCTCCGGACACAGCGCAGGGCTTCTGTGCCGACAGCTTTCACTTGTCACAGAAGCGCTGCGCTGTGTCCGGAGCAGGGAAGTTCGCATCGCTTCTGTGACAATATATAAAAAGCCGGCAATTCAGCAGCGGCGTAAGCCGGCACCCGACAATTTAGAATAGAAAGAATAGAGCTTCACACATAGATTAGATAGATAGAAACATGTCAGTCACATATATATGAAGTACAGTGATAGTGTTGCTTACTGTACTTGTCATTTAGTGTAAAGGATTTATTAAAACAAATAATAGTGTTTTCATGCACCGTCTCTTTAAAAAAGCCGGCCGGCAATTCAGCAGCGGTACCCGACAATTTATAACAGACAGAATAGAGCTTCACACATAGATTAGATAGATAGAAACATGTCAGTCACATATATATGAAGTACAGTGACAGTGTTGGTTACTGTACTTGTCATCTAGTGTTAAAATAACGGATTTATTAAAAAAAAAATTGGCGTGGGGTTCCCCTTAATTTTAGTCTCTAGCGGAGGTTAAGCAGACGGCTGGGGCAGATGTTTGAAGCCTGGGAAGGGGGTAATACCCACGGAGCTTCCCAGGCTACTAATATCAGCCCCCAGCTGAATACATAGCCTTTACTAGCTATTAAAATGGGGGACCCCCCCAAAAAAATGACGTGGGGTCCCCCCTAATTTAATAGCTAGCAAAGGCTAGGCAGACAGCTGGGGGCTGATATTAATAGCCCAGGAAGGGAGCCATGAATATTGGCCCCCTCCCAGGCTAGAAACACCAGCCGTCAGCCGCCCCAGAAATGGCGCATTCATAGGATGCGCCAATTCTGGCACTTAGCCTCGCTCTTCCACGCTGCCCTGGTGCGGTGGCAGGGGGTAATAGGGCTGGGGTTGATGTCAGCTTATAATGCCAGCTGACATCAAGCCCAGGTTAGTAATGGAGAGGCGTCTATAAGACACCCCCATTACTAACCCCATAGTCAAAGTTAAAAAAAACACAAACACCCAGAATAAAGTCCTTTAATTGAAATAAAGACACAAATCTTTATTGTTCTAAATTAAACCATACTTACCATCACGCCCATTCCAGCTGAAGCCAACGATCTCCTGCAATAAAAATAAAATAATAAAGCAACCTCATCCTTACCTTTCCATGGTTCCCACGACAGCTTCAGCTCTGCTACATCGAGATGACAGGCTGGACCGCAGCAGAACGCCGCCATCCAGCCTGTCATCCCGCAGACACTGAGAAGCGCAGGCATGATTCCGCTCTGCAGTGTCTGGCTGTGACGGCATCCAGATGAGCCGACAATGAACTCAGCTCACCTCCTGGACGTCCGTCACTGACAGCGTGGGAAACTTCTACTGCGCATGCGGGGAGCAGGAGAATTTTCCCACGCTGTCAGTGACGTGCATGAGGTGAGCCGAGTTCATTGGACATGATCTCGGCTCATCTGGATGCCGTCACAGTCAGACACTGAGGAGCACAAGCATGCCTGTGCTTCTCAGTGTCTGCCGCATGGCAAGCTGAACGGCAGCGTTCTGCTGCGGTGCAGCCTGTCATGTGAATGTAGCAGAGCTGGACCGGTCCTGGGAACCATGGAGAGGTAAGGATGAGGTTGCTTTATTATTTTACTTTTATTGCAGGAGATCGTTGGCTTCAGCTGGAATGGGCGTGATGGTAAGTATGGTTTAATTTAGAACATTAAAAATTGTGTCTTTATTTCAATTAAAGGACTTTTTTCTGGGTGTTTGTGTTTTTTTTAATTACTTTACTAGAAATTCATGGTGGTCATGTCTAATATTGGCGTGACCCCATGAATTTCGGGCTTAGGGCCAGCTGATAATGCCAAGCTGGCCCTAACCCCCTTATTACCCAGTGAGCCACCGCACCAGGGCCCTGGATGAGTTGGGTACAGCGCCAGAAGATGGCGCTTCTATGAACGCGCCATTTTCCGGGGTGGCTGCGGACTGCAATTTGCAGCGGGGGGGGCCCAGAAAGCTTGGGCCTCCCTGCGCTGCAGATTCCAGCCCCCAGCTGCCTAGTTGTACCTGGCTGGACACAAAAATAGGGCGAAGCCCCACGTATTTTTTTTTTTAATTATTTCATGAAATAATTAAGAAAAAAAGGGCTTCCCTATATTGTTGTGTCCGGCCAGGTACAAATAGGCAGCTGGTGGTTGGGTGCAGCCCGTTCCTGCCTGCTGTACCTGGCTGGACACAAAAATATGGCGAAGCCCCACGTCAACATTTTTGGGAAAAATTAATTACAAAATTAATAATTTAGGGACTGCATCTTTATTAACCCCTCAATTGTCATTTAGTGTTAAAATAAAGGATTTTTTAAAAAGAAAATTGGCGTGGGATCCACCATCATTATAGTCTCTAGCGGAGGTTAAGCAGACGGCTGGGGCAGATGTTTGAAGTCTGGGAAGAGGGTAATACCCACGGAGCTTCCCAGGCTACTAATATCAGCCCCCAGCTGAATACCTAGCCTTTACTAGCTATTAGAATGGGGGACCCCCCCAAAAAATGACGTGGGGTCCCCCCTATTTTAATATGTTTATGAGTGACAGTTTTCCTGCTATATACCTGCATGTCATAAGAATTTAAATTAAAAAAAGGACAATGTTAAATTCAAATCTGTTTTTTTAAAATTTTTACCGGTGTTTGGTATGCGTTGGAAAAGGGGTAGTCTTATACGGTGAATATATCCTAAACTCGATATTTTAACAGGAAAGTAGGGGGGTCGTCTTATACACCAGGTCGTCTTATACGCCGGAATATACGGTACTTAAAAAAATGAGAAATTGATGCTAAACGTTTAACCTTTCTAACATCTTAAGAAAATAAAATGACGTTTGAAAAATGATGCAGATGTGAAGTGGACTTATGGGAAATGTTATTTATTAATTATTTTTACAGCATGACTTACTGGTTTAAGGATATAAAAATCAAAAGTTTGAAAATTGCAACAAATAAACACAAAAAATATTGACCTAAATTTACCACTAACATAAAGTACAATATGTCTTGAAAAACAATCACAGAATCACTGGTATACGTTAAAGTGTTCCAGAGTGATTGCCACATAAAGTGACACTGATCAGATTTAAAAAATTTAGCCTGGTCATCAAAATTGTCTCCTTCACCAAGGGGTTAAATGGTCCTTCTTCATTTTACCCAACAGTGTCTGATGGGAGCAGAGATATGTTACTAGGACTTACCTCTTTGTTCCAGTGAAAAAAAGTAGGAGGCAACAGATTCTGCATAAAACATTCTACTACCTCATGGAAAGCCTCCAAAGTTTTAAAAACCTACTAGAACTATATTATTTATTTATTTGTCACAGGCAAGTACTTTTTTTTTAGCAGGACAGATACAGTGAAGGAAATAAGTATTTGATCCCTTGCTGTTTTTGTAAGTTTGCCCACTGACAAAGACATGAACAGTCTATAATTTTACGGGTAGGTTAATTTTAACATTGAGAGATAGAATATCCAAAAATAAATCAAGAAAATCACATTGTATAAATTAGATATATTTATTTGCATTTTGCAGTGAGAAATAAGTATTTGATCCCTCTGCCAAACAACACAATACTTGGTGGCAAAACCTTTGTTGGCAAGCGCAGCAGTCAGACGTTTTTTGTAGTTGACGATGAGGGTTGCGCACATGTCAGGAGGAATTTTGGTCCACTCCTCTTTGCAGATCATCTCTAAATCATTAAGATTTTGAGGCTGTCGCTTGGCAACTCGGAGCTTCAACTCCCTCCATAAGTTTGCTATGGGATTAAGGTCTGGAGACTGGCTAGGCCACTCCATGACCTTAATGTGCTTCTTTTTGAGCCACTCCTTTGTTGCCTTGGTTGTATATTTTGGGTCATTGTCTTGCTGGAAGACCCAGCCACGACCCATTTTTAATGTCCTGGCGGAGGGAAGGAGGTTGTCACTTAGGATTTTATGGTACATGGCTCCATCCATTCTCCCATTGATGCTGTGAAGTAGTCCTGTGCCCTTAGCAGAGAAAGACCCCCAAAATATAATGTTTCCACCTCCATGCTTGACAGTGGGGACGGTGTTCTTTGGGTCATAGGCAGCATTTCTCTTCTTCCAAATATGGCGAGTTGAGTTAATGCCAAAGAGCTCAATTTTTGTCTCATCTGACCACAGCACCTTCTCCCAGTAACTCACAGAATCATCCAGGTGTTCATTGGCAAACTTCAGATGGGCATGCACATGTGCCTTCCTGAGCAGGGGGACCTTGCGGGCATTGCAGGATTTTAAACCTTTAAGGCGTAATGTGTTACCAATGGTTTTCTTGGTGACTGTGGTCCCAGCTGCCTTGAGATCATTAATAAGTTCCCCCCATGTAGTTGTAGGCTGATCTCTCACCTTCCTCTTGATCATGGATACCCCACAAGGTGAGATTTTGCATGGTGCCCTAGATCGATGTCGATTGACAGTCATTTTGTATTTCTTCCATTTTCTTACTATTAAACAGTTGTCTCCTTCTCACCCAGTGTCTTACTTATGGTTTTGTAGCCCATTCCAGCTTTGTGCAGGTCTATGATCTTGCCTTGAGATCCTTAGAAAGCCCTTTGGTCTTGCCCATGTTGTAGAGGTTAGAGTCTGACTGATTAATTGAGTCTGTGGTCGGGATTCTTTTATACAGGTGACTATGAGCTATCTTTAATGCAGGTAACAAGTTGATTAGGAGCGTCTAACTGGTCTGTAGGAGCCAGAACTCATAATGGTTTGTAGAGGATCAAATACTTATTTATAGCTTCTAGTGTTTAGTAGGCCAAAAAAAGTGAATTGGATAAAATGAACTCCCCCCCCCCGAACTAATAAATATACCGTATTTTTCGGACTATGAGACACACTTTCAAAATTTTGGAGGAAAGTGCAGGGTGCGTCTTACAGTCCGCCCATGGGCGTGTAGAGCTCTGAATATCAATTTTCCTTAATAACAGGCGCACATTGTCAGCAGCAGCTGCGGCTCCTGCAGCGGTTCGGCGGTCACGAGTGCCCGCTATTAAAGAGCATGAATATTCACTCCTCTCCACGTTTATGGGAGTGGAGAGGAGTGAATATTCATGCTCTTTAATAGCGGGCACAAGCGATCGCCCAGCAGCTGCAGGAGCCAGCGTCTGCGGCTACACTATGCATCTGCTATTAAAGAGAATGAATAGTCACTGCTCTCTACGCCCATAGTCCGGACGTGGAGATCAGTGACTAATCCGGCAGCTCATCTCTTTGTGTGAGGGCGCATGGCAGTGATGTCATGCACTGCTCACATGCTGAGATCAGCTGCTGTCAGCAGAACAGGACGCAGCGCTGGAACAGAGGGAAGGAAGGTGAGTAGAATCGTTTTTTTTTTATGTGCAGCGTGATGGGGATGGGGATACCATGCATACCAGGATGAGGGGTGTCATGCATACCAGGATGAGAGGTGCTATGCATACTAGGATGAGGGATGAAGGGTGCCATGCATACTAGGATGAGGGGTTCCATTCATACCAGGATGAGGGGTGCCATACATACCAGGATGAGGGGTGCTATGCATACCAGGATGAGGGATGAGGGGGGCCATGCATACAAGGATGAGGGATGAGGGGTGCCATGCATACCAGGATGAGGGATGAGGGGTGCTGTGCATACCAGGATGAGGGGTGCCATGCATACCAGGATGAGGGGTGCCATGCATACCAGGATGAGGGGTGCCATGCATACCAGGATGAGGGATGCCATGCATACCAGGATGGGGATGAGGGGTGCCATGCATACCAGGATGGGGATAATTGGTGCCATGCATACCAGGATGGGGGGGTGCTATGCATACCAGGATGAGGGGGCCATGCATACTAGGATGAGGGGTGCCATGCATACTAGGATGGGGATGAGGAGTGCCATGCATACCAGGATGGGGGATTGGGGTGCCTGCATACCAGAATGGGGAATGGGGTGCCATGCATACCAGGATGGGGATGGTGGCCATGTATAACAGGAAGGGGGGGCATACATCCCAGGATAGGGGATATTAGTGCAGAATTGGGGGACATTACCCCTATAGCAGTGTCAACAGCAGACCCCCTACCCCATAACAGTGCATCATGACCCCTTTTTTTGCTTCAATTTTTTTCCTATTTTCTTCCTCTAAAACCTAGATGCGTCTTATCTTTATAGTCCGAAAAATATGGTATATATTTTTTAAATGGTTCAAACTATTTTCTGCATCATACCACCACAATTATAATGACCTTCAGAAAAATTATCATTATTTAAATCCTATTTCATATGAAGTGGGGAAAAAGTGCAAATTAATTGCTAATAGTTACCATACCCACACTGGTACACTGTATGCATTCTATTTACTGACATATAATTTTTTTTAGTTTATTTTACTGGATGACACTGTATGGAAGAGTGCATTTAACTAATGCATACTATGGAATGGTGGCCAAATTGGTCTCCATCCAGTAAATGAAGGGGTCTACACAGGGGCGGACATGCTATTAATGCAACTTATGTAGCCACACACAAGTATATCTTATAGTCTGCCTTGATCCACAAGATTAAAATAGAAAAAAGGTAACTTATTGTATTTGCTTCCTAGAAAATCTGTCGGTTATTTTAGGGCACAATCGGCCTGATTCATCAAGAGTGCAAGAATGGTGCTTTGTGGAGATGAACGGATATTTTGAAATTCGAATTTGCCGAATTTCCCCCAAAACATTTGATTACGGGGACTAGATTCACCAAGAATCGTATGATTAAAAAGCCTCTAATTGCCTTGAAAATATGTGTATAACACTCAATTCCCCTTGGAATCTGTTGAACCTGTTACTTTTTCAAACCTAATTTAGAAACAATATCCCTTTTTTTTGGGTCGACAACTGGTTTGCTAATATCCAAATGATTAGGCAATTCCGAAGGCTTTTTATCAAGCAGACAAAAAATTATCCTATTGTTAGGGAGATACGAGAACAGGAGAACTGTTTTCAAAGTGAAGAAGCTATAAATTGTTGTCACAAAGCCCTGTCAAAAATTAGCCTTATTTTGAGAAGGGTTTCATGTTTGTATAACCTCAAGAGAATACATTTCCCAGCATCAGTAGTACTGTTTAGCACGATGAAACACAATGTAAAGCCAGGAGATGTGTGGCTGGAGTGAAGGTGCAGTGGTTGCGTCAGGTTCAGTGGTTGTGTCGGGCGCCGCACAGGATCGAGTTAGGACAGGGCAGACAAGGAGAGGTGTAGCAGTGTAGAGCCAGCAATGGCAGCCTCGGACCCAGCAACACTAAAGTTGAGATGACATGATGGACAGGGAGTAGATACCTGGCTGAGTTTGGTTCATTGGCACTTGTGGCAGCAGAACGGTGTAGAAGATAGACAAATAGTCAGGTAGACAAATGGTATGGCCAATTTAATCATTGGCATCAACTGTTGGTGCATATAAGTCTGTACTGGTCCATGCCTGATTCATTTTGACAAATTTTAGGTTTTCCATGCTTGTGACGACAGATAACCTCTGCTATTGATATGACAAATCCATAATCTGCACTAAATACCTTTTTTGACATTACATTGAAGGCTGGATACGAAAGTAAGTTTTTACCACCGGTCCACTTTGTTGACGCAGTCTGTGGGATTGGGGCTCAAGATATCGGCCTTAGAAAAGACACAGTGCGTCTGTTCTTGCTGAAGTGCACCAGGTTGTTGTAGTGGCAGATAAAACATCTGGTCCATCAAGTCAAATATACTGTAGGTGTTGCTGCTGCCTTGGCTAATTGTTGGGGCTCTAAAGCTGGCACAAGCTGAGGAAACATTTAATGCCCTTTTCCAATTGATGCTCAAAATCGCTTGGAAAAACGCTTGAAAAAAACGTATGCATAAACGCATGGAAAAACGCTGAAAAAAAACACTGAAAAAACGCATGTAAAATCCGCATGCATTTTTTCTGCCAAGGAGATGCAGAAATGTTCAGGAAATTTCTGCTTCAAATCTGCATCGTGGGCACATACCCTGAATGTCTTTTCCTCCCCCCGCTACAGGTGCAAATTGGTCTTCTTACTCCATCACCTCTTGCATGCTGGTGAAGGTTTTTCAGGAAAAATATTGGCGAGATTACATTGTTGATTCCATGAATGTCCCTACTGACAAGTTTTGTCGCCTCTTCAAAAAACCTCAGTAGGCAACACATCCCTCATTAGCTGTCATTGTAACCCAAGCTCCAGTTTGATTGCTACATGATGTAGTCTGTCATGGCTTTGCGCTGTTTGCACAAATGCTGCAACATAAACAGCGTCAAATTCCAGTGGGTTGTGACGTTGCAAACCAGGTGGCACTATGGTAGCCTGTGTTTCTTTTTTTTTTTTTGCAAAGCCAGGAAGTTGTGCTTTGTCACATAAGAGCTATTCAAATAAGCTCAAGTGTGTATATTTGTGAAAGAAAAAGTACACTATAAAATCCAGGATGTGGGCAATTCAGGGAGTGTGAGTTACTTTGAATGACCGTAAGGCAGCCAGAATGTTTCAAGCATGACAATTTCAAGTTGCAGTTCATGGGAAGCCAACCAGTGGGCGAGTTGGTACTTGAATCACAGTAGCAACTCATCCATATGTCTTTTCTCCCCCAGGCTTTTAAGCTGTTAAACTGCTTGTTAACACTTTGCCTTGCATGAGTGAAAAGAAAGCAGCCAGTCTGTGGAATCAGTGATGTGTCCTATGGCTGTTAGGGATGGGGTCATGTCAATAAGACAGGATCTGCAGGAGTGGAGAGAAAGACAGATAACTGCTCCCTGGTGGTGAAAACAAACAGTTCCCAGTCTTGGAGGCCTAACCACCTGTCACAGATGCGGTGGTACATTGCTTCCGTAGAAAATATTCACCCAGTGAGCTGTGGAGCTCATTGTCCCTGGTCATAGTTGCTGCTTCGGGTATTTATAGTGCAGTGCACTTTGGAGATTAAAGAAAAGTCCAGAGAGCAGCCAACGTTCTCCTGCGAGCAATTATGGTAGTTTGGTATCTTCCATTGAGGCTGAGTGCACTCCATAATTTCTAGAAAGGCAGCAGAATCCACAAGCTGGTAAGGCAGCAACTTCACCACCAGAAACGTGACAAGGTATGAGTTCAATTGGCAAACTAGCCGATGACCGGTAATGTATGCCTCTTTCTTTGACACACAATTGAGGATGATATTTGTTTGTGATGGAGAGGGAGAGGTAGATATACTCTACATGATGCTTAGTAGAGAAGGACGACAATGATGATGGTGGTGATGATGACACTGACTGGGTAGAACTTAAGGATGCTGCTTGGTTGACGGAAAGATGAGAAGGGGGAGAAGGACAACTTGAGGATTGCTCTGACTGTTGGCTGGCTTGACTTTGCAAAATGAGCATTTGATATCACTTCATGTGCTGATAAGCCATAATTCCTAGACTATAAGGAGCCAGGATGTTGATGACTTATTTTCCGATTGTAGAGCCTCAAGAGTGCCAAAATAATGGAGAAAAACTATTACACATGAATAGACTGCATGTACAACTTACCACCACTGGACCTTTTGGTTGCTGGTCAGGTGCAGGACCTTTCAGGTGGAGGAGACTAGAGCCTCCTCCACCAGCAGCATGTGTGGCATCACTTGCTCCAGAGCAGACAGCAGAAAAAGCTGATTTGGCCCCAGAGAATCTTTTAGACACGAGGCACCTATGCTGTGTATCACTGATACCAGCAACCTCCTTCTCTAATGAACCTTTTCTTCATTCCTGTCTGGTTCCCAGTTTTTGTCCATCACAGAATCATCTTCACAGTCATCCTTGATTTGGCTGACAGGTACCTCCATGTTGGAAATCGCCAGCGCTCCTTGCCCCCTTACCCACCCTGATTCTTCTCCTCCTCCCCAATATTTGCTCTGGCTCAGAGTGCTACTATTTCTGACATTGTTCCTACCATCACAACTCGCATAGCCTGCAACACAGCTTGGCATTAGAATGGTGTTCTCCATCTCCTCCATCACATTTTTTAGAACAAAGGCTGACTGCTAAAAAATCAATTGGAAAAAAGTTTTTTTGGGGTAGTATGTTCCTTATCCGCCAGTGTGCTGTGGGTTATGAGACTTGGGGCAGGAAAAAAAAGGGTTTGAAGGATAGAAAATTCCACTATTTACAACATTAAGTGTTATGGAGGTGGAGGAGGTGGACTGAGCAGAACACTGACTTCTGTTGATGGTGTCGCTGTCAGAAGCTATATTATCTTGCTGTGATTGAGATGAGTGATGGAAAATGTACCCCCACAGCTTCCTCCCCAGTAATACACTTGCCAGAGGCAAAGGTGCCCAGATGTGATCTGCATTTGGTACTAGTACAGCTGGGATGTATGCTGCCAGCATTCCCATTGGTGCTGTTGCTCGAGGGTATCACATTCTTATCCATGATATCGTGTTTTATTTTGTTGCCCTACCACGTCCATTGCCTGTGCCACGTTTGGGTTTAGCATACATTCTGGACTGAAGGATAATGTTTTAATTAATTTCTAAACTTTGTTAATAAACTTAGCTAATCCCTGTAAAATATGACATCAACCTGAAATGCTAAGCACTGGCAGGGTTCATGTAACACATCAAAAAGATAATTCAACAACAGTGTATATGTGTCTACAATTTAACAATTTGAATAGCTGTGGCAAAACAGACCTGCACAGTTAATTGCCTCGATTTAGAAATATTACTAATCATTTTCTTCCAATTTTTGGGTTACCCCAAAATACCCTGACCAAAAAGGACCAAGTAAAAACTTGTGTGAGAAGGTAAAAACACAGCCTAGAAATGCTGCAACAGACCACAGAATAGTTAGGTGGTGTACCATTGCCAAAATGGAATATTGAAATAGGTAGGCAAAAAAAATTGCGTGTAACTGTTTGTTTTTTCTTTTCTTCACTTTTATTTTTTATTTTTTGCCAGAGGAGATATTTTTGGCTTAAAATGATCTCAACTTTAACAAAAAATGCTTATCCCTAAATAAAGAGGTTGCTCCATAGGTACACACATGGAAAGTTGTTTGTGGCAATAGCCAGCAGTAATGTTGTTGCACCTACGATTGTTACGTGGGACTAGTCAAATAGTTGTAAAACCTTTTAGTCTTCTATTTGTTTTTTATTCTTTATCATTTTTGTTTTATCATTTTTTTTATATATTGTCGATCCTCCTTTTTTACTCAAACTGAAACATAATTTAAGGAAACCGACAATGCTAGGAAAAGAAATTGCTACATATAGGTTCACTACCTGAAACTATCATGCAGCAACAGCTGACAGTCTGGTTGTGGGGTGTACAGACAAGTAGACAAAGACAAAAAAAAATAAAAAGAGACCTTTTTATATTAAATGTGGGGGAAAAAGCAGCCATGTACCTTTGCAAAACAGGATGGTACCAGAAAATCTAGGTAAAATTGTGTCAAACACCTGCAACTGGCCACTGTATTCAGGTGAGTTGCTTACTTGTCTAATAGCTTGTTCACATGCTGCGTTTTTGCTGCATTTTTCTGCACATTTTTCAAGGTTAGAAGACTACTGCACTTCATAGTAAGCAGCAAAGTAGATGAGATTTAAGAAATTTGATGCACGTGCTGCTCATATTTTCCTTGCAAATTTGAACCATCAATGTGTTTTTCAAGTCTGCAACATGTCAATTCTTTCAGAATTTTTGCCATTTTTACCATTTTAATTATTGGTAAAAAAAAAAACAAGTAAAAAACAAAATCAATCTAATGGTAGATCAGCACTGATGTAGTACACCACAATCTCAAAAGGCTTTTTTTTCTGTAATGTTATTGCCAGCGCTCCTGCATGGTTCCCTTTCCCCCTAACATGCAGGGACGCCAGCATACTCACCGCACTGGGCTCGGCATGGTACCCGTACTCCCTGTTTCCTGGTCGTGTGCGTGCCACAGTTCCCGGCGACACGCGCAGCCTGCTTTTAAAGTTCAGTTAAAGTTAAGGGCCAAGCCTCAAGGTTACATAAATTCATTGGTAATTTTAAATTATCCTCCACTGTGTTGATTACCTTGCAGAGCTTCGTATCATGTTCAAAATTTTAAATTCTACTTTGTATGTCCTTAACTAAGTCAATAATAAATGTGTTAAAAAAAAAGGCCAAATACTGACCCCTGTGGTACCCCACTGTTAACTGTGACCAAGTAATTAATAACCAATTGCTGTTTACTATCTATGAGCCAGTTGTTAGCCCAATTACACATATTTTACCCTTAGTTCTCATTTTATGTAGCAGCATTTTATGTGGCATTGTATTGAATGCCTGGGATGTCATGTCAAGTGAATGTCTATTGATTTGATGACATATTTTTTGCAAAGGTGACCTAATAATAAATGAAAGCTTGAATTGAACAATATATTGATATGTAAATTATAGTGCTGGTATATTACATTTATTGTTAATGTCCAGATAGACAACATCGACAGCTTAACCCTGGTCTAGTCTGAAATCTACCTACTCACAGAGGCTGGTCATATTAGTTTGATAGGACAGATACCTCATAAACCCATGTTGATCGTGTGTTATTAGATCATTTTTATTGAGAAACTCCACAATAGCATCTTTTAGGACTTGGTCACATGTCAATATTTAATCAGTGTTTTTCATCAGTGTTTGTATGCCAAAACCAGGAGCGGAATTTACAGAGAAAAACTATAATTGAAAGATTGACACTTGTTCTGTATTTTGGAGACACTCTTGGTTTTGGCATACAAATACTGATCAAAAATACTCATGTGTGACTAACTCTTGCTGGGTTAAAGGGAACGGGTCAACAAAAAGAAAATGTATTTATGAACAGTTGAACTACATATACTTCATTAGCTTATTTTGCTTCTTTCTATCATTACCACCTTCAGAAAGTGCTGGCTTGTCTGTCTAGTTCATTCAGTCTTAGTAGCTGATTTGAATTGTAGGTCTATCTAAGGTTCATACTTATAGCGAGTTTCTCTGGCACCATCTTACAATTTTAGATAGGAAATAGTGCCTGAGAATGGGAGAAGGGAAGCAGAGAAACTCATGAAGATGTCAAACCATTTTTTACGTACATGAAAAATCACTACGTTTCATTAGTGCTTTGGATCTGGTTTTCATCAGTGTTTGATCAGTTTTACAATGTTTACAATCATTGTTCCATCAGTGATTTTCACAGATGAAAAAATAATAAATAAATGGCAAAGCTTCTGCTATACCAGGGGTGCACAACATTTTTAAGTCCAATGGCCACAATGTCTTCTTGGACCAATCCCAAGGTCCGCAAAAAATATTACAATAATCCACTTACATGAATACATCACCAGAACCACCATCATTAATACATCATCAGTACAAAGTTTTGAGTATTTGAGAAAGATTTGGAGTTTCTGCAAAACCCCACCAAATCCACCTCATAATCTCAAAACTGTAGGTTTTGAGGATTTTTCAGTTGTAGCATAGTCATGAAGCACAATATGCATTGCTACATACAGTACAGACCAAAAGTTTGGACACACCTTCTCATTTAAAGATTTTTCTGTATTTTCTTGACTATGAAAATTGTACATTCACACTGAAGGCATCAAAACTATGAATTAACACATGTGGAATTATATGCTTAACAAAAAAGTGAGAAACAACTGAAAATATGTCTTATATTCTTGGTTCTGCAAAGTAGCCACCTTTTGCTTTGATGACTGCTTTGCACACTCTTGGCATTCTCTTGATGAGCTTCAAGAGGTAGTCAACGGAAATGGTCTTCCGACAATCTTGAAGGAGTTCCCAGAGATGCTTAGCACTTGTTGGCCCTTTTGCATTCACTCTGCGGTCCAGCTCACCCCAAACCATCTCCATTGGGTTCAGGTCTGGTGACTGTGGAGGCCAGGTCATCTGGCGTAGCACCCCTTCACTCTCCGTCTTGGTCAAATAGCCCTTACACAGCCTGGAGGTGTGTTTGGGGTCATTGTCCTATTGAAAAATAAATGATGGTCCAACTAAACGCAAACCAGATGGAATAGCATGCCGCTGCAAGATGCTGTGGTAGCCATGCTGGTTCAGTATGCCTTTAATTTTGAATAAATCCCCAACAGTGTCACCAGCAAAGCACCCCCACACCATCATACCTCCTCATCCATGCTTCACAGTGAGAACCAGGCATGTAGAGTCCATCCGTTCACCTTTTCTGCGCCGCACAAAGACACAGTGGTTGGAACCAAAGATCTCAAATTTGGACTCATCAGACCAAAGCACAGATTTCCACTGGTCTAATGTCCATTCCTTGTGTTCTTTAGCCCAAACAAGTCTCTTCTGCTTGTTGCCTGTCCTTAGCAGTGGTTTCCTAGCAGCTATTTTACCATGAAGGCCTGCTGCACAAAGTCTCCTCTTAATAGTTGTTGAAGAGATGTGTCTGCTGCTAGAACTCTGTGTGGCATTGACCTGGTCTCTAATCAGAGCTGCTGTTAACCTGCGATTTCTGAGGCTGGTGACTCGGATAAACTTATCCTCAGAAGCAGAGGTGACTCTTGGTCTTCCTTTCCTGGGGCGGTCCTCATGTGAGCCAGTTTCTTTGTAGCGCTTGATGGTTTTTGCAACTGCACTTGGGGACACTTTCAAAGTTTTCCCAATTTTTCGCACTGACTGACATTCATTTCTTAAAGTAATGATGGCCACTCGTTTTTTTTTACTTAGCTGCTTTTTTCTTGCATAAAATAAATTCTAACAGTCTATTCAGTAGGAATATCAGCAGTGTATCCACCAGACTTCTGCACAACACAACTAATGGTCCCAACTCAATTTATAAGGCAAGAAATCCCACTTATTAAACCTGACAGGGCACACCTGTGAAGTGAAAACCATTTCCGGTGACTACCTCTTGAAGCTCATCAAGAGAATGCCAAGAGTGTGCAAAGCAGTCATCAAAGCAAAAGGTGGCTACTTTGAAGAACCTAGAATATAAGACATATTTTCAGTTGTTTCACACTTTTTTGTTAAGTATATAATTCCACATGTGTTAATTCATAGTTTTGATGTCTTCAGTGTGAATGTACAATTTTCAAAGTCATGAAAATACAGAAAAATCTTTAAATGAGAAGGTGTGTCCAAACTTTTGGTCTGTACTGTATATCTAAGATCAGAACCACCGTCAGTACATGAATGCAGCAGCAGAACCACTACTGGTATGTGAATGCAGCACCAGAACCACAGCCAGTACATGAATACAGCACCAGAACCACTGTCAGTACATAAAAGCAGTGCAAGAACCACTGTCAGTACATGATTGCAGCACCAAGCTTAGTACAGTGATCATTTGCAATGTCGGGTCAGCCCCACATACACTTGTATCACATGACCCTACAATTATGTCTTTAATAATGGAAGGAGATGCTGAGAGTTGTTGTTACTAGCCATCATCAGACTGCGGACAATACAAGAATCACAACACTGTTGAAACACAGGCAGTATCTTGAATAAAGATTTACATCTAGGTACCTTCTAAATCTTCTCAAATTGAAGTCATTCCCATTCTTTTTGTATCCAAAATGATGCCATGATGAGATTTCACACCCACAGCTCGTCTCTGTAGACTTTCCTCTTTTCTGTCTTCAGCAGCACTTCCCAACCAGGTGCCCTTAAAAATAAAAGTGTCTCCCATGTTGTGCCCCTGAATTAATAATTGCTGTGCTTCCTGCACAAAATATCCCCCCCACACACTTTCCCTCTCTTTAATATTCCCCCACACTGCCTCTGTCTATATCCCCCCAAACTTCGCTTCTTCATATTCCCCCCACACACACTGCCTCTCCCTAAACTGTGCCCCCTTTTACAATTTTCACCCAATTGCATCATAATGTGCCCTCACAGTAACAGCTTGCCCCATACCCCCTTACCTCCCCTCCCATCTTCAGTAAATGTGAGGACATGAAATCTTTGGCTTCTGCATGAAGAGCTTACCATTCCTCACTGCATCCATGCCTCTTTTGCATGACACTCAGCACTGCGTTGACAGCAGCAGTGTGATGAGGTCAGCAGCGTGATGACCTCATTATGCAGCTGCACGTCAGGGTGGGGACTGATGAATGCTCCTCTGCCCCGTCTTAGCGCTCATGTATTCCGATATATTTGCGTCTCAAAGATGCAAATACATTTGGGTATAAGAAGATGAGAACCGGAGTCTCCCAACTCTTTGTGGGCTGCAATGGAACCTTCGGCGGGCTGCATGCTGCCTGCCGGCCGTATGTTTTGCAGGCCTATCCTATACCCTATATTACCCTGTTATTCACGTACAACAAACATATTGCAAACTAAACTGATGCCATCCGTATACTGTCCATGATTTTCACAGACCCATAAACTTGTATAGGTAATTTTGATCCTTGACTCCAATGAAAAATGCACCTGTATGGCTATGTTAATACATTCAGTATTTGGTCAGTATTTGACATCAATATTTGTAAGCCAAAATGAGGAGTGGGTGATAAATACAGAAATGGTGATGTGTTTTTGTTATACTTTTCCTCTGATTGTTCCATTCCTGATTTTGCCTTACAAATGCTGATGTAAAATACTGACCAAATACTGAACGTATGCATGTGGGCCATCTGATTTTTCTTTTGCTGACACATGGTCAGCAAGAATACCTGGACGTGGATGTAACACTACTCAGACAACACAGGGTGCGGGTAAAACAGTGTGGCAATACTTTATTGAACCACAAAGCAGACAATAAACAGATAGAACAATCCCAGCAAATACCCAAGATGGTACAACATTACACAGTCTCACCCTTCCGCTCCATCCGCCTGGGATAGAAAAGCTGCGACTTTGGGACATCCAGGGCCAACTACCTCAACCAGTGGCCCCCCACTTCTGGTGGGCCCTCACAGAGAGAAGTTAGCAGTAAGCTTAGGAAGCTAGCAGTCCATCGAGGTACAAGGCCAGGAGACCCAAGGGTCCCACCCTGGCATCTCCGAGTGTTTCCATGGGACCAGATGACTGGCCGGTCACAATCTGGCTTCTCCGAATGTCTCCATGTGTTCCAGGTGGCCGGACGGTCCCAGCTAGCAACCCCAAACAACATATCCATGGGGCCAGGTGACTTCATTGTCCCAACCTGGTCTCCCCAAATGTATTCATGGTTTCTCTGATGGTCAAAGGAGCAGATCCATATATTTACAGTCAGGGCCATAAACCCTTAGGCTAGAATCATGTAGAATCCAAATCTGTGTCTCTTTGGGAAAAGCCATCCTACCAAGCTGATGGTGTGAAAAGAGTCTGACATTTGATACTCCTTGTAAAGTCTCTTTTCAATCTCTGTGACAAGTTTGACTGCTACAGAAGCACATGCCCCTTAAAATAGTTACAGTTGTCCTTTCGAGTACACATTCACTGGTAAGAGGTTAGGGAGGGCATTACTCACAGGGCTCAGCTATCATTTTTTGAGCTAATCTATTTACATAGTTGGCATAGTAGGGGGCTCTTTAAATCAACATCATTCTTTCAGAATCAAAGAGGAGACAACAATCAGGGTTATACAAATACTGGTCTGTTATTCTTGACCAGCCACATAAATACACATACAGGTGCATCTCACTAAATTAGAATATCATCAAAAAGTTAATTTATTTCAGTTCTTCAACACAAAAAGTGAAACTCATATATTATATAGAGTCATTACAAACAGAGTGATCTATTTCAAGTGTTTATTTCTGTTAATGTTGAGGATTATGGCTTACAGCCAATGAAAACACAAACGTCATTATCTCAGTAAATTAGAATACTTTAAAACAACAGCTTGAAAAATGTTGTTAAAATCCGAATGTTGGCCTACTGAAATGTATGTTCAGTAAATGCACTCAATACTTGATCGGGGCTCCTTTTACATCAATTACTGCATCAATGTGGTGTGGCATGGAGGCGATCATCCTGTGGCACTGCTGAGGTGTTATGGAAGCCGAGGTTGCTTTGAAAACTGCCTTGAGCTCGTCTGCATTGTTGGGTCTGGTGTCTCTCTGTAGCGTCAGCGTTTCTGCCTCTTGCTGGGTTGACACGCCGATCCCCTCACCGCTGCGGTCCCGGTCCGGCATCCTCCGGCACCCCTGCTGCATCTGCCCAGGGTGCGCGCACCACGCGCAGTTCCCCGGGCACTGTACATAGGGCCGTCCTAAAGAGTCCCCCGCCAATTGCTGGAGGACTGCCCTTATATAAAGCACCTCCTCCAAAATGGAGGTGCCTGTGCAATGTTGTTGTTTGTGTGCTAACACTCTCTCCAGCCCTAAGGTTCCAGTGCCCACCAGCCTGTCTATCAGCCGTGCCCGCCTGCCTGTCCCATGGGAGTCGCCTGCTCTCACACAAGGTCAGTCCCAGAGTGGCACCTGGTTCACCTTCCCGGTCCCTCCTTGGTTCACGGAGTCGACTAAGCCGCCGTGTGGCCATGGTCGGTCCGGGTAGGTACTTAGTAACGCCCCTCTGGTCCTTCCTTGTATCACAGCACAGAGGTTCCACCACCCGGATCGGTAACAGTTTGCACAGGCCATGGAATCTGGTGACTCCCAGGCTCCTTCACTCTCAGACCTGTACCAGAGATCCCAACAGGTTACTATGCTGTCCTATCTGCGGACAGTCAACTCCCGCTTGGACGCGCTGTCCACCCCGACTGTGTCCGCCTCTAACCATGCGGCACCCGCTCCGGCGGCACCTCAACCCAGTGGCGCTGTGGCATCCGGCTTAGGACCCCGGCTATCTGCTCCTCCACGTTTTGGTGGTGACCCTGCCCTATGTCGGGGCTTCATTAATCAGTGCACGCTGCACTTTGAGCTCCTGGCACACCAGTTCGCCTCCGACTGGGCCAAGGTGGCTTAACCTTCTGTGGGAGAGAGGGGATCCTCTGGTGTCCGACCTCCAGGCTTTCCTCGCGGCTTCCAGAAGGTGCTCGATGAGCCCGGATGAAAATCTTCGACTGACTCCGCCAAGGGAGTCTCTCTGTGGGACAGTATGCCGTGTGTTTCCGCACCCTCGGATCTGAACTTGCCTGGAACAATGAGGGTCTGGTGTGCACCTTTAGGGAGGGCCTTTCCAGATGGATCAAGGATGAGCTTGCCGGTCGTGACACACCTCCCTCTCGGGACGACCTGTGTCATTAGCTACACGGATCGACATCCTTTTCAGGAGCGTTCTAAGTAGGCGACCCGTGAGAGAAGATCCCTGCGCCTCGCACCTACCTTCCAAAGGCCAGTCTCGCAACCAGCATCCCCTCCGGTGTCTTCTCCAGAGTCTATGCAAATAGACCAAGTTAAGGTGGTCAAGTCTTGCCAGGAGGCCCGCCGCGCCGAGGGGAATTCCTTCTACAGTGGCAGTTTAAAGCATCTAATCCGCTCCTGTCCGGTGAGAAGGGGAAACTCCAGTGTCTAGGACCGCTCGGAGAGGTCGTCCTAGACAAAAGTTCTTCCTCTCCGCCCTTGACTCTGTCCGTTTCGGTTATCAATGATAAGACACGCTTCTTCGAGACTGCCTATCTGGATTCCGGAGCCGCTGGGAACCTCATTCAACCGGCCGTTGTGGAACGATGTCAGATTCCTACCATATGTCTGGCTGATCCTTTAGCGGTTTCCTCTGTGAATGGAAATCTTCTCTCTGAAACCATCTTGTTTGTCACTGAGCCTGTAACTCTTCAGGTGGGAATGCTACATTCGGAGAGGATCTCCTTCTACATGCTGTCCGGTCTCTCACATCCCCTCTTGTTTGGCCTGTCTTGGTTACAGAGGCATAAGTCCGTCCTGAATTGGAGCTCGGGTGAGGTGCTCCGTTGGGGTCAGGAATGTCATAAGTCCTGTCTGGTTCCCTTTCATCCTGCACGTCCTCCGTCTACTCCAGTTAACCTACCTGGCCTGCCGGCACCCTAATGGTCATGTGCAGACGTCTTTGATAAAAAGGAGGCAGAGACACTACCACCTCATAAGCCATATGATTGCCCCATCGACCTAATACCTGGTGCTTCACCTCCTCGCGGGCGAATCTACCCCTTGTCGCTGGCCAAGACCCGTGCTATGTCTGAGTACATAGAAGAGAATCTTGCTAGGGGATTTATGCAGAAACCCACCTCTCCGGCTGAAGCAGGATTCTTCTTCATCAAAAATAAAGACGGCTCTCTTCGTCCATGTATCGACTATAGGGGCCTAAACCAGATTACCATCAAAAATAAGTACCCCCTGCCTCTCATCTCCGAGATGTTTGACCGCCTAAAAGGCTTGAAGATCTTCACTAAGCTCGATCTTTGTGGGGCGTACAATCTGGTCCGGATTTGCCAGGGAGATGAGTGGAAGACGGCATTCAACACTCGGTATGGTCACTACGAGTACCGCGTGATGCCCTTCGGTCTCTGTAATGCTCCAGCCATCTTCCAGGAGTTAGTGAACGACATCTTCCGAGATCTCCTGTATTCCTGCGTGATTGTGTACCTAGACGATATCTTGGTGTTCTCCCCTGATCTGCCCTCTCATCGGAGGGATGTTCGTCAGGTACTGCTGAGGCTCCAGAAGAATCTCCTGTATGCAAAGTACGAGAAATGCCTCTTTGAGCAGACCTCCCTACCATTTTTGGGGTATATCATCTCTGAGACTAGCCTGCGGATGGATCCCGAGAAGCCGTCTTAAAGTGGCCCCGACCTGAGGGGTTGAAGGCTATTCAGCGGTTTCTGGGATTCGCTAACTTTTACCGCCTCTTCATTCCTCATTTCTCCTCCCGGACTGCTCCCATCTCTGCTCTCACCCGTAAAGAGGCAAATCCCAGGGAATGGACTTCCGAGGCGGAAAGTGCCGTTGTCTCTCTTAAGCAAGCCTTCTCCTCCGCTCCAGTGCTACATTGTCCAGATTGCAATAAACAGTTCTTCCTGGAGGGTGATGCCTCTTCCTCCGAGGTCGGAGCAGTGCTCACCCAGAAATCCTCGTCAGGGTGAATGGTGACCTGCGGCTTCTTCTCCAAACTTTTTTCTCCGTCCGAGCGCAATTACTCCATAGGAGACCGAGAACTGCTGGCCATCAAATTAGCGCTGGAGGAGTGGCGCTACTTGCTTGAGGGGGCTCTGCACTCAGTGGTCATCTACACTGACCATAAAATCCTCGCTTACTTGCAGACCTCTCAAAGACTAAATCCGTGTCAGGCCAGATGGTATTTGTTATTTGCTCGTTTCAGTTTTACTTTCCATTTACCGCCCGGCAGACAAGAATATTAAAGCTGACGCTCTGTCCCGCTCTTTCCTGTCTACCGACCAAGAGGAGGAGCCTCGACACATCATTGACCCTTCCAAAATAATGACTGTTGCCTGGGCATTGTACTTAGTGCGCGCGCATGCGCTCCCTGCCTCTTAAAGGGGCCGCGCGCACCATCCTAAAGAGTCCCCAGCCGATGGCCAGAGGACTGCCCTTATATAAGGCACCCCCTCCAAAATGGAGGTGCCTGTGCAAGGTTGTTGTTTGTGTGCTAACACTCTCTCCAGCCTTCAGATTCCAGTGCCCGCCAGCCTATCTATCAGCCGTGCCCGCCTGCCTGTCTATCAGCTGTGCCTGCCTGCCTGTCTATCAGCCGTGCTCGCCTGCCTGTCTATCAGCTGTGCCCGCCTGCCTATCTATCAGCTGTGCCCGCCTGCCTATCAGCTATGTCCGCCTGCCTGTATAGCAGCCGTGTCCGCCTGCCTATCAGCCGTGCCCGCCTGCCTGTCTATCAGCCGTTTCTGCCTGCCTGTCTATCAGCCGTACCCACCTGCCTGTCTAGCTGCCGTGCCCGCCTGCTTGTCTACCCCCATCACCTGCCTGTCTACCAGCCGTGCTCATCTGCTGTGCCTGTCGGCTTCGGCCATCAGTCCCGTGGGAGTCACCTGCTCTCACACAAGGTTGGTCCCAGAGTGGCACCTGGTTCACCTTCCTGGTCCCTCCTTGGTTCACAGAGTCGACTAAGCTGCCATGTGGCCATGGTCGGTACGGGTAGGCACTTAGTTACGCCCCTCTGGTCCTTCCTTGTATCACAGCACAGAGGTTCCACCACCCAGATTCGTAACACTCTCATCTTCCTCTTGACAATACCCCATAGATTCTCTATGGGGTTAAGGTCAGGAGAGTTTGCTCGCCAATCAAGCACAGTGATACTGTTGTTTTTAAACCAGGTATTGGTACTTTTGGCAGTGTGGACAGGTGCCATGTCCTGCTGGAGAATGAAATTTCCATCTCCAAAAAGCTTGTCAGCAGAGGGAAGCATGAAGTGCTCTAAAATGTCCTGGTAGACGACTGTGCTGACTTTGGTCTTGATAAAACACAGTGGACATACACCAGCAGATGACATGGCTCCCCAAACCATCACTGATTGGGGAAACTTCACACTAGACCTCAAGCAGCTTGGATTGTGTGCCTCTCCACGCTTCCTCCAGACTCTGGGACCTTGATTTCCAAATGAAAATTGGAACTCTGGGACCTTGTGGAGTGTGTCAATGACTGCCTTCTGGACATCTGTCAAGTCAGCAGTCTTCCCCATGATTGTGGAGCCTACTGAAACAGACCAAGGGACCTTTTTAAATGCTTAGGAAGCCTTTGCAGGTGTTTTTTGTTAATTAGTCTAATTTACTGAGATAATGACTTCTGTGTTTTCATTGGCTGTAAGCCATAATCATCAACATTAACAGAAATAAACACTTGAAATAGGTCACTCTGTTTTTATGACTCTATATAATATATGTGTTTCAATTTTATATTGAAGAACTGAAAGAAATTAACTTTTTGCTGATATTCTAATTTATTGAGATGCAAAGATAATAGTGTATTTCTCTTGGATTAACAAATCTAAATGTCTGGCTTATTAAGAATATAGGCTGTATCGTCACATTGCTCCCCCAAACTTACTTAGCCAGACATGATAGGATCCCAATCATCCTTCTCCACTTATTGGAGACAGTCCATCAGCATGTTTTTAAGCACAGACACGAATGTAAGAGGTCTCACCTTCATCAGAACAAAACTTTGCATCATCCAGTTTCCTCAGAGCAAATCTCTGAGGTCTTCCTTGCAAATAAACTCCACATGCAATTGACGAGAAGAGATTGGTGTCCATTACGTCCACACATGCCGTCCTCAGCATCCTATGGTTCCTGAATTAAATCCGATGAGTGTCGGTGGCCTGGTATTCAATCCGTTGAAGCTGGCACAACTCCTGTAGTTGCCATTTCTTGTTGCTGCTGTATATCCTCTCCAATCCTCCTCCCAAGGCCAGGCTGGTGGGGTTGATTTTGGTAGCATCCGAAACCCGCTGTGTATGCCTCCCCTATGGTCTGCTGGGTTTGTCTACATGTCTCCCTGATTGTGGAGCTCTTTATATGGTGTGTGCCAACACCAGTCTCCTTGCAGCTCCCCCAGATCTGCTGGGTTGAGTAGTATCCCATCGCTGCCACCAATATGTGAAGACACGGAGTCTTCCGTGGGCGTAGCACTACTCAGACAACACAGGGTGAGGGTAAAACAGTGTGGCAATACTTTATTGAACCACAAGGCGGACAATAAACAGTCCCAGCAAGTACCCAAGATGGTGCAAATTACAGAGTCCTCACCCTTCCGCTGGCCCGCCTGGGATAGAACAGCTGTGATTTTGGGGCTTCCAGTGCTGACTACCCCCACCAGTGGCACCCCGCTTTTGGTGGGCCCCCAAAGAGAGGAGGTAACGACAAGCTTAGGAAACTAGCTGAGAGCTGTGAGTTCTGGGGCCAGGTAATCTGTTTGTCCCAACCTGGAGTCTTCAAGACATCTCTGAGGGTTCAGTAATGGTCAAGGAAGCCAATCTGTATTCCTCCAGCTTGGGCCGAAGTCCCCTAAGCTGACATGCTGTAGAATGACACCGAATAAAGGTAGAGACCCCCTTTTTATAGATCACTATTGTCCTTGAAGCCATCATTCACAGGTCAAGGGTCAGGGATGAATGTGGAAAGAGCTCATGACTCATTGTTTGAGCATTTAACCAGCTTGCATAGTTTGTCCTCCATTGCTCGACAACTCAAGCTCGGCAACTCACCAACTCCCTTGGCTTGGTATAATACGTAATGAGCATATTCTCAAACAGTATTGCTCCATTACCCTATCTTGCAAGATTTGCAGACAATGAGTTGCAGTACATTTAACTCAAGTGTCAACATTGAGTATTATTCAAACAATAGTCTGTGTTAATTAACCAAAGAAGAACACAGGTTAAAAAAGTCAACATAAAAATAAAGGTATATTGCTCTTGGCTATCAGAAAGTATGTCTGGCATAATTAAGAAGAAAAGCTGTGTTGTCACAAACGTGTATTACAAAGATTCATAACTTTACATAGGTTGATAAATAATTAAAATTAAAAAATAAAAATTAGCTACATGCATTTAGTTAATATGCATTTCATATTGATCAGCCTCTGTTAACCCTTTTATAGCAGGGTGATTTTTTTCCCCACTGTGGACCTGTGTGAAGTGATCTGTCATCTTTACTGATACCATTTCAGGGTACATATGAAGTTTTAGTCACCTTTTATTGACTTTTTGGGGAGCAGTACAGCGACCAAAAAACAGCAATTCCGATGTTATGATTATTATTTATTATTATAGCACCATTTATTCCATGGTGCTTTACATGTGAAAAGGGGTATATATAGCAAAAACAATTACAATAATCTTGAACAAAACGTGACGGCGACTGGTACAGGAGGAGCGAGGACCCTGCCTGCGAGGGCTCAGTCTACAAGGAATGGGTGAGGATACAGTAGGTGAGGGGTGGGCTGTTCATGGAGCGGTATGGTGGAGCGATGGTTAATGTAGGTTGTAGGCTTGTCGGAAGAGTTGGGTCTTCAGGTTCCTTTTGAAGGTTTCTATGGTCGGCGAGAGTATGATGTGTTGGGGTAAAGAGTTCCAGAGTAGGGTAGATGCACGGGATCAAATCAATTGTATGTGATTGTGGGAAGAGGAGATAAGAGGGGAGTAGAGAAGGAGATCTTGTGAGGATCGAAGGTTGCGTGCAAGTATGTACTGGGAGACTAGGTCAGAGATATATGAAGGAGACAGGTTGTGAATGGCTTTGTATGCCATGGTTAGGGTTTTGAACTGGAGTCTCTGAGCAATGGGGAGCCAGTGAAGAGATTGACAGAGAGGAGAGGTTGGGGAATATTGGGGGGACAGGTGGATTAGTCGGGCAGCAGAGTTTAGGATGGATTGGAGGGGTGTGAGAGTGTTGGAAGGGAGGCCACAGAGCAGGAGGTTGCAGTAGTCAAGGCGGGAGATGATGAGGGCGTGCACTAGTGTTTTTGCTTATTCATGGTTGAGGAATGTACGGATCTGGGAGATATTTTTGAGTTGGAGTCGGCAGGAAGTGGAAAGGGCTTGGATATGTGGTTTGAAGGAGAATTCAGAGTCCAGGGTTACCCCAAGGCAGCGAGCTTGAGGGACTGGGGATAGTATACAGCCATTGACGTTGATAGATAAGTCAGTTGGGGGGGTTGAATGAGATGGCAGAAAGATGATGAATTCTGTTTTGTCCATGTTAAGTTTTAGAAATCTAACAGAGAAGGATGAAATAGCGGACAGACATTGTGGGATAGCGATAGGCACCCGAATGAGCATTCAGGTTATTTACAATCAAAATCAATTAAATGTTGCTATCTGAGATTGACAGGAACATTTACATGGATAAAAACTGATCAGACCTAGCTCCAGTTGTTGATTTTAGGCCACGGCCCCACTATCAGTATTTGGTCAGTATACGGTCAGTATTTTTTTTGCTAAGTATGGAGCCAGTTCAGCTACTGAGCCCGCACCATGCACCTGCACTCGCCATATGACGATCTAAATTTCCATGGAAATTGGCCCTGTGTGGCTGAAATGTCGCATGTCTCTTTTTTGGTGTGTACACTGGTGTCAATAAAACTTTTTTGAAGGATACTACCCTATGGCTTGGATCATTGGATTGTTCTAAATTTCCATAAACATAACATGTATTTCAGATGTCATATTTGTGATGTGTTTTGTACTGGGTGAAATGATTCTTTGAATTAATCTACTGCTGTATTTCTGTAGGATGCTTTCAAAGAACATACATGGAAAAACGTGCTCACAATTCAGCTATCTGCCCCGGAGTACAAGTCTTTCAGTGCTGTGACTCATGATGTGGATTCAGTCGTTAATAAGGCGGTGATTAAACCTAAACTACTGGTAAGACAATTTTTGGAATCCTGTAGCATATAAATTGTCTACATAAAACAATATGTTTTGATTTATCTGACATTGCTGACGCCACTTTTCTTGTGGATGGACAGTTAGACAGTATGGCTTACTTAAGTATTATGGCTGCCCAAGTTCATCCCTTCATTGCAACTATTTTCCTATTGGAGAAGGGCACTTACAGTAGAACAATGAACCATTCCACAAGGGTCATACAGTCATGGCTTAGTTTCAGGAACCTTTGGCCAGGTCAAAAGTGGCCAGTTTTTGCTGCTCCTGTGAGTATACATTTTTTTTAAACAGCCATCTTTTTTAAGTGCTAATTTCTATGGTCTTTACCAAGGCGGAAGAGCTCACAGGGTAATAATACAAAGCAGCCTACAGACATGCCCCAGAGGATCCTGTGAGCCCTTTTGTAAAGACCATAAAGTTTAGCACTAAATGAAAAGGATCATATATCTGGAACCATATGACTGATTTATAAAAAAAAAAAAAGTATACTCAGGGGAGCAGTGCAAATAAAATGAGAGCAACTTTTGATCCGGTGACAGGTCCTGTTTAAAGCGATCCTTCAGTCTAAATGACTACACACAGGACATGTATAGTTAACAAAGTCTGGTTCCTCTGCCCTGGAGCCCCATTGTCTGCTTCACAAATTGGCTACTGCTTTTTCAGATTTTGCTATGGAAAACGCTTTTAGGTTACGCCCCCACTATCAGTATTTTGCCAGTATTCGGTCAGTATTTTTCCTCAACATTTGTAAGCCAAAACCAGGTGAGGAAAAGGTATAATAGAAACAAGACCACCAATTCTGCTTTTTTCACTCACTCCTGGTTTTGGCTTACAAATACTGAGTTAAAATACGGATCAAGTACTGACTGGAATACTGAAAGTGGGACCGTAGCCTAAGAAAGACTAATTCTCTTCCTGTGCTTTGGCTGACCCCTAATAGGACCAGTCAGCCAAAGGTGTCAGTCCTGTCAGATGTCAGTGGAAGGGGCTTTGTAGCCTTCCTTATAGCATTAGCCATAGCAAAGTCTGAGACAGTGGCGGCAATCTTGTGAAGCAGAGGAGGGGGCTCCAGAATAGAGGAATGGCAGTATAAGGACGCCATCTTGTTTAATAGTCAAATCTTCAATTCCTAATGGGGATTTGGTACATGTTTTACTGCAAAATGCTGTAGTGTTTACGAGAAAAACTTAGCTAACTGTAAGTGTGCCAGGGATCTAGGTAACTAGTCCAAGAGGAATGGCCCCCGCTGACTTTTCCCCACTAGCTCAGTAAAAACGACAGATCACCCTGACACACACAGAGGGAGAGACTTGTGAGTTAAGGGAGGATCTGCTTCTTGGACTAGTCAAATTCTCCTTGACCATATTTTCAACTCTGTTAATCTCTGATACGCCACAGCCTTTTAGGGCAGAACATGGATGTTCAGGATGCGGAAGCCGGTCTCTGATTCATGCTTCCTGTGTTCAGACTGCATGAATCAGCTTTAAACTGCAAAATACTAATAAAAGCAATCAGTATTGTGTGGATGATTACCATGTATACTGTTTGCATTGCTTATGGGTTGTTTTTTGGGCTCATATGGGTGTTTGTGATGTAAATTTGTGGGCTTCTGCAGACCTAGAACTGAGCATGTTTCCTAGAATTTGCATTTTCAGTAAATGACGATACATAGAATCCACACCGGTGTTCTCACTGTTCAGGGCCTACGATAAAACTGTGGGGCCAGAATATTATAATTATATTATATCTTTTTCTATAAACAGAATTTCTTGTTTTCAGCTTTGCACTGACCTACAATTAAAGGAATAATAAGTGTGTGAACAGGAACTAGATGATATGTAGGTTAACCCTATTATACATGAGTGATTAGGTGTAACTAAGTATGTGTAAATGTAAAGATCTGCTTCCTAATTTACACATTCATTTGAATATAACCACTTGTAAATAATAAAAGACCACAGGAAAACTCTGCAGCTTGTATTTAACTTGTACAGTCAAGAAAATTTAACCTGTGCTGCCAGTGTTGGACTGGGGTGTCTGGGTCCCACAGGAGGAATTGATCCTCGGGGCCCACTTTACGGCTATATGCAAATACCTGTTAGCCGATATCCCCGTTATAGTGGAGCGTCGACTGTAAAGCACAGGCGGCTCCTGCACATCTTCTGTACACCGCTATAACTGGGATGTACAATTATGGCAGTTTGCATTAAAGGGATTCTTCGGTTAAAACAAGTTATCACCGATCCATCAGCTCCACAGGATCAGTGATCACTTATTGATCGTGTCGGTCCGAACATTATAAAATGCACTTATCGGAAGAATGGGGAAGTTTTACTCCTGTCAGGTCACTTATCCCCATTTTAAAATGCAGCGGCAGGTGGGACGTCTGACCGAAGCCTCATTCATTCTCTTTGGGGCTTCCAGAAAAAACAAGAACAGCTACTGAGGGAATGAATGGATCAGTGGTCAAGTCGCACATGAACCTGTCTAATGGGGATAAAAACTCCACATTCTACCAATCGGTGCGGGTCCCAGCATTCAGACCTCCACTAATCAATAACGTATCACTTTTCCTGTGGATAGGTGATTACTTGTTTTCCCCGGAGAACCCCTGTAAGTGCATCTTGTTCCAAGTATTTAATCACTAATGGAAATAAATAATCTTCTCCTAATTAATATCAGAGAGAACAAATGACCGCCATACAAAACACAATCCACTATACCAACACCAATAGTACCACATACAAGGGAGAAATACTGCCACACCATGACTGGACTACATATTACCACCACATAGTGACCGAATAATACCACATACAAGGGAGAAATATCACCACACCATGACCATACCTGATATTAACAGCATATAGCATCCAAATAATTCCCGATCATTGCTCTCTCCCCACCTCCTCCATCATTGCTCTCCCCCACTTTCTCCATCATTGCTCTCCCCCACCTTCTCCATCATTGTCATATCTCCCCCACCTTCTCCATCATTGTCATATCTCCCCCACCTTCTCCGTCATTGTCATATCTCCTCCATCATTGCCATATCTTTCCCACCACCTCCATTATTGCCATATCGCCCCACCTCCTACATCATTGCCAAATCTCCCCCCACCTCCACCATCATCATTGCCACATGTCCCCCCACCTCCTCCATCATCATTACCATATCTCCCCCCACCTCCTCCATCATCATTGCCATATCTTCCCCACCTCCTTCATCATCATTACCATATCTCCCCCACCTCCTCCATCATCATTGCCATGTCTACCCCATCTCCTCCATCATCATTGTCATATCTCCCCACCTCCTCCATCATCATTGCCATATCTCCCCCCACCTCCTCCATCATCATCAATGCCATATCTCTCCCACCATCATTGCCATATCTCCCCCGACCTCCTCCATCAACATTGCCATATCTCCCCATCTCCTGCATCATCATTGCCATGCCATATCTCCCCCCACAGCCTCCATCATCATTGTCATATCTCCCCCCACCTCCCCATCATCATTGCCAAGCCATATCTCCCCACCTCCTCCATCATCATTGCCATATCTCCCCCCACCTCCTCCATCATCATTGCCATATCTCCCCCCACCTCCTCCATCATCATTGCCATATCTCCCCCACCTCCTCCATCATCATTGCCATATCTCCTCCCACCTCCTCCATCATCACTGCCATATCTCCCCCTACCTCCTCCATCATCATAGCCATATCTCCCCCCACCTCCTCCATCATCATTGCCATATCTCTCCCCACCTCCTCCATCATCATTGCCATATCTCTCCCCGCCTCCTCCATCATCATTGCCATGCCATATCTCCCCCCACCTCCTCCATCATCATTGCCATATCTCGTCCCACCTCCCCCATCATCATCATTGCCATATATCCCCCACCTCCTCCATCATCATTGCCATATCTCCCCCACCTCCTCCATCATAATTGCCATATCTCTCCCTACCTCCTCCATCATCATTGCCATGCCATATCTCCCCCCACCTCCTCCATCATCATTGCCAAGCCATATCTCCCCCCACCTCCTCCATCATTATTGCTCTCCCTCATCCCAGTGTATTAGTTTAAAAAAAAAAACACTTACCTCGCTGCTCATTCCCCCGTAGTATCCTCGTTGCCGGCAACTTTCTCCCTGACGCAGGCCCGCCTTGCATGATAATGTCATCAAGCTACGCGAGCCTGTGTCAGGGATAAAGTGCCGGGCAGGAAACAGAGGACGTATCCCTCTGCTCCACTGCCATTTTCCTCCTGTCAGCAGTGGAGCTGGAGGGATCACTCCCTGCCCGCCGCACACAATGAGGGCAATCTGGTCATGGGCCCCCGAGCCTCGGTATCCGAGAAGCAGTCCAGATTGCCCTCATCAGCCTCACTGCAAGGGCCCCCCTGCACCTCCGGGCCCCGGTGCAGGTGCACCGGCGGCCATGTTAACCAGCGGGCCCCCGTGCGTCTTGCTTGGGGGCAAGCCAAGAACCCGGACCCACCAGAAAATTCTACGATGTCCCTGTGCCCCAGTCCAACCCTGTGTGCTGCACATTTATTGTATGCAATTGCTGCTGATGTTGTTTTTTTATTAAATCAATCCAAAGTTGAAAATGCAACTTCTTATAGGTTTTTTCCCTGCCTGAAATTTTTTCAAAAACAGCAATCATTTATTATACTTACATTGCTAATAATGTATGTTTGCTGCAAGAAGTACACTTTTCTGCAGTTGGCACTGGGTATGCTGCTGTTAGGAGTTTTCATGTTTAGCACCATCAGTAGAGATTGGCAAACTTTTCAAAAGACCCCTGAATTGTGGCAGGATTAGGCTGTTTTCTTTGTTTGACAGTTGTAACACTTTCAGATTTGCCCAATTAAAGGGAATCTGTCACCAGGTTTTTGCTACCTAATCCAAGAGCAGCATAATGTAGAGACAGAGACCCTTTATCCATCAATGTGTCACTTACTGGTCCGCTTACTGTAGTTTTGCTAAAATCACTGATTTATCAGCAGATCATCACTAAAGGACTAGTAATACTGCTACCAGGTAGTCAAACATATTCATGAGCTCTATATGATCCCGTCCCCGCATTTGAATGGCAGCTTTCAGTGTACACTGTGCATAGGCACAAAGCTGCCAATCAGTGGTGTGGGCAGAGTTTTACAGATATCAACATTCAGAGAACTTCTAGATCTGCAGCAGATAAAACAGTGATTTTATCAAAACTGCAGCAAGCAGCCCAGTAAGTGATGCATCGCTGGAATCAGGTTTTCTGCCCCTATATTATGGTTCTCTCAGATGGGATAGAGAAAACCTGGTGACTTATTTGCTTTAGCAGTACAGATACAATAACAGATAGTTACTTTAGAACCACTGCGCCTTGAAATCAGAAAGTCTAGACATATTATACACTGCAACTATGGAGGTATATGAGAAAAACAGGAGAAATACAGCACTCTGCAAATTCTGTAGATGAATAAAATCACTTCTTTATTTTCAAAGAATACTACACACATGAAGCTCACAGTCTGTAGTTACAGGGGGAAGGGCAAAGCTGGACCCACAATGGTTTTTACTGCTCTAGGCCACGTTCACATGTTCAGTATTTGATCAGTTTTTACATCAGAATTTGTAACCAAAACCAGGAGTGGGTGATAAATACAGAAGTGGTGACGTGTTTCTACTATACTTTCCCTCTGATTGTTCCATTCCTGGTTTTGGATTACACATACTGAGGTAAAATACTGACCAAATACTGAACGTGTGAATGTGGCCTTATCCAAAGAATACGTTGGAAAAAATGACTTTTCATCATTCACTATTGTATATTTTTTGACTAGGTACGATACATACGAGTGCAGAAAATCCGGTACATATGGGATGACGATAGGAATCAGTTTACCAAGTCTGGGTATGATTTTGGAAAGTATTTTCCATATAAATGTATTGTTATTGTCATATTAGTATCTTATATTTGAAATATTTATGCTCCAGAATCTTAGAAGATCATTACACGTGTGTATCCATACATGACAATTTTGGGAATGGTTTTTCGAAAGAGGAGCAGGATGTCAGGTAAGCCTTTACACAAGAAAGTCCCGTTACTCAGAAAAGCCCATGTGATACAGAAGCTTTGCGTGTTTGCATTTTTATTCTCTTCTCTATTAGGGTTTCAGGCAAGGTTTTCTGTGTTTTTGACACCAACAGTAGCACAATCTAGCCTCATTGATGTCAATAGGATATATTGCACTATGGGCTCTGTTCACATTAGTGTTGCGTATTTTTGACCTAAAAATGGCTGTATCTCAATAGAGGGGTAATATTTCCAATGGAGAACTGTTGGAGTATTTTTGTATTCTTTCTCTGTGATACGTTTTTGTCCTCTTTTCTTAATAGATATTGTCTATTAAGACCATTTACTGTTTGCATAAAGTGCATTTATTTGAATGTAGCAAGGCTATACAATAAAACACAACCTGAAAATTGGTGTCGTTACAGGAGGCTTATCTGTGGGCCCAACATAATAGATGTTGGAATTGTTCCAATATGGAAATTACTTTTTAAAGAGGTAAGATTATCTTTAATAACCATTAATAAGTGCAGACACTTTCCGAACCTAAACCCATAATTATAGTGGGTGTTTGCATATTCCTCCCAGTCTGTAGCATGCTTAAGCAGTGAAAAATCATCATCTCTTGACAACTTTTATCAGGAACACAGGAGCAAGAATTTAATATATTAGGGTTATTTTAGACAAAAGAATAATTAGATCGATGGGGTGTCATGGGCCGGCTATGTGCCCACGATGCGTTTTTTAAGCGTTTCCGCAGCGGCAAAAACGCTGCAGAAACGCTTAAAAAACGCATGGTAGAAGGCCTGCCATGTTCCCCAATGATAATCCACATGTGCTGTGCACATGCTGTGGAAACTTCCGCTGCGGATTATCATTGCGGAAAAAAACGCAGCACTACCAATTATTTTGCGGAAGCGCTGCGTTTTCGCCGCCATTGACTTGCATTGGATAGCATGGAATCCGCATCACTGGATCTGTACATGCGGAATCCAAGCGTTTCAATGTGCGGATGGTACCCGGGTCTGGAGAGGAGGAGACTCTCCTCCGGACCCGGGTACCATAGAACCTGTAAAAAAAAGAATAAAATAAAAAATAAATACACTGCTCAGAAAAATAAAGGGAACACTTAAACAACAGAATATAACTCCAAGTAAATCAAACTTCTGTGAAATCAAACTGTCCACTTAGGAAGCAACACTGATTGACAATCAATTTCACATGCTGTTGTGCAAATAGAATAGACAATAGATGGAAATTACTTGCAATTATCAAGACACACTCAATAAAGGAGTGTTTCTGCAGGTGGAGACCACAGACCACATCTCAGTACCAATGCTTTCTGGTTGATGTTTTGGTCACTTTTGAATGTTGGTTGTGCTTTCACACTCATGGTAGTATGAGACGGACTCTACAACCCACAGAAGTTGCTCAGGTAGTGCAGCTCATCCAGGATGGCACATCAATGCGAGTTGTGGCAAGAAGGTTTGCTGTGTCTGTCAGCGTAGTGTCCAGAGGCTGGAGGCACTACCAGGAGACAGGCCAGAACACCAGGAGACGTGGAGGGGGCCGTAGGAGGGCAACAACCCAGCAGCAGGACCGCTACCTCTGCCTTTGTGCAAGGAGGAACAGGAGGAGCACTGCCAGAGCCCTGCAAAATGACCTCCAGCAGGCCACAAATGTGCATGTGTCTGCACAAACGGTTAGAAACCGACTCCATGAGGGTGGTATGAGGGCCTGACATCCACAGATGGGGGTTGTGCTTACAGCCCAACATCGTGCAGGACGCTTGGCATTTGCCACAGAACACCAGGATTGGCAAAGTCGCCACTGGCGCCCTGTTCTCTTCACAGATGAAGGCAGGTTCACACAGGAGCACATGTGACAGACGTGACAGAGTCTGGAGACACCGTGGAGAGCTATCTGCTGCCTGCAACATCCTTCAGCATGACCCGTTTGGCAGTGGGTCAGTAATGGTGTGGGGTAGCATTTCTTTGGTGGGCCACACAGCCCTTCATGTGCTCGCCAGAGGTAGCCTGACTGCCATTAGGTACCGAGATGAGATCCTCAGACCCCTTGTGAGACCATATGCTGTTGCGGTTGGCCCTGGGTTCCTCCTAATGCAGGACAATGCCAGACCTTATGTGGCTGGAGTGTGTCAGCTGTTCCTGTAAGATGAAGGCATTGAAGCTATGGACTGGCCTGCCCATTCCCCAGACCTGAATCCGATTGAGAACATCTGGGACATCATGTCTCGCTCCATCCACCAACGTCACCACAGACTGTCCAGGAGTTGGCGGATGCTTTAGTCCAGGTCTGGGAGGAGATCCCACAGGAGACCATCTGCAACCTCATCTGGAGCTTGCCCAGTCATTGTAGGGAAGTCATACAGGCACGTGGAGGCCACACACAATGCTGAGCCTCATTTTGACTTGTTTTAAGGACATTACATCAAAGTTGGATCAGCCTGTAGTGTGTTTTTCCACTTTAATTTTGGGGGTGACTCCAAATCCAGGCCTCCATTCGTTAATAAATTTGATTTCCATTGATGATTTTTGTGTGATTTTGTTGTCAGCACATTCAACTTTGTACAGAACAAAGTATTCAATGAGAATATTTCATTCATTCAGATCCAGGATGTGTTATTTGAGTGTTCCCTTTATTTTTTTGAGCAGTGTATTATATTTACCTTCTTATGGCCCCCGGTGCGCTTGTCTTCACTTGCCGGCAACTCGCGATGGACTGAAGGACCTGCGCTGACGTCATAGTCATGTGACGGCAGGTCCTTCAGTGTAGTGTACCGCGAGCTGCCGGCAGCCAGGACGGAGCGAAGCAAGACTCCGGGGGCCATCAGAAGGTAAGTATAGATTTATTTTTTATTTTTTACCATTCTTTAAGGTCATACTATATAAATCCATGCCTTTTGCATGGATTTATATAGTGTGACCAAGTAGACAAGCACTTTCCAAGTGATGCTAAAATCGCTTGGAAAGCGCTTGTCAACCCGCATGCAGAAATGCATGTGAAGAACGCTTCACATCCGCATATCCCTGGCAGGAAAACGCATGTACAATCCGCATGCTTTTTTTCTGCCAGGGGAGATGCAGAAACGCTCAGGAAAAAATCCAGAGCATTTCTGCATCATGGGCACATAGCCTAAGTGTTTACTCTACCTTAGGGTATATTCTCACAAAGTTTTATGACGTGGATTTAAATGCTGCAAAATCCACATGAAATACAGCTTCAAATATTATTGTAATTTTAATGGATATCATTGGGGAAACATATCTGTAGTGCACATGGCGCTCCTTTATTCATTTGGCACTTTCTCCTTGGAAAAAGAAGCAACATGTCGGTTATTGAAGCATTTTGGCTTGAATCAAAGCTCCACTTTTGGCCACTGACTCAATAAGAGTATGTTCACACAGAACTATTGATTAGGATTTTTCTGTCTGAAAATTTCTGGTCCAAAATATCCTAAAAAATATGCTTATATTTATTTTACATTTTTTGTGCATTTTGATGAACTACAATCTCAGACAGTAATGTAGCACATACCCTTTTTCCATGAGATTCTTTACTCCTCCCCTCCCGCTCCTATATAAAAAGCATCTAGAAGATGCCATAAAAAGGTGCTATGGTAAGAATGTTTATATGATCAAAGTTCACTTCTGTGGTTAAATTATCTCAATAAGAAAAGTTATATTCTTCTTATGATATAGACTAACCGGGACGTTGTCAATCTTATTTAAATGTGGACACTTCTCTCTTGTCACTTGTGTGACAATTTTTATACAATTTAGTGGATTTGTTGTGTACTAGTAGCACTTTTATAGAAATGATATGGACACCTGGTATCATTTTAATTGTTTTTATTTTTCACTAAAGAAAATTCTTACATTAAAAAAATTGGACTGTTTGGCTTCTACAGCCTCAGTGTATCACCCTACATAGTTGGCTGCAGAATGAGTTTACAGTGAATTTCATCTGTGAGCTCATTCTGACAGCAGGGTGTGTAACCTTTGTCTCGCTTCCTCTGAACCACATTTTAAAGAGAACCTGTTAGCAGGATTTATCACTATAAAGTAAAAGTATGACCATAATGGGGCTATTAGACTGATTACATTGATACCTTTGTTGAAGGAATCTGATCAGTTGTTCTTTTTCAATCATGGTGTTAAGTTTTCTTTCGATAATGTCTTCTGTGGATCATGTTGGGCCTGGGGGGTTGGGTCTTCTTCTGCTCTGGCCCCTCTGCCTGGCTCCTGCATCCATTTTGAAATGTCACGCCTTCGCCTCCATCATTGGTTGGGCAGCGCATTACCGTGTTTGCAGTGTGAGATTCCAAGTCTGATTTTCAGGCCTTCAATAAAATGGCATCGGAGTCGAGCTGAGATCTCGATTTTCGATGCTCCGACTCCATTATGAGAACCAACAAAGCTCCAACCGCTATGATAATACATTAAGAAATGAATTGGTATACAATTTTGGATCTAAAATGACAAAGTTGAAACCAGAAGTTTACATACACTATATAAAAAGACACATATGCATGTTTTTCTCAATATCTGACATGAAATCAGAATAAACCTTTCCCGTGTTAAGTCAATTAGGATTACCATAATTTTTAATATTTGCCAAATGCCAGAATAATGAGAGAGAGAGAGAGAGAATGTTTTAAGGCATTTTTATTACTTACTGCAAAGTAAAAAGTTTACATACACTAAGATTACTATGCCTTTAAACAATTTTGGACTGCCAATATGATGATGTCATGTGTTTGGAAGCTTCTGATAGTTTTTTTTGGCAACATCTGAGTTAATTAGAGACACGCCTGTGGATGTATTTTAATGCACACCTGAAACACACTGCTTCTTTGTGCAGCATCTTGGGAAAGTCTAAAGAAATCAGCCAAGATATCAGGAAGAGAATTGTGGACTTGCACAAGTCTAGCTCATCCTTGGGTACAATTTCAAGATACCTGGAAGTGCCTCGTTCATCAGTTAGACCTGTTTTGTCAGGAGGAATGGGCCCAAATTCCGACCAACTATTATGAGAAGCTTGTGGAAGGATATCCCAAACGTTTGATCCAAGTCATTGAGTTTAAGGGCAATGGTACCAAATACTAATGAAATGTATGTAAACTTTTGACTTTGCAGTAAGTAATAAAAATGCCTTAAAATATTCTCTCTCTATCATTATTCTGGCATTTGGCAAATATTAAACATTATGGTAATCCTAATTGACCTAAAACGGGAAAGGTTTATTCTGATTTCATGTCAGATGTTGAGAAAAACATACATACAGTGGGGAATAAAAGTATTTAGTCAGCCACCAATTGTGCAAGTTCTCCCACTTAAAAAGATGAGAGAGGTCTGTAATTGACATCATAGGTAGACCTCAACTATGAAAGACAAAGTGAGAAAACAAATCCTGAAAATCACATTGTCTGATTTGGAAAGGAATTTTTTTCAAATTTTGGTGGAAAATAAGTATTTGGTCAATTACAAAAGTTCATCTCAATACTTTGTTATATATCCTTTGATGGCAATGACTGAGGTCAAATGTTTTCTGTAAGTCTTCACAAGGTTGGCACACACTGTTGCTGGTATGTTGGCTCATTCCTCCACGAAGATCTCCTCTAGAACAGTGATATTTTATGGCTGTTGCTGGGCAACAAGGACTTTCAACTCCCTCCAAAGTTTTTTTTTATAGGGTTTAGATCTGGAGACTGGCTAGGCCACTCCAGGACCTTGAAATGCTTCTTACGAAGCCACTCCTTCGTTGACCTGGCGGTGTGCTTGGGATCATTGTCATGCTGAAAGACCCAGCCACATTTCATCTTCAATGCCCTTGCTGGTGGAAGGAGGTTTTCACTCAAAATCTCACGATACATGGCCCCATTCATTCTTTCATGTACATGGATCATGTACATGGTCCCTTGGCAGAGAAACAGCCCCAAAGCATGATGTTGCCACCCCCATGCTTCACAGTATGTATGGTGTTCTTTGGATGCAACTCAGCATTCTTTCTCCCCCAAACACGACGAGTTGTGTTTGTACCAAACAGTTCTACTTTGGTTTCATCTGACCATATGACATTCTCCCAATACCCTTTTGGATCATCCAAATATTCTCTAGCAAACTTCAGATGGGCCCGGACAAGTAATGACTTAAGCAGGGGGACACGTCTGGCACTGCATGATCTGGGTCCCTGGCGGCATAGTGTGTTACTGATGGTAGCCTGTGTAACGTTGGTCACAGCTCTCTAGGTCCCCCCGTGTGGTTCTGGGATTTTTGCTCACCGTTCTTGAGATCATTTTGACCCCATGGGGTTAGATCTTGTGTAGAGCCCCAGATCGAGGGAGATTATCCGTGGTCTTGTATGTCTTCTTTTTTCTAATTATTGCTCCCACAGTTGATTTCTTCACACCAAGCTGCTTGCCTATTGCAGATTCAGTCTTCCTAGCCTGGTGCAGGGCTACAATTTTGTTTCTGGTGTCCTTCGACAGCTCTTTGCTCTTCACCATAGTGGAGTTTGGAGTGTGACTGTTTTAGATTGCGGACAGGTGTCTTTTATACTGATAACAAGTTCAAACAGATGCCAGTACTATAGGTAATGAGTGGAGGACAGAGGAGCCTCTTAAAGAAGAAGTTACTGGTCTGTGAGAGCCAGAAATGTTGCTTGTTTGTAATTGACCAAATACTTATTTTCCACCAAAATTTGAAAAAAAAATTCTTTCCAAATCAGACAATGTGATTTTCAGGATTTGTTTTCTCATTTTGTCTCTCATAGTTGAGGTCTACCTATGATGTCAATTACAGGCCTCTCATCTTTTTAAGTGGGAGAACTTGCACAATTGGTGGCTGAATAAATACTTTTTTTCCCCACTGTATGTGTCTTTTTATATAGTGTATGTAAACTTCTGGTTTCAACTATAATTATTAAAGATATAGGTTCACATTCTGATTATTCCCTAGTGAAATTTAAAGGGGTATTCCCATCTCCAAGATTCTATCCCAATATGTAGTAGGTGTAATAATAATAATATTAGCAAATACCTCCAACTTGAAATGTAGTATAGATTTTCTGATTCGCTATGTCTCTTTCCTCATGTTCAGGCATTGCAGGACCTTAGGTATCCATGGTTACGACTACTACAGCTAGCTAACTAACTGTCACTATGTCAGTGGTCGTAAGCATGGATACCTAAGGTCCTGCAATGCCTGCACATGAGGAAAGAGGCATAGCGAAACAGAAAAACTATACTACATTTCTAATTGGAGTTATTTGCTAATATTATTATTATTACCTCTACTACATATTAGGATAGGATCTTGGAGATGGGAATACAGCTTTAATGGTTTTATCAAGGAAATTGAAATTGTTTTTTAAAAGGGCTGGTATAAAATACGAAAAGAAGTGATTCTTGTCTGCAGCAAAATCCCCTGTGGTTCCATTCTGATGCTGCCAGTGGTCGGCGCTCATAACAAGTGAACAAATCTGCTGCATACAGGGGATCTGCTCGTTCCCTGTATGCAGCAGAACTGAGCAGGCAAGTGCTGCTTCTAGTCTCCTATGGAGACTATAAAAGCAACAAAAAGTAAAAAAAATTTTTTTTTAAAAAAATAAAAAAATCTAAAAGTTTAAATCACCCCCCTTTTGCCCCATTCAAAATAAAACAATAAAAAAACCCACATACACACATTTGATATCGCTGCGTTCAGAATTGCCCGATCTATCAATATAAAAAAAGGATTAATCCGATCGGTAAACGGTGTAACGAGAAAAAAATTCAAAAGGCCAGAATTACTTTTTTTTTGGTCACTGCAACATTGCAGTAAAATGCAATAACGGGAGCTCAAAACATCAGATCTACCCCAAAATGGTATCAATAAAAACGTCATCTCGGCGCACAAAAAATAAGCCCTCACCCGGCCCCAGATCATAAAAAATGGAGACGCTAGAGGTGTCAGAAAATGGCTACTTTTTTTTTTTTTTTTTTAGCAAATTTTGGTATTTTTTTACCACTTAAATAAAAAAGAACATGTTTGCTGTCTACAAACTCGTAATGACCTGGAGAATAATAATGGCAGGTCAGTTTTAGCATTCAGCGAACGTGGTAAAAAAAAAAAAAAAAAACAACTGCGGTGTTCCACTTTTTTTGCAATTTCACCACACTTGGAATTTTTTTCCCATTTTCCAGTACACGATATGGTAAAACCAGTGTTGGCGTTCAAAAGTACAGCTTCTCCCGCAAAAAAAAAAGCCCTCACACGGCCATATTGACCAAAAAATAAAAAAGTTATGGCTCTGGGAACAAGGGGAGCAAAAAACGAAAATGCAAAAACGGAAAACACTCAGGTCATGAAGGGGTTAATTGTGGCCTCTCCCCAATCTCCGGTCAGTGATTGAATGCTTATACCCCTATCAGGTTACGTTCACACAATGAGTATTTGTGATGTTTTGATATTACAGCATTTCTGCACCTATTGGCTAAGTTAGATTACTTGTGTTTTTTCATTCTGTTGTTGGGTGCATTTTTTTTTTTACATATGTTTTTATTGCAGTTGTTGTCTCTTATTAGTAGGTCATGTTTGAAATTAAGCTGCTTTGTTTTTGATACTTTTTGTCTTTTTAGTGTTCGACAAAACTTTGTTAAGGCTATGTGCCCACGTTGCATTTATGAAGCAGAAAATTTCTGCTGCATAAATGCAAGTCCTCTCCCGGAAAAACGCATGCGGAATTCCGCACGCGTTTATCGCGCATTTTTCGCGCGTTTATCACGCGTTTTCCACATGCGGAATTGCCTTGCGTTTTTTATGCATTGGACAAAGGCAATTCCGCTTGCGGAAACGCAAAATTAAATGACATGCTGCGGATTTTTGAACGCGGCATAAACGCTGCGGAAAAATCCGCAGCATGTGCATAGAATTTGCGGAATCCCATTGGGGACCATGGGGTGCGGATATACATGCGTTTTTCAAGCGTTTACGCTGCGGAAATTCCGCAGCATATACGCTTGAAAAATGCTACGTGGGCACACAGCCTAAGACATTTCTGTGTAGATTACCTGCATTTTTAGTGAATTTCCACAGCATATTCATTTTTTCTTTGCGGATTTTCCAAAGCTAGTGCAATACTATGGGGAAAATCTGCACATAAAACTCAGCATGTCTGCAAGAGAAATTGACATGTTGCAGATTGAGACTCACACCGCAGCAGTGGGCATAAGATTTCTATAAATCCCATCCATTCTGCAGGAACTGTAAGGTGCTGCGTTTTTACTCAGTGAAATTACATAGCTTCAAAAACTTAGTAAGTACTCATCGTGGGAACTTAACCTGTGCATAGGGAGAAAACTTGTAATCTGAATTGGGAGGGTGGATATTATAAATACATTAAGCTGCAACTAGTAAATTGTGAGTTCTATAAAATGCCAGCATCTTCACACATAAATCTGCTGAAATAAGTATCGCTGTCACTACTTTATGGCGCTGTCAGTGCAAATGGCCTGAAATGATTCCCTATAAGGGCAAGTCTTACAGAATTCCCTTTTTTATGTACTAGTAAATACTGATTTTGATAATAGGTTTTCTGTAGTTGTTGTTTTAAGCTTCATATATAAAATTATGGGCTTGGCTATGAAACAAGTAAGGCCACGGCCCCACTATCAGTATTCTGTCAGTATTTTTCTCAGGAGTGGGAGCCAAAACCAGGAGTGGGTGATAAATGCAGAATTGGTGACTTGTTTCTATTATACCTTTTCTCTGATTGTTCCTTACCTGGTTTTGGCTCCCACTCCTGAGAAAAAAATACTGACCGAATACTGACGAAATACTGACAGTGGGGCCGTGGCCTTAATGGGTTCTTACGGACATGGGCTACTCCCAAAACCCTGAGTGGAGGGAGAGATGCGCCCCACTACCAAACCTGCAAATCTCTCTAAAAGTAAAAGCCCATGTCGGCCACTAGGCGACGTAAGACAGATATCACCATAGGCCACGGCCCCACTATCAGTATTTGGTCAGTATCGGTCAGTATTTTTTCTCAGAAGAGGGAGCCAAAAGCAGGAGTGGGTGATAAATGCAGAATTGGTGACTTGTTTCTATTATACCTTTTCTCTGATTGTTCCTCACCTGGTTTTGGCTCCCACTCCTGAGAAAAACTACTGACCGAATACTGACAAAATACTGACAGAGGGGCCATGGCCTTAATGGGTTTTCACGGACATGGTCTATCCCCAGAACCCAGAGTGGAGGGAGAGATTCGCCCCACTACCAAACCTGCAAATCTCTCCAAAAGTAAAAGCCCATGTCGGCCACTAGGAGACGTAAGACAGATATCACCATAGGCCACGGCCCCACTATCAGTATTTGGTCAGTATTCTTCTCAGGAGTGGGAGCCAAAACCAGGTGAGGAACAATCAGAGAAAAGGTATAATAGAAACAAGTCACCAATTCTGCATTTATCACCCACTCCTGGTTTTGGCTTCCACTCCTGAGAAGAAATACTGACCGAATACTGATAGTGGGGCCGTGGCCTATGGTGATATCTGTCTTACGTCTCCTAGTGGCCGACATGGGCTTTTAATTTTGGAGAGATTTGCAGGTTTGGTAGTGGGGCGAATCTCTCCCTCCACTCTGGGTTCTGGGGATAGCCCATGTCTGTGAAAACCCATTAAGGCCACGGCCCCTCTGTCAGTATTTTGTCAGTATTCGGTCAATAGTTTTTCTCAGGAGTGGGAGCCAAAACCAGGTGAGGAACAATCAGAGAAAAGGTATAATAGAAACAAGTCACCAATTCTGCATTTATCACCCACTCCTGGTTTTGGCTCCCACTCCTGAGAAAAAATACTGACGAATACTGACCGAATACTGATAGTGGGGCCATGGCCTTATGGCGATATCTGTCTTACGTCTCTTAAGGCCCTGTCCAGATGTCTATTTTTCACGTGTGTGTTCTATCCTTAGTTTTCACGGACAGAACATGTAACTTTTATAATTTATGGAGCTGTTATATGTCATTGCATCTGTGCAAAAATCATAGAGGCATGTCCTTTTTTTTAGCAGGATCTTGGATGAAAATTACCAATACAAGTCTGTGTCTGTGAAAATCCTGGACTGCACATGGATGGCATCAATGTGCTTTGTGCAGTCTGTGACTAACATTGTGATGTATAGGAGAAGCTTTACAACTTTATTTATCCATACATGAAAATCACTGTTGAAACTCTGATAATAAAAACTGACACTGACCAAACACTGATGAAACACGGATAACGCTTGGGGTGTTATTCCCAAAACATCTCCTTTGCTGTCTTCTTCTTTTTTGTGACAGCTTTGCCGCATACCTTTTTTTTATTTTAATTCTATGTATATGTTAATTAATGGGAGCGTTGGGCGTATTAACAGCACTGAACTGATACTGATGAATAAGATCAGGCCAATCAATAAAAGTCATCAATATCAAAACCCTTCTAACTAGATTACTCTTAATTGTTTTTGTGCATTTTCTTTTTTAGACCTTTTTTGTGTGTGCTGTAGCTTGGCATGTTATATTGTATTATTATTTTTACATTGTGGAGTCATTTATTTTGCAGTAGCTGGTCCAGAGCTTTAATCACATTGGAAAGCAGTTACATAATGGATTATTTGTATATTTATTTTCCTTTATTTCAGGTGCTGAGTCCATTCTATGTCTTCCAGCTGTTCAGTGTTTGCCTATGGTTTGCTGAAGAATACATTGAATATTCGGTGGCCATTATAATCATGTCTGTGATTTGCATTGGCTTGTCTGTGTACACATTAAGACAGGTATGTGTTTATTTGGTAGTATATCAATTTAGGTAGCAAAAATAGTGTGTTTTTATGTGACTTTTAGTCCGAAATCATAAACATAAAAAAGGGAAAAATATTTTCAAGTTTCCTCCCTTTTTTTTTTTTAAATTGTAACTTAGATTAGTTCTTAGAATATACACCTGTATTTTTATACCTGTATACAAATAGAAGTTGTATATAAGCAGGAGGGACCAAATATCACTTGCAGGCCGGGCTATAACTCTTTGGTCCCTGATGCAAAATGGGTTCCAGGAACACTCCACCCTATATTGCCACACCACCGATGACAGTAGGCTGGTGACTATGCAATCATTGTATCTTCACAATGACTCAGTTCCTGCCATGATTACTTCCCGTAACATAAATTGCATGCTGACATGTAATAATTATTGCATTTTGCATGTGAGCTGGACAGGGAACACACAAACGGCTTCATTAAAAATGTATTACTTACTACTACTTTTAATTAAATATTAATTAATTTCTATAAGGTGAAAAACACCCCTTTTACAAGCACCACGTTTAGTACAGTAGCTGTATTTAATAATGAGTATATTTTTTCCCTAATAATACAGAATAATGCATTATCAAGCTTGCCTTGCTGTTCTAACATTGTACACACATCTGCTTCCCCCAATTTACAGCAATCAGTTAAACTGCACAGACTAGTTGAATCTCATAATAACATCAAGGTTTCTGTATACGGAAAACAGACAGGTGAGTTTCCTGTAGAGGGGGTGCACTTGCTTGGGTTTTCGGACCTTTTCTGTCTTTTCTTAATGTATATATGTACTAAATGACTTTTAAACCACTGGTCTTTGTAACAGAAAATGTATGTATGGAAGATCCACTAGGTAATGGTGATGCTTTCCAGCTGAGCTCTGATTAGTCGTTGTGCCCCAAGACCTCCTTTAAAAAAAAAACAGAAAAACTCCTAAATAATTTTGACAAAGAGCAGAGTTGACTTATATGTGTATGTCCTGAACATCTCCCCCTAGTAAATGCCTCACTCATTCTATTCCATGGGCATCCTTGAGTATAGGAGAGCACTTACGCTAGGGCAACATCTGTCGCGCAACCAAAGTTCCCTAGGTTCCCTAGGTGTAGCGCAATGCAAGTGAATGGGGTTGCATTGCGACCGTGACAAGCAAGTCACAAGAAGTCCAACCCTGTCTGTGTTTTTTTTGTGACCTGATTGGCGCAGTACCCTGGGAGTCGCAATGTGACCCCATTCACTTGTATTTGGCTACAAAGTCGCCATGTAGTCCCAGTCTTATAGAATAATATGATCTGGAAACTCTCTTAAGGTGCCCAAACACATGAATTAGCTGTCGGAGAACTGCTATCTCCTCCAACTTGGCCACGCATTCATGTATTTTCAATGAGAAGAAGCTAGAAAGCTGTTGCTATACAATTCTTGGTGGCGGCTTATCTCCTCTTCATACAAAAGAGTCCACCCCCCATACAAATCAGATGGTCCGCTGATCACAGAAAAATCTTTGGATTTGACAGACTTTAATGTGTATGGGGCCTTTACGAAACTCTTCTAAATCCCCTTGATCAGTTTGGATCCTAAATAAAATGCATATTAGAAAGTTGGAACTCCAAGTATTAAAAGCTGCTCTCTCATAAAAACACCCCCTTGTCATATTCTCTAGTAGGGCATATGAGCCTCACAGTGAAGGAAGTCTCTGCTCTGGACCCCCTAGTCCATACATTGCATTTATTTGATTGGCTATCCCATGTATTCCAGAAAAAGCTTCCTCTGGTGATAATAATGGTTGATGAACCCAGACTAAAAATCGATACAAGATACAACAATGAAATCTGCATGTGTTAGATAGCAAGAAGTGATAACAAAAGGATAACTACCAGCACCATACTGCACCATAACTAGTAGCCTAAACTTTTCAGTACAGTCTGATAGAGGATACTGCTCTGTCCATCCGATAATTGTTAGAAAAGCTGGACTTTTGGTTTTAGTACAAATATTCTTGTGTTATAGAGCAAAATCCTGACTGCTAGGCTCAGGCTATAAAAGTTAAAAAATGACCCCCTTATTAGTAAAAAAATAATTTTATTGAAAACAATTTAAATACAAAGAGACAGTATAATAAGACCAGGTAACGCAGAGAAAGGGATGAACAGTAATCCAGAGAGACAATATAACCACGGTGTGAGATATACATTAACACCAGTTCATGAATAAGCCCCTGGATTTGTAAAGTATTTTCTGACAGTAGAATATAGATTGGTTACATATACGTACACTTGTGTGTAGATGAAAATCCTGCAGGTGCTGTGATAAAGAAGGGAAGCTTCATTCATCATTGTGGAGTTATTTTGTGTAAGCAGCTACATGTGACATTTGCTTACAATAGCTTTACATAGCTTTTACAATAGCCGTGTGCCATAGGGTGATCCTGTGGGTAAACCAACATTTGTTTGCATTATTCACAGCTGACAAATATCAAACTGTTGACAGTTTTCCATTCCTGTAGAAGCAAAAATCTTTAACATTTAAAGGGATTTTCTGGTTTCCTATTAAAAAAAGGTTATTCATTAAAAAATTTGCAACTTCAGTATCTAAAATACTTGGTGTCAGTAAATGAAAACATTCAAATCTGTTGGCCAAAACCTGGCAATATCGGCCGACAGTCTTGGGATCTCCTGACTCTCCCCCGACAGATGATGTCAGGGATAGAATGGTTCGGCATGACTGATTTCAGATTGCCGATCCTTTTGCCCTTGGTGAGATAAGGCTATGTGCACACGTTAAGTATTTAATAAATACCATATTACCCAAAAGGGGCAACTAAACCCAATTTTAGGGATGTGTTAAAACATGACTTTTATTTAGTATTTTCTAAAATGAAAACAGTAATAAAGTATTAAAAACACTCTAATGTGTCAGTGTTTTCACTAACTAATATTTGATCACACTGATCTACATACACAGCACTGATTCAGATACTAATTATTTTTCATTATTTTCATTCATCATGACTGCAGTTCATGACCTATACAAAACTCAACTGAATCACTGATATTAATGCTCACTGGCACATTTTGTTCTTTATAAAATCAATCACCACATAGCCACCCCAACAAGTTTCGCCACAAGGGCTTCCTCAGGAGGATGGGGCTATAATGAGTACACAAACCAAAGTACTGAGCTTTTTAAAGCATGGGCTCATACATCATAGGACAGCAAAGAACCAATCAAGTGTCCACATCATAGAACCAATCTCATGCATAATTCAAACATGACACATGAACTATACGTGAGATTGGCTCTATGATAAAAGCTCTCATTGCAGACAGGAGAATGACAGCAGATAGAAAAAGCAAGTCATTTGCAAACTTGCTGACTTTTATGCTGTCTAACAAACTAAAGCAATTTAAGAAATTGAGAGAATGCCTTTAAGGCCACGTTCACGCATTTGCATGAATATTTGCCGACTCGGCATGAGAAAAAGAATGATACTCGGCACCGCTCGGTAGTATAAAGCCCCCGTCTCACATAGCGATATCGCTGCTGAGTCACGGTTTTGGTGACTCACCAGCGACCTCACCAGCGATGTCGCTGTGTGTGACACTTTGCAACGATCAGGCCCCTGCTGTGAGGTCGCTGATCGTTGCAAAGTGTCCTGGACCATTTTTTGGTCGTTGGCCTCCCGCTGGCCAGCACACATCGCTGTGTGTGACCAGCGGGACCAACGATCTAGCTGGTAACTATGGTAAACATCGGGTTACAAGGGGCACGCGCGCACTTAGTAACCCGCTGTTTACCATGGATACCACTCTGCTACGGTGCGCGGAGGCTCCCGGCGCACCGTAGCAGAGTGGTATCCATGGTAAACAGCGGGTTACTAGGGGCACACGCGCACTTAGTAACCCGCTGTTTATCATGGTTATGAGCCTGCTAAAGTGAGCGGTAACCTCCCGCTCACCGTAGCAGAGTGGTAACCATGATAAACAGCGGGTTACTAGGTGCGCGTGTGCCCCTAGTAACCCGCTGTTTATTATGGTTACCAGCCTGCTCCTGCTTCAGCAGGCTGGTAACCGGGAGCAGGACATCGTGGAACGATTCTTTCCACGATATCGCTGCTCCCCTGATCGCTGGTGAGCCTGCCTGTTTGACAGCTCACCAGCGATGTATTAGCGATGCAGCAACGATCCCTGACAGGTCGTATCGTTGTCGGGATCGCTGCTGCATCGCTTAGTGTGACGGGGCCTTAACATTGTGGGTCATCCGAGTGCAATCCGATATATGCCGACTCACACAATGGAGAAGATGGGAGAAATTAAGTTCTCCGTCTTCTCCGCACCTGTGATTTGATTCTCGCATGTGAGCAAATCGGATCACAGTAAAATGCCTGGACCCGTGGAAACGTGATAGACACGCGAAACGTCCGCCGTCCGCAAAAGGTGCCGCTTCCCTGCATTTTTAATGGAAATGGAATGAAAGAAGATTTTATTACATCGGTGTGCCACCTCGCTTTCTTCATGTATGAATTGTACCTTACTTTGTTTCTGGAGGGAGTCGCACCCGATGGTAAGATTGATTGCTCCAGCTGATGAGGTCGAGCTTCTGGAGTCTCTGCACAAGGACTGAGTCGCTGCAGTGCTGCTTGCCTGTTCATTTGTATTTGGATCACAGTAAAATGACACTCGACTCACGCTTGCATTTGAGTTTGAGCCGAGGGTCATGTGCATATAGCATCTGATTCGCTCGCATGGGAGAATCATAAGATGTTATACACTAGTGTAAGCGAACCCTAAATCTGATAGTCCAGGAGGTGAATGCAGAATCTCCACCATGCTTTTAGGGTGTAATGATTGTTAATATGTGTAGTTCCACCCCACCAGTTTACAGCTAGTGACTCATCTGTATCCTAGGAGAGTGTTGTTATTATTATGTGGGACATAGCTAATCTAAACTATGTACAGTATAACTTTGCACAACTATTTTGCTTCAAGCCTGTACCTTTAGGGATGTTCACATGACGTTCCTGACAGGTAAAGTATAATCTTTCTGAAGGAAACACAATATGCAAAGTAATATCCACCACCAGAAGCTTTGAGACTAATTATTCTAAAGGCCACAAGATAATTACAGTGCAGTCACTACTTTAGAAAGTGAACACAATTTGTACAGTATTTGCAGGATTATGCTAAATCTCATGAGCATGGGAATTTCTCACAATGATTTGCCCTGCTAGATCCCATTCAGACATCATTGATTTTTCTAGAATGCAAAACAACAGACTGTTTTTTATCAGTTTTTTTTCAATCAGACTTTCATCAGTGTTTGGTCAGTGTGTCAGTTTTTACCAACAGCGTTTCACCAGTGTTTTTTTTGGATATAAGTTTTCTCATACTTCTATAAAAAAACATGAAAATTGGACAGCATATGCATGGCATTCGAGGGTTGTTCTTTTTTTTTTCTCCATGGACTCATAGACTTGCATGGGCAAATTTGAGCTGTGACTCGGATCAAAATCGGACATGTCTCCTTGTTTTAATGTGGATCACTAGGTTGTCAAAAAATACAAAGACATGTGAACGGCATCATACACTATAATAGTTAAACATGAATCAAACGTGTAAGTGAAATTGATCCAATTCAAAATAGAACAGTTAAGGTTTGGATTTTACTTTGAGATTTGTAAAGTAGAAGTGATGCGAATAACATTATAAATAGTTTAAGCACATTTTTCTGCACAGAAATTCTGTTGCATAGTTTTACATGATATTTCACCACCTACAAATGAAGCATTTTTTTTTAAAGGACTCTTTCAGCACAGAATGGATGTTCAAACCAAGTACAGGCGCGTTGTGCATCATGGCGGGCCAAATATTTACATACACTTTCCCACCCTCTTGTTTTCCCTCTATCTCCGCCCTTCTCGGCTCTCCAATCAACCTCCTTCAACCAAAGAAGGTGTGTGTGGGTGGGTGGAGATAGAGGTAAAACAAGTAGGCTGTGTGCCCACGTAGCGTTTTTCAAGCGTATATGCTGCGGAATTTCCGCAGCGTAAACGCTTGAAAAACGCATGTAGATCCGCACCCCATGGTCCCCAATGGCATTCCGCAATGTCAATGCCCATGCTGCGGATTTTTCCGCAGCGTATATGCTGCAGTCAAAAATCCGCAGCATGTTCATTAATTTTGCGGAAGCGCTGCGGAATCAATGTGCGGATGGTACCCAAGTCTGGAGGAGAGGAGACTTTCCTCCAGACCTGGGTACCAAAGAACCTGTAAAAAAAAGAATAAAATAAAGTTTATACTTATCTTCTGATGTTTTCCCTCCGTCGCGCTGTTGTCTGAAGGACCTGCCACGTCATTGAGTCATGTGACCCACCACATGACTCAATGACGTCACCGCAGGTCCTGCACACAACAGCGTGAGCCGCTCAAGCCTCCGGACGGGGCAGAGAATGCATCAGAAGGTGAGTATATAAGTTTATTTTTTTATTTTTTACCATTCTGAACAAGTTGTCAAGCACTTTTCCAAGTGATGCTTGGAGAAGTGCTTGATAACCCGCATGCGGAAATGCATGCAAAGACGCCTCACAAACGCTTCTACCTGGCGGGAAAACCGCATGTAATATCCGCATGCGATTTTCCCGCCAGGGAGAAGCGTAAAAAATATGCTTCAGGTCCGCAACGTGGGCACATAGCCGTAGTTGGAAAGTGTAGTTTAATATTTGGCACTGCCATGATGCACCGAGTACCTATACTTAGATTGAACAGTCATTCTGTGCTGACAGAGTCCCTTTAAATGACAGGTTCCCTTTAAACAAATTTTCCTTTACATTACATTTACTTTTACTTGTTAAAGCAACAGTTTTTGCTTCGTAATGAATCTGCCACAACGTATATATCATGGCTGTTATCTTACACCCTGGAAAAGAAAGCTTGCTATAATTTTAGTTAGGGTGAATGTTGTATACAAGCTCGTTTTTTATTTCTTATTTGCAATTTTTTTTGCCCCCGGCCTGCTTCAGTGCTGCACTGACCCAGCAGTCCGACCTGCTTCAGAGCTGCACCGATCCAGCAGTCTGGCCTGCTTCAGAGCTGCACCGATCCAGCAGTCCGGCCTGCTTCAGAGCTGCACCGATCTAGCAGTCCGACCTGCTTCAGAGCTGCACGAATCCAGCAGTCCGGCCTGCTTCAGAGCTGCACCGATCCAGCAGTCCGTCCTGCTTCAGCGCTGCAACGATCCAGCAGTCCGGCCTGCTTCAGAGCTGCACCGATCTAGCAGTCCGACCTGCTTCAGAGCTGCACGGATCCAGCAGTCCGGCCTGCTTCAGAGCTGCACCGATCCAGCAGTCCGTCCTGCTTCAGCGCTGCACCGATCCAGCAGTCTGGCCTGCTTCAGAGCTGCACCGATCCAGCAGTCCGGCCTGCTTCAGAGCTGCACCGATCCAGCAGTCCGGCCTGCTTCAGCGCTGCACCGATCCAGCAGTCCGGCCTGCTTCAGAGCTGCACCGATCTAGCAGTCCGACCTGCTTCAGAGCTGCACGGATCCAGCAGTCCGGCCTGCTTCAGAGCTGCACCGATCCAGCAGTCCGTCCTGCTTCAGCGCTGCACCGATCCAGCAGTCCGGCCTGCTTCAGAGCTGCACCGATCTAGCAGTCCGACCTGCTTCAGAGCTGCACGGATCCAGCAGTCCGGCCTGCTTCAGAGCTGCACCGATCCAGCAGTCCGTCCTGCTTCAGCGCTGCACCGATCCAGCAGTCTGGCCTGCTTCAGAGCTGCACCGATCCAGCAGTCCGGCCTGCTTCAGAGCTGCACCGATCCAGCAGTCCGGCCTGCTTCAGAGCTGCACCGATCCAGCAGTCCGGCCTGCTTCAGAGCTGCACCGATCCAGCAGTCCGGCCTGCTACAGAGCTGCACCGAACCAGCAGTCCGGCCTGCTTCAGAGCTGCACTTGCCAGCTGTATAGTAAACAGCTTTCAAGCACATCCTTCATGCCTAGCAAACCGGCCACCTCTGATGGACTGCAGAGGTGGCCAGTAGCCAAAGCAACAAGCAGTTAACTATAAAATGTAAAATTTCCCTGTTCTTGAGAACAGAGAGGATTTATAAGAAGAGGTAAATTGCAAAGTTGCTTGTTTTTACAAGCAATTTTACCCATTTAAGAAGTTGAGACAACCTGTTTAAGCTCCCCCCTATGCAGGGGGAATGGCTCCAGTATTAGAAAAAAGAAGCTCTGTGTGCTATAAAATTATATTAGGAAATTATTCAGCACAGACTTTGGTACTTTGTAATAAAAGTTGGAGATTTATTATTAATATTTTTTTAAAGTTATAAAGTCTAATGGCTTGAATTGGTAAAGTTCTATAAATATTTGTAAATAGCCATTGTTTATTTCTTATTCTCATATAAAAATGTTGTATACAGAGGGACTCGTGCATGAGCAATATCACTGAATTTATGTAGAAACTGTGATTCATTGAGCATAATCTGCAGAAAATGTCTAGAATGTGCAATAGACACTTTCAGGAGTCATGAGACTGGAAAAATGTATGCCTGGATTTTTCTAGTTTTATGAGGCAAAATTCAGTCCTAGGTAATAAAAAAAATGTCATTAAGGGTGTGCTTACATTGAGCCTTTTTGCTGAGTTTTTGGAGAGGAAACTCCCAAGGAGGATTTTGGAGATTTTCCATTTCAAAAACTCAGCAAAAAGACTAAGGCCACGTGTACACATTGAGTATTTGGTGAGTTTTTTACATCAGTATTTGGAAGCCAAAACCAGGGGAGGAACAATCAGAGGAGAAGTAAAATAGAAACACGTCACCACTTCTTACCAAAACCAGGAATGGGTAAAAATGCAGACGTGGTGATGTTTTTTTTAATACTTTTCCTCTGATTGTTTCACTCCTAGTTTAGGCTTACAAATACTGAAGTAAAAAACTCACCAAATACTCAATGCGTGCACATGGCCTATAGGTAAATGTATTTGCTTTTTTTATCCAGGCAGATTCTGCTTGAAAAAGGGCTCAAGAATGCTAAAAAAAAATGAACCTAATGCACAGCAATATCAACACATTGCTGTGCACATGTTCAATCTTTTTTTACGGAAGCGTGAAGCAGGTAAAAGAAGTAGCATGTTCATTATCCGGTCAGCTTCTGCTGGGAAGCTGCTCACTAGTTACAGCTTAAACTATAGAAAAAAGAAGCTAGCGGTAGAGCCGCCACCAAACTGATGGGAGAACCGTCTTCAAAGCCATTTCAGGAAACAGACTGCTGCCTTCATTCTAAAGTGGCTTCGTGTAGGAAAACCTTGGTGGCTGTGCCAGCATTTTAAAGACATCATATGCATATACCCTAAGTGTATCTACACATAGCTTCGTTTTCAAGCAGATTCTTCCCCGGAACCACCTTAAATAGCTCCTCCAAAGCACCCCATAAAATGAGCATAGTGCACAGCAATTTTAAAATGGCATTCCGAACTCTCTGATGACTACCTACTGTTATGAACTGTTGACCAAGAGTTCATCAGTCCATGGATATCCAGTTTACCTAATCCTTGTTGTCCCGTTCATCTGATGCGTATGATAGGTTTTTAGACTGTCGCTCAACATTAGAGTGTTGTGGGGATTCTCAGATATTAATGTGTATGAGGAATTTTACTATAATAGGTTTTGCCTACCTTTAGATTGATAAGTAAGCTGGCGTTATAATTGTAAGTTGCAAAAGCCAGATTCAAAAAAGTTAGAATTCTTATTTGCCTCTGATTGTGTCTTTCTAATGTATTACATGGTTTATAATCATTGCAGGTGTCTCCCATGAGGAATCCCGTCACCTGGCTCCCGGAGATGTCATTGTGGTTGAAAGAAATTCCCTTCTCCCTTGTGATGCATTGCTGATCAGTGGAGCATGTATAGTCAATGAAAGCATGCTTACAGGTAACATTTATTGTAATGTAATGCTTAGATCAAGTGCCAGAAAGTAGACTAGACCAGCAGGAAATTTTCCTTTTGACTTACTCTGAGTGGTTTTAGGTCTCACTCACATTAGCATATAAAAAATAGCTCTGATGTTGTTTCTGAACAGTAAGGTGAGAATCATGTGAGTACAATGCGATTTTTCTCACCTACCATCCATATGACAACCGTATACAATGCATTTTTAACATCATCTTTTACATACTGTAATTCTCTATGTAATTTAAAGCTAGTTTACAAACTAAAAAAGCAATTTTATATAAAGATATTATAGATGATATAAAGATATTAGAAAGATAGATATCTATCCTGTAGATATATAATTTCATATAAAGCCCATTACATATAATTAGCTAACACCCTTTAATGCCTTTCATGTGGCACCAAAGGGTGGTTAGCCTTATTTAACCTATTAAATAAATAAATAATGTAAAAAAAATTACGTGGGGTCCGTCCTATTTTTGATAACCAGCAAAAGTAAAGCAGACAGCTGTGGCCTTTTATTATCAGGCTGGGAATGTCCCTGGATATTGGGCCCTTCCCAGACTAAAAATATAAACCCACAGCTGCCCCAGAAGTGGCGCATCACATTAGATGCATCAATTCTGGCGCTTTGCCTGTCTCTTCCCGATTTGCCCTGGTGCAGTGGCAATCAGGGTAATGGTAGTTGGGGTTGATGACAGCTGTGATTTGTCAAAAATCACAGCTGCCATCAACCCCTGGGATTAGTAATGGAGAGGTGTCTATCTCTCCAATACTTACAGTCTACCTCTCTATTCTGAGGGTTCTGGTGTGAATTTACTGTACTTGGCTGATGAAATGTCGGGTTCCTTTGTGATGTGTCCATAAAAATCGGGCAGCATACGCATGGTTCGTGTGCCATTCGATTTTTCTTATTGCACCCACAGACTTGCATTATTGAGTCCCGTCCGATATACGCAGTCAATCGCATCATGATGGATTATTTTCCTCAGTCCGATTAGAGCTGAGGAAAAACTTGCAGATGAGCACTGACTCATTTAATAACATTGGTCAGAGCGATGTTTTATCGCATTGCACTCCTCCGTATTGTACGTCAGTATAAGCGAGCCCCCTTACAATCCTTCTTACACCATGCAGTTGTCTATTGTTCATTAGGAAGATGGCAAGAGTCTGCTGAAATCTGTTTGCATACCAATACTATACATAAACCTATGTCTTCCTTTAACAAGAAGATCCCACAGTTTGCTGTATGTTGTTTGTATTTTTTGCCCTTTTGCCCTTTGTTTGTTTTGTAAGTTGCCCTTATGTTTATCTGGTATTTCATTAAAGATATTAAAATTAGATTTAAATATTAAAAGACAAGATTAGAACACATGTATAAGTATTGAAAATTAATATAGTTTAGTTTACTTTCGGTGTGTTTTTTCATATTGTTTTAGGTGAAAGTATCCCAGTAACTAAGACTCCACTGCCAAATATAAACAACACAGAACCATGGAAGGTCCACAGTGTGCATGATTACAAGAGACATGTGCTGTTTTGTGGGACTGAAGTCATCCAGACCAAGTCTTCAAACTATGTGAAAGCTGTTGTAATGAGAACAGGTAATATTCTGTATGTTTAAATATTACTTTATATATTTGTATGTAACAGGAGTACCCATAATGACGCAATGTTGTAGTCTTTGTATTAGTATCTATGTTAGGCTAAGGTTATTTATTTTACTCACTTCAATTCCAGAAGAGAGGTTAACTCCTAACATACCAGCCGCCTCTCTCCAGTTCATTTCTTTCTATACCGCAATTATCTGCTCACTGCACACATTCATTTTATTATGTTTACTTAAATAGCGGCATCATATTCTGCAGTGCTTTACAGTCATCGTCATCATCACTGCCCCCATTGGGGCTCACAGTCTAAATTTTCTATCAGTATGTCTTTGGAGTGTGGGAGGAAACCAGAATACCCAGAGAAAACTCACGCAAACACAGGGAGAACAAACAATCTCCTTGCAGATGTTGTCCTTAGTGGGATTTGATTGCAGGACTCCAGCACTGCAAAGCACCCGTGTTAACCACTGAGCCACTGTGCTGCCTATCAGTTCACATGAATATACAAGGTGGGCCATTTATATGGATATACCTAAATTAAATGGGAATGGTTGGTGATATCAACTTCCTGTTTGTGGCACATTAGTATATGGGAGGAGGGAAACTTTTCCAGATGGGTGGTGACCATGGTGGCCATTTTGAAGTCAGCCATTTTGGATCCAACTTTATTTTTCTCAAGTGGGGACACTATAGGACATTGCGCTCTATCTCTTTGAGAGACCAGGGGTGCACGCGCACCCTTAGTGCAGTGCCCAGTGATCTGCCAGACGTGCGCAGACCCCGGTAGACAGCAGCAGCAGGAGGAAGTGCGGGCCAAGGACCAGGGCGGTGAGTGAATTGGCGTCCCTGCTGGTGGAGAGGAGGATGGGAATTGCACAGGGAGGCTGGCGCCACAGAGCGTGACAGCTGCATAGAAATACATGCTATCACACATGGGATGGGAGAGTCGACGGCCAGTCCAAGCATTGTGTTGCGATCTAGGTTCGAGTTATATGGCCGCCTGACTCTTGCCAAAAGAGCCACACACAGGGTGTGGTTTTCATTCTGGAATAACTGGCTTACCAAAACAAGCCAAATCTAGGAGTATGTAGTACTGCCACAGGGATACCGCAATGCGGTGGAGCCAGAGGACCGCAGCGTCTGAGGGCTCCTACTTCGGCTCTGAGAAGAAGCACTTCTCCTTCATTTTAAGACATGTTTTATTTCTTCTGGCAGAACAGGAGTGAAACGGCCATGTTGGAAATCTTGGTGCTCATAGCTGAGCTCGGTTAGCCACTCATTTTCCCTTTATAATCTGGGCTCTGATTTTAGTCCTTGTCAGAGCTAGCTTTTGCTGCATGGCTAACGGAGGGAGAGGAGTTATTATAAGTAGGAGAGTTGGAAGGATTATCAGAGACTGTTGTTTGGTTTGTACGCATGGTAATTCCTTATCCTTCTACATTTTGGTTTATTCTCCGACCTTCATACCCTGGTGCTTCCCTCTGTTATATGTGAGTGAATATTTTGTGTGCCTGGAGTTTTCTGTTTACCCCTGTCTGTGTAGCCTTGTTTGTTGGGTGAGTGTTCTGCGGTGCACAGTAGCGCCCCCTTCCCTGGGTGGGGGAGGAAAACAGACGGGGGTCTAACTCAGGAGTTAGGGCGAGAACGGAGACCCCAGCATCCTCACCTTCAGAGTTATCCCAGGGAATAGGGCAAGCTAGGGCTCCCCCTAGTGTTAGGGACAGGGTAGGAGCCCCTCTTCCCTGGTAACCAACCAACCATGCAGTGACATTAGCTCTGACCGTAACTATTTTTTCTGTTCCATTATGGATCCAATCACTGCTCTGACGGGGCAATTGCAGCAGCGTAGTCTGGAGGTGGCGGATTTATGCACAGTGGTTTTGCAGTCCCCTAATACATCTGGTGTGGGAATCCCATCTCTCAGGCAAACCATAGTGGAGCCCAAGGTCTCATTGCCTGACAGGTTCTCTGGGGGGCGTGACAAGTTTTTAGTTTTCTGAGAGGCCTGTAAATTATACTTCAAGTTATGTCCGGATTACTCAGGTACTGAGGAGCAATGTGTGGGGGTGGTACTCTCGCTCCTTCAGGGTGATCCTCAAGCATGGGCATTCCCTTTCCTGTCGGACTCGCAGTCGCTTCCAACAGTGGAGGGTTTTTTCAGTCACTGGGCCTTAAATATGGTGATCCCGATTGTGTCTCCTTAGCTGAGTCCACACTGCGCCAACTCCAGCAAGGAGACCGGCCGGCGGAGGAATATTGCTCATAGTTTCGGAGGTGGGCCATGGATATCATGTGGAATGACCCCGCACTCCGTAGTCTGCTCTGTGAGGGGCTTACAATAAGGGTGAAGGACGCCTGAGCCCTGTAGGAGACCCCATTTCCCTTGAGACAGCCATGTCTCTGGTGATCCGGGTTGATCACCGTCTTCGCCCGAGACATAGGGAGTCCCCTTCATTTGTAGGTGATCTGTGGTCAAGGGAGTTCAGCGTTGAGCATACTATGGAACTCATGCAGGTGGGAGCGGCATTCTCTGCTTGGAAATTGTCGGTATTCCGGCGTAAGGGGGAGAGTGTTTCCTTTTTGGGAAAAGAGGACATTTCATGGGCACGTGAACTTCCCGACCCCAGAGTAAACAACTGCTGCAGAGACTTGGTAGCTCAGGTCGCGGCGAGGTTAGGAACCCGGGTGTATTTATCGCCTCTGTGGGCAATACACAATTTTTCCTACCAGCCGCAGTCCATGTGGGTGGAGTTAAGGCAGAGGTGTCGGCCTTCCTCCGCAATGGGGCGGGGTTTAGTTTGATCGACACTAGGTTCGTCCAGGTTCAAGGCCTCGTCCCACATACTCTGTCCGGACCCATAACCATTGTTGCCATCGATTCCGTCCCCTTGAGACAGGGGCACTTTACTCAAGTCGTCCGAAATATGCGGCTTCAGATGGGGGCTATGCATACTGAGGTGTTAGTCTGCTACGTACTAAAGGGTCTGCCCTCACCTCTAGTACTGGGACTCCCCTGGCTCGCTCTGCACACTCCTGTGATCGATTGGCAGGCTCAGGAGATTGTAAGATGGAGTGGGTATTGTCAAGAACACTGCTTGGGTACCCGTTTGGCTAAGGTGGATACCCGGTCTGTGCCTAGTTACCTGTCAGATTTTGGGGATGTGTTCTCGGAGCAGGTGTGCCAAGAACTCCCTCCTCATCGTCTTTATGATTGCGCCATGAATCTCGTTCCGGGGGAGTGAATATTTCGTGTGCCTGGAGTTTTCTGTTTACCCCTGTCTGTGTAACCTTGTTTGTTGGGTGGGTGTTCTATGGTGCACAGTAGAGCCCCCATACCTGGGTGAGGGTGGAGAACAGACAGAGGGCTAACTCAGGAGTTAGGGCAAGGGCGGAGGCCCCGGCATTCTCACCTTCAGAGGTATCCCAGGGAATAGGGCGAGCTAGGGCTCCCCCTAGTGTTAGGGACAGGGTTGGAGCCCCAGTTCGCTGGTCACCAACCAATTATGCAGAGACAAGTACGTCAGCTCAGTCCTGCAGTGAACGATCTGTTCTGGTTCCAGGGAACAATAGCAGCTCCACTGCATTATTGAAACCTGAGAACCCTGTATGTAATCCGTGGAATTCTATTGTGACGCACAGTGGTTGTTGATCCTTAAATTAAGCAGTGCTTTTAGCTTTGAAGGCTTGGATATGGCCATATTAACAATTTGATTCCTGGAATCTGTGTCACAAGACCACACCTAATTAAGGTTTTAGGTCAGTGGTTTGAAGGTGTGTGAACCTTATCCAAACACAGGGATGTCAAACACAGAGGGCCAAAATTAAAAGCTTGGAAAGCCACGGACCAACCTTGATATTTATGATATTTATTAAAATATGTCTACAATTGAGTAAGTTTTTCCTTACTATCCAATATAATGATGAGCTATTTCATATGGAAACAAACTTAAAGGGGTTGCTACACGAACAAAGTACATTTTGATTAAGAGATCTTAGGATAAAATATTTGAATAATATAATATGTTATGTAAGAGCAGTAAAAAGCATATGGCCCAATGGCCTAATTAAAATATGTAATATAAAGGATAAAAAACCTTGAATAATACAGATAATAAAGTATGATGGAAATGAAAGTGCCTCCAAACACAGTAAGATACCCCCACAGTGAATCCCTCTACAGTACCCTCCACACGCACTGTGTGATGACCATACTGGACCCGCCTCTCTCCATCCTCTCGACAAAGAATGATGATTCATCACAGTATGATTCTCCAACTGTACTCCCCACACAGCCCTCCATGAAGTAAAATGGTCACAAAAAGTGCACCATAACGTGTAATGGGCCCAACATAGTCCTCCATACAGTATAACAGGGCCCTGCTTTGCCTTTCATACAGTATAATGGCCCCACATAATGCTCCATACAGTATAATGGTCCCACATAGTGCTCCACACTGTATAATGGGCCCCACATAGTGCTCCATACAGTATAATGGCCACAAAAAGTGCTCAATACAGTAAAATGGGCCCCACAAAGTCCTCCATACAGTATAACGGGGCTTTGCATTACCTTCCATACAGTATATTGGCCCCACATAGTGCTCCATACAGTATAATGACCACAAAAAGTTCTTCATACAGTATAATGGGCCTCAAATAGTCCTCCATACAATATAATGGGTCCCTGCATTGCCTTCCATACAGTATAATGGTCGCACATAGTGCTCCATACAGTATAATCGTCCCACATAGTGCTCCATACAGTATAATGGCCCCACATAGTGCTCCATACAGTATAATGGCCCACATAGAGCTCCATACAGTATAATGGCCCCACATAGTGCTCCATACAGTATAATGGCCCCACATAGTGCTCCATACAGTTTAATGGCCCCACATAGTGCTCCATACAGTATACTGGCCTCACATAGTGCTCCATAGAGTATAATGGGCTCCACATAGTGCTCCATATAGTATAATAGGCCCCACATTAAAAAAAATAAATAAATGCTCACCTATGTTCGTTCTCCTGCTGCTCCAGTCTCTTCATGGTGTCTTCAGATCCACTGCACATTTCGGTACAGTGGGCTTGTTGTATTGACATCATCACACCCACAGCACTGAGATGTCAGACGCAGAGGCGGAATGATAGGAGAAGGAGTGTCAACTGGCGTTCCCTCCTTCATCATTGCTTTCAACTGTATCAGCATCTAGGATTCTAATATAGTTTAAAGTGCGATGTCAGGCCTAATATACTTAGGGGACCTGCCTGGCATTGCGGGCCAAATATACTCACCCTGTGGGCCAGATTTGGCCCATGGGCCAGAGTTTGACATATGTGTCCTAACCCAAACACAATTTTCGGTTTTGGGCTCTAGAAATAATTCTCTAACATGTATTATGGTAAATATTTTATACTTTGCTTTAATTATTATTTAGACAATTAAATATACTTATATATCTTTGATATTTTGGATTTTAATATTAGCTTTATAAGTGTTATTCATAAAGCTATAACACAGGGCATTGTGTCTGATATAGAGATGTCTTTGTATTAAAGCTTTCCTTTGTTTCTTAAGTATAGTAAGCTAGATATAGCCAGTCTCCTAAGGAATTCAGCAGAATACATAATTTACAACTTATTTATTCCTAACTTAAATATCTTCCTTTTTAGGTAATGTAATGTATTAAGCCATTCCCACTTTCCTTATCTTTGTTGTTGTAATAAAAACTTGTGACTGGTCATCTGAGAGCAGACAAGCCTTGTAAGGACAAGACTGGATGTGTGCTCTTGTCTAGAGATGATCGTTGTTCTACTCGAACTGTTCGCCAATCTCAAATTCAAGCTGTTTTGGGCGGTGTTCGAGCCGTTCGGCGAACACGAACAATTTGAGAAAAATTCGGCTGTTCGAGGTTATGTTCGATAACTGTTCGTGCACCAAAATCATAACTGGATTTTTTCTCAGTAATGATGAAAATTAATGTTAATATGCAGTTTGAGTGTACAGCGGGGTGGGGGGAGGGGCAGGGGATGGATCTCTGCAGGAACAATGAAGATCTCCATTTTTTTTTTCTCTTTCCCGCATTTACAGTGGGGAGGTGCAATCTGTCAGCCTATCAGCAGCGCACACACGGAGCGAAGTGCTTTTTTTCACACAAGCAAGGGCATGTGTCATTGGCAGTGTATGTCACATGTCCTTGCCCTATAAGACCAAGCCATTTTCCCCGTCGCCACCATTTTCTCACTGCTGCAGCTGCGTGTTAGACGGCACCGCTGTTGCTGTGTGCGCTATACCTTGTTAATTTCAAGCCAATTTTCGCACAAATCTACAGATAGCTTGGGAGTAAAGACTAATTGTAATTGGAGTCCTTTTCAGGACTAGGTTACATCAGTTCCTATCAGTTTTTGCCAGGCAGGTCTGTGCCAGTGCTGTGCAAGTTTTTTTCACAGCATTTGGCTGAATCTAGCAAAGCTAATCCTTTTTGGCCTATTGCAGAGTGTGTTAGTCAGTGGAGTAGCCTATCTGTGTTGCAAGATATACCACCTGTGTATAGAATACCAATTTTTTTACTGCACCTAGTGAAGTAAAATCTTTTGGGCATAGCATCATTCTATTAGTCCATCTATACTGACCTCCATCAGGTTGCAAATTGAATATAATTTTTTTCTGCATCTAGCTCTGAAAAAATATTGGGCTTCTAGCTGTGTGTGGGACTTGTTCTATTATTCCATCTATACAGACCTCCATCAGGTTGCAAACTGAATATATTTTTTTCTGCATCTACCTCTGAAAAAATATTGGGCTTCTAGCTGTGTGTGGGACTTGTTGTATTAGTCCATCTATACTGACCTCCATCAGGTTGCAAACTGAATATATTTTTTTCTGCATCTACCTCTGAAAAAATATTGGGCTTCTAGCTGTGTGTGGGACTTGTTGTATTAGTCCATCTATACAGACCTCCATCAGGTTGCAAACTGAATATATTTTTTTCTGCATCTACCTCTGAAAAAATATTGGGCTTCTAGCTGTGTGTGGGACTTGTTGTATTAGTCCATCTATACTGACCTCCATCAGGTTGCAAACTGAATATATTTTTTTCTGCATCTACCTCTGAAAAAATATTGGGCTTCTAGCTGTGTGTGGGACTTGTTCTATTAATCCATCTATACAGACCTCCATCAGGTTGCAAACTGAATATATTTTTTTCTGCATCTACCTCTGAAAAAATATTGGGCTTCTAGCTGTGTGTGGGACTTGTTGTATTAGTCCATCTATACTGACCTCCATCAGGTTGCAAACTGAATATATTTTTTTCTGCATCTACCTCTGAAAAAATATTGGGCTTCTAGCTGTGTGTGGGACTTGTTCTATTAATCCATCTATACAGACCTCCATCAGGTTGCAAACTGAATATATTTTTTTCTGCATCTACCTCTGAAAAAATATTGGGCTTCTAGCTGTGTGTGGGACTTGTTGTATTAGTCCATCTATACTGACCTCCATCAGGTTGCAAACTGAATATATTTTTTTCTGCATCTACCTCTGAAAAAATATTTGGCCTTCTAGCAGTGTGTGGGACTTTCTCTATTAGTCCATCTATACTGACCTCCATCAGGTTGCAAATTAAAAATAATTTTTATCTGCATCTAGCTCTGAAAAAATATTTGGCCTTCTAGCAGTGTGTGGGACTTTCTCTATTAGTCCATCTATACTGACCTCCATCAGGTTGCAAATTGAATATAATTTTTTTCTGCATCTAACCCAGCCAATAGTTTTGGCCTAATACCACAGTTTGGCCACTCAGCTCTGCTCGGTTCCCATCCATTGTTTTTTTGTGCAAACAACTCCAGAGTTGTTAATTAGTTAACCACCAAAATGAGTGGAAAAAGGCCTGCTGCTGGTGGAAAGGGGAATAGGCGTGTTGGGAAGGGGAAAAAAGGTTGTGTCCGTGGGGTAGATGTTAAAGCAACAGTAACATCTGCAGAAGAAAGACCATCTTCCAGCCAAACTAAAATGTCTACTTCTTTTAGCGGACAATGTGATAAGATCCCTTTCTTACGGCCACGCCAATCGCTGCAAATTCCAGATGAGGCACAAAAACAGCAGGTGCTTCAACGGATATCAAGTGCTCCTTTAAGTGGGCTCTCCTCCACATCAACTTCAACATCACAAATACTCCAGTCCTCAAAGGTGTCACCCCAATCGCACTTGCTTCCTCACAGCTCCCAAATCTCCAGCTGCCCGTCTGAGTATGAGGTAGAACAGATGGTTGAGTCTGCAGAGCTGTTTACTCATACTATAGCCTGGGAATCAGAGGTCGACTCCAGCGCTTCTGTGAATCCAGAAGAGGAAATGATCTGCACTGATGCCCAGAATCTTTATGAGTCGGATCCAGGACCAGACGCAGAAGGTTCTGACCATAATGTAGACCCTCATTCCCAAACTGTAACTCCTGTTGGTGGAGACAATGAGGAAGACGATGTTAAGACTCAAATACCTGATTGGAGCGACAACTTTAGTTTTTTGTCAGGGCAGGAACAGGTTGGCTCTGAGGACGACGGGTGTGATAACGCACAGGGTGATGATGATGAGGTTGGAGATCCCACTTACTGTCAACCCACAGTCAGCCAAGAGATGAGGTCAGCAGAGGAGGTGGAGGAAGATGCTAGTGACGACGAGGTCAGGTTGCGCCTTCCTGGACAGAGACGTAGTACTGGAAGCACGTCAACAACTGCATCCTCAAACACAACTCTGCCTCTCACCACAAGTCGTGGTGGCTCTTCAGGTCGCATGGGTGCTAAGCCTTGCATAGCCTGGGCATTTTTTCAGATCGATAAAGATGACCCAACTCATGTTATCTGTAACATTTGTCAGCAAAAGCTAAGTAGAGGCCAAAAAATACATAGTTTGAGTACTTCATGCATGAACCGGCACATGGACATGAAGCATAAGTTGCAGTGGGAAGCTCAGTGTGCTACAATGCGGCCTAGCCGGCCGGGCCAACCACCGTCTGCCATATCTTGTGCATCCGCGGCCTCTTCATCCTCTGTGACTGGGGGGACAGCAGTCACACCTGTTTTGGGGCGCAGACCTGCCACCTCTTTACCCGCAACAGCCAGCGTGATTGGCAGGTCATCATTTTCTTTGGAGGTGGTAACACCAGCTGGTGTTGAGCGCTGTCCGACATCGATAGCACCACCTTTGGATCAAGGCAACCTAACATGTCCGCCTGCATCTTCCTCACAGACCGGCAGTTTGCCGGGGACACCCTTATCAACCCCGTCTAAGCACAGTAGCCAGCCCTCGGTCCCTCAGATGTGGACAAGTAAAAGACCATTTCCTCCTAGCCATGAGAAAGCTAAGAGGTTGAATTTCACCATCTGCAAGTTCTTGGCTACAGAAATGCTGCCTTTCCGCCTGGTGGACACAGAGGATTTTCGAGACCTTATGTCCGTCGCAGTGCCCCAGTACCAGATGCCCAGTCGGCACTACTTCTCAAAGAAAGCTGTGCCTGCGCTCCACCAGCATGTCGCACACAACATCACCGCTTCTTTGAGAAACTCTGTGTGTGACAGGGTGCATTTCACCACAGACACTTGGACGAGTAGGCATGGACAGGGGCGTTACATGTCGCTGACTGGGCACTGGGTAACTATGGTGACAGCAGGACAAGGGGCTGCTGTCCAAGTCTTGCCGTCCCCACGAGTTGTGCGTCAATCCTCTTTATGTCAAAGTTCCTCCACTGCTTCTGCCTCCTCAACCTCCTCTCGGTCTTCCACCTGCACCCAAAGCCTGTCTGGTCATGCCACAAGCTTTCTAACTGCGCAGAAGGGATCCTGCACACCTCCTTACTATGCTGGCAGTAGGGCTCAACGTCATCAGGTGGTTTTTACATTGAAATGTCTGGGAAATGTGAGTCACACAGCTGAGGAGTTGTGGTCAGCTCTGGAGAACCAATTTCATGAATGGTTGTCTCCACTGGACCTGAAACCAGGGAAGGCCGTGTGCGACAATGCTGCAAACCTGGGTGCGGCCCTTCGCCGGGGCAATGTCACACACGTGCCTTGTATGGCTCAAGTGTTGAACCTGGTTGTCCAGCAATTTTTAGCCCACTATCCCAGACTAGATGGCCTTCTGCAGAGGGCATGGTCGCTGTGTGCTCACTTTCGCCGTTCGCATCCCGCAGCTCAGCGACTTACATCTCTACAGAAGTCGTTGGGCCTGCCACTTCACCGGCTAAAATGCGATGTGCCTACCCGGTGGAATTCAACTCTGCACATGTTGCAGCGACTGTGGCAGCACCGACAAGCCCTGGTGCAATACGTTCTGACGTATAGCCTGGGCCAACGAGATCCAGAGGTGGGGCAAATCACGCTGGAGGAGTGGTCTCAGATCAGGGACCTATGCACCCTTCTGCACAGTTTTGAAATGGCGACGAAGATGTTTAGTGCTGACGATGCCATTATCAGCATGACTATTCCGGTGATTTACATGCTGGAGCACATGTTAAACAGAATTCGGAGTCAGGTGGTGGCACAAGAGGAGGTGGAGGAAGTAGAGGAGGAGGAGTTGTATGCGGAAGGGCTAACATCTGCAAGGTCCAGACGGTCGGCAGCACCAAGGCGGCAGGCATGTGAGGGTGGGGGAGATGGTTTTACCAGGGCGCATGGTAGCAGCCAAACTAGTGAGGAAGGTGCAGGAGCCCAGGAAGAAGTGGAGGACGAACTGATGGAAGACTCATCAGATGAGGGAGACCTTGATCACATTTCTGTTGTGCGAGGTTGGGGGAAGAGGACAGAGGAAGGAAGCATGATTGTTACCTCGCCACCAACACAACAGGGACTTGGTGCTCCTGGATGCGCAACACACATGAGTGCCTTCTTGCTGCACTACCTGCAACATGACCCTCGAATTGTGAGAATTAGAAATAATCCTGACTACTGGGTTGCCACACTGTTAGATCCCCGGTACAAAAGTAAATTTGCAGAAATTATTCCTGCCATAGAAAGGGATGCACGCATGCAGGAGTATCAGCAGAGACTGTTGCAGAATCTTACATGTGCTTTTCCACAAAATACCAGTGGTGCACGTAGTGAATCTCACAGTTCCAACTTGCCAACCGTGGGACCGTCAAGTGTTCAGCACTCAAACCGTAACAGAACCACAGTATCTGCTGGTAACATCAATTTTGCGGAATCATTTCACCACTTTTTTAGCCCATCCTTTGCAAGGCCACAGGAGACAAGAAGTCTGACACATAGTCAACGCCTAGAGACGATGGTACAGGAGTATCTCCAAGTAAACATTGAAGCCACGACTGTGTCACTGGACCCTTGCTCTTTTTTGGCTTCCAATCTGGATAAATGGCCGGAGCTAGCCACTTACGCCTTGGAGATCTTGTCATGCCCCGCAGCCAGCGTTCTGTCTGAACGTGTGTTCAGCGCTGCTGGTGGTGTGCTGACAGATAAGCGCACGCGGCTCTCCACTGATAATGTAGACAGACTCACGTTCATAAAGATGAACAAATCATGGATCCGAAACGACTTTTCTACCCCTGTGTCATCCTGGGGAGAGTAAAAGCTTGATGATTGGTTAAAATCACCCTACCAACCGTTTTAAGCTTTCAAATTACTAATCATGTTTATCTGTATCTTGGCTGGAAAATAATTTGGGCTTTGTAGCAGTGTGCAGCACTGATTCTATTAGGCCATCTATAATAAGCTCCACCAGATTTAAAATTACTAATCATGTTTATCTGTATCTTGACTGGAAAATAATTTGGGCTTTGTAGCAGTGTGCAGCACTGATCCTATTAGGCCATCTATACTAAAGCTTCACCAGATTTAAAATTAATAATAATTTTTAGCTGCATCTAGCCCGGAAAATAATTTTGGGGCTCCGAGATGCGCAAGACACATAAGTGCCTTCTTGCTGCACTACCTGCAGCATGACCCTCATATTGTCAGAATTCGAAGTAATCATGACTACTGGGTTGCCACACTCTTAGATCCCCCAAACTTTTCGATCAACCTTTTCATTTTAATAAAGACCAAAAAAATGGTCATTTTTGAAATTATAAGCATTAGCAGGTTGTTAGAAACTGAAATCAAACAGTTTTCAACTCAAAACTTTATTCTAGGTGATGTTACATTTTCACATAGGACCCCTTGTTCGAAAGGAGCTTCTGAACTCTCTCGTCCATTGAATTTGTCAGGTTTTGGATGGTTTCTGCTTCAATTGTTTTGCATGAGGACAGAATACCCTCCCAGAGCTGTTGCTTAGATGTGAACTGCCTCCCGCCATCATAGACACTCCTTTTAATGATGCTCCAAAGGTTCTGAATGGGGTAGAGGTCAGGGGAGCATGGGGGTCACACCATAAGTTTGTCCCCTTTTATGCCCATATCAGCCAGAGATGCAGATGTTTTATGTGCAGCATGAGATGGTGCATTATCATGCAGAAAAATGATCTTGCTGTGAAATACACGGTTCTTCTTCTTGAACCATGGCAGGAAGTGCTGTTTGAGAAAATCCACATACATTATGGAGTTCATCTTTAGCGCCTTCAGGGATCCTAAAGGGGCTGACAATCTCTCTCCCCATGATTCCAGCCCAAAACATTACTCCACCTCCTCCTTGTTGGCGCTGTAGCCGTGTTTGCGTGGGGTGTCCATCAACCAGCCATCCTCCACTCCATCCATCTGGACCATCGAGCGCTGCACGGCACTCATCCGTGAACAAAACAGTTTTGAAATCAGTCTTCATGTAATGTTTGGCCCACTGGAGCCGTTTCTGCTTGTGTGAAGTGGATAGAGGAGGTCGAAAGGATGGCGTATGCACAGCTGCAAACCTCTGAAGGACCCTGCATCTTGTTGTTCGGGGGACGTTGGAGGCACAAGCAGCTTCAAAAACTTGTCTGCTGCTATGACAAGGCTTTTTTGCCGCTGCTCTTTCAACCTGACGTAATTGCCTGTAGGAAAGAGTCCTCAATTTGCCTTATCAGCACGCACACGTGTGTACTGTGAATCAGCTACATACTTCTTGATTGCCAAGACACTTCATCCTGATCATCGCACAATGTTGATTGTAGTCATGCCTTGACCTAAACACTCCACAATTTGTTGCTTCTCAGCAGCCGACACATCCTTTTCCTTTCCCATTTTGGCAGAAAATGTAGGCTGCTTAATAATGTGAGACAGCCTTCTTAAGTAGTCTTGCCTTTCATTGGACACACCTGCCAAACTAATTAGCACAGGTGTCTGCAATTGCTTACAGTGATATAAAGAGCCCTGACACACATCACTATCAATGAGTTTAACTGACAAACAAACAAATTCTTCCCTTATCACTCCTAAATAGTGTTGAGCGATACCTTCCGATATCAGGAAATATCGTATCGGATTGGATCGGGCCGATACCCAAAAAGTATCGGATATCGCCGATTCCGATACCGGAAACCAATGCAAGTCAATGGGACACAAATATCGGAATGAAAATAAACCCTTTCTTTCCTTGTAGGTTAATTCTACATGAAGTAAAACAACTAAGAATAATGTAGAATGACATGAAAAGCCGGCAATTCATCAGCGGCATTCACCGGTACCCGACAATTTACAACAGAAAGAATAGAGCTTCACACATAGATTAGGTAGATAGAACCATGTCAGTCACATATATATGAAGTACTGTGACAGTGTTGCTTACTGTACTTGTCATTTAGTGTAAAGGATTTATTTTAAAAAATATTAGTGTTTTCGTGCACCGTCTCTTTAAGAAAGCCGGCCGGCAATTCAGCATCTGTACCCGACAATTTATAATAGACAGAATAGAGCTTCACACATAGATTAGATAGATAGAAACATGTCAGTCACATATATATGAAGTACAGTGACAGTGTTGCTTACTGTACTTGTCATTTAGTGTAAAGGATTTATTTAAAAAAATATTAGTGTTTTCATGCACCGTCTCTTTAAGAAAGCCGGCCGGCAATTCAGCATCTGTACCCGACAATTTATAATAGACAGAATAGAGCTTCACACATAGATTAGATAGATAGAAACATGTCAGTCACATATATATGAAGTACTGTGACAGTGTTGCTTACTGTACTTGTCATTTAGTGTAAAGGATTTATTTAAAAAAATATTAGTGTTTTCATGCACCGTCTCTTTAAGAAAGCCGGCCGGCAATTCAGCAGCGGTACCCGACAATTTATAACAGACAGAATAGAGCTTCACACATAGATTAGATAGATAGAAACATGTCAGTCACATATATATGAAGTACAGTGACAGTGTTGCTTACTGTACTTGTCATTTAGTGTAAAGGATTTATTTAAAAAAATATTAGTGTTTTCATGCACTGTCTCTTTAAAAAAGCCGGCCGGCAATTCAGCATCTGTACCCGACAATTTATAACAGACAGAATAGAGCTTCACACATAGATTAGATAGATAGAAACATGTCAGTCACATATATATGAAGTACAGTAATAGTGTTGATTACTGTACTTGTCATTTAGTGTTAAAATAAAGGATTTATTTAAAAAAAAAATGGCGTGGGGTTCCCCTTAATTTTAGGCTCTAGCGGAGGTTAAGCAGACAGCTGGGGCAAATGTTTGAAGCCTGGGAAGGGGGTAATACCCACGGAGCTTCCCAGGCTACTAATATCAGCCCCCAGCTGAATACCTAGCCTTTACTAGCTATTAAAATGGGGGAACCCCCCCAAAAAAATAACGTGGGGTCCCCCCTAATTTAATAGCTAGCACAGGCTAGGCAGACAGCTGGGGGCTTATATTAATAGCCCAGGAAGGGTGCCATGAATATTGGCCCCCTCCCAGGCTAGAAACACCAGCCGTCAGCCGCCCCAGAAATGGCGCATCCATAGGATGTGCCAATTCTGGCACTTAGCCTCGCTCTTCCCACTGCCCTGTAGCGGTGGCAGTGGGGTAATAGGGCTGGGGTTGATGTCAGCTTATAATGCCAGATGACATCAAGCCCAGGTTAGTAATGGAGAGGCGTCTATAAGACACCCCCATTACTAACCCCATAGTCAAAGTTAAAGAAAAACACAAACACCCAGAATAAAGTCCTTTAATTGAAATAAACACACAATTCTTTATTGTTCTAAATTAAACCATACTTACCATCACGCCCATTCCAGCTGAAGCCAACGATCTCCTGCAATAAAAAAAAAATAATAAAGCAACATCATCCTTACCTTTCAATGGTTCCCAGGACAGCTCCAGCTCTGCTACATCGAGATGACAGGCTGGACCGCAGCAGAACGCTGCCATCCAGCCTGTCATCCCGCAGACACTGAGAAGCGCAGGCATGCTTGCGCTCCTCAGTGTCTCTCTGTGACGTCATCCAGATGAGCCGAGTTCATGTCCAATGAACTCAGCTCACCTCATGCACGTCACTGACAGCGTGGGAAAATTCTCACGCTGAAGTGCTGAGTGCAGGAGAATTTTCCCACGCTGTCAGTGACGTACATGAGGTGAGCTGAGTTCATTGGACATGACCTCGGCTCATCTGGATGCCGTCACAGCCAGACACTGAGGAGTGGAAGTATGCCTGCGCTTCTCAGTGTCTGCGGGATGACAGGATGGATGGCAGCGTTCTGCTGCGGTCCAGCCTGTCATCTCGATGTAGCAGAGCTGAAGCTGTCGTGGGAGCCATGGAAAGGTAAGGATGAGGTTGCTTTATTATTTTACTTTTATTGCAGGAGATCGTTGGCTTCAGCTGGAATGGGCGTGATGGTAAGTATGGTTTAATTTAGAACAATAAAGAATTGTGTGTTTATTTCAATTAAAGGACTTTATTCTGGGTGTTGTGTTTTTTTAAATACTTTACTAGAAATTCATGGTGGTCATGTCTAATATTGGCGTGACCCCATGAATTTCGGGCTTAGGGCCAGCTGATAATGGCAAGCTGGCCTTAACCCCTTTATTACCCAGTGAGCCACCGCACCAGGGCCCTGGATGAGTTGGGTACAGCGCCAGAAGATGGCGCTTCTATGAACGCGCCATTTTCTGGGGCGGCTGCGGACTGCAATTTGCAGCGGGGGTGGCCCAGAAAGCTTGGGTCTCCCTGCGCTGCGGATTCCAGCCCCCAGCTGCCTAGTTGTATCTGGCTGGGCACAAAAATAGGGCGAAGCCCCACGCATTTTTTTTTTTAATTATTTCATGAAATTCATGGAATAATTAAGAAAAAAAGGGCTTCCCTATATTGTTGTGTCCGGCTAGGTACAAATAGGCAGCTGGTGGTTGGGGGCAGCCCGTTCCTGCCTGCTGTACCTGACTGGACACAAATATAGGGCGAAGCCCCACATAATTTTTTTTTAATTATTTCATGAATTTCCTGAAATAATTAAAAAAAAATTGACGTGGGGCTTTGCACTATATTTGTGTCCAGCCAGGTACAGCAGGCAGGAACGGGCTGCCCCCAACCACCAGCTGCCTATTTGTACCTGGTTGGACACAACAATATAGGGAAGCCCTTTTTTTCTTAATTATTCCATGAATTTCATGAAATAATTAAAAAAAACAAAACGTGGAGCTTCTCCCTATTTTTGTGTCCAGCCAGGTACAACTAGACAGCTGGGGGATGGAATCTGCAGCACAGGGAGGCCCAAGCTTTCTGCCTCCCCGCTGAAAATTGCAGTCTGCAGCCGCCCCGGAAAATGGCGCGTTCATAGAAGCTGGATGCTGTACCTGGCTGGCATACAAAAATATGGCGAAGCCCACGTCAAAAGTTTTGGGAAAAATTAATTAAAAAATAAATAATAATTTAGGGACTGCATCTTTATTAACTCCTCAAATGTCATTTAGTGTTAAAATAAAGGATTTATTTAAAAAAAAAATGGCGTGGGATCCCCCATAATTTTAGTCTCTAGCGGAGGTTAAGCAGACGGCTGGGGCAGATGTTTGAAGCCTGGGAAGGGGGTAAAACCCACGGAGCTTCCCAGGCTACTAATATCAGCCCCCAGCTGAATACCTAGCCTTTACTAGCTATTAAAATGGGGGACCCCCCCAAAAAAAAATAACGTGGGGTCCCCCCTATTTTAATAGCTAGCAAAGGCTAGGCAGACAGCTGGGGGCTGATATTAATAGCCCAGGAAGGGTGCCATGAATATTGGCCCCCTCCCAGGCTAGAAACACCAGCCGTCAGCCGCCCCAGAAATGGCGCATCCATAGGATGCGCCAATTATGGCACTTAGCCTCGCTCTTCCACGCTGCCCTGGTGCGGTGGCAGGGGGTAATAGTGGTGGGGTTCATGTCAGCGCCAGCTGCCATGAAGCCCAGGTTAGTAATGATGGGCGTCTATAAGACACCCCCATTACTAACCTACAAAGTGTTAAAAAGAAAAAACACACACTACACCCAGAAAAAAATAATTTATTTGAAATAAAACACACAATTTTATTTAATTCTTAGTTTACTAAAAATAATAGTTACCTGTCCACGTTCCTGCGCTGATCTCCCATGCACAGCTGTCACATCTGGAGATGGTGACAGCTGTCATGGCTGCTGTAAGCTCACGCTGCCGGGAACACGTCCGCTCCCGGCAGCGGGAGCCACTGACTGAGGTCACCGGAGTGCATTCAGGCAGCGCAGCTCCGGAGACCTCCTTTACGGCACTGCTGTACCGTGGGAATTTCTCACGATACAGCAGGGCCGTAAAGGAGCTAACCGGAGCAGCGCTGCCTGAACTCCGGTGAACCCTTACGGCCCCGTCATTCTAGCGGCGGCAGCGGTTCAGAGCGGTCACATTCTATGTGGCTGCTCTGAACTGGAGATCTTCGTGGGACACTCGTGGACTACTACGGAGGGGTAAGGATAAGGTTGTGGTTTATTATTTTATATTTTATTACAGGAGATCGATGGCTTCGGGGAATTAGGTGTCTAGGTGAGTATAGGTGTAGTTTTTTATTTTTTACTTTATTTTAGGTGGCGATCGGCGGGGACAGGTAATGTATGAACTAATTTCTTTTAGGTAACCACTGGCCACCAATCACATGTATTTAACATTTATTGGGGACACAGTAGGGCAATTTAAATAGCAGGATCAGGCTGATGGGAACTACTGCTCCCATCGAGCTGATCCTGCTGGCAGGAGTGGACGATGGGAGTAGTAGTGTCACATCGGCCTATGTCTGCCTGCACGCACAGACACCGCGCACACCCGCACAAACATCGCACAGACACCCCGCACACACACCCCGCACACATCGCACAGACACCGCACACACCCGCACAAACATCGCACACACACCCCGCACACACACCCCGCACACACACCCCGCACACACACTAATCATGACGGGTCTGGGAGGTGAGGCTGACCTGTGCGGCCGTGGGAAAGTTCATGTGAGTTCATGCAGTCAAGCATGAACTCACATGAACCCTCTGAGGGCACCGCGGCGACTTCAAATGAACAGCTGATCGGCATCACCTGATACCTCAGCTGTTCATTTGAAATAACCGGCGGGAAAGCGCAGCACAGAACGGGAAAGCCGGCGGTGAAGTCTTTTCACTGCCGGCTTCCCCGCCCGGGTCCTTCGCTCCTTGGTGCTGCGCTCCCCGCCCGGTCCTAATTTACGATTGGGATTGGAGGTGGCGAGGGGAGCGGAGGATCGGGGTGGGAGGCTGCGGGGAAGCAGTATGGGGCTGTGTGATTGTTTAAAAGCCGCCGGCTTTTAAACAATCAGGAGAATTCTCCCCCGCTGGGATGGCATTCTGATGACAGGCTGGATCGCGCTGCCATCCAACTTGTCATCCTTCACAGACACTGCAGAGCGCAGGCATTATGGGAACTTCCGATTCCGGTATCCGATATTGTAAAAGTATCGGAATTAAGTATCGGAATTCCGATACCGCGAATATCGGCCGATACCCGATATTACAGTATCGGAATGCTCAACACTACTCCTAAACACTTTTTGCATAATAATTTGGAACACAGTGTACATGTGCTTTTCCACAAAACACCAGTGGTTCACGTAGTGAATCTTACAGTTCTAACTTGCCAACCGTGGTCTGTATGGAGTTGTTCAATAAAGGGCCCAAAATTAAGATAACATAGATGGGAGAGGTCTCTATGAATAGGAATTCCTAAGTATTTGATACCCTGTGAGGGCCAGGCAAAGGGAAAGTTGGACTGGATGGAATCCTATATGGATTTGGGGAGGGAGACATCGAGGGCCTCAGACTTCGCTGCATTGATTTTAAAATTTGACCATGTAACAAAGTGATCTATTTCAGCCATAACAGCATGGATGGATATATGTGATTGAGTGATATATACTAGGACATCATCAGCAAATAGAGAGCACTTGTACTCGGTGCCTCCCACCTCAATCCACCTAATATTGGGGTTATGGCGAATTGATGAGAGCAGGTGCTCCGTCACTAGGATGTATAAGAGAGGGGACAGAGAACATCCCTGCCTTGTCCCATTGGTGATTGTGAAAGGTGATGAAAATGTTCTGACGCGCCCCCTGGGCCTTGGGACACCCGGAGCCGGACCCTTTTTGGTGGATGCTGGTGGTTGTAGTCTCCGTGGCGGCAACCCGGTTCCGTGGCTCAGGGCGGTCAAACCAGTGGCGGAACTATTTATGTGGTTTTGATGTTTAAATGTCCGACTACGCCACCCGTGGATTGCGGTCAGAGTGAACCGCCGCTCCAGGGCAGACCGCTGAGGCTGGTGTTGTGGGTGCAGCAGAGCGTAGCATAACTCCCTACGGGAGGAGTATAGCCTCAGGGCAGTGTATGCGGAGGATGGGGGTGATGGTGCAGGGCAGCAGCAGTAATGACACAGAGTCAGTGATGCAGTCCAGGGCCTTTACTCACAGTTCTTATTATCCAGACCACGTCTGCAGGTAACGGCTGCCCACGTCGTACTGTGCTCACCAGGTGAGGGGCTCAGACAACTCACAGATAACTTTGGAGTGCTTCACAGGACCCCCTTTGTGTGTCCTTTGGCTGGCCTTTCTTACCAACCCTTCTGTCCGGCTGCCTCGGGCCTCCTCTTGGTAAACTTGGCGCCAGTTTCCCTGACCCTATGTGGTGCCTTCCTAGCGGGTGTAGCGAGGGGCTGCGCCACATAAAATGTCACAGCCTCCTGTTTCTAGCTGAGGGTCGTTTCCTGCCTCCACTAGTTTCGGGGACCGGTCTCCCCCTTTGGCCTGACCCCTCCACGCAGGTGGATTCGGGCGTGCGGTGGCGACTCGCCCGTCCGCACCCCTGAGATCCCTTCGTTCCTCGTTCCTGGAGCCTTCTCCGCTCCTCTTCCTTCCTTCTCCCTCTTCCAGGCCTGGGCCTCTGTTACTAGGCCCGCCTCCGGAGCAGAGCTCATGCAGAGCCCCTGCTCCCTGCCACTTCTGCTCAGACTTCTCTGCACTGAACTAAGATGGTGCCCACCTTTTATACTCCCTTCTCAATGCACCCAGGAACTGCTTCCTCCCTGCTCCTGCACTACAGGGTTCCCCTTCCTCAGTGTTCCCTCCCCCCACTCCAGCCAGGGACAGGGACTGTCGTGCTCATCTCAGGGGCATATTGGTCGCCCTGCCCCACGGCAATGTGGTGTAATGCATGCAGGTGTCGGGTCCTGATCCACACTACATCCTTACCTGAGAGTGAGATATCACACCTCTGGGTGAGGTGCAATACCTCTGTAGCAACCGAGCCCTCAGGGTGCTACAGTTCCATTTATCTTCAGCCTAGGTGACGTATTGCGATACAGGGCCGTGATTTTGGCTATAAAAGGGTCCCCTAGACCCCTACCCCAAGCTTTTTAAGAGAATCATATATGGCGTGCCAGGAGACTCTATGGAATGCTTTCTCAGCATCCAACGAGAGTATCTAATTACAAATTTTTAACTGCATCTAGCCCAGGAAATACTTTGTGCCTAGTAGCGGGGTCTGCTAGTCAGCGGATTATCCCGGCTGTTAAGCAAGCTACACCACCTGTAGTTTGGACACTTCATTTTTTCAAAGGAAATGCTTCGGGACCACGGGATACTCAGTGAAGAGCATCAGGAGGCACCCCAAGGCATAGGGGCTCGGACTGGCAGTAGGATGCCTTGCGGTGGACAGCCGAGCTCGATCCTTATAAAAGCTTTTTAACTGCAGCAGCTTTAGTGGACGCTACTGGAGCTGGAATTACGCGGCTGCTGGCATGAGACTTGCCCTCCAATAGATCCTTGTAAATGGATTTAAAGTGTATTTATTCAAATTAGAGAAACAATTTAAATTAAAAAGCTTAGAGCTGCCTCCACCACAGGGGGGCTCGCTCGACCCACCAGCGGACAGGCACCAGTATTGGGAGAGGGGGGCTGGCCGTCAGGGTTCACCGCGGCTCTGGCACAAACCCGGCGACACGGAGGTGGCATGGGCAGGAGCGGACTGAACGTGTCGGCTTCTCACTTTTTGGATTTTAGAAGGGCATGACATGCCTATATCTGTGTCTCCCCCTCCTTTTACTCCTCCACCTCTTTTCTTTTCGCATGACTATATGTACTTGTCACTTTTCCATGTGTTAGTTGTGTCTTCTGAGCAGTTTGTCAGCTTTTGGACACCTTTGAAGGTGTTTTCTATGTGTTTCTATGTGTTTTTGTTTGCCTGCCATTGGTTTTAACGGTGTTCGAAGGTGTTCGACGAACAGTTCGACGAACAGTTCGACGAACAGTTCAGCGAACACACGGGTGTTCGACGAACCGAACCGAACTCGAACACTACGGGGGTGGCTCAACACTACTCTTGTCTCCAGTCATTCGACTCCCTGATTTGATCAAAACTGGCAAACGTGAAACCTTTTGAGTTTCCCCTAATACTTTCCATATAGGTTTCTCATCACATGTAAAGCAAATGAACTTGTTTTTCTTTACCTTTCTGTACTGATTTCTTTGACTTTTTAATCTCAGGTTTTAATACGGCAAAAGGTGACCTGGTACGGTCCATTCTGTACCCTAAACCGGTGAACTATAAGCTGTACAGAGATGCACTGATTTTCCTTGGCTGCCTCATCGGTTTGTCCATGGTTGGGATGATTTATGCCGTTTGTGTATTTTCTTTGGATGGGGTAAGTTACTTTTTCATTTAGAAAATCAACAGTAAATTTTTCATTTCTGCAATCTGTGTTGTTTTCTTGTTAGTAGGAATTCCATTATTTCTGAGCTTTGCTTCAAATTTAACTAAAAAGCATCATGAGACATAAAGTAAATGTGCACCTTTTTATACACAGTTTTTAATTTTTTGACATTTTGACATTTTTTTGACATTTTTTGTATACACTTGTAGGTGTATGACATATTTCTCTATCTTTCTGATACTTGTTCCTTTATGGCTTATAATTTAAAATAAGTGATGCTATTAGTTTCATTATTGTTAATAATAGAAAGGTAAATATTAACTTTAGTTGAGTTACTAATATGTTTAGCAATAAAAGGACTAGTCCTAAAACATGAAATCATCCCCTATCCCATGATTGGTGGGGGTCTGACTGCTGGGACCTCAATAAATACCAAGTTCAGGGCTCTGTAGCCCGTTCTCATGGTTCCAAAGCCCCAGTCAGACCCCCATTGATCTGCAAGTTATCCCCTTTCCATTGGATAGGGAATATCTATCTTTTTTTTCTTTTGGGGGGAAGGGGGGGTCATCAAAACCGCAGCATCTTAGGCCACATTCACACTTTGAATATTTGAGTTTTTTTCACCTCAATATTTACAAGCCAAAACCAGGAATGGGTGAATAATGCAGAAGTGGTGACGTGTTTCTATTATACTTTTCCTCTGATTGTCTCACTCCTGGTTTTGGCTTACATATACTGAGGTAAAAAACTCACCAAATACTGAACATGTAGCCATACAGTTCCAGCAAAGTGGATGGGATTATAGAAATCTCATGCCCACTGTGCATTTTTTTTTACTCAGCTTACACTGACTTGCAGTGCGTGATTCACATCTGCAGCATGTCAGTTTCTCTTACAGTTACGTTGAGTTTTATGTGCACATTTTTCCCATAGAATTGCTTTAGGCCGCATTCACACTTTTACTGATGTAAAATTATTACCTAAAGTATCAACGTGGCCTAATGCAATTCTGTGGGAAAAATCGGCAGATAAAACTCAGTGTACCTGCAAGATAAATTGACATGCTGCGGATTTGAAACACACACCGTAGCTCAGTGTAAGCTGAGTAAAAAAAAAAAAAAAGCACAGTGGGCATGAGATTTCTATGAATCCCATCCACTTTGCTAGAACTCTAAGGGCTCGCTCCCACTTGCGATTAAATCGGACAAATTCTATCCGATACCAAAATCGGTCCAATGTTAATCAATGATTCTGAGCTCATATGCGTTTTTTTTTCAGCTCTGATCGGATTGAGATCGGACTGAAAAAAAATTGCAGCATGCTGCGATTGCATGTGGAATTCAGGTTGCACGTGACGCGCCCCCAGGGCAGTGGGGTACTCGGTGTCCGGGCCTATGGATGCTGGGGGGGGGGCAAACTTATGGTGTGGCACCCATGCTCCCCTGACCTCAACCCCATTGAGAACCTCTGGAGCATCATCAAAAGGAGTGTCTATGATGGCGGGAGGCTATATTTGTCATTCTAATCTGTAACGAGACCCAAGCCTTTGCAATTTGTAACCACAGCAGCAACACACTGTACTTTTCGGGCAGCCAAAAGGCTTATTTATAAGGGCAATTTAGGATGGAATGTGCAGACTTTATATTGCTTTGTTTTTTTGCTAACTAGAATTACTCAGATGTGAAATATGTAAAGTGTGCTTGGTATTTATCTTACCACGTGGATAGGCCTTTGCTTTTAGCTCGTAGCAGCCATTGAACAAAACTCTGAGATCAATATGAATAAATGTAGACAATAGAGAAGTGCACAGCAGTGTTACATTCCACAAAACCTGCAAGTTATGACAAATGGACATTTATGAATGAAATGCCGTTGAAGTACGTATTTTTAGTATAGAAACAAACTTGTATACGTAAAGTTATCCTCAAAGCTGCTTCCTCAGTAGTGCATTGTTCAGTCTCAGATTTAGGAAAAGAATCTATCAGTCGGTTGCATTAGTAAATAAAACACCAACTGCCTGCTTCATTAAAGGGAATCTGTAGCTGGGTTGTTGCTACCATCTGAGAGCAGCATGATGTAGGTGCAGAAACCCTGATTGCAGCAATGTCATTTACTGGGTGCTCCAGTTTTGATAAAATCACTGTTTTATTTGTGGCATCTACTAGGCCTCTGAATTCTGAGCTCTGTATCACCCCGCCCAAATCACTGATTGACAGATTTCTATGTATACTGTGCATAGGCAGAAAGCTGCCAATCAGTGGTGGGTGTGGGATTATACAGAGCTCATGAATATAGAGGACTACAATGCAGCAGGTTTACTAGTCCTCTAATGATAATCTCCGGCTGATAATACAGTGATTATATAAAAACTACACCTAGCAGCCCAGTAAGTCTCTGGAATTGATATCGAAGCTCTTACATTATGCTGCTCTCAGATTGGATTGGATTCTTCAAACGAACCTATTATGCCAGAAAAAAACTTTGAAAAGTCAGAAAATTTTTGTGCCATGTGGCGTTTCTGTAAAATTTTGCAACTTTTGGGCTTTTCAGGCCAGTTTGAAGCAGCTCCACCAAAATGGATCAAATTTAGCAAAATTGCAGGAGTTTGTGTCGGAAATGCTTCTCCAGTCCATTTCTGGCAGGATACATAGAGGCGCACACCACTAATAAGATGCACTGATATCGGGTATTCTCACCCCACTAGCTCAGAAACAACTGAAATTAGAGGCAGTGCATGCAGAGAGCAAAACTCATGAAAAATACAGGATAAAAGTCATGTATTGGCCAGAAGTGGTGTTATTTCATATGTACACTTACAGAATATTTTATTCTCAAATCATACTCAAAACCATAGGAATATGGCGCTGGAGAAGTTGTGAAGAAAGCCTTAGATGTCATCACCATTGCAGTTCCTCCTGCTCTTCCAGCTGCCCTCACAGCAGGAATCATTTATGCGCAGAAAAGACTTGAAAAATCTGGAATCTTCTGTATTAGTCCTCAACGTATTAACCTCTGTGGGACTGTGAACCTGTTTTGCTTTGATAAGGTAATGGGCATTTCTTTTCGTAGGCTGATTGTATTAAAGGGATTCTGTGATATTGGATTAATGCTGTTAGCCTGTTGATATAAGGTTAATCTGCATTTTAATGGTGTTATAAAGGTGCCTGCCCGCTGTCCTGAAACTGCACCACCCAGGGGAAAATGTACTTGATTTATCCCGGGAGCCACTGGCTTTCAGTCATGCAGGCTGTTACAGTCACGGCTCACAGCATTGTGACTGCCGGCTGTAGGCACTTTCCAGCACTTTGACAGCTGGCTCGGCACTGATGCACTGCCGAGCCGGGTGTCAGTCAAAGTGCTGGGGTGTACTTACAGCTGCCACTCACAGTGCTTATACTCCCCTGTAATAGGCAAGCAACCCATCTATCCTACCTCCGCAGATCCTTGCCAGTTTCTTCACTATTTCCTTCAGTCAAGCTTTGGTTTTCGTATTGCCGACAGTTCCTAACATGGTCACTTGCGGCCGATGCAGTCATGTGGGACGTGACACATGTCATTGACCACATGAGGCCTACAACCAGAAGATCCAAAGAGCAAATTGTGACCAGAAATGGCAAGGACACGGCTCTGCAGGGAGCTGTGTTGGCCAGACAGGTGGGGAGCTGACCTAGGACAGGTATGTATAAGCTTTTATTACTTTTTAACCCCTTACGAGCCTTTGGACCAATTACTCTTTAGTTCTGCAGGGACCTTACAGTATAATAAATGTCTTTTGATGGCAATTTTAATTCAGACAAATTTTATTCAAACAAAGTCAAATTTGTCTGCTGATTCAATAGAATTTGCCCAGCATGAATTTTGAGAAATTGGCTCATCTGTTATTTCCATATTTGTGTATGGTACTGGTGACAGTGAAGGAATACCATAGTATATCTGTGCAGATCATCGATATAACATATGTGCCTGTGTTTCTATTTTTGCTAGACTGGAACCTTAACAGAGGATGGCTTGGATCTTTGGGGAATTGTCCCTTCTAATGGATACCGGTAGGTGTGAAAATAAAACTGTCACCCTGAACTTTACCTTGTGATGTCAAAGTGATCTAAAATGTCTAGAATTATAAGGGATTCCATAATTGTGAAAGTATGGGACAATTTTTGAATTCTGGCATCAGATCAAAAGTTCCTTCTGCAAAATTCCAAGTTTCAGAAGCATCTGATACCTTCTGAATGTTTTCATTTGCTATAGTAATATAGTCATTTTTTAAGCAATAAATATGTTCTTTAATGTCATTTTGCAACAAAGATGAATTAGCTAATATTTCCAAAATTGTGCAATTTAAAGGGAATTTGACACCTCCAGAAAAGCTATTTATTTGCAGATATAGGGGTAATCTGCAGGTAAATAGCATTGAAATCATGTTTGGTGGCTACAGACAAATAATGAAGTTATATGTTCCCTGCAGCCATTCGCTTTCAGTCATCAGAGCAGTGTAGGGGGCTGTAACAGTCACCTCTCACTATCCAGTGAGCCAGCTGTAATCACTCTCCAGCATATTGATTGACAGCGTGTTCTGCACACACACGCTGCAGAGCAGGCTGCCGATCAATGTGCCAGGGAATGATTAAAACCACGCTCACTGTAAAGTCATCACCTGATGACTGAAAGCATATGGCTGCAGGGAGAATATATATTAATTTTCTCCCTATAGCCGCTGTTCCATGGTTCAAGCACCATTTACTTTCAGATATCATGGTAATCTGTAGGTAAATTCCATTTCTGGAGGTGAAACTTTACCTTATAATGCCTCTACTTAGGTGCACTCTCCTATCTTTTGGTTGTACCTGCCATATGGTTGCCTTTTTCACCGTCTCTACCTGCTTACATATTACGAGAGGCCTCTTATTTCCATATGTGCGTTGTCAGATATAAGTTTGAACAATAAGTGGATTCTAATAGTATATTGTTATCACAATTTGATATAATTTCTGTTTACATTTTTTTTTTCATTATATGTGTTTGTCTTTATTTTCAACACACAGCTGGTACATGAGAACTTCTAGAGCATGTATAGACTTGTAGGGATTTACTGCTTATAAGATTTTTCTCACTTTGAAAATTAGATATGTTTTGCATTAGTGTTTAAATTCTTCAATTTTAACACTATAAATATCATATAAAAGCATAGTAAGAACAGACTGGATACCAAAGTAGGAGGAAAAATAAAGAAAAGTACTCTCTTTGAAAGTTTGCCTGGTTTGGACAGCCATTTTTTGTTAAAATGGTCACTGAAAGAAAAAATACAGAGGTAGGGTGTAATATATTATCAACTCTTGAAGCTCACGAGCTCCAACAAGGCTCCTAACTGTTACGGGCCTCTAATAGAATTGGTCTTTTCATATGGTCCAAAGGGACCTTTTAGGCCACCCTAGACTCCAAGGCCCAGGAATGACTGCAGCACCTGCACCCAATATAGGTTTGCCATTGAGGGAATATGTGTCCCACTACTTGGACCCTTTGTGATCAGCCAATGTCACCAGGTAACTTTGCTCAGTGAATCCCCACCTCTACGCTTGCAACAAAATTAAGCTGTACATAGTGCCTATTGAAATCAACTGTGCTGTAAAACACTTACACTCTGGGCACTCCGAGTAATCCCTTTAAAAATAGGCCTTTGGTTTGGGTGGGGGAGAGGGGCAGAGAAAGGAAAGGGGGTTGGCTGTCTCTCAGAAAGGCCAGCAGAGGATGGAATCTTATTGACAGTGGGTAAAAGTACTGTATGCCAATTGACTAATTGCGAATGAAAACTAGTGGAGCCATCTTATAAATGAATACCCGACACTTAAGCATTCAGTTGCGTTCAATCGAATGGGTCTACAGCCAATTCCTATGCCCAGATTATTGTATGTGAGCAAACCTGTAAATTCCCAAATGCAACATTTTTGTTTTTTTTATTGGGAATTTTAAAACCTTCTGTTCTGTCACCATCTTCTTGTTTTAGAAAGCATCTTCTATGGCATGGTTTAATAATATGAGATGTTAATTCTTTATTCCTGTACTTAACTTTAGATTTCAGGATATTATGACGGTCTCAAGTGGCTCATCACTTTCCTGGGGGCCTTTGTTGGGGGCTATGGCTTCATGCCATTCATTGATTGTTTTAGATGGGAGCGTACAGGGAGATCCTTTGGACTTGAAAATGTTTGAGTTCACTTGCTGGGTAAGTTCTTCTGTGTCCTATTACATGATCAGTAGTAACATGTGGTATGATGTGCTGCAGCAATATTAGTCTGAACCTGGTTGTATAATACTAATATAACACCGGAAATGAACTAATTACAATGTAACCTTCTACGGACAATTTGATTATTGAACTTTTTACAAGATTTACAGTTTAAATAAATACTTTATATTTTGTGATACATTTTTTCCTAATTGTATACTAATTTATGGTATTTTTTTTTTATCTAGGAGATTGAAGCAGCCCCAGTAGGGAAATGTGAAGAGTCTTTGGAATCCATGACTGTGAAGCCAGGTCCTGAAGCAAATACGGTAAAAGACGTTTCGAGATGGACATCACTAGTAGTTTTTTATGCTGTTGTTGGCAACAGATGCAGAGCTATAATTGTGCTGCATAATCCTATCCTTAGGGTATAATGTTTGCTTAGTGATTGTAATGACATGACTTAAAGTGTTAAGCTTGAAAATACATGTCTTTTTAATAACTGCATAATTCTTTACTATTAGGTCAATGTTGAAGGTATCGTCATCCTGCAACAATTTCCGTTCTCCTCTGGCCTGCAACGCATGTCTGTGATCACCCAGGTCCTCAATGGTGACGAATATGCTGTTTACATGAAAGGAGCTCCAGAGATGGTGGCCTCATTTTGCAAACCAAACACAAGTTAGTAGTATGTCACAAATAAGAAATTTGGCTAAGAACATTAGTCAAGCAAAGGTATATTTTTAGAGAGAACATATCATTTCTTACCAACTATAAGACACATTCATGCAGTGGTGGACACAGACTGAAGAGGGCCCCTGTGCAAGAACAGTACATGGGATCCTTAATGTGTCTTCTTGCTACTTTGGAGGTTGAAGTGGGCCCCTTTACCTCTTGGGCCCCTGTGTGACTGAACAGGTTTCACCAATGGTATGTCCGCCCCTGTGTTCCTGTGAATCAATGCCGTAAAGTGTGTACACCTGATGCAAAAGAAGAGGAAACTGGCCATTTCACCCCTTTCTCCAACAGTGTATGGTCTCTAGTCAAATAATAGTGAAGTGTAGTTGTGACCTGACAGCCCAAGATCTCAGGGTCTGTTCAATGGAAAACTCACCACTGTATTCTTACTTAATGGGAAAACTCTAATGAATACAGTTTGGTGAAGCTACACATAATGTATATTTGGTGATGTATAAGCCACAATACGGAAATACGTTTCTTAAAGGGGTTCTCGTGTCTTAGTTTTTCAGAAATGCACCTCTCTTGCTTCCTGGCTTCCTGTTCAATGGTGGGCAGTGCGCTTCTGCTTGATTGAGATTTTGGACCATTGCTGGGCCAAACTGTGATTACCGAAGCTGCTACATGAGACAGCTTCGCCTCTGATGCATTGGAGGAGCACAGGGGCACTGAAGATGGACAGAATTGGGAACTATCAGTGCGCTACAGAAATATCAGCCATACTTAATGCCGTTCTTACAAGTTCTCTTAGGAAGGACTTGTAAGCACTGCACATATTCAGCCTGCATAGTAGACTGCAGCCGTGACCGGTTACTTGGGCAAAGAGACATAAACAATAGAATTAAAACTCACTCCGTTCTTGAGAACAGAGAGGATTTTTTTAATAAGAAATAAATTGTGAACTAACTTGTTAAAGCAAAGAGCGTGGGAATGACCCTATAATTGGCATAAGCCATGCAAAAAGGATTTAAATGTTTCTACACGAAGAGGGAAGGAATAAATTAGAAAGTGACTGCTCAACTGTTTTAAAATTTTCTAATAAGGATTAGTTTCCTCAAAGGTGCGCCTTCATTTTAATGCACACTACAATATTGGGGTTGGACGGGGGGCCATATCGTGAACAGTTTGGGACAACTCTTTGCGGCCATTTTGTAGATGCCTCTGTTTAAACTGCTCATATTTGATATTTGATAACGACCTGCTGCTCTTTAAGGTGCACAATAGTGAATTCACATTTAAAAATACTTTTTAACATTATTTTATTCATTCATTTTTTTACCAAATAGTTCCTCTCAACTTCTCTGAGGAGCTGGAGCTTTACACGAAGCAAGGATTCCGCGTTATTGGACTGGCATACAAAACATTAGACAGAAGTGAAAATCTAAACATTAAAGCTTTAAAGCGGTAAGGCCATTTGTTTTATCATGTCATAAACAAAATACTGGAAGCTTGTGCATCTGAGACTTAAAGATCATATATTCTGAAGGCTGTAAAATATCCTGTATCCAGGCCGATACAATCTGCCAGCACTAGGTGACAAACTACTGTGCAGTGATGGAATTTCTGTTGTATCACACTCCATGTCACTATTGATCAGCTACAGCTCTGGTGACATAGAGGTTTTTGGACAGATTCCACAACAGTTGCTTTAATATTTTTCTTCCCTTTTGAACTTCATTATAGTTGATTCGGTGCCCTGTAAAAGTGTTTTTTTTTTTTTTTTTTTTACACTGAGCAGAAAATTAGTTTTATTAGCCTGAACTTTATTGTTTGGTGCAAGCACATGGATTTCTGCAAGCCCCATATTTGTAAATGGGAAAATTGCAGAAAGGTGTTCAAAAAAGCTGCTATATATGAATACATCCCGAATCCGAGGAAAATGTGGTAATTAAAGGTTGATTCCCATCTTTATATATGTTCATTGTTGGATAGTGCTTGTAAAAACAAGAATTTTTGCAATTTACTGTTTATTAAAATTTTTAGCCGTTCTTGAAATATTAACATTTTTCTTTTGTATACAGATCATTGAATAGGTGCACAGTGCTTACAAGCTCTCTTCTATTGAGCTTGTAAGCACTGCTTTGATGCTGGAAGGATTGCTGGAGCACAATGTTATCTCCTGATCTCAGCCGGCTTCAAGCTATACAGGAGCAGTGGTCAGCCTCGTAGGCAATGAGATGTAAAAGAGTTAATATTTCAAGAATAACTGCAAATTTTGAATAAACAATAAATTGCAAAAGCTCTTGCTTTTATGAGCACTGTCCAGCAAAACCCCTGTATGAAGATGGGAATAACCCTGTTAAGGCCACTTCATCAAGTTAAATTGTGGTTTTCAAATTGTCCTGTGATCTCTTGGACATGTACTGTATAGCACAGTGATAATGTGTATTATTTGTATCAAATGTAGCTCACTTGTTTGAATATCATTTAATAAACTTACCTTTTGTAACAAGGGATGAAGTGGAATGTGACCTGTCTTTCATTGCTCTTCTTGTGATGGAAAATCGTCTTAAATTGGAAACTAGACCAGTATTAAAGGAACTGTCCAATGCCAGGGTCAGAACTGTCATGATTACAGGTATGATTCTACACTATTCTGACAGCCAAATATCTCTCTTTCCAATATTTGCCAGTATGAGATAATATCTAAACTAACAACTCAGGCTGCAAAGGGTAGTTTTTTTTTAATAAATTGATCACTGAGCCCAGGATTTCTGTCTTTCTATATCAACTAAGGAATGTTTTCCTTAGACCATGTGGGGGCATCACAATCATGGACCAGACCTCAATCACAGGAGAATAAAACTTTCACACTCCTTATCTATGAATTGTTCCAAAATTTAAGGCCACAACTGTTCATCCCTCTCCCATAATGATAGTTCTGCTTCTTGTCACTTGTCTCATCTATTGCATTATTTCTGTGTCTTGTTATGCATAAATATGTGACTCTTCAGATTTTGTCTTATACTATGTCTGATGAAGAGACCCTAGTAGTCTCGAAAGCTTACAATTTGTTACCATCTTTTCAGTTAGCCATTAAAAACTATCAACCACTGAGGACTCTCAAATCTTAATATTTTTCATTGAGCCCAGGAATTCTGTTACCAAAATGTTTTCTTTTTTTTTAATTTTGAGATTGTGCTTGGCAATACCACATTACATGGTAATACATTACATTGTAGCAAGGTATTTTGCGGCTACAGTTTACATACTATTAAGTCAGGAAACTAGAGCCATGCCAATCATTTAATTCGTAAGGTAGATGAGCTGCCTCCAAAGGTGTCTGGCAGTGGCGCATTGTCTATTAAGAACCACGTGCACACTTGGCCAGTCTGAGCATGCATGATTATTATAGAATTATTCTAAAGTGTAAGACAAGCTCTTTTTCTTCCTTTGAAACAAAACCAATATTGTCCATGAGCTATGTCTGGTGCTACAGTTTTTTTTCTCTTAATATAATTCCTTGAAATATTTTCCTACTTTTCCATGACTAGTTGTTTATTAAAGAGGACCTTTCACCAATTTTTCATGTTGAACTGGACACAAGATGTAATAGTGACTGCAGAGTGGAATAAAACGTTTTTTTTTTATTTTGCCTCTTCATTGCAGAGATATTAGCAATCAAAGTATTTAGCACCTAATAAGTCCAAATGGGAGTTAGACAGTTTTTACTGGAGTGTGTACTTCTTCTTCTTGTATGTCATTGACCAATCATAACCCAGCAAGAACACTCATAGGAAAGAAGAAGGTGCCTTCATCATAGCTTAGAGCAGGTTTCTCAGTGTGTGATATGTATGACAGACAGCTCCGATCTCCTGGTCTAACCTCTTGTAGGAGTCAGTGTGTGGGAAGGGGCAGTGCAACTGAGTTTAGCTGTGTTATATTACAAACTCTTCTATCAGCTCTCCTACTCTCATACCACTGTCACCTCTGCTGTTCTTCCTTACCTCCACACTTCCTGTCTGGAGATGAAAGTTCAAAGTGTCAGTAGTCACACTTACGTCTGTTGTGCTAGACTTGTACTTGCTCTGCAGTGAGATCAGAGCAGGGTGTCATTACTCAAGCAGGATTAGCCCAGACCAGGCAGGCTGCTTCTGTGTGAGTAATAACTGTCTGCTCTCACTGCAGAGAAGTTACAAGTTGCCTCAGGACACCAGCCATAAGTGTGATTAATGATACACTCATTAATGAGGAGAGGTGATAAAAGGATTTATTTTGTGACACAGCTAGACTCAGCTGCACTGCCCCTCCCCCACACTGACTCATGCAGAAGGTTAGACCAGGAGATCAGAGCTGTCTGCCACTAGATGTCTCACACACTGAGGAGAAATCTGCTCTAAGCTATGGTGCGGGTGTGTTCTTCTTTCCTTTTGAGTGTTGCTGTCTGCTTATGATTGATTGATCAGTAGCATACAGGAGGAACAAGTACATGCCCCCTCCCCTGAGAAAAATGTCTGATAACACCCACCTGGATTTAAAAAAAAAAAAAAAAAGTTAACTAATTATGTGCCAAACACTTTGATTGCTAATATTTCCACAACGGAGAGGCGAAATAAAAAAAGATACATTTTATTACATTCTGTAGCAATTACTACATTGTATGTTCAGTTCAATAGTTTAATATAAAGAAACAAAGATTTCAGTTACTATACTGTATTTATCATGTCTATCATATCTTATTTCTGTAAGGCCACGTTCACACGTTCAGTATTTGGTCAGTATTTTACATCAGTAAATCAGGAGTGGAGCAATCAGAGGAAAGTATAATAGAAATATGTCACAATTTCTGTATTTTTCATCCACTCCTGGTTTTGGCTTACAAATACTGAGGTAAAATATTGAACATGTGATCGTGGGCTAATACAACAATCCAGCTGTCATTTTTCACTGAATTACATTAGGCAGAAATACCCCTGGTGTACAACAACATTCAAGTGAATGGCACATAAGGAACAGTACTTGGCGGCAGCCACTAATCAATGTATGGAGCGGCTGTGTTCCTCCATGTACATGGCTTACTGTATGTCCAGCCTCTGCCAGAGCAGGTTTCTGCTGATCAGTACGGATACCACGTGTCAGACTTCCAACAAATCTCATACTGAAGAGGTATACTACAGATGCGACATCTATTCGGAAAACTCCTTATAGTAATTTAAATCTAAATTTGGAAAATCTTTTTTTTCTTTTTTCATCAAGAGAATGCCAAGAGTGTGCAAAGCAGTCATCAAAGCAAAAGGTGGCTACTTTGAAGACCCTAGAATATAAGACATATTTTCAGTTGTTTCACACTTTTTTGTTAAGTATATAATTCCACATGTCTTAATTCATAGTTTTGATGTCTTCAGTGTGAATGTACAATTTTCATAGTCATGAAAATACAGAAAAATCTTTAAATGAGAAGGTGTGTCCAAACTTTTGGTTTGTACTCTGTTGCTTATTTATCTACACAATATGGTCATACTAGGTTATAATTTTCTGATTTTGTAATATACATATGTTTGACCATGTAATGTTTCTACTTCAGGTGACAATTTGCAAACTGCTGTAACTGTAGCTAAAAACTCTGGGATGATAAATGAACAGAGCAATGTTATCATGGTAGAAGCCAAGGGACCCACTGATTCCAGTTTGGCTTCTATTACATGGACTTTGGTACAGGGTGTGAAGCGAAAAAGTTTTGAAGAAGTGGTGAGTGGCTTGGTGATGCAAATACTTTATGCGTATCTTGGATTTTTCACATTTCATATTCTAACCCATATTTTGTTGTGATAGGCACAATTCCATCATTTTTTGTAAAAGTACTGCTTGATTTTTTCCCATTTATAAGGTTATTCCAAGAAACACGTTATTTTTCACAAATCTCAGTGAGTGCATACTTATTGTTAGCATACAGACTAAACCCAACATCATGTTTCTTTCTTGTACCTTTGTGACATTTTTCATCTCTATCCGCCCCTCTGTACATCCAGCTTCACATAGAAGTGGCGGTCCTATTCTTATCTGCTAAATTTACATTTCCAAGCAGCTCTTGCTTCTCCTCAGTGCTGCAGACCCCTTCCCTGCTCTCCAGTGTCCTGATTAGCCCCACTCCTCCAAGTTATCATCAAGCTAATATAAGTGTAGAACTCACCTTAGGCTGTATACTCTCTGTACAGTACTCTATCTGAAGAATTGTATCTTCTGCCAACTACATCTGTATAGCTGCGTGTGGTTTTACAGCATTAGTTAGTTCTAGTCCTCCTGCTGTGCCTTCTTCTCTTAGGTACCGGCATGCCCCACACACCGCTGCTTCCTAGTATGAGCTCTTCACTGTAATGAAAGGGATTCTGCCCCTTTCCATGACATTATGCCTTGCAGTACAAGCTCTGTTCTAGATATGTCCCAGAGAACAGCTATGCTGCCAAGATGACAGCGGAGAGGGACTGCACTGCGCATGATCAACCATAAGCACTAGAACTACAGGTTGGTTCCAATGGCAACTGAGGGTACATAGTTTGTAGGGGCATCTTTAGTGGGGCGATATATGCGAAATGGGGCAGATGTAAAAATAGATTATATTGGCACAAATGAATAAATACGTGTACATTATTATAAGACCATGTCGTGATTTTTGGGAATAACCCTTTACAAATTCCAGCACATACAGAATTAGGAAAACACAAATCATTTATGTATGAAGAAGCACCCTGTGTGCTCTTACACATTGTTACAAAATAAAGAGGACTAGCTTTGCTTAAAGGGAACTCGTCAGCTACAAAAGGCTATTTGCCTGGAGTGATGCTGGTTTTCTGCAGGTAAATAGATTTTTAATCATGTTTGACTCTTTAACTGGAATACTGGCTACATGGAAAATTAAAGTTAAATTCTCCCTCTAGTTATTCACTTCCGGTCATAGGGGCAGAGTATTCACTTCCGGTTATAGGGGCAGAGTAAGGGGCTGTAGCAGTCGCCGCTCCAAACACAGTTAGTGCACTGTAATCAATCCTTTACAAATTGATTATGTAAGGGTGTGACCAGGGCTGTCAGATGCCTCTCCCTCGCACAAACAGTGTTTGTACCAAATGTGTGCTCATTTGTGACTCTTATAATATGTGGAACTGCACAGAGTTCTATGAACACTAACGTATGCAGTTAATGTAATATATTGTGATTAATATATAATGTTATTCATGTATAGTGTGTAGGGAAAGTCTAGGATTAAGATTAGGGTACAAGGTGTAGCATAGGACATAGGGATTAAGTTAGAATTGGAAAGATTCAGTTATGGGCATATTAGATATAAGCAGTTCAGTGCATACTGTTAGAAGATGGTGACTAAAGTTAAGTAGGTGAAAGGTGAAGTTTCCCCAGCAACAGGGGGCAGACAGGTTAGTACACAGTTAAATGTTTGGGAACAGCTCAAGCATGGGAGCAGGCAGGGTTAGTTAAGAAGGGGAGCACTTCCTGGTTTTAGTCAGATAGAGATAGAGATGGTTGAAGATTAAAATGTAAATGAGAAAGTGTTAGCAGCATTTAAGGTCAGAGGGGTGGAGTGCACAAAAAGTACTGACTGTTCGGGCAGCATGAGAACATTGGCTACTGTTTTCTGCAGACATCCCTGCAATGTTTGAGGCCTACGGCAAAAACTAGACATTGGGAAGTGTGCCTTATTCCCTTTCCACAAATGGAAACCGGACGGGGAGACACATCAGGGAGATGTGATGGAACTCTTGGGAGCTGCGAAGCCGGATTTAGTATCCCAGGGGCCATGGGAGCCAATAAGTGAAGGGAAAGCTCAGACTGAACGAACAGAGAACATAGAAACGTACTGTGCTGTAACATCGATTGAACATGGACTGCTAAGTAAATTTGAACTGTTGGTTATGAAGCAAGTAGGGTGCCAAGGTATGGGAGAACAGCAGCTCCTCGTCCATGACTACCGCCCTGTGCACCTTACAACTTGGCATAGTCAGTAGGATTCAGAGTCCTTGTGTACAGAGGGCAGAAGAACCCCTGAAACGATCAAGATGGCCAACATGTTCTGATCTGCAACAAGTACTAAGGAAAGAAAGGGGAAAGCTATCCCTACAGTAAGATTAAGCTGAATCCCTATGATGTAGCGGGCTGCCTGTTCCTTGCAAACAGACCCGCCTTAGTCCCCAGCTAGTCTGAACAAAGACCTATATCAAAAAGAAAGGGGTCCCTAAAAGAACTAAGGACTGGAACAAAAATGGGACAGCTCCTGAACAGAGAAGGTTGTTGCAGAACATAAAAAGATAAACTGACAAAAGGGTACTACAGGTCCCAGAAGAACTAAACAAACTGACAGAGATAGGCACAGAAGCACCTGGCTAGCAAAACAGTCAAACAACACTGAAGTCCAGCACAGCCAAAAGGGCGGAGCTGGAATATATAGGCAAATGGTCACGTGACTGCAAAACACAAGATGGAAGAAACAAACAGGAGGGTTCTAACACCCAGAAGTCGGCCCATCATGAGCAGTGCCTGCCCTCGGTGGGTGCATGGTAGAGAAAGAAACAACGTGCTAGGGCTCGGCGCCATTACCGGAGAAGTGAGCGAACAGGATGCAGCTTACCAGCATGTCATGCCGTGGCGGTATTGGCCGCATGGATTGGGAGTGGCACATGGACCGCCAGTAGCTAGATCAGTGGCCTGGAGGCCTATGTGAGGTGGATGTCCCTGATGTGGATCTCACAGATGTTTCCCTTCTGGAACCGGTAGAGAAAATTCCCCTGGCGTGGCCATGTGCAGTGAGCAAGGAGAACAGTGAGCAAGTCGAGACTGCGCAATGGACGGTGAGTACCTCACAGCTCCACAAAGAGGTGCCCGTTCAGGAGGTGGCCGCAATACCACAGCCGCTGGTGTATGAGGGGGAGGTTCCAGTCCCTACCCCTGAGCAGGCTGAGTGGATTGCAGGGGTAGAGGGGAAAAATAAGCGGTGGGAGAGAGAGCTCTGGGCAGAGCTGCAGCGTTCCGAGGGAAGAGCAGTGGCAGGTCGGATGACACGTGGCCTCATACAGTTTTTTAATTCAAGTCGAGGGTACGGCTTCATCCGTAAGGCCAGAACTGGAGATAGGTATACGTTAATGTTGGTTCCATACGGTTCCAATGTACCCCCCAGCCCTGGGACCTTGTGACCTTCATCAAGGAATATGGGCCTAGGGGGTAGTACCTGGTGGTGGTCACCCTGGTTTCCCCTGAAGAGGACCAGTGAGTGGCAGAGGCCCAGGAAGCCTTGTGACCGCAGGTGACGGCCGCCCCTCAAGCAAGGGTCACCACCACCCCTAAGCCCTAAAGTCCAATTGCCCAGGAAGCAGCTGCAGAGACCCAAGCAAGGGCCATTCCCAAACGGCAGAGCCCATTCCCCAAGAGAGGGAGTGGGGAGTCCACATCCAGTGACTCATTAGGCACAATGGTGATAATTTATCAAGGCCTAGGAGTGGCCACCTACTTTGGCAGTGGAGAGTTCAAGGAGACACTTATTTGCGGCCTCTTAAAAGTTAAAGTGGCGGCCGGATTACATACTTTTTGCACAATTTCGAGACTGTTCTGTGTCCCTGAGGGCAGGAGACCCTAAAGAAAACCGGAAACGTCTGGCGCAGGCTGGTACGGCCACAGTAAAAGCAAAGTTTTTTTGTGTGTGTATTCCCCCATCCCAGTTCTTTTGCGCATGTTGCGGACCCCCCTGCTGGATTGCGGGACTGTGAACCCTTAAAGGGCCAACAACACTTGTGACTTTAAGGACTGTGTGCAGCTGCCCTATGGACTGTGTGTAACTACCCCATGGACTCTGTCCCATTATCCCCATGAACTGTCCTTAATGTTTTTCCATGAATTTTGAACAGGGACTGATAGGCAGCACATTTCACTTTTAAAAAGACCATAGTTCACAAAAAGTGGGGAAGGGGAAAATGGTACGGACGTTCCGAGGATTGAGCTGTTCTAAGTTGGCCAACGGGCCATTGTTTTCTAAAAATTTCCGACACTCTGTATCGGGGTCCTCGGAGCAGTGGGACCAGGGTCATGTGCACCCGTGTTTAAAAAGAACATGGACACTTTTAAATGAGAAAGATTCAGTTATAACCATATTAGACATAGGAAGTTTAGTGCATATACTCTTAGAAGATGGTGACTGAATTTAAGTAAGTGAGAGGTGAAGTTTCCCCAGCAACAGACTGCTGGAGCAGACATGTTAGTACACAGTTAAATTTGGGAACAGTCCCAGCATGGGAGGAGGCAGGGTTAGTTAAGAAGGGGAGCACTTCCTGGTTTTAGTCATATAGAGATAGAGATGGTTGAAGATTAAAATGTAAGTGAGATAGTTTTAGCAGCATTCAAGGCCAGAGGGCACGAAAAGTATGAACTATTTGATCAGCATGAGAACGTTGACTTCTGTTTTCTGTAGACATCCCTGCAATGTTCGAGGCCTACAGCCAGAACTAGACACTGGGAAATGTGCCTCTTTCCCTTCCCATAAGTGGAAGCCAGATGGGGTGACATGTCATGGCGGCGTGATGGAACTCATGGGAGCTGTTGGGCCGGATATAGTATCCTAGGGGCCAAGGGAGCCATTAAGCAAAGGGAAAGCTCACGTCGAACAAACAGAGAACATGGAAATGTACTGTGCTCTAACATCAATTGAACATGAACTGCTAAGTAAAGTTAAACTGTAGGTTATGAAGCAAGTGTCCCCTGATTTATGTGCGGCAGTTCCAGGATCCGGAAACATGGAGGAAACGGGGGCCTCCGGCCAAAACGTCAGTGTTATGCACTACACCCACAGCATATGGGAACTGGGACACTGTTTATTTGTGGTGTGCCAGGGTGTGAGAGAACAGCCTCTCCCTCATGACTGCTGTCCTGTGCACCTTACAATTGACAGCCAGCTCCACAGTGTGTGTGTATGTGTGCGTGTGCAGAGCCGGCTGTCAATCATTGTTTCAGGAAGTGATTTCAGCTTACTATATACTGATCAGTGACTATGACTGATCCCTGCACCACCCCAATGACTACAAATGAGTTGCTGCAAGAATAACACTTAATTTCTCAGATGCTTCATTGAGGGACACAGGAAACCATGGGTATATGTTACCAACTGAAGGCTGAAAACTAAGAATATATCTTAAGAAAATACATCTGAAGAAAAAAGTCAGCTCCTCCACAACATGGCACACCTGCCTGCCAACACCAAGATATTCAGTTTAGTGTCATGTAGGATGCTGACACAAGTCTGAGTTTCAGATCTTTTATTGCCTACAATTTTTTTTCCTGCACAGACCTCTTTTTTCTGTGTTTCAAAGACATATCTTCTCTCTTGCTTTCTGGCAAGGTGATTATTTTTTCCTCTCTTCCACCATACGAGGCTCCGAATAATGATTCTCACTTGTCTCTCTCCTTCACTGACACATAGTAGCCTCATCCACTACTCTTTTCTCCCTAACGTGTCCTCTGCCCACAAAACTTAAGAAGTGATTCCTCTTCATCTTTGAGGCCTCTTATCACTTTGAGATATTCTTTAGACCTCGTCAAAGTTGTGTAGCTCTACCTGTCTCCCACATCTCCGTTCAGACATTTGGATGCCTTGTTGGTCATTGCGGTATGCCCTCTCAGAGGTCTGACCGCCTCTGGCGCCTGCTCTTCTACTTTGGAGGGCCACTACTAAGTTTTCAGTCCAAAACTTTGCAGAGCTGTTACCTTAGCATAGGTAGACTCAAGATTTTGCAAAAGAAAATTGCAAGCGTCAATCAATTGGCTGGTAATCTGAGGAAATGCTATTCCTTCTTCTTCAATATTGTTATTAGTTGTCCCAACCCTGGAACTACTTTTGAATGTCCCATGGTTTCCTGTGTCCCCCAATGAATTGTTAGAGAAATGAGGATTTTTTTGGTACTCGCCATAAAATCTCTTTCTCGTGACCTTCATTGGGGGAACATGGCTCCCCCCCTTCCTTGTTTAAGTAGATTTTGTTTAGCTTCCCCTACTGCTTTTTGCACTAACTGAATACATGGGTGTTGGGAATCCTGGTGTAGCCTGTTGGAGAGGAGCTGACTTTATTCTAAAGATATATTCTTACAGTCAGCCTCCAGGTGGCATCAAAAAATGCATGGTTTCCTATATTTCCCAATGAAGGCTACAAGAAAAAGATTTTATGGTGAGTAGAGATGAGCGTTGTTCGACTCGAACTGTTCGCCAATCTCAAATTCGATCTGTTTTGGGCGGTGTTCGAGCCGTTCGGCGAACACGAACGATTTGAGAAAAATTCGGCTGTTCGAGGTTATGTTCGATAAATGTTCGTGCACCAAAATCATAACTGGATTTTTTCTCAGTAATGATGAAAATTAATGTTAATACGCAGTTTGAGTGTACAGCGGGGTGGGGGGAGGGGCAGGGGATGGATCTCTGCAGGAATAATGAAGATCTCCATTTTTTTTTCTCTTTCCCGCATTTACAGTGGGGAGGTGCAATCTGTCAGCCTATCAGCAGCGCACACACGGAGCGAAGTGCTTTTTTTCACACAAGCAAGGGCATGTGTCATTGGCAGTGTATGTCACATGTCCTTGCCCTATAAGACCAAGCCATTTTCCCCGTCGCCACCATTTTCTCACTGCTGCAGCTGCGTGTTAGACGGCACCGAAGTTGCTGTGTGCGCTATACCTTGTTAATTTAAAGCCAATTTTCGCACAAATCTACAGATAGCTTGGGAGTAGGGAATAGTTGTGATTGCAGTCCTTTTAAGGACTAGGTTACAGCATTTCCTACGACTTTTATCAGGCAGGTCTGTGCTCTTAAATAGATAGATTGTGAGAGTAAAGACTAATTGTAATTGCAGTCCTTTTCAGGACTAGGTTACATCAGTTCCTATCAGTTTTTGCCAGGCAGGTCTGTGCCAGTGCTGTGCAAGTTTTTTTCACAGCATTTGGCTGAATCTAGCAAAGCTAATCCTTTTTGGCCTATTGCAGCGTGTGTTAGTCAGTGGAGTAGCCTATCTGTGTTGCAAGATATACCACCTGTGTATAGAATACCAATTTTTTTTACTGCACCTAGTGAAGTAAAATCTTTTGGGCATAGCATCATTCTATTAGTCCATCTATACTGACCTCCATCAGGTTGAAAATTGAATATATTTTTTTTCCGCATCTAGCTCTGAAAAAATATTTTGGCTTCTAGCAGTGTGTGGGACTTGTTCTATTAGTCCATCTATACTGACCTCCATCAGGTTGCAAACTGAATATAATTTTTTTCTGCATCTAGCTCTGAAAAAATATTTGGCCTTCTAGCAGTGTGTGGGACTTTCTCTATTAGCCCATCTATACTGACCTCCATGAGGTTGCAAATTAAAAATAATTTATATCTGCATCTAGCTCTGAAAAAATATTTGGCCTTCTAGCAGTGTGTGGGACTTTCTCTATTAGTCCATCTATACTGACCTCCATCAGGTTGCAAATTAAAAATAATTTTTTGTCTGCATCTAGCTCTGAAAAAATATTTGGCCTTCTAGCAGTGTGTGGGACTTTCTCTATTAGTCCATCTATACTGACCTCCATCAGGTTGCAAACTGAATATAATTTTTTTCTGCATCTAGCTCTGAAAAAATATTTGGCCTTCTAGCAGTGTGTGGGACTTTCTCTATTAGCCCATCTATACTGACCTCCATGAGGTTGCAAATTAAAAATAATTTATATCTGCATCTAGCTCTGAAAAAATATTTGGCCTTCTAGCAGTGTGTGGGACTTTCTCTATTACTCCATCTATACTGACCTCCATCAGGTTGCAAATTAAAAATAATTTTTTGTCTGCATCTAGCTCTGAAAAAATATTTGGCCTTCTAGCAGTGTGTGGGACTTTCTCTATTAGTCCATCTATACTGACCTCCATCAGGTTGCAAACTGAATATATTTTTTTTCTGCATCTACCTCTGAAAAAATATTGGGCTTCTAGCTGTGTGTGGGACTTGGTCTATTAATCCATCTATACAGACCTCCATCAGGTTGCAAACTGAATATAATTTTTTTCTGCATCTAACTCTGAAAAAATATTTGGGCTTCTAGCTGTGTGTGGGACTTGTTCTATTAATCCATCTATACAGACCTCCATCAGGTTGCAAACTGAATATAATTTTTTTCTGCATCTACCTCTGAAAAAATATTTTGGCTTCTAGCTGTGTGTGGGACTTGTTCTATTAGTCCATCTATACTGACCTCCATCAGGTTGCAAACTGAATATAATTTTTTTCTGCATCTAGCTCTGAAAAAATATTTGGCCTTCTAGCAGTGTGTGGAACTTTCTCTATTAGTCCATCTATACTGACCTCCATCAGGTTGCAAATTAAAAATAATTTTTATCTGCATCTAGCTCTGAAAAAATATTTGGCCTTCTAGCAGTGTGTGGGACTTTCTCTATTAGTCCATCTATACTGACCTCCATCAGGTTGCAAACTGAATATATTTTTTTTCTGCATCTACCTCTGAAAAAATATTGGGCTTCTAGCAGTGTGTGGGACTTTCTCTATTAGTCCATCTATACTGACCTCCATCACGCTGCAAATTCAAAATAATTTTTTGTCTGCATCTAGCTCTGAAAAAATATTTGGCCTTCTAGCAGTGTGTGGGACTTTCTCTATTAGTCCATCTACACTGACCTCCATCAGGTTGCAAAGTAAAAATAATTTTTATCTGCATCTACCTCTGAAAAAATATTTGGGCTTCTAGCTGTGTGTGGGACTTGTTCTATTAGTCCATCTATACTGACCTCCATCAGGTTGCAAACTGAATATAATTTTTTTCTGCATCTAGCTCTGAAAAAATATTTGGCCTTCTAGCAGTGTGTGGGACTTTCTCTATTAGTCCATCTATACTGACCTCCATCAGGTTGCAAATTAAAAATAATTTTTATCTGCATCTAGCTCTGAAAAAATATTTGGCCTCCTAGCAGTGTGTGGGACTTTCTCTATTAGTCCATCTATACTGACCTCCATCAGGTTGCAAATTAAAAATAATTTTTTGTCTGCATCTAGCTCTGAAAAAATATTTGGCCTTCTAGCAGTGTGTGGGACTTTCTCTATTAGTCCATCTATACTGACCTCCATCAGGTTGCAAATTCAAAATAATTTTTTGTCTGCATCTAGCTCTGAAAAAATATTTGGCCTTCTAGCAGTGTGTGGGACTTTCTCTATTAGTCCATCTATACTGACCTCCATCAGGCTGCAAATTAAAAATAATTTTTATCTGCATCTACCTCTGAAAAAATATTTGGCCTTCTAGCTGTGTGTGAGACTTGTTCTATTAGTCCATCTATACTGACCTCCATCAGGTTGCAAACTGAATATAATTTTTTTCTGCATCTAGCTCTGAAAAAATATTTGGCCTTCTAGCAGTGTGTGGGACTTTCTCTATTAGTCCATCTATACTGACCTCCATCAGGTTGCAAATTAAAAATAATTTATATCTGCATCTAGCTCTGAAATAATATTTGGCCTTCTAGCAGTGTGTGGGACTTTCTCTATTAGTCCATCTATACTGACCTCCATCAGGTTGCAAACTGAATATATTTTTTTTCTGCATCTACCTCTGAAAAAATATTGGGCTTCTAGCTGTGTGTGGGACTTGTTCTATTAATCCATCTATACAGACCTCCATCAGGTTGCAAACTGAATATAATTTTTTTCTGCATCTAGCTCTGAAAAAATATTTGGCCTTCTAGCAGTGTGTGGGACTTTCTCTATTAGTCCATCTATACTGACCTCCATCAGGTTGCAAATTAAAAATAATTTATATCTGCATCTAGCTCCGAAAAAATATTTGGCCTTCTAGCAGTGTGTGGGACTTTCTCTATTAGTCCATCTATACTGACCTCCATCAGGTTGCAAATTAAAAATAATTTTTTGTCTGCATCTAGCTCTGAAAAAATATTTGGCCTTCTAGCAGTGTGTGGGACTTTCTCTATTAGTCCATCTATACTGACCTCCATCAGGTTGCAAATTCAAAATAATTTTTTGTCTGCATCTAGCTCTGAAAAAATATTTGGCCTTCTAGCAGTGTGTGGGACTTTCTCTATTAGTCCATCTATACTGACCTCCATCAGGCTGCAAATTAAAAATAATTTTTATCTGCATCTACCTCTGAAAAAATATTTGGCCTTCTAGCTGTGTGTGAGACTTGTTCTATTAGTCCATCTATACTGACCTCCATCAGGTTGCAAACTGAATATAATTTTTTTCTGCATCTAGCTCTGAAAAAATATTTGGCCTTCTAGCAGTGTGTGGGACTTTCTCTATTAGTCCATCTATACTGACCTCCATCAGGTTGCAAATTAAAAATAATTTATATCTGCATCTAGCTCTGAAATAATATTTGGCCTTCTAGCAGTGTGTGGGACTTTCTCTATTAGTCCATCTATACTGACCTCCATCAGGTTGCAAACTGAATATATTTTTTTTCTGCATCTACCTCTGAAAAAATATTGGGCTTCTAGCTGTGTGTGGGACTTGTTCTATTAATCCATCTATACAGACCTCCATCAGGTTGCAAACTGAATATAATTTTTTTCTGCATCTAGCTCTGAAAAAATATTTGGCCTTCTAGCAGTGTGTGGGACTTTCTCTATTAGTCCATCTATACTGACCTCCATCAGGTTGCAAATTAAAAATAATTTTTATCTGCATCTACCTCTGAAAAAATATTTGGCCTTCTAGCTGTGTGTGGGACTTGTTCTATTAGTCCATCTATACTGACCTCCATCAGGTTGCAAACTGAATATAATTTTTTTCTGCATCTAGCTCTGAAAAAATATTTGGCCTTCTTACAGTGTGTGGGACTTTCTCTATTAGTCCATCTATACTGACCTCCATCAGGTTGCAAATTAAAAATAATTTTTTGTCTGCATCTAGCTCTGAAAAAATATTTGGCCTTCTAGCAGTGTGTGGGACTTTCTCTATTAGTCCATCTATACTGACCTCCATCAGGTTGCAAACTGAATATATTTTTTTTCTGCATCTACCTCTGAAAAAATATTTGGGCTTCTAGCTGTGTGTAGGACTTGTTCTATTAGTCCATCTATACTGACCTCCATCAGGTTGCAAACTGAATACAATTTTTTTCTGTATCTACCTCTGAAAAAATATTTGGGCTTCTAGCTGTGTGTGGGACTTCTTCTATTAGTCCATCTATACTGACCTCCATCAGGTTGCAAACTGAATATAATTTTTTTCTGCATCTACCTCTGAAAAAATATTTGGGCTTCTAGCTGTGTGTGGGACTTGTTCTATTAGTCCATCTATACTGACCTCCATCAGGTTGCAAACTGAATATAATTTTTTTCTGCATCTAGCTCTGAAAAAATATTTGGCCTTCTAGCAGTGTGTGGGACTTTCTCTATTAGTCCATCTATACTGAACTCCATCAGGTTGCAAATTAAAAATAATTTATATCTGCATCTAGCTCTGAAAAAATATTTGGCCTTCTAGCAGTGTGTGGGACTTTCTCTATTAGTCCATCTATACTGACCTCCATCAGGTTGCAAATTAAAAATATTTTTTTGTCTGCATCTAGCTCTGAAAAAATATTTGGCCTTCTAGCAGTGTGTGGGACTTTCTCTATTAGTCCATCTATACTGACCTCCATCAGGTTGCAAACTGAATATATTTTTTTTCTGCATCTACCTCTGAAAAAATATTGGGCTTTTAGCTGTGTGTGGGACTTGTTCTATTAATCCATCTATACAGACCTCCATCAGGTTGCAAACTGAATATAATTTTTTTCTGCATCTACCTCTGAAAAAATATTTGGGCTTCTAGCTGTGTGTGGGACTTGTTCTATTAATCCATCTATACAGACCTCCATCAGGTTGCAAACTGAATATAATTTTTTTCTGCATCTACCTCTGAAAAAATATTTGGGCTTCTAGCTGTGTGTGGGACTTGTTCTATTAGTCCATCTATACTGACCTCCATCAGGTTGCAAACTGAATATAATTTTTTTCTGCATCTAGCTCTGAAAAAATATTTGGCCTTCTAGCAGTGTGTGGGACTTTCTCTATTAGTCCATCTATACTGACCTCCATCAGGTTGCAAATTAAAAATAATTTTTATCTGCATCTACCTCTGAAAAACTATTTGGCCTTCTAGCAGTGTGTGGGACTTTCTCTATTAGTCCATCTATACTGACCTCCATCAGGTTGCAAATTAAAAATAATTTTTTGTCTGCATCTAGCTCTGAAAAAATATTTGGCCTTCTAGCAGTGTGTGGGACTTTCTCTATTAGTCCATCTATACTGACCTCCATCAGGTTGCAAATTCAAAATAATTTTTTGTCTGCATCTAGCTCTGAAAAAATATTTGGCCTTCTAGCAGTGTGTGGGACTTTCTCTATTAGTCCATCTATACTGACCTCCATCAGGTTGCAAATTCAAAATAATTTTTTGTCTGCATCTAGCTCTGAAAAAATATTTGGCCTTCTAGCAGTGTGTGGGACTTTCTCTATTAGTCCATCTATACTGACCTTCATCAGGCTGAAAATTAAAAATAATTTTTATCTGCATCTGCCTCTGAAAAAATATTTGGCCTTCTAGCTGTGTGTGAGACTTGTTCTATTAGTCCATCTATACTGACCTCCATCAGGTTGCAAACTGAATATAATTTTTTTCTGCATCTAGCTCTGAAAAAATATTTGGCCTTCTAGCAGTGTGTGGGACTTTCTCTATTAGTCCATCTATACTGACCTCCATCAGGTTGCAAATTAAAAATAATTTATATCTGCATCTAGCTCTGAAAAAATATTTGGCCTTCTAGCAGTGTGTGGGACTTTCTCTATTAGTCCATCTATACTGACCTCCATCAGGTTGCAAACTGAATATATTTTTTTTCTGCATCTACCTCTGAAAAAATATTGGGCTTCTAGCTGTGTGTGGGACTTGGTCTATTAATCCATCTATACAGACCTCCATCAGGTTGCAAACTGAATATAATTTTTTTCTGCATCTAACTCTGAAAAAATATTTGGGCTTCTAGCTGTGTGTGGGACTTGTTCTATTAATCGATCTATACAGACCTCCATCAGGTTGCAAACTGAATATAATTTTTTTCTGCATCTACCTCTGAAAAAATATTTTGGCTTCTAGCTGTGTGTGGGACTTGTTCTATTAGTCCATCTATACTGACCTCCATCAGGTTGCAAACGGAATATAATTTTTTTCTGCATCTAGCTCTGAAAAAATATTTGGCCTTCTAGCAGTGTGTGGAACTTTCTCTATTAGTCCATCTATACTGACCTCCATCAGGTTGCAAATTAAAAATAATTTTTATCTGCATCTAGCTCTGAAAAAATATTTGGCCTTCTAGCAGTGTGTGGGACTTTCTCTATTAGTCCATCTATACTGACCTCCATCAGGTTGCAAACTGAATATATTTTTTTTCTGCATCTACCTCTGAAAAAATATTGGGCTTCTAGCAGTGTGTGGGACTTTCTCTATTAGTCCATCTATACTGACCTCCATCACGCTGCAAATTCAAAATAATTTTTTGTCTGCATCTAGCTCTGAAAAAATATTTGGCCTTCTATCAGTGTGTGGGACTTTCTCTATTAGTCCATCTACACTGACCTCCATCAGGTTGCAAAGTAAAAATAATTTTTATCTGCATCTACCTCTGAAAAAATATTTGGGCTTCTAGCTGTGTGTGGGACTTGTTCTATTAGTCCATCTATACTGACCTCCATCAGGTTGCAAACTGAATATAATTTTTTTCTGCATCTAGCTCTGAAAAAATATTTGGCCTTCTAGCAGTGTGTGGGACTTTCTCTATTAGTCCATCTATACTGACCTCCATCAGGTTGCAAATTAAAAATAATTTTTATCTGCATCTAGCTCTGAAAAAATATTTGGCCTCCTAGCAGTGTGTGGGACTTTCTCTATTAGTCCATCTGTACTGACCTCCATCAGGTTGCAAATTAAAAATAATTTTTTGTCTGCATCTAGCTCTGAAAAAATATTTGGCCTTCTAGCAGTGTGTGGGACTTTCTCTATTAGTCCATCTATACTGACCTCCATCAGGTTGCAAATTCAAAATAATTTTTTGTCTGCATCTAGCTCTGAAAAAATATTTGGCCTTCTAGCAGTGTGTGGGACTTTCTCTATTAGTCCATCTATACTGACCTCCATCAGGCTGCAAATTAAAAATAATTTTTATCTGCATCTACCTCTGAAAAAATATTTGGCCTTCTAGCTGTGTGTGAGACTTGTTCTATTAGTCCATCTATACTGACCTCCATCAGGTTGCAAACTGAATATAATTTTTTTCTGCATCTAGCTCTGAAAAAATATTTGGCCTTCTAGCAGTGTGTGGGACTTTCTCTATTAGTCCATCTATACTGACCTCCATCAGGTTGCAAATTAAAAATAATTTATATCTGCATCTAGCTCTGAAATAATATTTGGCCTTCTAGCAGTGTGTGGGACTTTCTCTATTAGTCCATCTATACTGACCTCCATCAGGTTGCAAACTGAATATAATTTTTTTCTGCATCTAACTCTGAAAAAATATTTGGGCTTCTAGCTGTGTGTGGGACTTGTTCTATTAATCCATCTATACAGACCTCCATCAGGTTGCAAACTGAATATAATTTTTTTCTGCATCTACCTCTGAAAAAATATTTTGGCTTCTAGCTGTGTGTGGGACTTGTTCTATTAGTCCATCTATACTGACCTCCATCAGGTTGCAAACTGAATATAATTTTTTTCTGCATCTAGCTCTGAAAAAATATTTGGCCTTCTAGCAGTGTGTGGAACTTTCTCTATTAGTCCATCTATACTGACCTCCATCAGGTTGCAAATTAAAAATAATTTTTATCTGCATCTAGCTCTGAAAAAATATTTGGCCTTCTAGCAGTGTGTGGGACTTTCTCTATTAGTCCATCTATACTGACCTCCATCAGGTTGCAAACTGAATATATTTTTTTTCTGCATCTACCTCTGAAAAAATATTGGGCTTCTAGCAGTGTGTGGGACTTTCTCTATTAGTCCATCTATACTGACCTCCATCACGCTGCAAATTCAAAATAATTTTTTGTCTGCATCTAGCTCTGAAAAAATATTTGGCCTTCTAGCAGTGTGTGGGACTTTCTCTGTTAGTCCATCTACACTGACCTCCATCAGGTTGCAAAGTAAAAATAATTTTTATCTGCATCTACCTCTGAAAAAATATTTGGGCTTCTAGCTGTGTGTGGGACTTGTTCTATTAGTCCATCTATACTGACCTCCATCAGGTTGCAAACTGAATATAATTTTTTTCTGCATCTAGCTCTGAAAAAATATTTGGCCTTCTAGCAGTGTGTGGGACTTTCTCTATTAGTCCATCTATACTGACCTCCATCAGGTTGCAAATTAAAAATAATTTTTATCTGCATCTAGCTCTGAAAAAATATTTGGCCTCCTAGCAGTGTGTGGGACTTTCTCTATTAGTCCATCTATACTGACCTCCATCAGGTTGCAAATTAAAAATAATTTTTTGTCTGCATCTAGCTCTGAAAAAATATTTGGCCTTCTAGCAGTGTGTGGGACTTTCTCTATTAGTCCATCTATACTGACCTCCATCAGGTTGCAAATTCAAAATAATTTTTTGTCTGCATCTAGCTCTGAAAAAATATTTGGCCTTCTAGCAGTGTGTGGGACTTTCTCTATTAGACCATCTATACTGACCTCCATCAGGTTGCAAATTAAAAATAATTTATATCTGCATCTAGCTCTGAAATAATATTTGGCCTTCTAGCAGTGTGTGGGACTTTCTCTATTAGTCCATCTATACTGACCTCCATCAGGTTGCAAACTGAATATATTTTTTTTCTGCATCTACCTCTGAAAAAATATTGGGCTTCTAGCTGTGTGTGGGACTTGTTCTATTAATCCATCTATACAGACCTCCATCAGGTTGCAAACTGAATATAATTTTTTTCTGCATCTAGCTCTGAAAAAATATTTGGCCTTCTAGCAGTGTGTGGGACTTTCTCTATTAGTCCATCTATACTGACCTCCATCAGGTTGCAAATTAAAAATAATTTATATCTGCATCTAGCTCTGAAAAAATATTTGGCCTTCTAGCAGTGTGTGGGACTTTCTCTATTAGTCCATCTATACTGACCTCCATCAGGTTGCAAACTGAATATATTTTTTTTCTGCATCTACCTCTGAAAAAATATTGGGCTTCTAGCTGTGTGTGGGACTTGGTCTATTAATCCATCTATACAGACCTCCATCAGGTTGCAAACTGAATATAATTTTTTTCTGCATCTAACTCTGAAAAAATATTTGGGCTTCTAGCTGTGTGTGGGACTTGTTCTATTAATCCATCTATACAGACCTCCATCAGGTTGCAAACTGAATATAATTTTTTTCTGCATCTACCTCTGAAAAAATATTTTGGCTTCTAGCTGTGTGTGGGACTTGTTCTATTAGTCCATCTATACTGACCTCCATCAGGTTGCAAACTGAATATCATTTTTTTCTGCATCTAGCTCTGAAAAAATATTTGGCCTTCTAGCAGTGTGTGGAACTTTCTCTATTAGTCCATCTATACTGACCTCCATCAGGTTGCAAATTAAAAATAATTTTTATCTGCATCTAGCTCTGAAAAAATATTTGGCCTTCTAGCAGTGTGTGGGACTTTCTCTATTAGTCCATCTATACTGACCTCCATCAGGTTGCAAACTGAATATATTTTTTTTCTGCATCTACCTCTGAAAAAATATTGGGCTTCTAGCAGTGTGTGGGACTTTCTCTATTAGTCCATCTATACTGACCTCCATCACGCTGCAAATTCAAAATAATTTTTTGTCTGCATCTAGCTCTGAAAAAATATTTGGCCTTCTATCAGTGTGTGGGACTTTCTCTATTAGTCCATCTACACTGACCTCCATCAGGTTGCAAAGTAAAAATAATTTTTATCTGCATCTACCTCTGAAAAAATATTTGGGCTTCTAGCTGTGTGTGGGACTTGTTCTATTAGTCCATCTATACTGACCTCCATCAGGTTGCAAACTGAATATAATTTTTTTCTGCATCTAGCTCTGAAAAAATATTTGGCCTTCTAGCAGTGTGTGGGACTTTCTCTATTAGTCCATCTATACTGACCTCCATCAGGTTGCAAATTAAAAATAATTTTTATCTGCATCTAGCTCTGAAAAAATATTTGGCCTCCTAGCAGTGTGTGGGACTTTCTCTATTAGTCCATCTATACTGACCTCCATCAGGTTGCAAATTAAAAATAATTTTTTGTCTGCATCTAGCTCTGAAAAAATATTTGGCCTTCTAGCAGTGTGTGGGACTTTCTCTATTAGTCCATCTATACTGACCTCCATCAGGTTGCAAACTGAATATATTTTTTTTCTGCATCTACCTCTGAAAAAATATTGGGCTTCTAGCTGTGTGTGGGACTTGGTCTATTAATCCATCTATACAGACCTCCATCAGGTTGCAAACTGAATATAATTTTTTTCTGCATCTAACTCTGAAAAAATATTTGGGCTTCTAGCTGTGTGTGGGACTTGTTCTATTAATCCATCTATACAGACCTCCATCAGGTTGCAAACTGAATATAATTTTTTTCTGCATCTACCTCTGAAAAAATATTTTGGCTTCTAGCTGTGTGTGGGACTTGTTCTATTAGTCCATCTATACTGACCTCCATCAGGTTGCAAACTGAATATAATTTTTTTCTGCATCTAGCTCTGAAAAAATATTTGGCCTTCTAGCAGTGTGTGGAACTTTCTCTATTAGTCCATCTATACTGACCTCCATCAGGTTGCAAATTAAAAATAATTTTTATCTGCATCTAGCTCTGAAAAAATATTTGGCCTTCTAGCAGTGTGTGGGACTTTCTCTATTAGTCCATCTATACTGACCTCCATCAGGTTGCAAACTGAATATATTTTTTTTCTGCATCTACCTCTGAAAAAATATTGGGCTTCTAGCAGTGTGTGGGACTTTCTCTATTAGTCCATCTATACTGACCTCCATCACGCTGCAAATTCAAAATAATTTTTTGTCTGCATCTAGCTCTGAAAAAATATTTGGCCTTCTATCAGTGTGTGGGACTTTCTCTATTAGTCCATCTACACTGACCTCCATCAGGTTGCAAAGTAAAAATAATTTTTATCTGCATCTACCTCTGAAAAAATATTTGGGCTTCTAGCTGTGTGTGGGACTTTCTCTATTAGTCCATCTATACTGACCTCCATCAGGTTGCAAACTGAATATAATTTTTTTCTGCATCTAGCTCTGAAAAAATATTTGGCCTTCTAGCAGTGTGTGGGACTTTCTCTATTAGTCCATCTATACTGACCTCCATCAGGTTGCAAATTAAAAATAATTTTTATCTGCATCTAGCTCTGAAAAAATATTTGGCCTCCTAGCAGTGTGTGGGACTTTCTCTATTAGTCCATCTATACTGACCTCCATCAGGTTGCAAATTAAAAATAATTTTTTGTCTGCATCTAGCTCTGAAAAAATATTTGGCCTCCTAGCAGTGTGTGGGACTTTCTCTATTAGTCCATCTATACTGACCTCCATCAGGTTGCAAATTAAAAATAATTTTTTGTCTGCATCTAGCTCTGAAAAAATATTTGGCCTTCTAGCAGTGTGTGGGACTTTCTCTATTAGTCCATCTATACTGACCTCCATCAGGTTGCAAACTGAATATATTTTTTTTCTGCATCTACCTCTGAAAAAATATTGGGCTTCTAGCTGTGTGTGGGACTTGGTCTATTAATCCATCTATACAGACCTCCATCAGGTTGCAAACTGAATATAATTTTTTTCTGCATCTAACTCTGAAAAAATATTTGGGCTTCTAGCTGTGTGTGGGACTTGTTCTATTAATCCATCTATACAGACCTCCATCAGGTTGCAAACTGAATATAATTTTTTTCTGCATCTACCTCTGAAAAAATATTTTGGCTTCTAGCTGTGTGTGGGACTTGTTCTATTAGTCCATCTATACTGACCTCCATCAGGTTGCAAACTGAATATAATTTTTTTCTGCATCTAGCTCTGAAAAAATATTTGGCCTTCTAGCAGTGTGTGGAACTTTCTCTATTAGTCCATCTATACTGACCTCCATCAGGTTGCAAATTAAAAATAATTTTTATCTGCATCTAGCTCTGAAAAAATATTTGGCCTTCTAGCAGTGTGTGGGACTTTCTCTATTAGTCCATCTATACTGACCTCCATCAGGTTGCAAACTGAATATATTTTTTTTCTGCATCTACCTCTGAAAAAATATTGGGCTTCTAGCAGTGTGTGGGACTTTCTCTATTAGTCCATCTATACTGACCTCCATCACGCTGCAAATTCAAAATAATTTTTTGTCTGCATCTAGCTCTGAAAAAATATTTGGCCTTCTATCAGTGTGTGGGACTTTCTCTATTAGTCCATCTACACTGACCTCCATCAGGTTGCAAAGTAAAAATAATTTTTATCTGCATCTACCTCTGAAAAAATATTTGGGCTTCTAGCTGTGTGTGGGACTTGTTCTATTAGTCCATCTATACTGACCTCCATCAGGTTGCAAACTGAATATAATTTTTTTCTGCATCTAGCTCTGAAAAAATATTTGGCCTTCTAGCAGTGTGTGGGACTTTCTCTATTAGTCCATCTATACTGACCTCCATCAGGTTGCAAATTAAAAATAATTTTTATCTGCATCTAGCTCTGAAAAAATATTTGGCCTCCTAGCAGTGTGTGGGACTTTCTCTATTAGTCCATCTATACTGACCTCCATCAGGTTGCAAATTAAAAATAATTTTTTGTCTGCATCTAGCTCTGAAAAAATATTTGGCCTTCTAGCAGTGTGTGGGACTTTCTCTATTAGTCCATCTATACTGACCTCCATCAGGTTGCAAATTCAAAATAATTTTTTGTCTGCATCTAGCTCTGAAAAAATATTTGGCCTTCTAGCAGTGTGTGGGACTTTCTCTATTAGTCCATCTATACTGACCTCCATCAGGCTGCAAATTAAAAATAATTTTTATCTGCATCTACCTCTGAAAAAATATTTGGCCTTCTAGCTGTGTGTGAGACTTGTTCTATTAGTCCATCTATACTGACCTCCATCAGGTTGCAAACTGAATATAATTTTTTTCTGCATCTAGCTCTGAAAAAATATTTGGCCTTCTAGCAGTGTGTGGGACTTTCTCTATTAGTCCATCTATACTGACCTCCATCAGGTTGCAAATTAAAAATAATTTATATCTGCATCTAGCTCTGAAATAATATTTGGCCTTCTAGCAGTGTGTGGGACTTTCTCTATTAGTCCATCTATACTGACCTCCATCAGGTTGCAAACTGAATATAATTTTTTTCTGCATCTAACTCTGAAAAAATATTTGGGCTTCTAGCTGTGTGTGGGACTTGTTCTATTAATCCATCTATACAGACCTCCATCAGGTTGCAAACTGAATATAATTTTTTTCTGCATCTACCTCTGAAAAAATATTTTGGCTTCTAGCTGTGTGTGGGACTTGTTCTATTAGTCCATCTATACTGACCTCCATCAGGTTGCAAACTGAATATAATTTTTTTCTGCATCTAGCTCTGAAAAAATATTTGGCCTTCTAGCAGTGTGTGGAACTTTCTCTATTAGTCCATCTATACTGACCTCCATCAGGTTGCAAATTAAAAATAATTTTTACCTGCATCTAGCTCTGAAAAAATATTTGGCCTTCTAGCAGTGTGTGGGACTTTCTCTATTAGTCCATCTATACTGACCTCCATCAGGTTGCAAACTGAATATATTTTTTTTCTGCATCTACCTCTGAAAAAATATTGGGCTTCTAGCAGTGTGTGGGACTTTCTCTATTAGTCCATCTATACTGACCTCCATCACGCTGCAAATTCAAAATAATTTTTTGTCTGCATCTAGCTCTGAAAAAATATTTGGCCTTCTAGCAGTGTGTGGGACTTTCTCTGTTAGTCCATCTACACTGACCTCCATCAGGTTGCAAAGTAAAAATAATTTTTATCTGCATCTACCTCTGAAAAAATATTTGGGCTTCTAGCTGTGTGTGGGACTTGTTCTATTAGTCCATCTATACTGACCTCCATCAGGTTGCAAACTGAATATAATTTTTTTCTGCATCTAGCTCTGAAAAAATATTTGGCCTTCTAGCAGTGTGTGGGACTTTCTCTATTAGTCCATCTATACTGACCTCCATCAGGTTGCAAATTAAAAATAATTTTTATCTGCATCTAGCTCTGAAAAAATATTTGGCCTCCTAGCAGTGTGTGGGACTTTCTCTATTAGTCCATCTATACTGACCTCCATCAGGTTGCAAATTAAAAATAATTTTTTGTCTGCATCTAGCTCTGAAAAAATATTTGGCCTTCTAGCAGTGTGTGGGACTTTCTCTATTAGTCCATCTATACTGACCTCCATCAGGTTGCAAATTCAAAATAATTTTTTGTCTGCATCTAGCTCTGAAAAAATATTTGGCCTTCTAGCAGTGTGTGGGACTTTCTCTATTAGTCCATCTATACTGACCTCCATCAGGCTGCAAATTAAAAATAATTTTTATCTGCATCTACCTCTGAAAAAATATTTGGCCTTCTAGCTGTGTGTGAGACTTGTTCTATTAGTCCATCTATACTGACCTCCATCAGGTTGCAAACTGAATATAATTTTTTTCTGCATCTAGCTCTGAAAAAATATTTGGCCTTCTAGCAGTGTGTGGGACTTTCTCTATTAGACCATCTATACTGACCTCCATCAGGTTGCAAATTAAAAATAATTTATATCTGCATCTAGCTCTGAAATAATATTTGGCCTTCTAGCAGTGTGTGGGACTTTCTCTATTAGTCCATCTATACTGACCTCCATCAGGTTGCAAACTGAATATATTTTTTTTCTGCATCTACCTCTGAAAAAATATTGGGCTTCTAGCTGTGTGTGGGACTTGTTCTATTAATCCATCTATACAGACCTCCATCAGGTTGCAAACTGAATATAATTTTTTTCTGCATCTAGCTCTGAAAAAATATTTGGCCTTCTAGCAGTGTGTGGGACTTTCTCTATTAGTCCATCTATACTGACCTCCATCAGGTTGCAAATTAAAAATAATTTATATCTGCATCTAGCTCCGAAAAAATATTTGGCCTTCTAGCAGTGTGTGGGACTTTCTCTATTAGTCCATCTATACTGACCTCCATCAGGTTGCAAATTAAAAATAATTTTTTGTCTGCATCTAGCTCTGAAAAAATATTTGGCCTTCTAGCAGTGTGTGGGACTTTCTCTATTAGTCCATCTATACTGACCTCCATCAGGTTGCAAATTCAAAATAATTTTTTGTCTGCATCTAGCTCTGAAAAAATATTTGGCCTTCTAGCAGTGTGTGGGACTTTCTCTATTAGTCCATCTATACTGACCTCCATCAGGCTGCAAATTAAAAATAATTTTTATCTGCATCTACCTCTGAAAAAATATTTGGCCTTCTAGCTGTGTGTGGGACTTGTTCTATTAGTCCATCTATACTGACCTCCATCAGGTTGCAAACTGAATATAATTTTTTTCTGCATCTAGCTCTGAAAAAATATTTGGCCTTCTTACAGTGTGTGGGACTTTCTCTATTAGTCCATCTATACTGACCTCCATCAGGTTGCAAATTAAAAATAATTTTTTGTCTGCATCTAGCTCTGAAAAAATATTTGGCCTTCTAGCAGTGTGTGGGACTTTCTCTATTAGTCCATCTATACTGACCTCCATCAGGTTGCAAACTGAATATATTTTTTTTCTGCATCTACCTCTGAAAAAATATTTGGGCTTCTAGCTGTGTGTAGGACTTGTTCTATTAGTCCATCTATACTGACCTCCATCAGGTTGCAAATTGAATACAATTTTTTTCTGTATCTACCTCTGAAAAAATATTTGGGCTTCTAGCTGTGTGTGGGACTTCTTCTATTAGTCCATCTATACTGACCTCCATCAGGTTGCAAACTGAATATAATTTTTTTCTGCATCTACCTCTGAAAAAATATTTGGGCTTCTAGCTGTGTGTGGGACTTGTTCTATTAGTCCATCTATACTGACCTCCATCAGGTTGCAAACTGAATATAATTTTTTTCTGCATCTAGCTCTGAAAAAATATTTGGCCTTCTAGCAGTGTGTGGGACTTTCTCTATTAGTCCATCTATACTGAACTCCATCAGGTTGCAAATTAAAAATAATTTATATCTGCATCTAGCTCTGAAAAAATATTTGGCCTTCTAGCAGTGTGTGGGACTTTCTCTATTAGTCCATCTATACTGACCTCCATCAGGTTGCAAATTAAAAATATTTTTTTGTCTGCATCTAGCTCTGAAAAAATATTTGGCCTTCTAGCAGTGTGTGGGACTTTCTCTATTAGTCCATCTATACTGACCTCCATCAGGTTGCAAACTGAATATATTTTTTTTCTGCATCTACCTCTGAAAAAATATTGGGCTTTTAGCTGTGTGTGGGACTTGTTCTATTAATCCATCTATACAGACCTCCATCAGGTTGCAAACTGAATATAATTTTTTTCTGCATCTACCTCTGAAAAAATATTTGGGCTTCTAGCTGTGTGTGGGACTTGTTCTATTAATCCCTCTATACAGACCTCCATCAGGTTGCAAACTGAATATAATTTTTTTCTGCATCTACCTCTGAAAAAATATTTGGGCTTCTAGCTGTGTGTGGGACTTCTTCTATTAGTCCATCTATACTGACCTCCATCAGGTTGCAAACTGAATATAATTTTTTTCTGCATCTAGCTCTGAAAAAATATTTGGCCTTCTAGCAGTGTGTGGGACTTTCTCTATTAGTCCATCTATACTGACCTCCATCAGGTTGCAAATTAAAAATAATTTTTATCTGCATCTACCTCTGAAAAACTATTTGGCCTTCTAGCAGTGTGTGGGACTTTCTCTATTAGTCCATCTATACTGACCTCCATCAGGTTGCAAATTAAAAATAATTTTTTGTCTGCATCTAGCTCTGAAAAAATATTTGGCCTTCTAGCAGTGTGTGGGACTTTCTCTATTAGTCCATCTATACTGACCTCCATCAGGTTGCAAATTCAAAATAATTTTTTGTCTGCATCTAGCTCTGAAAAAATATTTGGCCTTCTAGCAGTGTGTGGGACTTTCTCTATTAGTCCATCTATACTGACCTCCATCAGGTTGCAAATTCAAAATAATTTTTTGTCTGCATCTAGCTCTGAAAAAATATTTGGCCTTCTAGCAGTGTGTGGGACTTTCTCTATTAGTCCATCTATACTGACCTTCATCAGGCTGCAAATTAAAAATAATTTTTATCTGCATCTGCCTCTGAAAAAATATTTGGCCTTCTAGCTGTGTGTGAGACTTGTTCTATTAGTCCATCTATACTGACCTCCATCAGGTTGCAAACTGAATATAATTTTTTTCTGCATCTAGCTCTGAAAAAATATTTGGCCTTCTAGCAGTGTGTGGGACTTTCTCTATTAGTCCATCTATACTGACCTCCATCAGGTTGCAAATTAAAAATAATTTATATCTGCATCTAGCTCTGAAAAAATATTTGGCCTTCTAGCAGTGTGTGGGACTTTCTCTATTAGTCCATCTATACTGACCTCCATCAGGTTGCAAACTGAATATATTTTTTTTCTGCATCTACCTCTGAAAAAATAGTGGGCTTCTAGCTGTGTGTGGGACTTGTTCTATTAATCCATCTATACAGACCTCCATCAGGTTACAAACTGAATATAATTTTTTTCTGCATCTAGCTCTGAAAAAATATTTGGCCTTCTAGCAGTGTGTGGGACTTTCTCTATTAGTCCATCTATACTGACCTCCATCAGGTTGCAAATTAAAAATAATTTATATCTGCATCTAGCTCTGAAAAAATATTTGGCCTTCTAGCAGTGTGTGGGACTTTCTCTATTAGTCCATCTATACTGACCTCCATCAGGTTGCAAATTAAAAATAATTTTTTGCCTGCATCTAGCTCTGAAAAAATATTTGGCCTTCTAGCAGTGTGTGGGACTTTCTCTATTAGTCCATCTATACTGACCTCCATCAGGTTGCAAACTGAATATATTTTTTTCTGCATCTACCTCTGAAAAAATATTGGGCTTCTAGCTGTGTGTGGGACTTGTTCTATTAATCCATCTATACAGACCTCCATCAGGTTGCAAACTGAATATAATTTTTTTCTGCATCTACCTCTGAAAAAATATTTGGGCTTCTAGCTGTGTGTGGGACTTGTTCTATTAGTCCATCTATACTGACCTCCATCAGGTTGCAAGCTGAATATATTTTTTTCTGCATCTACCTCTGAAAAAATATTTGGGCTTCTAGCTGTGTGTGGGACTTGTTCTATTAGTTCATCTATACTGACCTCCATCAGGTTGCAAATTAAAAATAATTTTTATCTGCGTCTAGCTCTGAAAAAATATTTGGCCTTCTAGCAGTGTGTGGGACTTTCTCTATTAGTCCATCTATACTGACCTCCATCAGGTTGCAAATTAAAAATAATTTTTTGTCTGCATCTAGCTCTGAAAAAATATTTGGCCTTCTAGCAGTGTTTGGGACTTTCTCTATTAGTCCATCTATACTGACCTCCATCAGGTTGCAAATTCAAAATAATTTTTTGTCTGCATCTAGCTCTGAAAAAATATTTGGCCTTCTAGCAGTGTGTGGGACTTTCTCTATTAGTCCATCTATACTGACCTCCATCAGGCTGCAAATTAAAAATAATTTTTATCTGCATCTACCTCTGAAAAAATATTTGGCCTTCTAGCTGTGTGTGGGACTTGTTCTATTAGTCCATCTATACTGACCTCCATCAGGTTGCAAACTGAATATAATTTTTTTCTGCATCTAGCTCTGAAAAAATATTTGGCCTTCTTACAGTGTGTGGGACTTTCTCTATTAGTCCATCTATACTGACCTCCATCAGGTTGCAAATTAAAAATAATTTTTTGTCTGCATCTAGCTCTGAAAAAATATTTGGCCTTCTAGCAGTGTGTGGGACTTTCTCTATTAGTCCATCTATACTGACCTCCATCAGGTTGCAAACTGAATATATTTTTTTTCTGCATCTACCTCTGAAAAAATATTTGGGCTTCTAGCTGTGTGTAGGACTTGTTCTATTAATCCATCTATACTGACCTCCATCAGGTTGCAAACTGAATACAATTTTTTTCTGTATCTACCTCTGAAAAAATATTTGGGCTTCTAGCTGTGTGTGGGACTTCTTCTATTAGTCCATCTATACTGACCTCCATCAGGTTGCAAACTGAATATAATTTTTTTCTGCATCTACCTCTGAAAAAATATTTGGGCTTCTAGCTGTGTGTGGGACTTGTTCTATTAGTCCATCTATACTGACCTCCATCAGGTTGCAAACTGAATATAATTTTTTTCTGCATCTAGCTCTGAAAAAATATTTGGCCTTCTAGCAGTGTGTGGGACTTTCTCTATTAGTCCATCTATACTGAACTCCATCAGGTTGCAAATTAAAAATAATTTATATCTGCATCTAGCTCTGAAAAAATATTTGGCCTTCTAGCAGTGTGTGGGACTTTCTCTATTAGTCCATCTATACTGACCTCCATCAGGTTGCAAATTAAAAATATTTTTTTGTCTGCATCTAGCTCTGAAAAAATATTTGGCCTTCTAGCAGTGTGTGGGACTTTCTCTATTAGTCCATCTATACTGACCTCCATCAGGTTGCAAACTGAATATATTTTTTTTCTGCATCTACCTCTGAAAAAATATTGGGCTTTTAGCTGTGTGTGGGACTTGTTCTATTAATCCATCTATACAGACCTCCATCAGGTTGCAAACTGAATATAATTTTTTTCTGCATCTACCTCTGAAAAAATATTTGGGCTTCTAGCTGTTTGTGGGACTTGTTCTATTAATCCATCTATACAGACCTCCATCAGGTTGCAAACTGAATATAATTTTTTTCTGCATCTACCTCTGAAAAAATATTTGGGCTTCTAGCAGTGTGTGGGACTTGTTCTATTAGTCCATCTATACTGACCTCCATCAGGTTGCAAACTGAATATAATTTTTTTCTGCATCTAGCTCTGAAAAAATATTTGGCCTTCTAGCAGTGTGTGGGACTTTCTCTATTAGTCCATCTATACTGACCTCCATCAGGTTGCAAATTAAAAATAATTTTTATCTGCATCTACCTCTGAAAAACTATTTGGCCTTCTAGCAGTGTGTGGGACTTTCTCTATTAGTCCATCTATACTGACCTCCATCAGGTTGCAAATTAAAAATAATTTTTTGTCTGCATCTAGCTCTGAAAAAATATTTGGCCTTCTAGCAGTGTGTGGGACTTTCTCTATTAGTCCATCTATACTGACCTCCATCAGATTGCAAATTCAAAATAATTTTTTGTCTGCATCTAGCTCTGAAAATATATTTGGCCTTCTAGCAGTGTGTGGGACTTTCTCTATTAGTCCATCTATACTGACCTCCATCAGGCTGCAAATTAAAAATAATTTTTATCTGCATCTACCTCTGAAAAAATATTTGGCCTTCTAGCTGTGTGTGGGACTTGTTCTATTAGTCCATCTATACAGACCTCCATCAGGTTGCAAACTGAATATAATTTTTTTCTGCATCTAGCTCTGAAAAAATATTTGGCCTTCTAGCAGTGTGTGGGACTTTCTCTATTAGTCCATCTATACTGACCTCCATCAGGTTGCAAATTCAAAATAATTTTTTGTCTGCATCTAGATCTGAAAAAATATTTGGCCTTCTAGCAGTGTGTGGGACTTTCTCTATTAGTCCATCTATACTGACCTCCATCAGGCTGCAAATTAAAAATAATTTTTATCTGCATCTACCTCTGAAAAAATATTTGGCCTTCTAGCTGTGTGTGGGACTTGTTCTATTAGTCCATCTATACAGACCTCCATCAGGTTGCAAACTGAATATAATTTTTTTCTGCATCTAGCTCTGAAAAAATATTTGGCCTTCTAGCAGTGTGTGGGACTTTCTCTATTAGTCCATCTATACTGACCTCCATCAGGTTGCAAACTGAATATATATTTTTTCTGCATCTACCTCTGAAAAAATATTTGGGCTTCTAGCTGTGTGTAGGACTTGTTCTATTAGTCCATCTATACTGACCTCCATCAGGTTGCAAACTGAATACAATTTTTTTCTGCATCTACCTCTGAAAAAATATTTGGGCTTCTAGCTGTGTGTGGGACTTGTTATATTACTCCATCTATACTGACCTCCATCAGGTTGCAAATTGTATATAATTTTTTTCTGCATCTAGCTCTGAAAAAATATTGGGCTTCTAGCTGTGTGTGGGACTTTCTCTATTAGTCCATCTATACTGACCTCCATCACGCTGCAAATTCAAAATAATTTTTTGTCTGCATCTAGCTCTGAAAAAATATTTGGCCTTCTAGCAGTGTGTGGGACTTTCTCTATTAGTCCATCTATACTGACCTCCATCAGGTTGCAAGCTGAATATATTTTTTTCTGCATCTACCTCTGAAAAAATATTTGGGCTTCTAGCTGTGTGTGGGACTTGTTCTATTACTCCATCTATACTGACCTCCATCAGGTTGCCAATTGAATATAATTTTTTTCTGCATCTAACTCAGCCAATAGTTTTGGCCTAATACCACAGTTTAGCCACTCAGCTCTGCTCGGTTCCCATCCATTGTTTTTTTGTGCAAACAACTCCAGAGTTGTGAATTAGTTAACCACCAAAATGAGTGGAAAAAGGCCTGCTGCTGGTGGAAAGGGGAATAGGCGTGTTGGGAAGGGGAAAAAAGGTTGTGTCCGTGGGGTAGGTGTTAAAGCAACAGTAACATCTGCAGAAGAAAGACCATCTTCCAGCCAAACTAAAATGTCTACTTCTTTTAGCGGACAATGTGATAAGATCCCTTTCTTACGGCCACGCCAATCGCTACAAATTCCAGATGAGGCACAAAAACAGCAGGTGCTTCAACGGATATCAAGTGCTCCTTTAAGTGGGCTCTCCTCCACATCAACTTCAACATCACAAATACTCCAGTCCTCAAAGGTGTCACCCCAATCGCACTTGCTTCCTCACAGCTCCCAAATCTCCAGCTGCCCGTCTGAGTATGAGGTAGAACAGATGGTTGAGTCTGCAGAGCTGTTTACTCATACTATAGCCTGGGAATCAGAGGTCGACTCCAGCGCTTCTGTGAATCCAGACGAGGAAATCATCTGCACTGATGCCCAGAATCTTTATGAGTCGGATCCAGGACCAGACGCAGAAGGTTCTGACCATAATGTAGACCCTCATTCCCAAACTGTAACTCCTGTTGGTGGAGACAATGAGGAAGACGATGATGAGACTCAAATACCTGATTGGAGCGACAACTTTAGTTTTTTGTCAGGGCAGGAACAGGTTGGCTCTGAGGACGACGGGTGTGATAACGCACAGGGTGATGATGATGAGGTTGGAGATCCCACTTACTGTCAACCCACAGTCAACCAAGAGATGAGGTCAGCAGAGGAGGTGGAGGAAGATGCTAGTGACGACGAGGTCAGGTTGCGCCTTCCTGGACAGAGACATAGTACTGGAAGCACGTCAACAACTGCATCCTCAAACACAACTCTGCCTCTCACCACAAGTCGTGGTGGCTCTTCAGGTCGCATGGGTGCTAAGCCTTGCATAGCCTGGGCATTTTTTCAGATCGATAAAGATGACCCAACTCGTGTTATCTGTAAGATTTGTCAGCAAAAGCTAAGTAGAGGCCAAAAAATACATAGTTTGAGTACTTCATGCATGAACCGGCACATGGACATGAAGCATAAGTTGCAGTGGGAAGCTCAGTGTGCTACAATGCGGCCTAGCTGGCCGGGCCAACGACCGTCTGCCATATCTTGTGCATCCGCGGCCTCTTCATCCTCTGTGACTGGGGGGACAGCAGTCACACCTGTTTTGGGGCGCAGACCTGCCACCTCTTTACCCGCAACAGCCAGCGTGATTGGCAGGTCATCATTTTCTTTGGAGGTGGTAACACCAGCTGGTGTTGAGCGCTGTCCGACATCGATAGCACCACCTTTGGATCAAGGCAACCTAACATGTCCGCCTGCATCTTCCTCACAGACCGGCATTTTGCCGGGGACACCCTTATCAACCCTGTCTAAGCACAATAGCCAGCCCTCGGTCCCTCAGATGTGGACAAGTAAAAGACCATTTCCTCCTCGCCATGAGAAAGCTAAGAGGTTGAATTTCACCATCTGCAAGCTCTTGGCTACAGAAATGCTGCCTTTCCGCCTGGTGGACACAGAGGATTTTCGAGACCTTATGTCCGTCGCAGTGCCCCAGTACCAGATGCCCAGTCGGCACTACTTCTCAAAGAAAGGTGTGCCTGCGCTCCACCAGCATGTCGCACACAACATCACCGCTTCTTTGAGAAACTCTGTGTGTGACAGGGTGCATTTCACCACAGACACTTGGACGAGTAGGCATGGACAGGGGCGTTACATGTCGCTGACTGGGCACTGGGTAACTATGGTGACAGCAGGACAAGGGGCTGCTGTCCAAGTCTTGCCGTCCCCACGAGTTGTGCGTCAATCCTCTTTATGTCAAAGTTCCTCCACTGCTTCTGCCTCCTCAACCTCCTCTCGGTCTTCCACCTGCACCCAAAGCCTGTCTGGTCATGCCACAAGCTTTCTAACTGCGCAGAAGGGATCCTGCACACCTCCTTACTATGCTGGCAGTAGGGCTCAACGTCATCAGGAGGTTTTTACTTTGAAATGTCTGGGAAATGTGAGTCACACAGCTGAGGAGTTGTGGTCAGCTCTGGAGAACCAATTTCATGAATGGTTGTCTCCACTGGACCTGAAACCAGGGAAGGCCGTGTGCGACAATGCTGCAAACCTGGGTGCGGCCCTTCGCCGGGGCAATGTCACACACGTGCCTTGTATGGCTCACGTGTTGAACCTGGTTGTCCAGCAATTTTTAGCCCACTATCCCAGACTAAATGGCCTTCTGCAGAGGGCACGGTCGCTGTGTGCTCACTTCCGCCGTTCGCATCCCGCAGCTTAGCGACTTACATCTCTACAGAAGTCGTTGGGCCTGCCACTTCACCGGCTAAAATGCGATGTGCCTACCCGGTGGAATTCAACCCTGCACATGTTGCAGCGACTGTGGCAGCACCGACAAGCCCTGGTGCAATACGTTCTGACGTATAGCCTGGGCCAACGAGATCCAGAGGTGGGGAAAATCACGCTGGAGGAGTGGTCTCAGATCAGGGACCTATGCACCCTTCTGCACAGTTTTGAAATGGCGACGAAGATGTTTAGTGCTGACGATGCCATTATCAGCATGACTATTCCGGTGATTTACATGCTGGAGCACATGTTAAACAGAATTCGGAGTCAGGTGGTGGCACAAGAGGAGGTGGAGGAAGTAGAGGAGGAGGAGTTGTATGCGGAAGGGCTAACATCTGCAAGGTCCAGACGGTCGGCAGCACCAAGGCGGCAGGCATGTGAGGGTGGGGGAGATGGTTTTACCAGGGCGCATGGTAGCAGCCAAACTAGTGAGGAAGGTGCAAGAGCCCAGGAAGAAGTGGAGGACGAACTGATGGAAGACTCATCAGATGAGGGAAACCTTGATCACATTTCTGTTGTGCGAGGTTGGGGGGAGAGGACAGAGGAAGGAAGCATGATTGTTACCTCGCCACCAACACAACAGGGACTTGGTGCTCCTGGATGCGCAACACACATGAGTGCCTTCTTGCTGCACTACCTGCAACATGACCCTCGAATTGTGAGAATTAGAAATAATCCTGACTACTGGGTTGCCACACTGTTAGATCCCCGGTACAAAAGTAAATTTGCAGAAATTATTCCTGCCATAGAAAGGGATGCACGCATGCAGGAGTATCAGCAGAGACTGTTGCAGAATCTTACATGTGCTTTTCCACAAAACACCAGTGGTGCACGTAGTGAATCTCACAGTTCCAACTTGCCAACCGTGGGACCGTCAAGTGTTCAGCACTCAAACCGTAACAGAACCACAGTATCTGCTGATAACATCAATTTTGCGGAATCATTTCACCACTTTTTTAGCCCATCCTTTGCAAGGCCACAGGAGACAAGAAGTCTGACACATAGTCAACGCCTAGAGACGATGGTACAGGAGTATCTCCAAGTAAACATTGAAGCCACGACTGTGTCACTGGACCCTTGCTCTTTTTGGGCTTCCAATCTGGATAAATGGCCGGAGCTAGCCACTTACGCCTTGGAGATCTTGTCATGCCCCGCAGCCAGCGTTCTGTCTGAACGTGTGTTCAGCGCTGTGGTGGTGTGCTGACAGATAAGCGCACGCGGCTCTCCACTGATAATGTAGACAGACTCACGTTCATAAAGATGAACAAATCATGGATCCGAAACGACTTTTCTACCCCTGTGTCATCCTGGGGAGAGTAAAAGCTTGATGATTGGTTAAAATCACCCTACCAACCGTTTTAAGCTTTCAAATTACTAATCATGTTTATCTGTATCTTGGCTGGAAAATAATTTGGGCTTTGTAGCAGTGTGCAGCACTGATTCTATTAGGCCATCTATAATAAGCTCCACCAGATTTAAAATTACTAATCATGTTTATCTATATCTTGACTGGAAAATAATTTGGGCTTTGTAGCAGTGTGCAGCACTGATCCTATTAGGCCATCTATACTAAGCTCCACCAGATTTAAAATTAATAATAATTTTTAGCTGCATCTAGCCCGGAAAATAATTTTGGGGCTCCGAGATGCGCAAGACACATAAGTGCCTTCTTGCTGCACTACCTGCAACATGACCCTCATATTGTCAGAATTCGAAGTAATCATGACTACTGGGTTGCCACACTCTTAGATCCCCCAAACTTTTCGATCAACCTTTTCATTTTAATAAAGACCAAAAAAATGGTCATTTTTGAAATTATAAGCATTAGCAGGTTATTAGAAACTGAAATCAAACAGTTTTCAACTCAAAACTTTATTCTAGGTGATGTTACATTTTCACATAGGACCCCTTGTTCGAAAGGAGCTTCTGAACTCTCTCGTCCATTGAATTTGTCAGGTTTTGGATGGTTTCTGCTTCAATTGTTTTGCATGAGGACAGAATACCCTCCCAGAGCTGTTGCTTAGATGTGAACTGCCTCCCGCCATCATAGACACTCCTTTTGATGATGCTCCAGAGGTTCTGAATGGGGTAGAGGTCAGGGGAGCATGGGGGTCACACCATAAGTTTGTCCCCTTTTATGCCCATATCAGCCAGAGATGCAGATGTTTTATGTGCAGCATGAGATGGTGCATTATCATGCAAAAAAATGATCTTGCTGTGAAATACACGGTTCTTCTTCTTGAACCATGACAGGAAGTGCTGTTTGAGAAAATCCACATACATTATGGAGTTCATCTTTAGCGCCTTCAGGGATCCTAAAGGGGCCGACAATCTCTCTCCCCATGATTCCAGCCCAAAACATTACTCCACCTCCTCCTTGTTGGCGCTGTAGCCGTGTTTGCGTGGGGTGTCCATCAACCAGCCATCCTCCACTCCATCCATCTGGACCATCGAGCGCTGCACGGCACTCATCCGTGAACAAAACAGTTTTGAAATCAGTCTTCATGTAATGTTTGGCCCACTGGAGCCGTTTCTGGTTGTGTGAAGTGGATAGAGGAGGTCGACAGGATGGCATATGCACAGCTGCAAACCTCTGAAGGACCCTGCATCTTGTTGTTCGGGGGACGTTGGAGGCACCAGCAGCTTCAAAAACTTGTCTGCTGCTATGACAAGGCTTTTTTGCCGCTGCTCTTTTAACCTGACGTAATTGCCTATAGGAAAGAGTCCTCAATTTGCCCTTATCAGCACGCACACGTGTGTACTGTGAATCAGCTACATACTTCTTGATTGCCAAGACACTTCATCCTGATCATCGCACAATGTTGATTGTAGTCATGCCTTGACCTAAACACTCCACAATTTGTTGCTTCTCAGCAGCCGACACATCCTTTTTCTTTCCCATTTTGGCAGAAAATGTAGGCTGCTTAATAATGTGAGACAGCCTTCTTAAGTAGTCTTGCCTTTCATTGGACACACCTGCCAAACTAATTAGCACAGGTGTCTGCAATTGCTTACAGTGATATAAAGAGCCCTGACACACATCACCATCAATGAGTTTAACTGACAAACAAACAAATTCTTCCCTTATCACTCCTAAACACTTTTTGCATAATAATTTGGAACACAGTGTACATGTGCTTTTCCACAAAACACCAGTGGTTCACGTAGTGAATCTTACAGTTCTAACTTGCCAACCGTGGTCTGTATGGAGTTGTTCAATAAAGGGCCCAAAATTAAGATAACATAGATGGGAGAGGTCTCTATGAATAGGAATTCCTAAGTATTTGATACCCTGTGAGGGCCAGGCAAAGGGAAAGTTGGACTGGATGGAATCCTATATGGATTTGGGAAGGGAGACATCGAGGGCCTCAGACTTCGCTGCATTGATTTTAAAATTTGACCATGTAACAAAGTGATCTATTTCAGCCATAACAGCATGGATGGATATATGTGATTGAGTGATATATACTAGGACATCATCAGCAAATAGAGAGCACTTGTACTCGGTGCCTCCCACCTCAATCCACCTAATATTGGGGTTATGGCGAATTGATGAGAGCAGGTGCTCCATCACTAGGATGTATAAGAGAGGGGACAGAGGACATCCCTGCCTTGTCCCATTGGTGATTGTGAAAGGTGATGAAAATGTTCTGATGCACCCCCTGGGCCTTGGGACACCCGGAGCCGGACCCTTTTTGGTGGATGCTGGTGGTTGTAGTCTTCGTGGCGGCGACCCGGTTCCGTGGCTCAGGGTGGTCAAACCAGTGGCGGAACTATTTATGTGGTTTTGATGTTTAAATGTCCGACTACGCCACCCGTGGATTGCGGTCAGAGTGAACCGCCGCTGCAGGGCAGACCGCTGAGGCTGGTGTTGTGGGTGCAGCAGAGCGTAGCATAACTCCCCACGGGAGGAGTATAGCCTCAGGGCAGTGTATGCGGAGGATGGGGGTGATGGTGCAGGGCAGCAGCAGTAACGACACGGAGTCAGTGATGCAGTCCAGGGCCTTTACTCACAGTTTTTATTATCCAGACCACGTCTGCAGGTAACGGCTGCCCACGTCGTACTGTGCTCACCAGGTGAGGGGCTCAGACAACTCCCAGATAACTTTGGAGCGCTTCACAGGACCCCCTTTGTGTGTCCTTTGTCTGGCCTTTCTTACCAACCCTTCTGTCCGGCTGCCTCGGGCCTCCTCTTGGTAAACTTGGCACCAGTTTCCCTGACCCTATGTGGTGCCTTCCTAGCGGGTGTAGCGATGGGCTGCGCCACATGTCACAGCCTCCGGTTTCTAGCTGAGGGTCGTTTCCTGCCTCCACTAGTTTCGGGGACCGGTCTCCCCCTTTGGCCTGACCCCTCCATGCAGGTGGATTCGGGCGTGCGGTGGCGACTCGCCCGTCCGCACCCCTGGGATCCCTTCATTCCTCGTTCCTGGAGCCTTCTCCGCTCCTCTTCCTTCCTTCTCCCTCTTCCAGGCCTGGGCCTCTGTTACTAGGCCCGCCTCCGGAGCAGAGCTCATGCAGAGCCCCTGCTCCCTGCCACTTCTGCTCAGACTTCTCTGCACTGAACTAAGATGGTGCCCACCTTTTATACTCCCTTCTCAATGCACCTAGGAACTGCTTCCTCCCTGCTCCTGCACTACAGGGTTCCCCTTCCTCAGTGTTCCCTCCCCCCACTCCAGCCAGGGACAGGGACTGTCGTGCCTATCTCAGAGGCATATTGGTCGCCCTGCCCCACGGCAATGTGGTGTAATGCATGCAGGTGTCGGGTCCTGATCCACACTCCATCCTTACCTGAGAGTGAGATATCACACCTCTGGGTGAGGTGCAATACCTCTGTAGCAACCGAGCCCTCAGGGTGCTACAGTTCCATTTATCTTCAGCCTACGTGACGTATTGTGATACAGGGCCGTGATTTTGGCTTTAAAAGGGTCCCCTAGACCCCTACCCCAAGCTTTTTAAGAGAATCATATATGGCGTGCCAGGAGACTCTATGGAATGCTTTCTCAGCATCCAACGAGAGTATCTAATTACAAATTTTTAACTGCATCTAGCCCAGGAAATACTTTGTGCCTAGTAGCAGTGTCTGCTAGTCAGCGGATTATCCCGGCTGTTAAGCAAGCTACACCACCTGTAGTTTGGACACTTAATTTTTTCAAAGGAAATGCTTCGGGACCACGGGATACTCAATGAAGAGCATCAGGAGGCACCCCAAGGCATAGGGGCTGGGACTGGCAGTAGGATGCCTTGCGGTGGACAGCCGAGCTCGATCCTTATAAAAGCTTTTTAACTGCAGCAGCTTTAGTGGACGCTACTGGAGCTGGAATTAGCGGCTGCTGGCATGAGACTTGCCCTCCAATAGATCCTTGTAAATGGATTTAAAGTGTATTCATTCAAATTAGAGAGACAATTTAAATTAAAAATCTTAGAGCTGCCTCCACCACAGGGGGGCTCGCTCGACCCACCAGCGGACAGGCACCAGTATTGGGAGAGGGGGGCTGGCCGTCAGGGTTCACCGCGGCTCTGGCACAAACCCGGCGACACGGAGGTGGCACGGGCAGGAGCGGACTGAACGTGTCTTCTTCTCACTTTTTGGATTTTAGAAGGGCATGACATGCCTATATCTGTGTCTCCCCCTCCTTTTACTCCTCCACCTCTTTTCTTTTCGCATGACTATATGTACTTGTCACTTTTCCATGTGTTAGTTGTGTCTTCTGAGCAGTTTGTCAGCTTTTGGACACCTTTGAAGGTGTTTTCTATGTGTTTCTATGTGTTTTTGTTTGCCTGCCATTGGTTTTAACGGTGTTTGAAGGTGTTCGACGAACAGTTCGGCGAACACACGGGTGTTCGACGAACCGAACCGAACTCGAACACTATGGGGGTGGCTCTGTCACGCTGTCTCTGTATACTGGAGGTAGGGGGCCTAAGCTGACCCTAAGCTGGGGCCCTGACTAATCCCTCAACCTGGAGGTACTGTTAAAGGTACAGAGGTCCAGGCCGCCAGCGTAACCCCTACCTCCTGAGGATCCCTGCACCTAAGTAATCTAGTCCTGAGAAGGACCCCGATCACAACAAAAGGGGACAAGTAATAATATGCCCACACACAGTACTTAGACGAACGAGACAGTACAAGGGAAAAACCAAAACCACCTTGCATACAAAAACTACACAACTACAACAGAGGGAACACCAACGGGAAAGGAGATAAATGATAAAGCGAGGAAGGGAAAAAACACTCCAAATGCACTTATCTCTGAAACTCCAAATACCACGATCCGCTCTGTTAGTCTGCATGAAATGCTTTCACTGACACTTCCCTAACAGACCAGCAGGCATTTGAAGGAGTCTCACTACAGCAGCATTGATTGCAGCTGGGCGAGGCTGGACCTCGTCTAGCACAGAGAGAGAGAGAGAGAGAGAATTAACTCCCTCACTGCCGAAAAACACAAAGCAACAAAAAGTCAGCTGCGAGAAGTCAGGCTGTGTAATCGTGACGATCTTCGTGGCGACACACCCGTGACAGTACCCCCCCTTCTACGAGGGGCCTCCGGACCCTCAGGGCCAGGTTTATCCGGGTGAGTCGTGTGGAAGGCCCGAACTAATCGGTCTGCATTAATATCCGACGCAGGAACCCACATCCTCTCCTCAGGACCATACCCTTTCCAATGAACCAGGTACTGAAGGGACCGGCGATTAAAGCGTGAATCGATGACCCTCGATACCTGGAACTCCAAGTTACCCTTGACCACCACTGGAGGGGGAGGTAAAGGTGACGGTACCACCGGCGCCACATACCTCTTAAGCAACGATCTGTGGAACACGTTGTGAATTTTAAACGTAGGGGGGAGGTCAAGACAGAATGCCACCGGATTAATAATAGAACTGATTCTGTACGGCCCGATGAACCTGGGACCCAGTTTCCAGGAGGGAACCTTAAGTTTTATATTCCTGGTAGACAACCATACCAGATCGTTCACACTTAGGTCTGGACCAGACACTCTCCTCCTATCAGCCATACGTTTGTATCGGTTCCCCATAGTATTCAGATTCTTCAGCACCCCTCTCCATACTGAAGCGAGTGATGAGGAAAATCGTTCCTCCTCAGGAACCCCCGAAGAGCCCCCCCTACTGAAAGTACAAAACTGGGGGTGAAAACCATATGCCCCAAAAAACGGGGACTTACCAGTGGACTCGCTCCGCCTATTATTAAGAGCAAACTCTGCCAGAGGTAAGAAAGAAGCCCAGTCCTCCTGGTTCTCTGACACAAAACACTGGAGATATGTCTCCAAGCTCTGGTTCATACGTTCCGTCTGACCATTGGTCTGAGGATGAAAAGCCGATGAGAACGACAAATGCATCCCCCGCCGTGCACAAAACGCCTTCCAGAACTTGGACACAAACTGAGACCCCCGATCAGACACCACCTCGGAGGGTACCCCGTGAAGCCTCACAATCTCCCCAATGAACACCTGCGCAAGAGTTTTAGCATTAGGGAGAGCCGGAAGAGCGATAAAATGTGCCATCTTGCTGAACCTGTCCACTACAACGAGTATGACCGTTTTACCCGAAGACGGAGGGAGGTCCGTAATAAAGTCCATAGACAGATGAGTCCAAGGACGCTCCGGGATCTTCAAAGGTAAGAGGGCCCCAGACGGACGGGTATGTGAGGTCTTAGAGCGCGCACAAACCCCACAGGACGCGACAAAAGTTACCACCTCCTTATGTAAGTTAGGCCACCAAAACCGACGCGAGAGGAGATCCACAGTTGCTCTACTCCCCGGGTGTCCTGCAAAAACTGAGTTATGGTGTGCCTCGATCACCTTTTGTCGCAACTGATCTGGAACAAACAGTCTCCCCGGAGGTCCAACAGGGGTGTCCCCCTGAGCCTCCAATACCTCCTCCTCCAGCTCAGAGCATACTGCCGAAACCACCACCCCCTCCTGAAGGATAGGAATCGGGTCGTCCGTATTCCCGGCCCCAGGGAAACTACGAGATAAGGCATCCGCCTTTACATTTTTTGTCCCAGGACGATATGTAACGACAAAATTAAACCTGGTAAAAAACAATGACCACCTAGCTTGTCTGGGATTCAGACGTTTCGCGGACTCCAGATATAGCAGGTTCTTGTGATCGGTGATGACGGTGACCGGATGGACTGCCCTCTCCAAAAAATGGCGCCACTCCTCAAAAGCTAACTTAATGGCCAAGAGTTCCCTATTGCCGACATCGTAATTCCTCTCAGCGGACGACAATGTTTTAGAGGAAAAGGCGCACGGATGCCACTTACCAGGGGACGAACCTTGTGACAATACTGCTCCCACCCCTACCTCGAAAGCGTCTACCTCTACAATGAATGGCTGTGACGCATCAGGTTGAATGAGTATGGGTGCCGAGGCAAAACATTTTTTCAAGGAGGAGAATGCTTGACAAGCCTTGTCAGACCATCTAGAAAAATCCGTCCCCTTTTTAGTCATGTCTGTGAGAGGCTTAACCATGGACGAGAAATTACGAATGAACTTCCGGTAATAATTAGCAAACCCCAGGAAACGTTGTAGTGCCTTAAGATTCTCTGGCCGATCCCACTCAAGAACTGCCCGCACTTTCCCAGGGTCCATACGAAAACCGGACGCTGAAACCAGGAAGCCTAAAAACTGGAGTTCCTGTACGGCGAACACACACTTTTCCCATTTGGCATACAGTTTATTATCCCGCAAGATCTGTAACACCTGCCTAACGTGCTCCTGATGAGACACCAGATCCGGCGAGTAAATTAAGATATCATCCAGATATATGACAACAAACTGTCCCACCAGGCGGCGAAAAATGTCATTAACAAAGTGTTGGAACACCGCCGGGGCATTAGTCAGACCGAATGGCATGACAAGGTTCTCATAATGCCCCTCCGGAGTGTTAAACGCCGTCTTCCACTCATCCCCCTCCTTCATCCTAATCAGATTGTACGCCCCCCTGAGATCCAACTTAGAGAACCATTTGGCGCCCACGATCTGATTAAAGAGATCGGGAATAAGTGGGAGCGGATACGGATCTCGGACCGTAATCCGATTAAGTTCACGGAAATCCAGGCAAGGGCGTAGGCCTCCATCTTTCTTCTTAACAAAGAAGAACCCCGCAGCCACCGGTGAAGATGAAGGTCTAATATGCCCCTTAGCCAGACTTTCTGAAATATAATCCTTCATGGCCTGCCTCTCAGGACCAGAAAGGTTATACAACCTAGCTTTAGGTAACTTGGCCTCAGGGAGCAGTTTTACAGAACAGTCATACTCGCGATGAGGAGGTAGTTCCTGACACCCTTTCTCCGAGAATACATCCTCAAAGTCCACCAGAAATGGAGGTAAGACCCAAGGAGTAACCGCACCGATGACCGTGTTCATGCAGTTTTTATTACAGAATTTACTCCATTGGCTTATCTCTCTGGTTTGCCAATTAATAACCGGGTTATGCTTAGTTAACCAAGGAAGGCCCAACACTATAGGAGTGGGAAGACCCTCCAACACGTAGCAAGACAACAGTTCTTTATGTATCGCCCCCACTTGAAGTTTTACGTCATGCACAGCTTGCAAAAAACTTCCCTGACCGAGAGGCCTGGCATCGATCGAGAATATGGGGATGGGTTTAGCCAACTCACTCAATCGCATACCTTGAACCCGGGCAAACTGAGCATCAACCAGATTAGCCCCGGCCCCACTATCCAGAAGAACAGATATCCTCTCAGTTCTCGTACCCACCACCACCTCCGCCGGTACGAGAAACTGAGACGAACCTAGGGACGAAATACCTACTCCCAGATTGCCGTCCACCACACAACCTGGGATCAACAGTTTTCCGACGACTCTTCACTCTGCAAGGGACGGGATGGACACCCCCCAATAAAATGTCCCTTTCTCCCGCAGAAGAAACACCTTCCTGTCTTATGGCGCACCACCGGTCCCCTCCCCCGAAATGATGTCCCTCCTAATTGCATAGGCTCCTCTGGACTGACCAGGGGAACCACCATATGAGGGGACCTTGTAGGAGGTGGAGTCATCACAGGGGGTAGAGTTATCCCGCACCTCTCCCGAAGCCGTCTGTCAACGCGAATAGCAAGGGCCATAGCGGCTTCCAGTGACGCGGGAGAGTCATACTGTGCCAACACATCCTGTAATTTGTCGGATAAACCTTGACAAAACTGGCTCCTAAGAGCCGGGTCATTCCACTGGGTGTCCGTGGCCCACCTACGGAACTCCGAACAGAATTCCTCCGCCGGACGATCTCCCTGCTGAATCCTACGTAACTTAGACTCAGCAAGGGAGATCCGATCTGGGTCATCATATACGAGTCCCAGAGCAGCGAAAAACCTATCCACTGACTGGAGAGCCGGGGAGCCCGGGGGAAGAGAGAACGCCCAAGATTGTGGGTCCCCTTGTAGGAGCAAGATGACAATTCCCACCCTTTGTTCTTCACTCCCCGATGACCGAGGCCGCAGCCGAAAGTACAACTTGCATGCCTCCCGGAAAACAAAAAACTTGTCCCGCCCCCCAGTGAACCTGTCAGGGAGAGCTACTTTAGGTTCTGGTCCGGCTTGCTCCTGAGGATACAAAACCTTGGACCTAACGTCCGCCAGCTCCATGGACAAACTCTGCAACTGCCGAGCTAGACCGGCTACTGGATCCATGGTAGCTGGAGAAAAACTAAGTGGTCGGTGAAAATGTCACTCTGTCTCTGTATACTGGAGGTAGGGGGCCTAAGCTGACCCTAAGCTGGGGCCCTGAGTAATCCCTCAACCTGGAGGTACTGTTAAAGGTACAGAGGTCCAGGCCGCCAGCGTAACCCCTACCTCCTGAGGATCCCTGCACCTAAGTAATCTAGTCCTGAGAAGGACCCCGATCACAACAAAAGGGGACAAGTAATAATATGCCCACACACAGTACTTAGACGAACGAGACAGTACAAGGGAAAAACCAAAACCACCTTGCATACAAAAACTACACAACTACAACAGAGGGAACACCAACGGGAAAGGAGATAAATGATAAAGCGAGGAAGGGAAAAAACACTCCAAATGCACTTATCTCTGAAACTCCAAATACCACGATCCGCTCTGTTAGTCTGCATGAAATGCTTTCACCGACACTTCCCTAACAGACCAGCAGGCATTTGAAGGAGTCTCACTACAGCAGCATTGATTGCAGCTGGGCGAGGCTGGACCTCGTCTAGCACAGAGAGAGAGAGAGAGAATTAACTCCCTCACTGCCGAAAAACACAAAGCAACAAAAAGTCAGCTGCGAGAAGTCAGGCTGTGTAATCGTGACGATCTTCGTGGCGACACACCCGTGACAGGCTCAACACTAATGGTGAGTACCAAAAATCCTCATTTTCTTCATGTAGCAGCTGTTCCAGTTACACTAGCAAACATGATTAAAATACCTTTCACCTGCAGATTACCCCTTTAAGTGCAGATAAATAGCATTATTTAAGATACAGTTAGGTCCATATATATTTGGACAGAGAAAACATTTTTCTATTTTTGGGTCTAGACATTACCACAATGAATTTTAAACAAAACAATTCAGATGCAGTTGAAGTTCAGACTTTAAGCTTTCATTTGAGGGTATCCACATTAAAATTGGATGAAGGGTTTAGGAGTTTCAGCTCCTTAACATGTGCCATCCCGTTTTTAAAGTGACCAAAAGTAATTGGACAATTGACTCCAAGGCTATTTCATGGACAGGTGTGGGCATTATGTCATTCTCAATTAAGCAGATAAAAGGCCTGGAGTTGATTTGAGGTATGGTGCTTGCATTTGGAAGTAAACATGCGGTCAAAGGAGCTCTCCATGCAGGTGAAACAAGCCATCCTTAAGCTGCAAAAACAGAAAAAACCCATCCGAGAAATTGCTACAATATTAGGAGTGGCAAAATCTACAGTTTGGTACATCCTGAGAAAGAATGAAAGCACTGGTGAACTCATCAATGCAAAAAGACCTGGGCGCCCACGGAAGACAACAGTGGTGGATGATCGCAGAATAATCTCCATGGTGAAGAGAAACCCTTTCACAACAGCCAACCAAGTGAACAACACTCTCCAGGAGGTAGGCGTATCAATATACAAATCTACCATAAAGAGAAGACTGCATGAAAGTAAATACAGAGGGTTCACTGCACGGTGCAAGCCACTCATAAGCATCAAGAATAAAAAGGCTAGACTGGACTTTGCTAAAAAACATCTAAAAAAGCCAGCACAGTTCTGGAAGAACATTCTTTGGTCAGATGAAACCAAGATCAACCTCTACCAGAATGATGGAAAGAGAAAAGTATGGCGAAGGCATGGTACAGCTCATGATCCAAAGCATACCACATCATCTGTAAAACACGGCGGAGGCAGTGTGATGGCTTGGGCATGCATGGCTGCCTGTGGCACTGGGTCACTAGTGTTTATTGATGATGTGACACAGGACAGAAGCAGCCAAATGAATTCTGATGTATTCAGAGCCATACTGTGTGCTCAGATCCAGCCAAATGCTGCCAAACTGATTGGTCATCGTTTCATACTACAGATGGACAATGACCCAAAACATAAAGCCAAAGCAGCCCAGGAGTTTATTAATGCAAAGAAGTGGACTATTCTTGAATGGCCAAGTCAGTCACCTGATCTCAACCCAATTGAGCATACATTTCACTTGTTAAAGACTAAACTTCAGACAGAAAGGCCCACAAACAAACAGCAACTGAAAACCACCACAGTGAAGGCCTGGCAATGCATCAAAAAGGAGGAAACACAGCATCTGGTGATGTTCATGAGTTCAGGACTTCAGGCAGTCATTGCCAACAAAGGATTTTCAACCAAGTGCTAGAAATGAACATTTTATTTACAATTATTTAATCTGTCCAATTACTTTTGGTCCCTTTAAAAACAGGGTGGCACATGTTAAGGAGCTGAAACTCCTAAACCTTTCATCCAATTTTAATGTGGATACCCTCAAATGAAATCTGAAAGTCTGAACTTCAACTGCATCTGAATTGTTTTGTTTAAAATTCATTGTGGTAATGTCTAGAACCAAAATTAGAAAAATGTTGTCTCTGTCCAAATATACATGGACCTAACTGTATCCGGTTGCCTTAAAACGATCACTATATAACACATGCAAGGGTTTTAAAGCAGAAACAATCACCAAAAAAGAATATAAAAGCATTTAGTAAAAGTAACAATAACAACATTATGCAATTGGAGAGACAAAAATGAAAAATTAAGTACCCATGGATTTAACAGTGTAATATAAGATCTTGTTTTTTTTGTTAAACAGTTTGCCCTATGAACAAAGTACACTTTAATCATTAAAAATAAATATTTTACAATTGGATGCGTTGAAATAAAATGTTCCTGTCCTGAGATAATCTTATAAATGTGCCCCTGCTGTGTACTGTGTAATGGCTGTGTCTGACCATGCAGGAACATGACCTGATCATACCACATCTCCTGGGCAGGGGAGGAAGCAAAAAATGATACAGATATTACAGCACAGGATCACAGCTGCTGCTTTCAATAAGGAAAAACATTTCCCTCCCTGTTTAAAAATTAGTTTTACTTCAGGAAGAATCAGCTGTGATCCCTGTGCTGTCCTGTCTGTATACTCTTTTGGTTCTTCCCCTGCCGAGGAGTTGTGGTATGATCAGACCATGTTTCTGCACGGTCAGATACAGCCATTACACAGGGTCACATTTATAAAATTATCTTAGGACAAGATTGGCACATCCAATCGTGGAACTTATTTTTATTCTAAGATTTGTGAATTAAATTGTACTTTGTTTGTGGGACAACCCGTTTATCCACTTTGCTCTTCCGGCGATTCTCCGTTTATTTGTGTATTCGTATTCTCCTCCTCTTTTTCCAAAAGCGATCATTTTTTTTATTTTTCTGGCCATATAGTCATATGAGGGCTTGTTTTTTGTGGGACAAGTTGCAGTTTTGAAGGACACCATTCATTTTACCATATAGTGTACTGGAAATGGGAAAAAAATTCCAAGTGCATTGAAATTGCAAGAAAAGTGCAATTCCACAATTGTTTTTTTTATTTATTTACTATACGGTAAAATTAACCTGACAATATGATTCCCCAGGTCAGTACAAGTACACAGACACCAAACATGTTTTTTTGTTGTTGCTTATTTAGGTGGTAAAAAAAAAATCGTAATTTTGTAAAAAAAAAAAAAAAATGTTGCTTTTGTCGCCATTTTTCGAGACCCATAATGTTTCTATTTTTCGGAATATGGGGCTGTGTAAGGGCTTATTTTTTGCACCCTGAGCTGATGTTTGTAATGATACCATTTTGGAGTAGAGTCAATGTTTTGATCACCTCTTATTGCAATGTTGGGGCTGCCATATTTTTAAAAACTGCTTTTTTTTACTGAATTTAATAGGCCTCTTGAAGCATTTGAACACTTGTGCTATACATAGCATTGCATCAGCACATCATCAGCAAACCCCATGCTGTCATGACAAGCTGTCGGCGCCCCGCAATCACATCACATGCGCGCCAATGGGTGGGAGGAATGATTGACAGCAGAGAAAGATGTGGGCTCAGCGTGCGAGCCCAAAACAAAGGCAGGGACACTACTATTGACATACAAGTATGTCAAAGGTAGTGAAGGAGTTAAGGTTCTTTGATGTACTTGTATTCCTTGGAAGTGCTGAGGGTCCTTAATAAAAAACAAGTTTTATATGACAATATAACAACAATACATTATCCATGGGTTTCTCGTTATTCATGTGAGTCTCTCCATTTGCATCATATTGTTTTGTTTGTACTTAATAATTTTGTATTTTTTTGTGATAGTTTCTCCTTTTGGTATCTTTGCACATGTTACATTGTTAATAGGGTGGTTTTTAATGCAAGTGGTCATATTTAAACAATGCTTGGTCTTTTTATTTTGTACCTATGACTAAGGGTACAAAGGGTACTTGAAACTTTTCAAAGTTTTTAAATGGAAACTAAAGTAGTGTAAAGATGTGGGATCAGCCTGCAAAACTAAAGTAGTGCTTTTATATGGCATGCTGGAATTGTTGTCTTGTTACTTGCAAGGTGATCCCATTACTCCAGGCAATCCTATCATCAGGTGGGTCACTATATTTGCATCTAATTGTTTCTTTAAATGTTCCTGTTATTTCAACAGATTTTGCATAAATCAATAGTGCAAGTGAATATAAAAAAACTTTATAATATATCTTATCAGAGAAATATTGTTCTATTTATTATTATTATTATTATTATTTTTATTCATTTCTTGAGCTCCCCCAGCCTTCTAAGCTCAAAACATGATGGATTGTCAGCTCACTGATATATCAAACTACAGTTTCCATTAAAGTCTATAGGAAAGAGGGTGGATCAGGTAACGGCACTGACACAAACTCAGGTACACAGTAGCAGTAGATAGCAAGTAATTTACATCACTTTATTGCTGGATTCACAGCTACACTGCTCAGTTCTGCTATACAATGAATTCTATGCTGCTTCCTGTGTTCTGTATTGAGAAAGATGAACAGGAATCCCTCATGGTTCTAGTATGTATATGTGAGACGTCCTGGCACCAAGTATCCACTCAATAACTCGGAGAGAACTGAAAATTAAAGGGAACATATGCTAAGCTGAATACTGATGAAAAATGAAAAATCCAAGAATTCACACATAAAAGCTTACTTCAAAAATTTACCTGAAAAGTCATGTTTTAATGTTTTGCTTTGCTCATTCAGTATTTGTCATCCTCTGAAAGATTTTCCAATTTGTTCTAAATCTTAAATAAAGAAATTGATGTTTTATTTAATTCCAGGATATTTATATTGACATTCAGGAGGAATCCAAACCAGACATTGAAAAGCCACCGTATTATTTTGCCATGACTGGAAGCACCTATGATATCATTTTGCAATATTTTAATAATTTGCTACAAAAGGTAAGTAAATCTAATATCTGAATATCTGAACAAGTTATATAAGCATAAGGGACTATTTGCAGCTTAAATTGCCATAAATGAGATTCATATAACAGTACTGATGCTCATGTTACGATTTTATTTTATGTGACAAATGTTATGCAAAGATGAAAAGCCTATTAAAAATATGACAGTCATACATATGGCTTCTTCTCTTGTGTTAAAGAAGCACTCCCATCTCTATTTTTATATTAAATGTGTGTATATGTGCATGTAATGTAGTGTGAGTGTATTAATATACTCACCTACCGCTGCTCTCTCCGGTGTCCAGCGTCACTCTGCTTCACTTCTCAGTGACCTAACCACAATTCCGAGTAGCCTGGTTACTCTATGGTCTATGTGTGAGCCAGAAGTCTCCTTTACTATGTAAGCCTCGTTCCAACACTCAATAGCCTTACATCGTAAATGCCACTTCTGGGTCACGTAGAGCACAGTGCGAACTTGAGATTCTCTACAAAGCAGTGACATCTCGGAGAAGAGAAGCAGAACGGTGCTGGACACCGGAGAGAGCAGCGGTAGGTGAGCATATTAATACACTCACACTACATTACATGCACATATACACACATTTAATAAAAAAATACATGGGAGGTTTTTTATTAAACGTTATTGATAGGGTTTTCATCTGAGTTCACATTTAGTTTGGCTTGTGTGTTAATTTTTACTTGAAACCAAGACTTGCTTTCCACATCATAGACAATACAGATTCATATATCAAAAGGACTTACTCTTCCTTTACAGACGTTCACAATGTACTTTGGGACATTTATGACTGACGGGCAAGAATATACTGTACATGTGTCACAACATGCTAAACTTGTTCTATGATTGTTTTCAGATGCTCATAAATGGAACAATTTTTGCTCGAATGTCTCCAGGGCAAAAATCAAGTCTTGTCGAAGAATTCCAGAAATTAGGGTATGTTATGCTCGGATAGCTTTGAAATGACACATTGCCTTTGAGCAAGGTGCTAATATGTTTGTTTTGAAATTGCTTGTGGATATTGGTACAGATTCTTTCCATTTTGTCTTTTATCCAGGTTCTGCAGTGTTTGAAGACAGTGACACTAAAAGGCCACGGCCCCACCATCAGTATGTGGTCAGTATTCGGTCAGTATTTTTCTCAGGAGTGGGAGACAAAATCAGGAGTGGGTGATAAATGCAAAATTGGTGACATATCTTTTCTCTGATTGTTCCTCACCTGGTTTTGGCTCCCACTCCTGAGAAAAAATACTGACCGAATACTGACCAAATACGGATAGTGAGTCGGTGACCAAACTCTCAGACTGAGTTCTGTGTTTTACTCTAAGGCCACGGCCCCATTATCAGTATTTGGTCAGTATTTTTTCTCAGGAGTAGGAGCCAAAACCAGGAGTGGGTGATAAATGCAGAATTGGTGACTTGTTTCTATTATACCTTTTATACCTGATTGTTCCTCATCCTCACCTGTTTTTGGCTCCCACTCCTGAGAAAAAATACTGACCAATTACTGATAGTGAGGCCAGGGTCTAAAGTTCATTACCTCGCTAGATATCAAATACTGATAGTGATAAAAAATGCAATGTGCAGCTGAATGTATCCAGCAGGAAGTTCTTTGTCAATTTGCACAACTCATTACTAATTTAGATTATATTTTCATTGCAGCAGTAAGGCTGTGTGCCCACTATGCGTTTTTTAAGGGTTTTCGCAGCGGCAATTCCGCCGTGGAAATGCTTGGTAGAAGGTCTGCCATGTTTCCCAATGATAATCCGCATGTGCTGTGCACATGCTGTGGAAATTTCCGCTGTGGATTATCATTGCGGAAAAATCCGCAGCACTACCAATATATTTTGCATAATCGCGGCGTTTTCGCCGCCATTGACTTGCATTGAAACGCTTAATATCCACATGACTACATGTGCACATGCGGATATGAAGCAATTCAATGTGCGGATGGTACCCGGGTCTGGAGAAGAGGAGACTCTCCTCCAGACCCGGGTACCATAGTGCCTGTAAAAAAAAAAGATTTTAAAATAAAAAATAAAATAAACATTATATTTACCTTCTGAGGCCCCCGGTCTCTTTAGCGATGCGTCTTGGCTCCCCGGCAGTTCGCCGATGGTCTAAAAGGACCTTCCATGACGTAATTTAGTCATGTGACAGGTCATGCAACCGCCAACGCGAGCTGCTGGGGAGCCAGGACACATCTCTAAGGAGACCGGGGGCCATCAGAAGGTGAGTATAATGTTTATTTTTTATTTTTTACCATTCTTTTTAACTATTAACTTGGTCACACTATATAAATCCATGCCGGTTGCATGGATTTATATAGTGTGACCAAGTTGTCAAGCATTTTCCAAGTGATGCTAAAATCGCTTGGAAAGCGCTTGTCAACCCGCATGTGGAAATGCATGTGAAGAACGCTTCACATCTGCATGTCCCTGGCAGGAAAAACGAATGTACAATCCGCATGTACAATCTGCATGTACAATCTGCATGTACAATCCGCATGTACAATCCGCATGTACAATCCGCATGTACAATCTGCATGTACAATCCGCATGTACAATCCGCATGCGTTTTTTCTGCCAGAAACGCTCAGGAAAAAATCCGGAGCATTTCCGCATCGTGGGCACATAGCCTTAGACTGGATTTGTGCAGGCCAGTCTTAATGAATGGGACAACTGGAGTAAGATGCACCTAATTCATTAAAAGGCGCACACCACTTAGTAAATTAGAAATCTTACAAGTGTCATTCGCCTCTGGCAGAAATGTGAGTAAGTGAGTAAAATAAATAAATAAATAAATGTACATACACACTGCACATACATACCAACCAGTCTATTCTTCAGCACTAGACTACTGCAGTTAAGTGACTTTTGGTGACATCATGGTTACATGACTGTGAAGTCACCAAAGGTCTTTAAGAAGTCTTAATCTCGGAATAGAAATGCTAGGGGCCCTTAAGAGAGTGGGAGCCCTGGGCAATCGCCCAGTTTGACTCTCCCTAATGCCGGCCCTAACTTTAACTAGGGCTTATATTTCAAGCATACTTCAAAAATCCTTTAAAATCATGCTAGGACTTATTTTCTGGGTACATCTTATTTTTGGGGAAACATGGTAGGTTCTAGAGTTGCTTTTGAAAACCTGGAGAGTCTGATAACTTAAAGGGGTTTTCCCACTAACAAAAGTTCATTTTAATCAATGGCTGTGTCTGACCGTGTACAGAACATGGTCTGATCATACCACAGCTCCTGGGCAGGGGGAAGGAAAAGAGTATACAGACATTACAGCACGGGATTGCAGCTGATTCTTTCTTTGAAGGAAATGTGGTATGATCAGGTCCGTGTTCCTGCATGGTGAGACACAGCCATTACACAGTACACAGCAGGGGCACATTTATAAGATTATCTCAGCACAGGAACATTTTATTTAATCGCATCCAATTGTGGAAATTAGTATTATTCCAAGATCTATTGACTAAAATCAAATTTGTTCGTGGGAAAAACCCTTTAAGATTCCCATTCATCTTAGATAGTTGTCAGCTGAATGCTTATTTGACAGCAAAGCATTCATGTGTTTTCAGTGGAGATAGGGGTCAAAATAGCTTTCAGCCTCATTTAGAGATGGCTGATCTCCCAGAGAGACAAGACGATTGGGCGTTTGATTTTATCTTGCCCAATCCTTCGCTTCCTAACCTCATCATATATATTGGAGGGTTTAGACATTCTCGGATATCAAGTTCCCACGATGAGTATTTGGTGAGTTTTTGTTGTTGTAGATTATGTGCAGCATTTTCTGCACTTTATAACTATAGTAAATTAGGTTACTTGCATTTTTAATTGCATTTTTGAGTGTATGTTTTCACATGCTTTTTTAATGTGTTTTTTATATCTTTTTTGTGTATCTTGTTTTAACCCCTTTCTGACGTGTGCCGTAATAGTACGACTCATGTCGGATCCCCCTGTTTGGTGCGGGCTCCGGCGCTGAGCCCACACCTTTTCGGGCACATGAAAGCTGATCTATACAGCTGACATGTGCCCCATAAATCGCAATCCACCTGCGGCTGTTAACAAGTTAAATGCCGCTATCAATCTCTGACTTCTGGAAGTGCATCACTGGCTCTGCCCTTCGGTGGTCCAGTGGTCGGCGCTCATCGCAAATGAGCGATTCTGCTACACACAGGCGATCTGATCATCGCCTGTATGTAGCAGAGCCGATCAGACAAGTGCAGCTTCTAGTCTCGCATGGAGACAATGGAAGCAAGCAAAAAGTAAAAAAACAAGTTTTTAAAAATATTGAAAAAATATATAAAAGTTTTAATCACCCCCCCCCCTTTCACCCCATTCCAAATAAAACAATAAAAAAATAATATATACACATATAGCCGTGGCAGAGATGAAGACCCTACCCACAGTTCCACCCCACAGGCCCGACCCGATGCACAAACAGCTTATTGCACCAAAACTTTTAATGGTGATTAAAAAATAACCAGGTTGCGAATTTCTACAGCGAATATACCTATCAAATCAGCAGCACAGTGCCTTTATGCACATACCTTTATTTTATAATGCCTGATTCTGATAACAGGTTCTTTTTAAGGTGCTTTAGATTGTGAATTAGAATTAATTTAATAATTGTTATTTAATTTCTAGGTATTACGTTGGAATGTGTGGTGATGGCGCAAATGACTGTGGTGTAAGTTTTTTGCTATCCTCGTTTTCCTTTGTCAAATTCTTTTGCTTTTTGATTCATATTTGTGAATACAACTAACGCATTATTCATTTCAGGCCCTAAAAATGGCTCATGTTGGAATTTCTTTGTCAGAACAAGAAGCTTCAGTGGCTTCACCATTCACATCTCACACTCCAAATATTGAATGTGTCCCAAAACTATTAAAGTGAGTACTTACTTCCAAGACTTTTTTACACTGATACTGTACATATGTATTAAATAATACCATAATAAAATGCACAAATAGTATCAAAATACCCTGCCATAATATTATCCCCCCATACAGAGCCTAAATAGTGATGCCTTACATAGTCCAAATAACACCAGCATACAGTGCTCAAATAATACCACCATACTCGGCTCAAATAATATCCCCCAACAAGCTATGATATTACCATCATACATAAATAACGCTTCCATGCATTACATTGCACAAAGAATGACACATAAATGCTTATCTCCTTTGTCAATAAACAGGTGTGCAAGGGATGACCTTCTTTGTGATAGATACCCTAACAATTTACATTTCCTTCATTAAAAAAGAGACAATTGTATTCAGCAAAAGATCTTATTTCTAAATATGAGTCGCCTCTGAAGTGTAGAACGTATGTGTTTAGAGCTCACACTCTGTCTTTATGAATATTGCAAAAATTGTTATACCATATTTCTTCATTTTTTTCACAATGCGGATGGCTTTTATATTGATACTTTTCTCATGGGTCAGATAATGTATGTTTCCTTTGTTTTACTGATTTGTTCTTTTCTTTTCCTACAGGGAAGGAAGAGCTGCTCTGATTACCTCCTTCTGTGTGTTCAAGTACATGGCACTTTATAGCATGATCCAGTATATTGGTGTGCTGCTACTTTACTGGGTATGACTACTAACTAATTGCGTCACATTCTCTCTCCATATCATTTAAAAATGTACATTTATGAGAAGCAGTGTAATCTAGAAAAACATTGAAAAGGACTAATTCAGTGTTGAAAAAAACATATTTATATAGTGGTGAAAATTAGTGTCCCATGGGCCCTGGTGCAAAATTTGGACCCCACCTCCATGTTGGTCAAATGTACGGGCCTTTGTAGCATTTTAGATCCTATAAAGACATAGTTATAATAGTGTTCCCATCATGACACCTTCCTGTAATAATGTCCTTCATCCTGGTCCCTGTCTGTAATAAAGTTCCCTATCTTGGCCCCTTACTGTAACAATGTCCCCCATCCTGGTATAATATCTCCCATCCTATAACAATGTCTCCCTTTCTTGGCCCTCTTCCTGGTATAATGGCCCCCATCCTGGACACCATTCTGACATAATGACCCCCATTCTGTGCCCCATCCTGGTATAATGACCCCCATCCTGGGCCACTTCCTTGTATAATGACCCCTATTCTGGTATAATGTATATCTGTTTTCCAAAAAATTAGAAAAAAAAAAAAAAGATTCTTCTTACCTTCCTCCTCTTCAACGGCGTGCGGCTTCTTCTGTTGGCGGCAGCTGACTTTAATGTAGAACCAAAGAAGAACACTTCCATCCATAAAATTATATCTCCACAAAAAAGAGAGAAAGGTAGACAGAGAGCGCACCAATCTAATTGTAGTATATAGCGGTAATATGAATATTTATAACGGTCTTTTGCACTCGCCTTTATTTGGTCTGTCAATTCAGCTTACCGATCTCTAAGGATCACAAAGAAAGGGATTTTCTCCTTTCAGTTGGTTTGCTTCATACACCTGGTGGCTATTCGATAGCCCTGCTCGGGTTATCATAGGAAAGAGATTTTGACAATAATGTTCATCCAGGCCAAATATTCTCCTATACTGGAGGGAGACATAATCTTGTCGAAACACGTTGTATTTACTTGAGAAATAAAGATCGTTTGGAGAATACGTATATACCCACAGTATTCACTGGCTTCTTGGGAGCGCATTTGGCCTGGATGAACATTATTGTCAAAATCCATAAAATTAATCTTTTTATTAGAAATTAATTTAAAAACAAAAGGATCCATCATGACGATAAAACCTTTATCGTTTCTGGTGTACACCATGCCCTTGGTCATAGGAATATGCACAAAATCATGGGAACTTTGTTTTAAACTATGAACAACCAATGGCAATGCTTATTACAAAAATAATTAAATATGTATGCAAACTGCTGCTACTGACTTCAGTGCGCTGGCATGGGCAGCGCATAACCATAATGCCATGGACCGCTTGTGACTGGCACACCGACATCTGCTGTCTGCCACTGATTGGCCAGAGACATGTATTGCAGTGCAGGGAGCCAGAGGGTCCCTGCACTGCAATACACTTCAGATGGATGAGAGTCCAAGGATGCACATTAAGTTGAAGTAGGCATTGGCGTCAGCGGGCCCACCTCGTGCGTGAACCTAGTCTCTGCGATTGCTATGCCCCTGTATTTATATACCTGTGAAGCGGTTAACTCAGATTAGGAGACCCGGCAGTCAGGCCAAAAGGGGAGGTCTAAGTTTAAAAAAAAAAAAAACTTAAAGGGGTACTCTGGGGAGATAAAAAAAACTGTACTGTTCCTGCCCTTGTGCACTATGAAGATGAGAAGTGCAGTGCACTTTAATTATCTTTATAACCCTGGTAATTCCATGTGACAGCAGCTGCTCCTCACTGCTCTCCCCTCCTGTGTGTGACAATATGTCATACACCAGTGTTCATCTACCCCCTGTGAGTAGCAGCCAGTCTGAGAATAAGGGGCTTGGTCACACTCCCTGTTCTTTGCAGAGAATCAGCTATTATGAGGAAATTGGCTGATAACAGCATGGAGCTGCACACTGGTGTAATGTACCACATGGAGGGGTGAGCAGTGAAGAGCAGCTCCTGTCACACCAGCCCCCTGATAATGGCTCCCTGCCTGCAGTTCAAGGTGAGGGATGTGGCCTGTTTCAGACTTTTAGTAGCAGCAGACAGTCTCCTGATACTTTCTCCTTCATTGCAGGGCTACTAGCAGGGAGCAGGCCACACCCCCTCTATTCAGGCTGGCTGTTCCTCATGGCAGGGAGCTGAAAACTGATGTGGGACATATTGTCCCAGATGGGAGAGGGGAGCAGTGAAGAGCAGCTGCTGTCACATGGCATTACAAGGGTTATAACGATAATTAAAGCGCACTGGGCATCACATCTTTATAGTTTGAGGACAGGGACAGTACAACATTTTTTATCTCCCCGGAGTGCCCCTTTAAATATGCTAAAAATGGCAAATTATATTGTATAATTTACTAATTTAGTTATGACTTTTCCAACTGGCAGTTGTGGTCCATTTCCAGTCTATACTTGACATAGAGCATCTCTTGATTCCGTACATAGTCAGTGGTGTGTAAAGGGGTTGGGCTGTCTGGCTCATATCATTAGCTGAGCCAGCCCCCTTCTTAGTCATACCCATGCCAGAGGAAGGGAATGAGCTATCTATTGAAATGAACAGACATCAGCCTCCTTTGAGCCCTTCATTGTCACAGAGAAGGGAGCAGAAACTCTCTTCTGTATTCATGCTGACAGCGGGACATTGGGGCACATTTTATCATTAAAGTATATTAGTAACTGAAAACATTGCAGTTCATACACAGTGGAAGAATTTCCTGTTAAACAACCCCTTCTACTTCTCCTCACATCTGCTTATTAATAGTTTTAAATAAAAATCAGTTTACAATACTTCATCTCAAATGGTTATTATATTTGAATCCTGTTAATTAAATGTATGGCTTTTTTAACCCAAACAGCAGAAAAATTCTTATGCAAACTACCAATTCCTCTTCCAAGATTTGGCGATAACTACTATCATTAGTGTGACAAGTAAGTGAAAGTGCTTTTAGTATTTTTCCTATCCTACTTATCATTGCATTCATACTCCGTGTTCTGTACTTGTATACACATGTGAGGTAGTGTGAATAGTTCATTATATACAGTTATCACATTAGCAGTATTCATACATTCTAAGAATAATTTAAGTGTTGGCATTTTTTTGTCTTTAGGCTTCCTTCACATACAATTTTTTAGTTTAAACAAACAACATGCATCTCAAGCATTTTAATGATGTTTCACTTTTTTAAGGTGTTTTTTATTTGTTGCCATGTATTGATGCATTACACTTGACTTTTTTTTCCAGTGAGCTTGAATCACGCCCATCCAAAACTGTCTCCCTATAGACCACCAGCCCAACTGATGTCTCCTCCTCTTCTACTCTCAGTAATATTTAACATTATCCTCACCCTCATTTTACAAATATGTGGCTTTTTGATTGTGCAAAAGCAGATGTGGTACAGTTCAAGTAACATCTATAGGTAAGAAAAGTATGCTATAATAAATTTCCAAAATCTTACCTAAAAGCAAAGAGTTGTATTCACAATGTAATAAATTGTTTTTCAATTAATACCTACCAATTTATTCTCCTAGAGGTGCCCACATTTCTTAGTTAGCTGTCTCACTTGGCCAATAGCTATTCCTTTGGTTTCTCCAATACATGGCAATGCTCACTTGAGCCGAATATTCACATGCTGTCTATTGGGAAGATTGATGAAGGATGGGTTCAGAAGTTCAAGTACGAATTGCTATTCACGGACTGGCCTAGGGTCTCCTAATCCAATTAGAAATGTAGCATAGTTCTTCTAATTTGCTATGTCTCTTACCACATGTGCAGGACATTGCAGTAGCTTAGGTATCCGTGGTTATGACCACTAGCAACTAACTGTCACTATATGAGTGGTCGTAACCATGGATACCTAAGCTATTGAAATGCCCTGCACATGAGGAAAGAGACATAGCGAATCAGAACTATACTACATTTCTAATTGGATGTGGTTGCTAATATTATTGTTAGGAATCGTGGTTCTTTGCTCCCACCTGGGAATGGAGCAGGTCCGGTGCTATGCTACTCTGATCGCAGGCACTGCCATTTTCCTGACGCTGGATGCGGAGCTGCTACGCGTGCACGGAGACTGTCCCAATCTTTTGGAACATCGCAATCTGGTGTTGTAGGATGTGGGACACAGGATGCCATGTCTTTCACTGATTTCTTCGGTCCCAGGCAACACAGGACGCTGCGATGTCTGGCACTATGCAGTGGTGGGATGTTGTCCATTCTGCTGTTTAAACTAGCAGAGAGTGGCTGTCTGGGGATGATTGGGAGGTATTCAACACCTGATCATTAGGCTGGCTATTTAATCCTACTCCCTGCTCAGTTCTTTGCTGTTTATTGCAGTTCTTATGTGCTGTGGTGGTGAGTGGTGCTAGCAGTAGTGTTGCTATCTTTTCAGGGGGTTTCTCATTTTCTCTTCTGGTTACACTTCCTGGGGTTCTTGCAGAGGCACTCACCTGGTTCTTGATTAGTCACCGACCGCATCACCAGATGCCAGCTGTCCGACGACAGTGGGCCTGGGAACGCTCTGCCAAAGTCCCTCTTCCATTTACTGGGAGCTGGGTGAAGAGTATTCCTGACCCTCAAGGGGTTGCCTAGCTGGGCAGCTTGTGCCAAGTGCATGTGTGGCTGCGTCTTTTCTGGTTTGGTACCAGTTCTGCTGGGTCTCTCTGCAAAGCGCATAACAATTATGATCACTACATATTGGGATAGGATCTTGGAGATGGGAATGCCCCTGAAAGTATGTACGTAGTTAAAAAAATCCTTTGGCTAATTTTCACTAAAGCCAAGCCGAAATATAAATTTATCCTTTGGGAATTTCATGTGTCCTAATGATAGACATTGGGGGAGATGATCCTTTTTTCTGTTGAAACATAAGTTTTTTAGGATGTATCTGGCATGTCTTTATATACATATATTTTTTAATTTCATTCCATTTTGCAGTAAAAAAAAATAAAAAATTTTTTTGTCTACCACAGTGCCTGCTGGCCAGTGAATGGAAGTAACTTCAATGTTACCACAGATAAGACGGAGTACCAGAGTTATGAAAACACAACTGTTTGGTTGTTGGCAACATTAAACTGTTTAATTGTCGCTTTTGTGTTCTCTAAAGGGAAACCATTTAGGCGACCTATTTATACCAATTGTAAGTAAGATTTTTATTTAGGTAGAGTTATAATAGAATTGATCACTCCTCATAAATTAATTAAACTTAAGAATATATAGCAGTGCTTCTCAAATTGTGAGGCTAGTCTCACCAGTGAGGCGCACCCTAGCTGTTGGTGAGGTGCAGCTGCGGGGACAGTTCATACAAGTGACCATACGCCGCACAATACTTTTTACGGCTGTAGCAGTCTCTGATTTAGCAACATAACTGAGTTGTTTTGAGTCAACTGAAAATTGAGAGTTTTTTTTATTTTAGTATGGGCGTCCACTGCAGATTAAAGCCCAGATAACATTTTGGTGTGTTTGATGAGGCAGCAGCACAAATTTTTGGAAGTCCCGATATACAATACACTATAATAGTTATAAGTACTTCTATTTATATACCTTCGTAGAGGGAGTATTGGTAGTACCAGGTTTAGGTGGATCTCACAGGTAAAGGTTTAGGCAAAAATTACCAAAAAAATATTTACCTTGCAGGGCCTAATGACAATACTTGTAGCCCGGTCCATTTTCACCCCAGGCACAAGAAGCAACAGAGCTCCCTTTAACTTTAATTCTGCTTTAAGCAGCATTTCTAATGACCACATTGTGATGACCTTGAAAAAGACCGACTCAACGGTCGAAACATTGGTTCATACCCAGGGCTTATGCTCCGTTTTGTGAAAAGGGGCATATGTGTTCAATAAAAAAATTTTTTTTTGCATATTTCATATACTGGAGTGCCGAAGTTAATTTTTCGTAGTATATTCCGGTTTCTTCTGAGCACCCACTACAACAGTGAGCGACCCCTCATTCTTTCTGCTCACTGCAGATTAAAGCCCAGATATCATTTTGGTCTGTTTGATGAGGCAGCAGTAGAAATTTTTGGAAGCCCTGGTATACAATACACTATAATAGTTATAAGTACTTCTAACTTCTATTTATATACCTTCGTAGAGGAGGGAGTATTGGTAGTACCAGGTTTAGGTGGACCTCACAGGTAAAGGTTTAGGCAAAAATTTCCCCAAAAATATTTACTTTCCATGGCCTAATCTACCACTTGTCCTGTTTATAGTGTAATCACTCATCACAACAGTACTTGTCTGTATTTAGAGGAAGCCACTAAAAAAATAATGAATTATTATTTGAATTATTTTTCAAAATAATGAAAAATGGACTACAAGTCTTATAGATAACGGTTTCTAGAGAAAAGTTTGAGTTATAGTCATTAGACAGACACTGCTGCACACTATTAGCTCAGTGGTGCTTTCTATATACAGTGGTGGCCAAAAGTATTGGCACCCCTGCAATTCTGTCAGATAATACTCAGTTTCTTCCTGAAAATGATTGCAATCACAAATTCTTTGGTATTATTATCTTCATTTAATTTGTCTTCAATGAAAAAACACAAAAAGAATTGTCCTGAAGCCAAATTGGATATAATTCCACACCAAACCTAAAAAAGGGGGTGGACAAAAGTATTGGCACTGTTGGAAAAATCTTGTGATGCTTCTCTAATTCGTGTACTGTAATTAACAGCACCTGTAACTTACCTGTGGCACCTAACAGGTGTTGGCAAAAACTAAATCACACTTGCAGCCAGTTAACATGGTGTAAGGCAGCACTTGTCATTATCCTGGGGTATACTTGCTTCGCTGCATCAATCAACTCACATATGATAAGCTTTCCGTTTTAAACAATTCTCAGCAGTTTATTACACTTCATAAACAGCTTATGTCCGGGTCCAACTCCGTGGTCCGCCGACACACTGATAAAGTCCACGAGCCCAAGTGGCAGACCGGCCCACTTGGCTCTAATTACAGCCTTCCGCAAGGAAATACTAAAACAATGTCCATTTAAATGTCCATAACACACGAGTATTACCTTTGCCGACTTCAGCTGTTATAGTCCTTTCCATACGCCACCACTGTGGCTCTACGGCTTACCACACGTGGTCTCCAGCCGTCACTCCCTTTAAGGCTTACTGGCATATTACACATATCATACCAAGGCTTCACCCTTCAGGACGCTTGTGTGGCACTCCGAGGCTTACTGGCATCCCCCACACTCTGACACAGGGATCCAGGCTTCACCTCAACCAGAGTCCACCAGGCCTCTTGTGTGGCACTCCGAGGCTTACTGGCACCCCCCACACTCTCACACAGGGATCCAGGCTTCACCTCCACCGGAGTCCACCAGGCCACTCCAGGCCTCACACGAGCGGTGTTCCCACCACACACAGGGAACAGCCTTGTGCCTCTCACACGGTGCCCACACAGGAGCTCCCAACACACAGGAACTCCTACACACCGGAACACACCCACACAGGAACACACAGGGTTTATATATACTGCAGCACACACCCGCAGATAGGACCTTAACTGTGTGCAAAAGGACCTGTGTGATGCCACGGTCATGTGACCAGTCAGTTAAAGGGGAAGGTACATGGTCATTCAAACTACACTGAACCATTAAAGGGATGTCTGCTATATCACAGTGGATTAAAGTTCACTCAACCTCTGTCCTGTGTCCTTGTGTGTACCACATTGAGCATGGAGAAAAGAAAGAAGACCAAAGAACTGTCTGAGGACTTGAGAAAGCAAATTGTGAGGAAGCATGAGCAATCTCAAGGCTACAAGTCCATCTCCAAAGACCAGAATGTTCCTGTGTCTTCCATGCACAGTGTCATCAAGAAGTTTAAAGCCCATGGCACTGTGGCTAACCTCCCTAGATGTGGATGGAAAAGAAAAATTGACGAGAGATTTCAATGCAAGATTGTGCGGATGGTGGATAAAGAACCTCGACTAACATCCAAACAAGTTCAAGCTGCCCTGCAGTCCGAGGGTACAACAGTGTCAACCCATACTATCCGTCGGCGTCTGAATGAAAAGGGACTGTATGGTAGGATACCTAGGAAGACCCCATTTCTTACCCCGAGACATAAAAAAGCCAGGCTGGAGTTTGCCAAAACTTACCTGAGAAAGCCTAAAACATTTTGGAAGAATGTTCTCTGGTCAGATGAGACAAAAGTAGAGCTTTTTGGGAAAAAGCATCAACATAGAGTGTACAGGAAAAAAAAAGAGGCATTCAAAGAAAAGAACACGTTCCCTACAGTCAAACATGGTGGAGGTTCCCTGATCTTTTGGGGTTGCTTTGCTGCCTTTGGCACTGGACTGCTTGACCGTGTGCATGGCATTATGAAGTCTGAAGACTACCAACAAATTTTGCAGCATAATGTAGGGCCCAGTGTGAGAAAGCTGGGTCTCCCTCAGAGGTCATGGGTCTTCCAGCAGGACAATGACCCAAAACACACTTCCAAAAGCACTATAAAATGGTTTGAGAGAAAGCACTGAAGACTTCTAAGGTGGCCCGCAATGAGTCCAGACCTGAATCCCATAGAACACCTGTGGAGAGATCTCAAAATGGCAGTTTGGAGAAGGCACCCTTCAAATATCAGGGACCTGGAGCAGTTTGCCAAAGAAGAATTGTCTACAATTCCAGCAGAGCATTGTAAGAAACTCATTGATGGTTACCGGAAGCGGTTGTTCGCAGTTATTTTGGCTAAAGGTTGTGCAACCAAGTATTTGGCTGAGGGTGCCAATACTTTTGTCTGGCCCATTTTTGGAGTTTTGTGTGAAATGATCAATGATTTGATTTTTGCTTTATTCTCTTTTGTGTTTTTTCCTTGCAAGCAAATTAATAATACCAAAGATAATAATACCAAAAAATTTGTGATTGCAATCATTTTCAGGAAGAAACTGAGTATTATCTGACAGAATTGCAGGGGTGCCAATACTTTTGGCCACCACTGTATGCCTGCTACACCTGTATTAGTTATTTGGCATGACAGATGAAGTGTCCGTATGTATGGAATTACTGCTGATTTTTAGGTAGACAATCCTCATTGCTGCTATTGTAAACAAAGTAAATGAGATTTTTTTTCTGTTCAGAAATTGACCCGCAGTGTACATTTTTTCTCCAACAACAAGTCAATTTCTGTTGCGATTTTATTCCAGAACTTTCCCATGAAAGTGTTTTATGAAAAATATGCAAAGATTTTACAAAGGGGGACAATGAAATACAGAATATACAGTTACACAAAATAAAAATGGATTAACGGAAGAAACATACTTGAGAGATCGCAGAGATGATTTAGTTTAGCTGGAGGGGAAGCGCTCCAATGGACAGTTATCGAACGGGACTCATGCTTACAAAATATGTATCTCCTGACATGAGTATAGATCCATCTTCAGCTGGATATTTTATGACGAAGGGGGGACCTGTCCAAACACTCCCCTGGGATTACCTCACGTGGGTTGGTCTCTGCTCTTCATGGTTTTATTAAAATCTCTAATTTCTGCAATAACTTCTCGCTGGTTGATCCAAGAAGTTCGCAAGTGACACCATATTTTTTATTGTAAATTTACCTTTCTATAGAGACCAAACATGACATGGCTACTGTCTGTTATTTTTGTGTTCTTGCGTTACAGCTCACCGGAAAAATGTGCATATTGTTCCTTGGCTAACCCTGCCGCTAAAAATATATGTCCCATAGCAATCGGAAGTATAGAACTTCTGATATTCCATATTTCATGTCGGTGCCTACGAGACTTCAGATCGCACATATGTGCAAATGAGAATGTCCTGGCTATTGTGGAGAGTGACATGGATTTCCTTTTGAGGCTTAATGAGCGGTTTCCTCTTTCTTTTGATCTCTGGCCCCTGTTCAGGTGTCTATTTATCACAGGTCTCTGGTACTAGGAGCTACATTTGTATGCTAATTAGCCTGGACAATTGAGCTTGCCACCTCCTGTGTACTGCAATTTGCATAGAGACCACTCCGTAGATTGCAAGCTCTTCTACTCTGACAAAGGGTAGATAGGGGAGGGGGGAAGAGTGAAAGGGATTCCAGACGAAGAGGAAAAGTCTTACTATTTTCTATGACAGCCCCCACTTCTGCGAAAAAATAGTGACCGAATACTGACCAAATACTGATAGTGGGGCCGTGGCCAAAAGCTATAGCTGTCATATGGGGTGACACTTCACCATAGGCGGCTGGGATGTACCAACACTCACATACTGTATACACTTTACCAGGTAATTCTTCTTATTTTTTTACTTAAAAGATTCTGCTGTAGTCCGCCAGGAATTCACCATTTTGCATGGATCTTCCACTATGGACTTCCCTGCAGATACTTGTAAATTTGCTGCGGCTACCCCAAATGAGAGTAAAACTGGGTTTTGAATCCTGGCATGGAATGTAATTTAATTGATTAGGAAATAATTATTGCTGATGTATTTTTTTTCTTTTTCTTTTTTCCAGATATTTTTGTTATTGTGATTTTAGTCCAGTTCGCAGTGTGTCTTTTTCTACTATTTGCAAATATTTCTAAGTTATATACCGCTATGGAAGTAAGTACTATTATAACCGCTCTATAAATCACTGGTGAGGCCACATCTAGGTTATGGGATCCAGTTTTGGGCTCCACATTTCAAAAAGGATATTGAGAAGTTAGAGTCAGTTCAAAGGCAGGCAACTAGATTATTACCAGGGATGGAAGGCCTCTCATATGATGAGAGGTTGGAAAAGTTGAGCTTGTTTAGCTTATAAATGAGATCTCCTCTGAGGCATGTAAATACATGTGTGGCCAATACAGAGGACTTATTCCTTCCAAAGGATCAGAGAGCACTCGTTACTTGTGGAGGAAAGGTGATTCCTACAGCTAAACAGGAAAGGGTTCTTTACAGTCAGAGCAGTCAGACTGTGGAATGCCGACCACAAGAGGTAGTGATGGCAGACACTAACAGCTTTTAAAAAGGGGCAGGATACTTTTCTCACAACAAATATCATTATGGGTAATCTAGTGATAGAGAATGTAGAACTGGTGGAGAAAGGTTGAACTTGATTAATCTATGTCTTTTTTTCAACCTATGTAGCGAAAATATTTCAGTTCTAAGTTCTTGTTTTCCTGTTCATTTCTTGCTTACTGCTTTGTGTCGGGGTCACCTACAGTTACACATTCTTTAGTCGCTTACGTTTCATTGTAATCTATTTGTGATGAATGGAATGTATTTTTTTTCCTTTTCTTGCAGATTGTATGTACCCCCCTCCTGTGGAGAGGTTCTATAATAATTATGCTGCTTATTATATTAGCACTTTCATATGTTTCTGAGGTAAGTAACAAGCTAAGCCATGGCCTAACTGTGAAATGTCATCACTTAATATGTAGCTTTGGCATCTTAACTTTGAAAAAGCAAATATTCAGATATTTAAAAAAGAAGTCTGCTTTTTTATTTAAATAAATAATTATTCTCAATAACATAATAATACCGAATATCTTTTCGTGTCTTTTCTCTTTGATTCCTCCTGGAAATTCAGGAGTAAATTGACTATTACCATCCCGCTTTCTTCAATAGGACTGTCTATATACTGACAGTGTCCAATCAGTACCGGTAGTGTCTCTATGTAGGGATACACCCATTTGACAAAATGAATGGTAATACTCATTTGTCTATTCATACAATTCTAAGAGAAATAACAGCAAAATGCAGTTCTTAAAAAAAAGTGATCAGGCACTGTTTTTATATAGGGAATATACTGCTATCAGCAATATCATTATACAGGTGAAATTAATAATATACAGTACAAACCAAAAGTTTGGACACACCTTCTCATTTAAAGATTTTTCGGTATTTTCATGACTTTGAAAATTGTACATTCACATTGAAGGCATCAAAACTATGAATTAACACATGGGGAATTATATACTTAACAAAAAAGTGTGAAACAACTGAAAATATGTCTTATATTCTAGGTTCTTCAAAGTAGCCACCTTTTGCTTTGATGACTGCTTTGCACACTCTTGGCATTCTCTTGATGAGCTTCAAGAGGTAGTCACCGGAAATGGTCTTCCAACAATCTTGAAGGAGTTCCCAGAGATGCTTAGCACTTGTTGGCCCTTTAGCCTTCAGTCTGCGGTCCAGCTCACCCCAAACCAGTCTGGTGACTGTGGTGGCCAGGTCATCTGGCGTAGCACCCCATCACTCTCCTTCTTGGTCAAATAGCCCTTACACAGCCTGGAGGTGTGTTTGGGGTCATTGTCCTGTTGAAAAATAGATGATGGTCCAACTAAACGCAAACCGGATGGAATAGCATGCTGCTGCAAGATGCTTTGGTAGCCATGCTGGTTCAGTATGCCTTCAATTTTTAATAAATCCCCAACAGTGTCACCAGCAAAGCACCCCCACACCATCACACCTCCTCCTCCATGCTTCACGGTGGGAACCAGGTATGTAGAGTCCATCCGTTCACCTTTTCTGCGTCACACAAAGACACGGTGGTTGGAACCAAAGATCTCAAATTTGGACTCATCAGACCAAAGCACAGATTTCCACTTGTCTAATGTCCATTCCTTGTGTTCTTTAGCCCAAACAAGTCTCTTCTGCTTGTCGCCTGTCCTTAGCAGTGGTTTCCTAGCAGCTATTTTACCATGAAGGCCTGCTGCACAAAGTCTCCTCTTAACAGTTGTTGAAGAGATGTGTCTGCTGCTAGGACTCTGTGTGGCATTGACCTGGTCTCTAATCTGAACTGCTGTTAACCTGCAATTTCTGAGGCTGGTGACTCGGATAAACTTATCCTCAGAAGCAGAGGAGACTCTTGGTCTTCCTTTCCTGGGGCGGTCCTCATGTGAGCCTGTTTCTTTGTAGCGCTTGATGGTTTTTGCAACTGCTCTTGGGGACACATTCAAAGTTTTCCCAATTTTTCGGACTGACTGACCTTCATTTCTTAAAGTAATGATGGCCACTCGTTTTTCTGTACTTAGCTGCTTTTTTCTTGCTATAATAAAAATTCTAACAGTCTATTCAGTAGGACTATCAGCTGTGTATCCACCTGACTTCTGCACAACACAACTGATGGTCCCAACCCCATTTATAAGGCAAGAAATCCCACTTGTTAAACCTGACAGGGCACACCTGTGAAGTGAAAACCATTTCTGGTTACTACCTCTTGACGCTCATCAAGAGAATGCCAAGAGTGTGCAAAGCAGTCATCAAAGCAAAAGGTGGCTACTTTGAAGAACCTAGAATATAAGACATATTTTCAGTTGTTTCACAATTTTTTGTTAAGTATATAATTCCACATGTGTTAATTCATAGTTTTGATGTCTTCAGTGTGAATGTACAATTTTCATAGTCATGAAAATACAGAAAAATCTTTAAATGAGAAGGTGTGTCCAAACTTTTGGTCTGTACTGTATGCCACTTGCAGATAGGTGTCATTTTTTATGCTCAATAGTGTTCTACTGGGGACCTTGGGTCCTGGCATTCATGTGGATGTTACTGTGACACATAGTACTTTCCTAAAATTGTTTGGAAATTTTTTAGAGAAAATGACAGAGTTCATAATATTGACTTCCACTTTCTACAAGATCTCAGTACAACCGGGCATCTGTCGGGTCTGCTGGAAAAGCAAGCCTGATCCATGAGACCCCCTAAATCTTTGGTGTCTGAGATGAGCTGTAAGATGTGGGATCTACATAATAAAGATGACAGGTTTTATTGAGGTTTGATGAGTGTGGTTTCTGTTATGAAGAATGGCTGATCAAAGACGAAAGTCACAAAAATGACACTATAAAATGTTCAGATCTCAACACTACATTTAGCAAACTAATTTAGAAATATAGTCTTCAACAGCTTTTCTGAGAGTAGCAATGGCTTGGCATATCCTCGGGTTTCAAAGAGAAAAAGGATTCCAGCTTCTTAAATTTGCAAAAGGTTTATTCCATTAAAATAGATTCCATAATCACAGATGGGATAGGCAATGCTTTTCGAACGAAAAACCTGCGTCCTTTATCAGAGCTCATCCTCGCGATCCATCCATGGGGAACTTATAGCTCATTATTACCCATTAAAGGGGTGAGCTGTAAATGTGATGCACCACTGCAGCCAAAACTCAGAGACAGCAGCAGTGGTAGGGAGCCAGCGCTGAAGCAGTAGAGGGCGAGTGCTAGCTGTCTTTTTTATTTTAGAAAAGTAGACCCCAAATGGTTCCTATAATGTAAAACAACAAAGACAGATAGTAACACGCCCTCCCCTTCTCCAGCACTGGCTCCTCGCCATTGTTCCAAACTCCCTGTTTTGAATACAGCGGTGTTGTGATATCAGAAGGTCACATCATCACTGTAGCCAGTTATCAGTACTGGGATTAGCAGCTCATGTTATCCACAGCAAGAGAGCCATTGAGTTTAGTGATTGACTGCAGCGGGTTATGTGAGCTGTCAACAAGGGGTCATTACAGCAGCCAAAAAACAGAAACTGCAGCATTGGCTGAGAGCTGACACTGGAGCAGGGGACTGTGATCACTATCTTTCTTCGTAGTTTAAATTACAGTGATCCATTGGGGCCCATTTTTCTAAAAGTGGAAAAGCCCTTTTATTATTATTATACTAAAAAGACAGGCTTTGTGAGAAGATATTGTTCTCTTTTTATTAATAGTGCATGTACATCCGGAGGATACCTGTTGTGAATGTTTCCATTCTAGTATCTCTAATGTGAAAGAAGTCTTACTGACAAAAAAACAAATCCAAATTACAGGGTTTTTTTTTTTATTTTTTTTTTATTTTACTATAGCCAAAGAAAGATAATTTACTCCGTTCCATTAAAAAGAGAATACTTTGTCAATTTTTAAATTATTTGACACATTTTTTAATTAGTAAGACTTTTAGAGGTTGTTGAATAATAATAGAAAAAATTGTTTACTTTTTTCCAGAGCAGGTAAAACTTTTGTTCATGGACTTCATGAATAATCTTACCAAAGCTGAAAAGCAAAATCGTCAAAATTTAATGGGTCATGTACAACGTTGTAAAGTGGTCTAAATTGATAAGTCTGCAGTCACTCTGTGTGACTGCAGACTTATGAATCCCCCCAGCGCCGGTTTCTGAGCCGAGACTGAAAGGTATGTATGTGTTATACATGCTCCTAGCCAGGACCCAACTAGTGAGCATGGCCTTGCTCCATACACTTGTATTGAGCGAAGCCCTGCCAACTGGACGGCCGCATGACTAGATGGAGCACGGCCTCGCTTAATACAAGTGTATGGAGTGAAGACATGCTCATTAGTCAGGCTCTGGCCGGGACTATGTATAACTCATACATACCTGCCAGTCCTGGCTCAGAAACCGGCGAATCCCCACTGCGCACAGTGCCGGCGCTGGGGGGATTCATAAGTCTGCAGTCACACAGAGCGACTGCAGACTTATCGATTTAGATCGGACAACTCCTTTAATGATAGTACACTAAATTAAGTAATTTTTTTCTTACTGTTCCAGGAAACACTAATTGACAACATAAAACTCTGGAATTTGTTAAAACGCCTGACAAACTACAGATCGAAGAGTCCATATAAGAAACTCCAGCGCTTATTGTCAAAAGACCCTGATTGGCCTCCACTCAATCATAAGGAAGTTGCAATTCCTACTGACCTAACGCTAACAAGTGAACTGGGAGATTATGTGAACCCAAGTTTTGAGATCAATGAGAATCTATGACAAAATTAGCAAATTATTTTCTGGCATTACTTTTATTCCTTATTTATGACTCCATTCTTCCCTTCTACGATTAAAAGTCTGTAATATAAAAATGAAAAAGCCACACACAATCAACAATAATCATCCCAGGTCATTGGAACATTTGCATTTTAACTATTTTTAGACTAACCCTTGTGGAATCCTCATTAATTGTAGGATGCATATCTTCCATGTAACATATCATGAAATGCTTCTAGGCTGTATGATACTTCATTTTTAATTGTCATATGATATAGTTTCTTTTAGGATGTAGTTTATACAAGTGTTTTTATATTGACCACATGTAAATGTATATCTCCTCATTGTAAAATTAGAAAAGTATTATTTTAAAAAGTGATGCAGTTTACATAAAAAAGGTACACAACATGATCTAAAAAATATAGATGAAAAGTAACATATAATAGCCCAAATATTTACTAGAAATATGAGTCTTCACATATAGATTTCTTAAAGCACCACTCCAGCCTTTTTTCCCCACATATGTACATATAATACTTATAGTTGCATACTCGCTGATCGGCGTCTTCATCTGTTTTCAGCCCTACTCCAGTCATAACTGGCACAACATAATGGATCTTGTAAGCCGCCATATAGCTGTGTGTTTCTGAAGTCAATTTTCTCAAACAAGTCTATGGGAGAAGGCTACAGGGCTTTTTTCTCAATTCCCATAGACTTTCATTGGGAAGATTTATAAAAAAAAAAAAAGTGACCTCCACTTCACAAAGCAACCACTGTGTGATTTGGCAGGTCACAATTGCAGTCACATGGTGCCTAACTGGGGCTGAAAACGGGTGAAGACGGCTACCGCTGAGTATGAGACAACCTGCGCTACACTCACACATGTGATCCCTAACAAAGGGATAAAAGAAGAGCACTGGAGTGGTTCTTTAATCAAATACCTGAAAGATTGGGCACAATAACTAGATAGTGATCCCCAACTTTAACTAGGTGGAAACCTTGAATCTTCTTCCACTCCTGGGTAGAGGTTTCCTCTTTTCAATTCTACCTCAAAGGAGCTTGTGTAGGCGCTAAAAAATCATTAGATAATCCATATTCTAGTACAAAAGCCAAAAATGTGCACACTGAAACCAGGATGCCATCCCTAATGTAATACATAATAGCTGCTGCACTTACTGTTCAACATCTGTGCTTACTTATTATATGCCTGGTACGACATTAAAGAGGTTATCTAGTTTACAAAATCCATTTTTATATACTCTATTAGGAAGTTTAAGTTTACTGTTTTTTGGCCAGAGTGGAATGCAGTTATACAGAGCATCTCTCACCCCAGAGGACCTCCCCGGTCTGACATTGCACAGAAAACCTACTGATTTAAAGGCTTCAAAGGGTTAAATATAACCTCACTGGCCCTTGCTCCAGTGCTAAGTCTTGATGATTTTTGACAGAATGCAGTAGTAACATAATGACTACAGCGCCCATGACAACTGCAGCCAATCACTGGGCTCAGCGTCTCATGCTATCTACAACAGCAGAGCCACTGATTGATTGACTGCAGCGGTCACATGCACTATAGTTGTGGTGTCTATATTGAACCTGTAAACAATCACTAGGAGCAGCGTCATCTGTCAGTTTGCAAGGTTACATAATAAAGAAAAGTCTCTGAAGTACAATATACTATAATATAATTCTTTCTGCAATTTTTTACTTGACTTCTTATTGTACTGGGTGAATGTGTATATTTTCAGTATGCATTAAACTAATAATGGTCTCTGTCTGCCAACCAGAAATATTAATAAAATAATGTATTATAAGTGTAAATAAAAATGTAGATAAGATATTTTGTGAACGGTGTATGTGCTGTCATCTAAATATGCCAGTCTGTCAGTAAAGCCAGATTATTTGCAAAAGTTTATTTATTTCTAAAAATTCAGGTAAAAAATGGATACTGTCGCTCTAATCAGCTAGTGAATGGACATGGGGAAAAAAATTTGCAATGATAAATCTATATGAATAAAAATGTAAATGTTCGTATGTTCAAAATCTTAAATCTCCGAAAGTTCTTCACCGATTGCTTTGAAATTTTGACACAATGTTGCATTCGAATACACACATGTTTTTATATACCTACTATGTTTTTATATACCATCTGTTGGACGTAAAAGCAACAGCGAGAAGGGGGTGTTAAGAGCTCAGTCCCAGGCTGACTCTCCCCTGCTGCCTGGCATTCTCCCCCCCTTAGTGACATCTCATTCTTACACCCTTCTCCCTCTCCTTCATTCGCCCCAGCCGCTGCCTGTGCTCTGCTCCTTTCATGTCCCCTGTGGGGGGAAGGGGAATGATGAGACTGTCTATTCGAGGCCGAAAGACGCTGCAGCTCATCACCACCACTGCCTGAGAGGCGGCCGCCTCTGCTCTCCGGCACCGCTGCTGCGGCTTCTTCTTCTCCAGCAGGTGAGTTTTATTTCCGACTGCGCAAGAACAAGCGGGGGACGGAGGGAAAGAGAGAGGGAGGCTGCATGGAGAGGCGCAGGCCGCGGCCTCTGCTCTGGGCGCTGAGCTGGCCCCAAGCCTCGTAGCAGTGGGCGGATAGCGAGTGCAAATCCCACTGTGCCACCTGCGGAAGCAGCGCTGTCATCTGCCCGGTACCCGCTCGGGACATGTCAAGCGGATCACCCCCTGTCCTTTGCTCCGCCTGTCTTCATCTCTGCGCTCCCTCTTGTCACATTCCCTCTGTACTAGTGAATTGCATAACTAGCATTCCCTGTCATGACCGGCTCCATTGTGACACCTGACAGCAAGTACTGACCTCTTTAGTGAGCTGTGCAGAGTACAGGCCTGCAGGAGTCACAGGGTACAGGCTGCCACCATGCCTGCCTGATGAGCACAACTATCAACAGTGCCAGCATTGCCCCATCTGATATATATGTCAAGCAAGGTGTGGGAAAGACTTAATGCAACACAGAGGGAAGAGGGAAAGGGAGCCCAGACACTAGGGAAAGAAGGGAGTGAAGACCTCCTAGTCTGGTCTAGTGTCACCCTATCTCAATTATCGACCCTATATTGGCTCTTAACCAATCGCTGCATGTGTTCCTCGCCCTGTCTTTCCCTGGCGTTAGACTCAGGCTAAGGAAGGGAGGAGATGAGCACTAGTCGATCTCCACTGAACTCTAAAGATAAAAAGGAAGGACAAACGGGAAATCGCTTAGCTTTTAGACGACTCAAGACAAATGCGCACACGTCCTCAAACACCTCTGTACACCTCTGTACACAGCAGGTATTTATACACCCAGACCAGGGAGTTAATTAGCCAGAGGAAGGTAGCACTAGGTCCTAGAGACAGCCTCTAAGATGATGTCTGTAATGCCAAACGTAGAGATCTACTGCAACCAACTGCAGGGCGACTGTCTGTCACTTCTGACACACCCGCAACAGTACTTCCCCCTACGAATGACCTCCGGATACTCAGGACTGGGTTTCTCAGGATAAGGGGCATGAAATGATGAAATGAATGACCCAACCTGGGAGCGTTCACCTCTGATGCAGAAACCCACATCCTCTCCTTTGGACCATAGCCTTTCCAGTGCACCAAGTATTGTAGAGAACGACGTTGGAGACAAGAATCTACAATCCTCTAAATCTGGAATTCCAGATTACCATGAACCATTACTGGGGGGGGGGAGGTGGTAGAGATGAGGGCTCAAGAAGGTCCACAAACTTTTTGAGTAAGGACCTGTGGAACACGTTGTGTACCTTAAGGGCCTGAGGAAGTTCAAGAAAAAACGCTGCTGGGTTAATGACGGCAGTTATTTTATAGGGAAAAAAGCCTAGGTCCCAGCTTCCAAGAAGGAACTTTCAATGTTATATTCCTGGTAGACAACCACACAAAGTCATTCACATTCAGGTCCAGACCTGGCAAGCATTTTCTGTCAGCCATACTTTTATACCTGTCTCCCATGATGTTTAAATTACTCATCACACCCTGCCATACCGAGGAGAGAGACGAAGCAAACCATTCTTCCTCGGGAACTACTGAAGCTCTTCCCCAGGAACTACTGAAGCTCTTCCCCACTAAAGGTACCAAACTGTGGGTGATAACCGTATGCACCGAAGAACGGTGAACTGCCAGTGGATTCTTGACGATGATTATTAATGGCAAATTCTGCCAGGGGTAAGCTGGATGCCAATCCTTGTGATTTTCGGAGACAAAATACCTGAGGAAGGTCTCCAAATTCTGATTGACACGCTCAGTCTGTCCATTCGATTGAGGGTGGAAGGCAGAGGAAAAGGACAGCTGCACCCTCAGTTGAGAACAGAATGCCTTCCAGAACTTGGAAACTAACTAGGTCCCCCGATCTGAAACCACATCGGAGGGAACACCGTAAAGCTTCACAATCCCTTTTATGAACACCTGAGCAAGTGTCTTGGCATTTGGAAGTGCAGGTAAAGCGACAAAGTGAACCATTTTACTGAAGATATCTACAACCACCAAAACCACCGTTGTGCCTGAAGAAACCGGTAGGCCATTAATAAAATCTATGGACAAGTGTGTCCATGGCCTACTAGGGATAGGTAGCGGAAGAAGAGTACCAGACAGGCGGGTATGCGAAACCTTAGAACGCACGCAAATACTACTAGCAGCTATGTGTTCAATCACATCCCGATGCAACCCCGGCCACCAAAAATGATGAGAGAGGAGGTCCACGGTTGCCTTACCACCAGGATGCCCAGCAAGCACAGAGTTAAGATGTTCCTTAATTACTTTGCGGCGCAGATTAGATTGTGCAAATAACTTTCCTGAAGGGCAGGAGGCAGGGGCATCCCCTTGTGCCCCCAACACCTCAACCTCCAGTTCAGGATAAAATGTCAAAATGACCACCCCCTTTCTGTAATATCGGGGCAGGGTTCTCATGGTCACCACCACCAGGGAAGGTCCTTGACAAAGCATCAGCCTTGACATTTTTGACCCCTGGATGAAAAGTGCCAACAAAATTGAACCTAGTAAAAAACAGGGACCATCTGGCTTGCCTAGGATTGAGACGTTTAGCTGCCTGGAGCTATGACTTGTTCTTATGGTCAGTAATAACAGTAATAGGACGCATCAACCTCCACAATAAAGGGTTGGGAAACATCGGGTTGACTGAATATAGGTGACGTGGCAAAATGATTATTTAAGGAAGAAAAAGCCTGGAGGGAGGCTTCCGACCATTTGGAAAAATCAGACTCCTTCTTAGTCATGGCAGTAAGGGGTTTCACAATTGCAGAGTAATTTTGGATGAAATTCCGGTAAAAATTAGAAAAGCCTAGAAAGCGTTGTAGAGCCTTCAGTTTCTCGGGATGTTCTCAATCAAGGACTGCACGGATCTTCTCCGGATCCATCCGAAAACCCGAAGACGACAATAAGTACCCCAACCAAAAACTGCACCTCCTGAACAGCAAAAACACATTTTTCCAGTTTGGCATAGAGTTTGTTGTCCCTTAATATCTGGAGCACCTGCTTAACATACCCCCGATGTGTCTCAAAATCAGGTGAGTAAATCAAAATATCATCCAGATAGACCACCACAAACCTCCCCCCCCCCAAATGATGAAAAATGTCATTCATGAAATGCTGGATTACCGCAGGTGCATTGGTCAAACCAAAAGGCATAACCAAACTCTCAAAATGTCCTTCCGGGGTATTGAACGCTGTTTTCCATTCGTCCCCTTCTCTGATTCTTACCAGATTGTAGGCCCCTTAAATCCAACTTGGAGAATACCTTGTCTCCTACAACTTGGCTGAACAAATCAGGAATCAGAGGAAGAGGGTATGGATCGCGGATAGTAATTTAATTTAATTCCCGGAAATCTAAACAGGGACGTAGACCGCCATCTTTTTTCTTTACAAAGAAGAACCCTGTCACCACGGGCGAAGATGAGGGTCTGATATGTCCCTTCTTCAGACTCTCCGCAATGAAATCCTTCATGGCTTGCCTCTCATCAGGGTTAGAAAGATTATACAGTCTGGACTTTGGTAGTTTAGCTCCGGGGGTCAGGTTAATAGGACAGTCATAACCACAATGAGGAGGCAAATCCTGACACCCCCTCTCAGAAAAAACATCCTCAAAAATAGACAGAAAAGCAGGTAATATTTCTGTAGAGACAGTAGCAAGGTAAATATCTAAACAGTTCTCATGGCAGTAATCTCCTCATTCAACAATCTCCCCGGCTTGCCAATCCACCAACGGGTTATGTTTAACAAGCCATGGAATACCCAAAACAATCGGTGTGATAATATTATCCAGGACATAGCAAGGGATTATTTCACAATCAACTGACCGCACCCTTAGTTTTACATTACGTAAAATCTGAGTAAATGCTTTCTGTTCAAGTGGTGCCGAGTCGATGGCTAAAATGGAAATAGGTTTATCTAAAGTACAGCAAGCAAGACCATGAGTCTTCACAAACTCAGCATCAACCATGCTGACTCCGGCTCCACTGTCAACAAACAGAAATTTTCTCAGTTTTGCTCTCTAGCACCACCTCTGCTGTCAGGACAAAGCGGGAACTGCAGTTTGGCCACAAATGCACCCCTTGTTTATCCAACTCCAGACTACAAAGAGTTAATCGACTGCCTATTACACCTGACACACCCATGACAACTTCCCAGAGCAGGAGTACATTCATTTGAGCCTGGGAAAAGTGTGCTAACTATGGGACCACAGGTTTTAGTCCCCAAAAAAACAACGAGGGTTGTTCATGTTTACCTGTTCACCACCATAGACCACCATACATGTGCATATAACCCCATTGAACATTATGAATTTGTACAATCATTGTTTACCCTATAGCCACCCTACCCTATCAGAGATGTTTCAGCTCCCTGTCATAAGAGTTATAACCTTTATGACAATGCTTCTGTGCCCAGACTATTACACTGAGCTTCACTGGTAGCAGAGATCAGAGATCACTTTTGCCTGTTGCATAGGAATGAAAGTGATTTCCAGCCACAGAGAGGGGTAGATAACACACTTCCACAATGACTCTTGATTCTCAGATTTTTTTCTCTTTGCATCATTTACATATCCTATATTTCGCTGTTTTATTCATTAGACCACATTTGATACATTTTCTTGCTTAATAGGACACTATTGTGAATGCCTCATTGGCAAGTGTTACATTTATAACGTAGAAGTCATTTTGGTTGTGTTGCAGGGAATGAAACAAGAATAAAATATACAAAAATCACATTCAATTTTCTTTACTGGAAATTGTAAGAGAAAAGAACTATTATGGTTAAAAATAACAACCTTTTGGCTTCCCAGCTTCCTTATTCCATTTTAGTTTCCAAAATATATTTGGTTGCATTGTTGTTATAAGCATCTGCCTCATGTATTATCTGGACTAAATATTCCATATAGAAGCCAATGGTTTTTAAAAAGGGAAAGTTTAACAAGTGATTCATATGTGATGGGAGCTGGGTTGCCAACCGTCCAGAAATTGCTGAACAGTCAGTGCAAAAATAGTGCCATATTTTTACTATCTGTAAAAAAATTTGAGGCGATCGTTATTTTTTTTTAGGCTGAAGAAAGTTATGCATATTATTTTGACTGTAATTATCATAATTTTGCAGTTTACATTGAAAACAGCTGCTGTCTTCATATTAGAATTATGGGCTGTAGTTATGGATCACTTAGAATCATAATGATTTATTATGGTTTTCCAATGTATCTGTAAAAATTGTCTGTCTGTGATTTTTTTGATAAGCTGCCAAGAAAAAAAAAATAAAGTTGGCAACCTTGTATCGGAGCTAAAAATTATTTGTAATAATTTTATATATATATATGTGTGTGTATGTATAATATATGTATTAAACAAGTTGTTCATCTGCTAGTACAAATATACATGTAATTCCCCATTTTCTCAGCAGAGGGCCTAATTATGCTAGATTTTTAGATAGGTAATGACTAATGAATGTGTTCTTCATACTGTTCTACTGCTGCTGTTGTGACGATGCAAAGCACAATTATATACTGTAGGAGGCAAAGTCCTGTTGTATTCATGGGTATGAAAATGTTATTTTAAATGGAATAGATTACAAAAGATAAATAAAACCATTGTGATATGTATACAGTAGATTTTTCACAGAAAAACTAATTCCAAAGTAGTCTACCTCCTGTAGCCTGTACCTTATTGTTCACACTCTGGAAACACTTAGACGCTACTAGAATGGAATGGAATATACAAGTCTGTACAAGTGTTTACTTAAACACAGAGCTAAACTAAGAATCTACAATTTTAAAATATCTCAAATACAATCATGAGAAAACTAAGTACACCCTCTTTTGAATATGATTTTATGTATCATGACTTAATTTTAAAAAAAAGCTTGTCCATGGGTCTTGAAATTAGGTAAATAAAGTTTGAATGATAAATTACACCGTGTCAATATTTATTCAAAGCACCACTCCAGCGTTTTTTGTTTTTTAATTTCACAGCTGAAGTGGTGCTTAAAATCCAAGTTCCCTGCCCACTGTACTCACCTTCCGGCGTTTTCATCTGTTGTTGCCGCCACTCGGGTCCGTCCCCTGCAGATTGTGACCTGCTGGCTGCTCCAGTGTTTGCTGGAGCCAGAGGTCACTAATTGTTGTAAGTCTATGAGAGCCTCGTTCTGACCTCGTTCTGACTCTCATAGACTTGCACTGAGAGCTTGTGATGTAGCCACTGAGGTCCGGCTAGTCAGAAGCTGCTCTCAAAAGATGGCTTGTGGGACTGGACCGGCGCCAAAAAGCGGTGAAGATGCCGGAGGGTGAGTATATGACCGGGAGGCAGAGGACTCATGTTTAAAGAACCATTCCAGTGGTGAAAAAAAACAAAACGTTGGAGTGGTGCTTTAACAAAAACTAGGTTAAAATGCAGTAGCAGTGTGTGAAAAATTAAGCACACCCCCACAGTTTCCATAGGAATTAAGAGGGTATGTAGTTGACCAATGCTGCTAATCAAATGTCCTTGATTTACTGTTTGTTCATCAGAAAGTGTGACCATTTCTATAAAAGCAGGAGTTTTGTCAGCTTGCTGGTCTGGCGCATTCAGGCATTCAGACATATATTAACACAATGGCAAGGAGAAAAGAAAACAGCAATGATCTTAGAGAAGCAGTTACCTATTAATCTGGGAAAGGGTATAAGGCCATTTCCTAACAATTTTGAGTCAACCACTGTGCAGTGAGGAAGATTATTCACAAGTGGAAAACGTTCTACGGTTACAAACTTCCCAGGAACGGAACGTCCCAGCTAATTCAATCCAATGTCAGACCGTCCAATGCTCAGAGAAATAGCAAAAAACAAAACAAAACTCTAAAGGCCTCAGTTAGCATGTTAAATGTTCTGGTTCATAACCATAGAATTAGAAAAAGACTAAATATAATAAAGTTTTACTCTATTCACCAGAATATTTCCATTACCGCAGATATGAAAGTACCGAAGTCCAGTGAATATGTTGGTCAAGGCAAGTAAGTATCTCCAAAAATTCTCAAAAACTGGTAACTTCACAAAAATGTATGACAATATTGTAAATGAATTAAAAAAATCATCATTGCAGAGGAAAATGGACATTGACGTGTCTTCAGATTGATTTAATCTACATAAACACTCTCCTCTATTACATCATTAACTTAATTATTCAAATACATATATCACATGTGAAAATCACTATGACAAAGGACAAAAGGCAAATAAATTCCTCAATAAATATACATTAGACCATTGCAGTAATTTAAACCTGCGGGTGACCTGGTATTTAAATTCACTATTCATTGTGCCTCGTTTTTAAAAACTGTCACCTCCCTGTTTTGGTTTATTAACCCTTTGAAATCCACAAAAAAAAAATATTCCCAACTGCCTTGTTCTGAAAAGTGCTTTGCCGCACCTGATGTATTAGTAATTGTTTCCTTTTAATGTCTGGAACATGTTCAGCAATTCTTTTTTAAGTTTCCTAGTTATACAACCTATATACATCAAATTGCTCCGTGTTCACACTATAGCATATACTGCATGGGATGTATCACAATTGATAAAATATTTAATTGTGTATGTCTGAGAATCTTTATTGGGTGAATCACAAGCTATTACGGAACTTCAAAAAATATTATTAATTATTAATATTATTATTCAAGCTTCAGATAAGGGGGAGGGGTCTGTGGTTGTTTTGGATGCTGAATTATAGAACAAACAAGCTCTGTGTGTTTTGGAGGATATATTGATACATACCGTAAAATAACACAGAATTACCGCAATGATCTAATGTACCTTATATGTATTGAGGAATTTGTCTTTTGTCCTTTGCCATAATGATTTTCAAATGTAATGTTTGTATTTGATTAAATTAATGATGTCATAGAGGGGAGTGTTTATGTAGTTTTAAGCCATCTGAAAACATTTGGAAGAAACGTTACGATTAAGACTTGATACACGTCAACGTCCATTTTCCTCTGTTCCTCTTTTTAATGTATTTTTAATAGTGTTGAGCGAGCACTAAAATGCTCGGGTGTTCGAAGCTCGGGCCGAGCTCACCGTGATACTCGGGTGCTCGACCCGAGCAACAAGCCCAATGTTAGTCTATGGGAGACCCGAGCATTTTTGCGGCGGCACCCCCGGCAGTCTGTAGAAAGCCTAACAAGTGACCAAAACGATAGTGACAGTGCTCAAATGACATGGGGACAGCATGGGGATCGCCCCAGGAAGCATTTCTGACCCCCAGGTCACTGCTGTCAACAACGTGGTCAGAGGTATTAAGCCACTTTTACAGGCTCACAATAAAATGCTCAAAAACGAAACCGAAACAGTTTTCCTGTGAAATATGTTAAGGAACTTCCTTTCCAGGGTAAAGACTTGTATATAAGGTAAAATAAATAACCAAAAACAAAAATACTCCTCCACACCATGGGCTATGTTCACAAGTAGCATTTTTTATGCGTTTTTGCACTTTTGTACTGCTTTCAACCGTGAAAAATGCATTCACCAGGAAATGTCATTTTAACATTTTACAATCTTATCTGACCATGTGCTGTGTGACACATGCATACAGTGCTGAAAAGACATGGGAACAGCATGGGGAAGACCCCTGGAAGCATGTCTGACACCCAGGTCACTGCCTAAAAGTGTGCCCATCAGAAGTGATCCTTGCCACATCAAAAGATGCAGACTTGCAACTATCTCCGTGCAAGTCCTTGCCCCAGGGCAGTGTTCAATTGTACCTCCCCCATTCCTTGCAATACAAGTTCAAGAATGCAGCCTGACACCCACCCACCCCCAGGCTGCAATAACATACTGCTAGCTTGCACTTGAAATGGGGCCTTTTAGTTTGGAGGAGGCCGAAGCTGGCCACTACCTCATGGCTGCTTCGGCAGCGAGGTATCCATACTCAGTCCCCAGCCGCCTGACGGCCGAGTGTCCACGCTCGGTCCCCAGCTGCCAGGGGGTGGCCGGGTGTCCATACTCGGTCCCCAGCCACCCCGTGGCCGGGTGTCCACACACGGTCCCCAGCCACCTGGGGGCGGCCGGGTGTCCATAAACGGTCCCCAGCCGCCACTATTTCTCCTTGGAAGTTCCTCCCACTCTTTTCTTAGCCCGGCCTGCTTTAGGGCAGCATTGGACGAGCCCACCAGAGAACCAGACTCCTCCGGTGGGCCCTGGCTTCTCCATCAGGGGAGTTGAGAGTGCCAAGGTGAGGAGCATGATGATGATGATAGAAGTTAGCATCTGCTTGGTTTTCTTGGAATGGAAGCGTAAGTGTGCAACCTGCCACCCACCCACCCCCAGGCTGCAATACCATACTGCTAGCTTGCACTTGAAATGGGTCCTTTTAGTTTGGAGTAGGCCAAAGCTGGCCACTACCTCATGGCTGCTTTGGCAGCAAGGTATCCATACTCAGTCCCCAGCCGCCAGGCGGCCGGGTGTCCACGTTCGGTCCCCAGCCGCCAGGGGATGGCCGGGTGTCCATAAACGGTCCCCAGCCGCCACTATTTCTCCTTGGAAGTTCCTCCCACTCTTTTCTCAGCCCGGCCTGCTTTAGGGCAGCATTGGACGAGCCCACCAGAGAACCAGACTCATCCGGTGGGCCCTGGCTTCTCCATCAGGGGAGTTGAGAGTGCCAAGGTGAGGAGCATGATGATGATGATAGAAGTTAGCGTCTGCTTTGTTTTCTTGGAATGCAAGCGCATGTATGTAGTAGCGGCTAGGCCTAAGGTGGTCAGCGTTTTGGCGCATATCCTACCTCCTCCGAGGATTGCTGGATGTTTTCCTGCTACTATCCCAGTTCTATGACTCCCGTTAAAACAAAGCTTCAGGTGATGAATGATGGATGAGGTGGTGGCAAAGGAGAAAGAGCAGGAGGAACAGGGACCATTCACATCAATATCAGGCCAGTCAACCACACGTCTTGTAGGATATGTTCCTGTACCAAAAGGAGCGGTTCGGCTACACAGTTATAGGGCATGCAGTGAGTGCAATGCCTACCAAAAATTTCGAGGCACTCCAATGCCCCATGGAAGTGACATGGAGGTCAGAGAGCCTTAACTAAACTGTTTTTTCCATTTATAGCAACTGGGTCTCTAGTGCACTGTTGGCCTAAGCAGTGAATGGAAGGCTTTCCAAAAATTATGAGGAACTGCAATGCCCCTTGAAACAGAAGTGGATTACAGCTTACTAAAAACCTTCTACCCATTATTGGGGAGTGGGTCTCCCTTAGTGTTCGCCTATGCATTGAAAAGCAAAAGCTGACTAAAATTAGGAGGAAATGCAATGCCCGTTGGTAGAATGGTGGAGGTCGCAGTGGAATAAAAAAGACAATATCAATGCCCCTTGAAAAAGTGGTGGAGGTTGCAGTAGCTTAACAAGACAGTTTTAATGCCCCTTGGAATAGACGTGGAGGTCGCAGTAGCCTAACAAGACGGTTTTATTGCCCCTTGGAAGAGACGTGGAGGTCGCAGTGGAATAAAAAGACAATATCAATGCCCCTGGGAAAAGTGGTGGAGGTCGCAGTAGCTTAACAAGACGGCTTTAATGCCCCTGGTAAAAGTGGTGGAGGTCGCAGTAGCTTAACAAGACGGTTTTAATGACCCCTTGGAAGAATAGTGGAGGTCGCAGTAGCTTAACAAGACGGTCTTAATGCCCCTGGGAAAAGTGATGGAGGTTGCAGTAGCTTAACAAGACGGATTTAATGCCCCTTGGAAGAATGGGGGAGGTCGCAGTAGCTTAACAAGACGGTTTTAATGCCCCTTGCAAGAGACGTGGAGGTCTCAGTAGCTTAAGAAGACAGTTTTAATGCCCCTTGGAAGAGACGTGAAGGTCGCAGTGGAATAAAAAGACAATATCAATGCCCCTGGGTATAGGGGTGGAGGTTGCAGTAGCTTAACAAGACGGTTTTAATGCCCCTTGGAAGAATGGTGGAGGTCGTAGTAGCTTAATAAGACTGTTTTAATGCCCCTGGGAAAAGTGGTGGAGGTCGCAGTAGCTTAAAAAGACAGTTTTAATGCCCCTTGGAAGAATGGTGGAGGTCGCAGTAGCTTAACAAGATGGTTCTAATGCCCCTGGGAAAGTGGTGGAGGTCGCAGTAGCTTAACAAGTCGGTTTTAATGCCCCTTGGAAGATATGTGGAGGTAGCAGTGGAATAAAAAGACAATATCAATGACCCTGCGAAAAGTAGTGGAGGTCGCAGTAGCTTAACAAGACGGTTTTAATGCCCCTGGGAGAAGTGGTGGAGGTCGCAGTAGCTTAACAAGACAGATTTAATGCCCCTGTAGAAAGTGGTAGAGGTCGCAGTAGCTTAACAAGATGGTTTTAATGACCCTTGGAAGAGACATGGAGGTCGCAGTGGAATAAAAAGACAATATCAATGCCCCTGGGAAAAGTGGTGGAGGTCTCAGTAGCTTAACAAGACGGTTTTAATGCCCCTGGGGAAAGTGGTGGAGGTCGCAGTAGCTTAACAAGACGGTTTTAATGCCCCTTGGAATAAGGGTGGAGGTCGCAGTAGCTTAACAAGACGGTTTTAGTGCCCCTATGAAAAGTGGTGGAGGTCGCAGTAGCTTAACAAGATGGTTTTAATGCCCCTTGGAAGAGACATGGAGGTCGCAGTGGAATAAAAAGACAATATCAATGCCCCTGCGAAAAGTGGTGGAGGTCGCAGTAGCTTAACAAAACGGTTTTATTGCCCCTGGGAAGAGTATTGGAGGTTGCAGAAGCTTAACAAGACGGTTTTAATGCCCCTTTGAAGAGACGTGGAGGTCGCAGTAGCTTAACAAGATGGTTTTATTGCCCCTGGGAAAAGTGGTGGAGGTCGCAGAAGCTTAACAAGACGGTTTTAATGCCCCTTGGAAGAGACGTGGAGGTCGCAGTGGAATAAAAATACAATATCAATGCCCCTGGGAAAAGTGGTGGAGGTCGCAGTAGCTTAACAAGACGGTTTTAATGCCCCTTGGAAGAGACGTGGATGTCGCAGTAGCTTAACAAGACGGTTTTAATGCCCCTTGGAAGAGACGTGGAGGTCGCGGTGGAATAAAAAGACAATATCAATGACCCTGGGAAAAGTGGTGGAGGTCACAGTAGCTTAACAAGACGGTTTTAATGCCCCTTGGAAGAGACGTGGAGGTCGCAGTGGAATAAAAATACAATATCAATGCCCCTGGGAAAAGTGGTGGAGGTCGCAGTAGCTTAACAAGACGGTTTTAATGCCCCTTGGAAGAGACGTGGAGGTCGCAGTAGCTTAACAAGACGGTTTAATGCCCCTTGGAAGAATGGTGGAGGTCGCAGTAGCTTAACAAGACGGTTTTAATGCCCCTTGGAAGAATGGTGGAGGTCGCAGCAGCTTAACAAGACGGTTTTATTGCACCTGGGAAAAGTGGTGGAGGTCGGAGTAGCTTAACAAGATGGTTTTAATGCCCCTTGGAAGAATGGTGGAGGTCGCAGTAGCTTAATAAGACGGTTTTATTGCCCCTGGGAACAGTGGTGGAGGACGCAGTAGCTTAACAAGATGGTTTTAATGCCCCTTGGAAGAGACGTGGAGGTCGCAGTGGAATAAAAAGACAATATCAATGCCCCTGCGAAAAGTGGTGGAGGTCGCAGTAGCTTAGCAAAACGGTTTTAATGCCCCTGGGAAAAGAATTGGAGGTTGCAGAAGCTTAACAAGACGGTTTTAATGCCCCTTTGAAGAGACGTGGAGGTCGCAGTAGCTTAACAAGACGGTTTTATTGCCCCTGGGAAAAGTGGTGGAGGTCGCAGAAGCTTAACAAGACGGTTTTAATGCCCCTTGGAAGAGACGTTGAGGTCGCAGTGGAATAAAAATACAATATCAATGCCCCTGGGAAAAGTGGTGGAGGTCGCAGTAGCTTAACAAGACGGTTTTAATGCCCCTTGGAAGAGACGTGGAGGTCGCAGTAGCTTAACAAGACGGTTTTAATGCCCCTTGGAAGAGACGTGGAGGTCGCGGTGGAATAAAAAGACAATATCAATGACCCTGGGAAAAGTGGTGGAGGTCACAGTAGCTTAAGAAGACGGTTTTAATGCCCCTTGGAAGAATGGTGGAGGTCGCAGTAGCTTAACAAGACGGTTTTAATGCCCCTTGGAAGAATGGTGGCGGTCGCAGTAGCTTAACAAGACGGTTTTATTGCACCTGGGAAAAGTGGTGGAGGTCGGAGTAGCTTAACAAAACGGTTTTAATGCCCCTGGGAAAAGTGGTGGAGGTCGCAGTAGCTTAACAAAACCGTTTTAATGCCCCTTGGAAGAGATGTGGAGGTCGCAGTAGATTAACAAGACGGTTTTAATGCCCCTTGTAAGAGACGTGGAGGTCGCACTGGAATAAAAAGACAATATTAATGCCCCTTGGGAAAAGTTGTGGAGGTCTCAGCAGCTTAACAAGACGGTTTTAATGCCCCTGGGAAAAGTGGTGGAGGTCGCAGTAGCTTAACAAGAAGGTTTTAATGCCCCTTGGAAGAATGGTGGAGGTCGCAGTACCTTAACAAGACGGCTTTAATGCCCCTGGGAAAAGTGGTGGAGGTCACAGTAGCTTAAGAAGACGGTTTTAATGCCCTTTGAAAGAGACGTGAAGGTCGCAGTGGAATAAAAAGACAATATCAATGCCCCTGGGTATAGTGGTGAAGGTCGCAGTAGCTTAACAAGATGGTTTTAATGCCCCTTGGAAGAATGGTGGAGGTTGCAGTAGCTTAACAAGATGGTTTTAATGCCCCTGGGAAAGTGGTGGAGGTCGCAGTAGCTTAACAAGACGGTTTTAATGTCCCTTGGAAGAGATGTGGAGGTCTCAGTGGAATAAAAAGACAATATCAATGCCCCGGTGAAATGTGGTGGAGGTCGCAGTAGCTTAAAAAGACGGTTTTAATGCCCCTGGGAAAAGTGGTGGAGGTCGCAGTAGCTTAGCAAGACAGTTTTAATGCCCCTGGGAAGAAATATGGAGGTCACAGTAGCTTAACAAGACGGTTTTAATGCCCCTTGGAAGAGACGTGTAGGTCGCAGTAGCTTAACAGGACGGTTTTAATGCCCCTTGGAAGAGACGTGGAGGTCGCGGTGGAATAAAAGACAATATCAATGACCCTGGGAAAAGTGGTGGAGGTCACAGTAGCTTAACAAGACAGTTCTAATGCCCCTTGGAAGAATGGTGGAGGTCGCAGCATCTTAACAAGACGGTTTAATGCCCCTTGGAAGAATGGTGGAGGTCGCAGTAGCTTAACAAGACGGTTTTATTGCACCTGGGAAAAGTGGTGGAGGTCGGAGTAGCTTAACAAGATGGTTTTAATGCCCCTTGGAAGAGACGTGGAGGTCGCAGTGGAATAAAAAGACAATATCAATGCCCCTGGGAAAAGTGGTGGAGGTCGCAGTAGCTTAACAAGACGGTTTTAATGCCCCTTGGAAGAATAGTGGAGGTCGCAGTAGCTTAACAAGACGGTTTTAATGCCCCTGGGAAAAGTGATGGAGGTTGCAGTAGCTTAACAAGACGGTTTTAATGCCCCTTGGAAGAATGGTGGAGGTTGCAGTAGCTTAACAAGACGGTTTTAATGCCCCTTGCAAGAGACGTAGAGGTCTCAGTAGCTTAACAAGACGGTTTTAATGCCCCTTGGAAGAGACGTGAAAGTCGCAGTGGAATAAACAGACAATATGAATGCCCCTGGGTATAGTGGTGGAGGTCGCAGTAGCTTAACAAGACGGTTTTAATGTCCCTTGGAAGAATGGTGGAGGTCGCAGTAGCTTAACAAGATGCTTTTAATGCCCCTGGGAAAAGTGGTGGAGGTCGCAGTAGCTTAAAAAGACAGTTTTAATGCCCCTTGGAAGAATGGTGGAGGTCGCAGTAGCTTAACAAGATGGTTTTAATGCCCCTGGGAAAGTGGTGGAAGTCACAGTAGCTTAACAAGACGGTTTTAATGCCCCTTGGAAGAGATGTGGAGGTAGCAGTGGAATAAAAAGACAATATCAATGCCCCTGCGAAAAGTAGTGGAGGTCGCAGTAGCTTAACAAGACGGTTTTAATGCCCCTGAGAGAAGTGGTGGAGGTCGCAGTAGCTTAACTAGACTGATTTAATGCCCCTGGAGAAAGTGGTAGAGGTCGCAGTGGCTTAAGAAGACGGTTTTAATGCCCCTTGGAAGAGACATGGAGGTCGCAGTGGAATAAAAAGACAATATCAATGCCCCTGGGAAAAGTGGTGGAGGTCGCAGTAGCTTAACAAGACGGTTTTAATGCCCCTTAGAAGAGACGTGGAGGTCGCAGTAGCTTAACAAGACGGTTTTAATGCCCCTTGGAAGAGACGTGGAGGTCGCGGTGGAATAAAAAGAGAATATCAATGACCCTGGGAAAAGTGGTGGAGGTCACAGGAGCTTAACAAGATGGTTTTAATGCCCCTTGGAAGAATGGTGGAGGTCACAGTAGCTTAACAAGACGGTTTAATGCCCCTTGGAAGAATGGTGGAGGTCGCAGTAGCTTAACAAGACGGTTTTAATGCCCCTTGGAAGAATGGTGGAGGTAGCAGTAGCTTAACAAGACGGTTTTATTGCACCTGGGAATAGTGGTGGAGGTCGGAGTAGCTTAACAAGATGGTTTTAATGCCCCTTGGAAGAGACGTGGAGGTCACAGTGGAATAAAAAGACAATATCAATGCCCCTGGGAAAAGTGGTGGAGGTCGCAGTAGCTTAACAAGACGGTTTTAATGCCCCTGGGAAAAGTGGTGGAGGTCGCAGTAGCTTAACAAAACCGTTTTAATGCCCCATGGAAGAGATGTGGAGGTCGCAGTTGCTTAACAAGACGGTTTTAATGCCCCTTCGAAGAGATGTGGAGGTCGCAGTTGCTTAACAAGACGGTTTTAATGCCCCTTGGAAGAGACGTGGAGGTCGCAGTGGAATAAAAAGACAATATTAATGCCCCTTGGGAAAAGTTGTGGAGGTCTCAGTAGCTTAGCAAGACGGTTTTAATGCCCCTGGGAAAAGTGGTGGAGGTCGCAGTAGCTTAACAAGATGGTTTTAATGCCCCTGGGAAAAGTGGTGGAGGTAGCAGTAGCTTAAGAAGACGGTTTTAATGCCCCTTGGAAGAGACGTGAAGGTCGCAGTGGAATAAAAAGACTATATCAATGCCCCTGGGTATAGTGGTGGAGGTCGCAGTAGCTTAACAAGATGGTTTTAATGCCCGTTGTAAGAATGGTGGAGGTCGCAATAGCTTAACAAGATGGTTTTAATGCCCCTGGGAAAAGTGGTGGAGGTCGCAGTAGCTTAAAAAGACGGTTTTAATGCCCCTTGGAAGAATGGTGGAGGTCGCAGTAGCTTAACAAGATGGTTTTAATGCCCCTGGGAAAGTGATGGAGGTCACAGTAGCTTAACAAGACAGTTTTAATGTCCCTGGGAAAAGTGGTGGAGGTCGCAGTAGCTTAAGAAGACGGTTTTAATGCCCCTTGGAAGAGACGTGAAGGTCGCAGTGGAATAAAAAGACAATATCAATGCCCCTGGGTATAGTGGTGGAGGTCGCAATAGCTTAACAAGACAGTTTTAATGCCCGTTGGAAGAATGGTGGAGGTCTCAGTAGCTTAACAAGATGGTTTTAATGCCCCTGAGAAAAGTGTTGGAGGTCGCAGTAGCTTAAAAAGACGGTTTTAATGCCCCTTGGAAGAATGGTGGAGGTCGCAGTAGCTTAACAAGATAGTTTTAATGCCCCTGGGAAAGTGGTTGAGGTCGCAGTAGCTTAACAAGACGGTTTTAATGTCCCTTGGCAGAGATGTGGAGGTCGCAGTGGAATAAAAAGACAATATCAATGCTCCTGTGAAAAGTGGTGGAGGTCGCAGTAGCTGAACAAGACGGTTTTAATGCCCCTGGGAAAAGTGGTGGAGGTCGCAGTAGCTTAACAAGATGGTTTTAATGCCCCTGGGAAAAGTCGTAGAGGTCGCAGTAGCTTAGCAAGACAGTTTTAATGCCCCTTGGAAGAGACATGGAGGTCGCAGTAGCTTAACTAGTCGGGCTTTAATGCCCCTTGGAAGAGACGTAGATGTCGCAGTGGAATAAAAAGACAATATCAATGCCCCTGTGAAAAGTGGTGGAGGTCGCAGTATCTTAACAAGACGGTTTTAATGCCCCTGGGAAAAGTGGTGGAGGTCTCAGTAGCTTAACAAGATGGTTTTAATGCCCCTGGGAAAAGTGGTGGAGGTCGCAGTAGCTTAACAAGACGGTTTTAATGCCCCTTGGAAGAATGGTGGAGGTCGCAGCAGCTTAACAAGACGGTTGTATTGCCCCTGGGAAAAGTGCTGGAGGTTGCTGTAGCTTAACAAGATGGTTTTAATGCCCCTTGGAAGAGACGTTGAGGTCGCAGTGGAATAAAAAGACAATATCAATGGCCCTGGGTATAGTGGTGGAGGTCGCAGTAGCTTAACAAGATGGTTTTAATGCCCGTTGTAAGAATGGTGGAGGTCGCAATAGCTTAACAAGATGGTTTTAATGCCCCTGAGAAAAGTGGTGGAGGTCGCAGTAGCTTAAAAAGACGGTTTTAATGCCCTTGGAAGAATGGTGGAGGTCGCAGTAGCTTAACAAGATGGTTTTAATGCCCCTGGGAAAGTGGTGGAGGTCGCAGTAGCTTAACAAGACGGTTTTAATGTCCCTTGGAAGAGATGTGGAGGTCTCAGTGGAATAAAAAGACAATATCAATGCCCCTGTGAAAAGTGGTGGAGGTCGCAGTAGCTTAACAAGACGGTTTTAATGCCCCTGGGAAAAGTGGTGGAGGTCGCAGTAGCTTAAGAAGACGGTTTTAATGCCCCTTGGAAGAAACGTGAAGGTCGCAGTGGAATAAAAAGACAATATCAATGCCCTTGGGTATAGTGGTGGAGGTCGCAATAGCTTAACAAGAGAGTTTTAATGCCCGTTGGAAGAATGGTGGAGGTCTCAGTAGCTTAACAAGATGGTTTTAATGCCCCTGAGAAAAGTGGTGGAGGTCGCAGTAGCTTAAAAAGACGGTTTTAATGCCCCTTGGAAGAATGGTGGAGGTCGCAGTAGCTTAACAAGATGGTTTTAATGCCCCTGGGAAAGTGGTTGAGGTCGCAGTAGCTTAACAAGACGGTTTTAATGTCCCTTGGAAGAGATGTGGAGGTCGCAGTGAAATAAAAAGACAATATCAATGCCCCTGTGAAAAGTGGTGGAGGTCGCAGTAGCTGAACAAGACGGTTTTAATGCCCCTGGGAAAAGTGGTGGAGGTCGCAGTAGCTTAACAAGATGGTTTTAATGCCCCTGGGAAAAGTCGTAGAGGTCACAGTAGCTTAGCAAGACAGTTTTAATGCCCCTTGGAAGAGACATGGAGGTCACAGTAACTTAACAAGTCTGGTTTTAATGCCCCTTGGAAGAGACGTGGATGTCGCAGTGGAATAAAAAGACAATATCAATGCCCCTGTGAAAAGTGGTGGAGGTCGCAGTATCTTAACAAGACGGTTTTAATGCCCCTGGGAAAAGTGGTGGAGGTCTCAGTAGCTTAACAAGACGGTTTTAATGCCCCTGGGAAAAGTGGTGGAGGTCGCAGTAGCTTAACAAGACGGTTTTAATGCCCCTTGGAAGAATGGTGGAGGTCGCAGCAGCTTAACAAGACGGTTGTATTGCCCCTGGGAAAAGTGGTGGAGGTTGCTGTAGCTTAACAAGATGGTTTTAATGCCCCTTGGAAGAGACGTTGAGGTCGCAGTGGAATAAAAAGACAATATCAATGGCCCTGGGAAAAGTGGTGGAGGTCGCAGTAGCTTAACAAAACGGTTTTAATGCACCTGGGAAAAGTGGTGGAGGTTGCAGTAGCTTAACAAGACGGTTTTAATGCCCCTTGGAAGAGACGTGGAGGTCGCAGTAGCTTAACAAGACGGTTTTAATGACCCTTGGAAGAGACGTGGAGGTCGCAGTGGAATAAAAAGACAATATCAATGCCCCTGGGAAAAGTGGTGGAGGTCTCAGTAAGTTAACAAGACGGTTTTAATGCACCTGGGAAAAGTGGTGGAGGTTGCAGTAGCTTAACAAGACGGTTTTAATGCCCCTTGGAAGAGATGTGGAGGTCGCAGTAGCTTAACAAGACGGTTTTAATGACCCTTGGAAGAGACGTGGAGGTCGCAGTGGAATAAAAAGACAATATCAATGCCCCTGGGAAAAGTGGTGGAGGTCTCAGTAGCTTAACAAGACGGTTTTAATGCCCCTGGGAAAAGTGGTGGAGGTCGCAGTAGCTTAACAAGACGGTTTTAATGCCCCTTGGAAGAATGGTGGAGGTCTCGGTAGCTTAACAAGATGGTTTTATTGCCCCTTGGAAGAATGGTGGAGGTCGCAGTAGCTTAACAAGACGGTTTTATTGCACCTGGGAAAAGTGGTGGAGATCGCAGTAGCTTAACAAGATGGTTTTATTGCCCCTTGGAGGAGACGTGGAGGTTGCAGTGGAATAAAAAGACAATATCAATGCCCCTGGGAAAAGTGGTGGAGGTCGCAGTAGCTTAACAAGACTGATTTAATGCCCCTGGGAAAAATGGTGGAGGTTGCAGCAGCTTAACAAAACCGTTTTAATGCCCCTTGGAAGAGATGTGGAGGTCGCAGTAGCTTAACAAGACAGTTTTAATGCCCCTTGGAAGAGACGTGGAGGTCGCAGTGGAATAAAAACACAATATCAATGCCCCTGGGAAAAGTGGTGGAGGTCGCAGTAGCTTAACAAGACGGTTTTAATGCCCCTTGGAAGAATGGTGGAGGTCGCAGTAGCTTAACAAGACGGTTTTAATGTCCCTTGGAAGAATGGTGGAGGTCGCAGTAGCTTAACAAGACGGTTTTAATGCCCCTTGGAAGAATGGTGGAGGTCGCAGTAGCTTAACAAGATGGTTTTAATGCCCCTTGCAAGAATGGTGGAGGTCACAGTAGCTTAACAAGACGGTGTTAATGTCCCTGGGAAAAGTGGTGGAGGTTGCAGTAGCTTACAAGACGGTTTTAATGCCCCTTGGAAGAGACGTGGAGGTCGCAGTGGAATAAAAAGACAATATCAATGCCCCTGGGAAAAGTGGTGGAGGTCGCAGTAGCTTAAGAAGACGGTTTTAATGCCCCTGGGAAAAGTGGTGGAGGTTGCAGTAGCTTAGCAAGATGGTTTTAATTCCCCTTGGTAAAGGCGTGGAGGTCGCAGTAGCTTAACAAGATGGTTTTAATGCCCCTTTTATGAGACGTGGAGGTCGCAGTGGAATAAAAAGACAATATCAATGCCCCTGGGAAAAGTGGTGGAGGTCGCAGTAGCTTAACAAGATGGTTTTAATGCCCCTTGGAAGAATGGTGGTGGTCACAGTAGCTTAAAAAGATGGTTTAATGCCCCTGGGAAAAGTGGTGGAGGTCGCAGTAGCTTAACAAGACGGTTTTCATGCCCCTTACAAGAGCTATGCAGTACAGCATATTAAAAACATTATTCCCATTATTGGGGATTGGATCTCCCATAGTCTTTGCCTATGCGTTCCAAGCAAAAGCTGCCAAAAATTAGGATGTAGGAACTTGCAATGCCGGCAACACGGACCACGGTCACCCTGGTGGTATAGTGGTGGTGGAGGCTGAGGATAAGGAGAAGAGCAAAATACAGCCGAAATGAGGAAGCGTATACCCCTGTGTGGGTGTGTTGCGGTGCATGGGAATATACTTCCCGAAATAACACAGTGGAATTGACTTTATGTTACTCTGCTGTCATTTGGTGGTGATGAGAAGTTTGGCCCAATCCAGTCCTTGTTCATTTTGATAAGGGTCAGCTTGTCAGCATTGTCAGTTGACAGGCGAGTGCGCTTATCAGTTATAATTCCCCCAGCGGCACTAAAAACAGGCTCCGATAACACGCTAACGGCAGGGCAGGCCAGGACCTCCAAGGCGTACGGAGCGAGTTCATTCCAAGTGTTCAGCTTGGATACCCAATAATTAAAAGTCACAGAGGAATCACGGAGGATGCTGGTACGGTCGGCAAGGTACTCCCTCACCATCTTTTGAAACTTTCCACTCCTTGTGAGAGTACCCCGCGCCTCAGGGCCTGTAAGCTGGGCGGGTCTCAGAAAACTATCCCAGAATGTTGACAGTGTTCCCCTGGATTGGAGTTGCGTCTCTCTCGCTTGTACGCCTTGGTTGGTCAATGAACTGTGACATCTGCTAGCGTGTTCAGATGGGATTTTTTTTAACAGTTCTGCAGCATGGGCCTTCTGGTACTGCCCCATTTTTGTAGACCTCTCCACCTCAGGAATAAGAGAGTGAAAGTTCTCCTTGTAGCGAGGGTCTAAAAGTGTCACCAATCAGTAATGACTGTCACCCAACATTTTGACAACGCGAGGGTCACGGTTAAGGTAGCATAACATAAATTCAGCCATGCGTGCCAGACTGGTAACGGGCAAGACTTCCGTGTCCTCACCAAGATGACGACTGACAATGCTCTCTTCCTCCTCCTCCACGTGTTCCGTCCCAATGTTCGACTGGGTCCCGGCTTCCACTATGTTTACCAAGTGTGCCGTCAGGGAGATGTACCATCCCTGGCCACAAGCACTTGTCCATGTGTCTGTTGTCAGGTGGACTCTCCCAGTAACTGCGTTGTTGAGGGCACTGCAAATGTTTTGGGACACGTGCTTGTGCAGTGCGGGGATGGCACACCGGGCAAAATAGTGTCAGCTGGGGACCGAGTACCGAGGGACGGCCACCACCCTAAGGTTGCAGAAGGATTTATTCTCCACCAGCCTAAAAGGCAGCATTTCCAAAGCAAGAGGTCGTGAAATGTGCGAATTTAGGACTGTGGCCTGTGGGGCGTTGGCTGCAAATTTGCAATTTCATTCAGAGCTCTGGGATATGGACAATTGAACGCTGCGGTGGGATGTGGACGTGGACGTTGATGCTGTTTCTTGAGAAACTGCCATAACAAGTGAAGACTGAGAGGAGGGGGCATCTTTGCATGCAGTATGGACAGGGGATTGCTTTGCATGCACAACAGGGGGTTCTATTACACGTACAACAGCGGAAGAAGCAGTGGTGACACCCGCTGACATTGGTCGTGGACCCTGGGGTTCGCCCCACAAAGTCGGGTGCTTTGCTGACATGTGCCTGATCATGCTGGTGGTGGTCAGTCTGGTAGTTTTGTCACCCCTGCTGATGCTGGCATGGCAGGTGGTACAAATGGCCTTTTTGGGGTTATCAGCAGAGTCTTTAAAAAAATTCCAGACTCTGGAAGACCTACCGGTGGTACTGACAATGTCCCTCATGTTGGTGTTACGGGGAACTGTTGCCCGCCTTCTGTGTGCGGCCACCACACTGCTTCTTCCTGCCTCTTGAGGTACTCTGCCTCCCCCCCCTGTGTGCTGCTGACCTCACTCTGCGTGTCCTCCTGCCACGTTGGTTCAGTTACTAGATCATCCACCACCTCCTCCTCTTCCACTTGCGCACCACGATCCTCCTCCTCACTTCATTGCAATTGTGTCTCATCATCGTCCACCTCTTGTGACAAATTGCCAGCGTCGACTTCCTTTGGCCGTGGCTGTTCAAATATTTAGGTATCGCTACATGGGATCTCTTCTTCCACCACTTCAAGCGGAGCAGACGAGGGGCACAAATATAGAAATGGACCAGTGAACAGCTCTTCAAAGTTTCCAACTGTGGGATCAGTTGCTGTCTGACGACACTCGGCATGGTGGGAGGAAGGAGCATCAGGGTGAGGAGGAGTATGTGGTCGAGACTCACGGCTACTAAAACTTGACCGTGTGGAAGACAGACCGGAGGTGGTGGTGCCCAGGTAACTGGAAGTATTATCTGCTATCCAATTAATAACCTGTTCACACTGATCAGTTCGCAATACTGGGGTTGTAGTGTGCTTCCCTAGTAATTCGGTCAAGAAGTGGGAGCGAGAAGATGTGGCTGTTGGTTGTGGCACATTTTCACCATTGCCACGGCCCCATCCTCTACACGCACCATCACCAGAACGTCCAGTTCCACGTCCCTTGCCATGCGCCTTGCCCATTGTAAATGAAGTAAAATAGCTTACACTCGCACTATCAATGGAAAAAGGGTAATAGAAAGGAGATTAGAACCGTGAAAGAGGAAAACCACAGTTCTATTTCTCTGGCCTACACCAGACTCTTTTAAACAGATATATTGGTGTCTGACCAGTCAGGGAGACACTATTACAGTTTTTTTTACGGCAAAAAATGCCAAAAGCAGGATAATACAGAGATTTGACCCGTGGAACTGCAAAACCACAGTTCTATTTCTCTGGCCTACACCAGACTCTTTTAAACAGATATATTGGTGTCTGACCAGTCAGGGAGATACTATTACAGGTTTTTTTTACGGCAAAAAATGCCAAAAGCAGGATAATACAGAGATTTGACCCGCGGAACTGCAAAACCACAATTCTATCTTTCTGGCCTACACCAGACTCTTTTAAACAGATATATTGGTGTCTGAACAGTCACAGACACACTCAACTTTTTTTTTTTGGGGGGGGGGGAATACCAAAAGGTTAATAAGACGTGTATTTGTACAGTCTGACTGAGAAAAAGAAAAAGGATTTAGATGAAAAAATAAAGGATTTTTCCTGGCCCCTGAGACCGGGGGATAAGTCTAGCAATTTGACCACCAGGAGCACACAGGACTGTAATGCAGCGTTTGCTGGTATAACTACTGCGTCTCCTATACAGCCTGATATCTGGGATGGCTATTAGTCCTGAGAAGGACTGTTTGATTTAGCAGGCTTTAGAGACCCTACACTAACTATTTCAGAGTATAAATCTCTCCCTACCTCATCAGCACTGACCCTACACTGGCTGATCCGGAGCGACTGTGTCCAAGATGGCGGCGCCCGGTTTTAAATACTCGAGGTGACGCTGTGCGGCCAGCCAATCACTGTAATGCCCACAAACAACATGGCTGCGCATTACAGTGACTGTCTGGCAATCCCTGCATGTTCATTGGCTCTGTAAAGAACGCCAAATGTGCAGGGCAGAGACCCGAGCTCCCGCCCGAGTAACCCGGAAATGCTCGGTGCTCGCCGAGCATCCCGAGTAGTGAGATGCTTGGGTGAGTAACGAGCAGTGTCGAGCATGCTCGCTCAACACTAATTTTTAATAAAGTCATGTAGTTTTACGAAGTTATATTTTTGGAGAGCTAAATAAGTATGGTTTGTTTGCTAAGATTGTCAGTGGTAAAGCAGCTTCTTTCTTTTACCCCTTTCCGACGACATCAGTATTAGTACGTAGCTGTGCCCTGAGACTTATGGACCAGCTACGTACTATTATGCATAATGCGATTGCGCCCGCACCCAAGCGGTACGGAGCGATCGCCGCCAGGTGTCACCAGGAGGCAGGATGTTACTTTAGTCATGCGCAGTGCATGACCTAAGTAATGTCTCCCCTGTGTGCAGCGCTGACAGGCTGCATGGCATAGGGAGCTGCTGCTCTCCATGCTATATAGCCGATCAGCCTGCAAAAAGTGAAAGTCCCATAGTGGAACAATGTGTAAAAGTAAAAAAAAAAGTGTAGTAAAGTGAAAAAAAAATAAAAAAATTGTAAAAATATAAAAAAAAGAAAAAAAGAATCCCCCAAAATAAAAATATATTGTAGCCATATTATTTATTTATTATGAAAAAAAAAAAATGAACCAATAAAAGTACACATATTTTGTATCGCCGCGTCCAGAACGACATGACCTATAAAGCTGTCTAACTAGTTAACCCCTTTAGTGAACACTGTAAAAAAAAAAAAAAAAAAACTACGCAAAAAACAATGCTTTATCATCATACTGCCAAACAAAAAATGGAATAACACACGATCAAAAAGACAAATGTAAATAAAAATGGTACCGCTGAAAACGTCATCTTGTCCTGCAAAAAACAAGCTGCCATGCAGCTTCAATATCCAAAAAATAAAAAAGTTATAGCTCTCAGAATAAAGAGATACAAAAAATTATTTTTTCTAGAAAATAGTTTTTATTGTGTAAAAGCGCCAAAACATAAAAAACGATATAAATGCGGTACCGCTGTAAACGTACTGACCTGAAGAATAAAGCTGCCTTATCAATTTTACCACACGCGGAGCGGCATAAAAACTCCCCCAAAAAAACAATTCTGGAATTGCTGGTTTTTGTTTATTCTTCCTCCCAAAAATCGGAATCGAAAAAATGTCACATGCCCAAAAATGGTACCAATAAAAACGTAAACTTGTGCCGCAAAAAACAAACTGTCACATGACTCTGTCGGCCAAAATATGGAAAAATTATAACTCTCAAAATATGGCGATGCAAAAACTAGTCTTTGCAAGAAAAAAGCGTCTTTTAGTGTGTGACAGCTGTCAATCATAAAAACCCAAAATGAATCTGGTATCACTGTAATTGCACCGACCTGAGGAATAAAGTTGTCTAATCACTTATACCACACAAGGAACGGTGTAAAAAAAACTCTAGGGTTAGGGTTGTGCTAGAGTTAGGGTTAGGGTTGTATTAAGGTTGGGCTAAGGTTAGGGTTGGGCTAGGGTCAGGGTTGAGCTAGGGTTAGGGTTGAGCTAGGGTTAGGGTTGTGCTAGGGTTGGGGTTGTATTAGAGTTGGGGTTAGGGTTGGCATTTTTTCAAAAGTAAAGAAAAAAAAAATGATGACGATATAGCGACCAGTGTTGAGTGCAAGTGCTCGCTACTTTAGTTTGCATTGGGTGCTCACGTATGCACTGGGTATCGCAGGTGTTTGAGTCACATGCTCAAGTCTCTGCCCCATATGCTTTGCGGCCAAAAAGAGCGTTGCTGGGATCGCCTGCCATGCACGAGCGATCCCCGCATGTATTTTTTTGAGTGTCTAACAACAGTGAAACATGTGGGGCGGGGACTCGAACATGTCACTCGAGCACCCGCGATACATGGTGCATACCCGAGTACCCGATGTAAACTCAAGTAGCGAGCACTTGCGCTCAAGACTAATGACAACTTATTCAATCTGATGACCTAATGTTATCAAATTCTGTCGTACCTCTGAGTTCAAAATGTACACTATACCCATTGAGAAAATCGTTGAGGGGTCTAGTTTACAAAATGGAGTCAATTGTGGGGGGTTTCCACTATTTAGGCACATCAGTGGCTCCCGAAATGTGACATGGCGTCCTCTCTTGATTCCAGCCAATTTTGTGTTCAAAAAGTCACACAGTGCTTATTCCCTTCTGAACCCTGACGTGAGCCCAAACAGTGTATTTTCCCCACATATGGGGTATTGGTGTACTCAGGAGAAATTGCACAACAGTTTTTAGGTTCCATTTTCTCCTCTTATCCTTGTGAAAATAAAAAAATTGGGGCTAAAAGATCATTTTTGTGAAAGTTATAAAGTTCTGTGTAGCACCTGAGGGTTAAGGGTGCTCACCACACATCTAGATAAGTTCCCTGAGGGGTCTAGTTTCCAAAATGGTGTCACTTACGGGGGGTTTCCACTGTTTAGGCACATCAGGGGCTCTCCAAACGCAACATGGCGTCCGCTAATTATTCAAGCAAATTTTACATTCAAAAAGTCAAATGGCGCTCCTTCCCTTCCAAACCCTGCCGTGTGCCTAAGCAGTGGTTTTCCCACACATATTGGGTATCGGCTTACTCAGGAGAGTTTGCACAACAAGTTGCATGGTGCAATTTCTCCTGTTACCCTTATGAAAATGCAAAACTGGGGCCTGAAAAACATTTTTGTGAGAAAAATGTGAAAATTTTATTTTAACGACTATATGTTATAAACTTCTGTGAAGCACCTGGGGGTTAAAGATGCTCACCACAGATCTACATAAGTTCCCTGAGGGGTCTAGTTTCCAAAATGGTATCACTTATGGGGAGTTTCTGCTGTTTAGGCACATCAGGGGTTCTCCAAATGCAACATGACGTCCCCTAATTATTCAAGCAAATTTTACATTCAAAAAGTCAAATGGCGCTCCTTCCCTTCTGAGCCATTCCGTGCACCCAAACAGTGTTTTTTCCCCACATATGGGGTATCTGCGTGCTCAGGAGAAATTGCATAAAAAACTTTGGGGTCCATTTTTTCCTGTAACCCCTGCAAAAATAAAACAATTTGGGTCTAAAGTAACATTTTCGTGAAAAAAGTTAAATGTTCATTTTTTTCTTCCCCATTACAAAAATTCCTGTGAAGCACCTGAATAAACTTCTTGAATGTGGTCTTGAGGGGTGCAATTTTTCGAATGGTGTCACTTTTGGGTATTTTCCATCATAAACGCCCCTCAAAGTCACTTCAAATGTGATGTGGTCCCTAAAAAAATGGTTTTGTAAATTTTGTTGTAAAAATGAGAAATCGCTGGTCAACTTTTAACCCTTATAGCTCCCTAATAATAAAAAAAAAATTTGGTTCCAAAATTGTGCTGATGTAAAGTAGACATGTGGGAAATATTATTTATTAACTATTTTGTGTGATATACACTACCGTTCAAAAGTTTGGGGTCATTTAGAAATTTCATTATTTTTGAAAGACAAGCACATTTTTTTTCAATGAAGCTAACATTAAATGAATCAGAAATATACTCTATACATTGTTCATGTGGTAAATGACTATTCTAGCTGCAAACGTCTTGTTTTATTGCAATATCTACATAGGTGTATAGAGGCCCATTTCCAACAACCACCACTCCAGTGTTTTAATGGTACATTGTGTTTGCTAACCTTGTAAGAAAGCTAATGGATGTTTAGAAAACCCTAGAAAACCCTTGCACAAGTATGTTAGCCCAGCTGAAAACGGTTTGGCTGATTTGAGAAGCTTTAAAATTGACCTTCCTTTGAGCTAGTTGAGAATCTGGAGCATTATATTTGTTTGTTGCATGAAACGCTGAAAATCGCCAGAAAAAGAGAACTTTCATGTGAAACTCGACAGTCTATTCTTGTTCTTAGAAATGAAGGCTATTCCATTCGAGAAATTGCCAAGAAACTGAAGATTTCCTACAACGATGTGTACTACTCCATTCAGAGGAGACCACAAACAGGCTTTAACCAGAGTAGAAAGAGAAGTGGGAGGCCCCGCTGCACAACTGAGCAACAAGACAAGTACATTAGAGTCTCTAGTTTGAGAAATCGACGCCTCACAGCTCCTCAACTGGCAGCTTCATTAAATAGAACACGCAAAACACCAATGTCAACGTCTACAGTGAAGAGGCGACTCCGCGATGCTGGCCTTCAGGGCAAAGTGGTAAAGAAAAAGCCATATCTGAGACTGGCTAATAAAAGGAAAAGATTAATATGGGCAAAAGAGCACAGACATTGGGCAGAAGAAGACTGGAAAAAAGTTTTATGGACAGACAAATCAAAGTTTGAGGTGTTTGGATCACACAGAAGGACATTTGTGAGACGCAGAACAACTGAAAAGATGCTGGAAGAGTGACTGACGCCATCTGTCAAGCATGGCGGAGGTAATGTGATGGTCTGGGGTTGCTTTGTTGCTGGTAAAGTGGGAGATTTGTACAAGGTAAATGGGATTTTGAATAAGGAAGGCTATCACTCCATTTTGCAACGCCATGCCATACTCTGTGAACAGCGCTTGATTGGAGCCAATTTCATCCTACAACAGGACAATGACCCAAAGCACACCTCCAAATTATGCATGAACTATTTAGGGAAGAAGCAGGCAACTGGTATTCTATCTGTAATGGAGTGGCCAGTGCAGTCACCAGATCTCAACCCCATTGAGCTGTTGTGGGAGCAGCTTGACCGTATGGTACGCAAAAAGTGCCCATCAAGCCAATCCAACTTGTGGGAGGGGCTTCAGGAAGCATGGGGTGAAATTTCTCAAGATTACCTCAGCAAATTAACAGGTAGAATGCCAAAGGTCTGCAATGCTATAATTGCTGGAAAGGGAGCATTCTTTGACGAAAGCAAAGTTTGAAGGAAAAAATTATTCTTTCAAATAAAAATCATTATTTCTAACCTTGTCAATGTCTGGACTATATTTCTAATAATTTTGCAACTCTTTTGATACATAAAAGTATGAGTTTTCATGGAAAACACAAAATTGTCTGGGTGACCCCAAACTTTTCAGCGGTAGTGTATCTCTCTAAAATGCAAAATTCAAGAAAATTGTGAATTTTTCAAAATTTTCGCCAAATTTCCAATTATTTCACAAATAAACGCAAGTGATATTGAATACATTTTACCACTATCATGAAGTACAATATGTCATGAAAAAACAATCTCAGAATCAGCAGGATCCGTTGAAGTGTTCCAGAGGTATTACCTCATCAAGTGACAGTGGTCAGATTTGTGAAAATTGACCCGGTCATTAACGTGCAAACCACCCTCGGGGGTAAAGGGGTTAAAGAGCATCACAGCACGGCTAAACGGCTAAAGTTTGCAAGGTTGCATCTGGACAAGTCAGAAGACTTCTGGAGCAATGTCATTTGAACAGATGAGACCAAAGTGGAAATGTTTGACCAATCTGCTCTGCGCCATGTTTAGTGAAAACTAAGCGCAGCATATCTCAGCACAAACATCTCATGTCAACTGTCAAGCATCATGGTGGATGAATGATCATTTTGGCTTATTTTGCAGTCACAGGACCTGGGCACCTTGCAGTCATTGAGTCAACCATGAACTTCTCTCTCAGCCAAAGTATTCTTAAGTCAAATATCATCTATACAAAACTTAAAGCTTGGTCAAAACCGGGTCATAAAGCAGGACAATGATTCCAAGCACAACAGTAAATCTATATGAGAAGGGCTGAAAAAGAAAAAAGTCAGCTTGCTCAATGGCCCAGTCAAAGTCCAGACCTCAGCCAACTGAAATGCAGTGGTGGGACCTTAGGAATGAATGTTGTGCATAAACAATTGTCCACAAAGCTGAATGAAGTTAAAGGGAATCTGTCAGTAACATCAACACCCCAAAACTGATTATATGAGCATGTATTTAATTGAAAGCTAAATTCATCAACACATTTATATCTGTTGCTGCATTCCTGAAAAATTACTGTTTTTATTTATATGCAAGTTAAGCATTAAGGCTGTGTGCCCACGTAGCGTTTTTCAAGCGTTTATGCTGTGGAATTTCCGCAGCGGAAACGCTTGTGAAACGCTAGGTAATCCACACCCCATGGTCCCCAAGGGGATTCCGCATGTTCTATGCACATGCTGCGGATTTTTCCGCAGCGTCTATGCTGCGTACAAAAATCCGCAGCATGTCATTTAATTTTGCGGAAGCGCAGCGGAACTCCCGCCATTGACTTGCATTGAGACGCACAGAAACCGCGACTGTACATTTTTACAAGCGGCTTCTATGCGTCTCTATGTGCGGATGGTACCCAGTTCTGGAGGAGAGGAGACTCTCATCCAGACCTGGGTACCATTGTACCTGTAAAAAAAGAATAAAATAACAAATAAAGTTTATACTCACCTTTCCGAAGGCTTCTCTCTGAATGCCAGCAGCGCTGAAGGAACCTTCGGTGACGTCACAGTCATGTGACCGCAGGTCCTTCACCGCTCTGTCTCGCGATATGCCGGCAGCCGGGAACCAGACGGGAACGAGAGCTGCAGCACACACCGGGGCCTCGGGGGTAAGTATAGCTTTATTTGTTTTAATTTTTATGGTTCACACTGTATAAATCCATGCTGTTTGCATGGATTTATACAGTGTGACCTAGTTGTCAAGCACTTTCCAAGTGATGCTATCGCCTGGAAAGCACTTGTCAATCTGCATGCGGAAACGCATGTGAATCCGCATGTATTCTGCAGGAAAAACGCATGCACAATCTGCATGCGTTTTTTCTGCCAGGGAGATGCAGAAATGCTGCAGAAATTTTCTGCTTCATTTCTGCATCGTGGGCACATAGCCTAAGTGTTCTGGGCATGACATAGCACTTACCAAGTCTGTGAATTCAGGGGTTGTTTCGTCAACAAGCTCTAGCCTCTTTAGTTTCATTGCTAACTTTCTGAGTGATGTCAGAGTCAAGCAAAAAATTGAAGGATTTGACTTTCGAAAACCTGCATTTCTATATACAGTATCCTGTTTAGAAGGTGGTGGTTAGATCTTAATGTATTGACAGATTCTCTTTAACCAACTTAAATGATGATTTAGTAATGATCTAACAATTTTAGGACGACGCTAATTTAAATTTTTTTTCCTCCCCTTCTTCCAATAGCCATAATATTTTTCATTTTCCATCCACATAGCTGTATGAGGGCTTTTTTTTGCAGGACAAGTTGTACTTTTGAATGACACCATTCATTTTATCATGTGATACACTGGATAACGGGAGCCAAATGTATTAAAATTGCAAAATAAGTGCAATTCCACAATTACTTTTTTTCATTTAACATATTCACTGTAAAGTAAAAAGGACCTGGCAATATGATTTTCCAGATCAGGACGCTTATGCAGTTACCAAACACGTATAATTTTTTATTTAACCTCATCAACATTGGGTGTACCGGTACGTCCTGGTGATTGTGCGGTCACAAGAGCGCGATGATTGCCGGGAGCTGAGCTTAAGTAATAGCTGAGACCCGGTTGTCACAGTCAGGAGCAGTGCTCTCACCACCCTTAGTTTTTTTTTTCCTTCTAAATGCCGCGATCAATAGCGATCGCTGAATTTAGATGGCTAGGAGGGCAGGGGCTTCGTGGGGGCCCAATGGTTGCCATGACAGCAGAGGGTCAAATGACATCCTCCTGAGTGAATAAGGGCTTTTTGCCAGAAACGCGTTGAGATGTATTCCCAACCTGCATGATCTTTTAAATTATTTTGTAATAAATTGAGGATTTTAATTATTTTTGGGACTCACCAAAATTATTTTCTTATGTGAAGCTGTAAGTCACGGCTACTGGTTGGAGACCCACAACATTGTAAGACAGACTGAGTCATATAAATAGGACACGGTGAGGCAGGTTTTTTGTTTATAAAAAGGAATGACTGATCTCTGCCAAAGAGTACCTTGACAAACCACAATCCTTCTGGGAAAATGTTCTGTGGACAGATGAAACAAAAATAGAGCTTTTTGGCAATGCAAAGCAACAGTTTGTTTACAGAAGCTTATAAGTAAAAGAACACTTTACCAACAGTTAAGCATGGTGGAGGATTTATAATGCTGTGCGGTTACTGGAGGCCTTGGCTGTATCACAGGAATCATGAAATCAGAGAATTATCAAGAAATTTTAGAGCGAAATGTCCTACTCAGTGTAAGAAAACTTGGTATGAGTCAAAGAAAAGAGTCTACCAGCAAGACAGTGACCCAAAGCACACATCCAAAAGTACATAGGTATGGTTGAAAAAGAAAAAATTGACTTTTTTAAAATGGCCAACAATGAGTCCTGACTAGTGATGAGCAAGCCTGCTCGTATAACCCTTAAAGCAAGCACACTCGAGTTCTCGCTGAGTATTTTGGTGTGCTCGCCGTTTCATTCATTGTCGCCGCGCCGGCAAGTGTCATGGCTGTTAGACAACTGTGACAAATGCAAAAATAGCCTGTTCGCCAGGCTTTCTCTGCATGTGTCACAGCTGTCTAACAGTCGTGACACTTGCCGGCGCGGCGGCAATGAATGAAACACTCAGCAAGCCAAGATACTCAGCGAGCACCCAAGCGTGCTCGCCGAAAGACTTAATGAGGCATACTCGATCATCACTAGTCCTGACCTCAATCCCATTGAAAATCTTTGGGGTGAGCTGAAATCTGCCATTAGGAAAAAGAGCCCTGCAAATGACATGCCCCCTGGGGCTGTGGAGTACTCGGCGCCGGGTCGGTCGGTTCTTTTAGGATAGTCACGGTGGCGTGACCAGGTCCGTGGCCCCGGGCGGTCAATAACAGAGGGGAATAAAGTTTTGGGGATAAAGTTTCGTGACGCCACCTGTGGTATGTGGCTATAGATGGCCGCCGCTGCTGTTCAGATCCACTGGGGCCATTGGTGATGCAGCAGAGATGGTTCAACTCTCCATGGGTAGAGCTAGGTCCCAGGGCAGTTAAAGAGATAGCTTTGTTGTTCGTGTAGCGCAAGGCAGGTGACGCAGCAATTAAGTCAAGGACAGAGCGGAGTGCAGTCTTCAAGTTTTTACTCACAGTTCTTATGATGTTCCAGGTTACAACTGCCAGCAGGTTATAACAGCCCACCGAGTCTTGTGTCCTACGGGGAAGTGATCCAGCCAATTCTCAGATAACTTGGGTGCACTTGATCGGGACCCCCTTCTTGTGTACCTTTCCTGGGTCGTCTCTCTCTGCGCTGGCTCTCGCCCTCCTGCCCTGCGCCTCACACACAGTGTCCCGAGTCAGTGGCTGCGGGCCTTGCCAGGCAATGTCCTCTCTGTCCCTTTGGTCCTATATGGCTACCTTTTCAGCGAATGTGTGTGGTTTTGGCTACGACACTTAGAGATACCGCAGCCTCTGGTTTGCTAGCTGAGTCTTGCAGTCCTCCGCTAGTCTGGGGCCGGTCCCCTACTGCGACCTGATCCCTTCTCCCGACTACAGTCGGCGCGAATTCGGGCACATGGATGGACTCCACACTTCCCGTGCCCCTAAGATCGCTTCGCTGTCTCTGGAGCCCTTCTCTGACTCCCTCGCTCCTCTCATTCTCTCTCCTACTGGGCCCCTCTGACTGGGCCCTCACTCTGTCTGGACCTACTCCTCAATGGTCCTCACTCACTGGGCCCATCTAGATGTTTCTACCTGTCTTTTTATACTGTCTGTCATGTGACCCACGTCACTGACTGTCACTCTACGTGGTCCCCTCTACCTTCAGTCCTTCCTTGTGTGCTCCCCTAAACTACTTCCTCCACCAACCTCCTCTACCTAGTTCCCTCCTACAGACAGGGACAGGGACTGTGTTCTTCCTCAGGAGAAATCTCGCCCTTCCCTACTGGAGTGATGTGATGTTGGATGTGGGTGTATGGGTCCCGGGTAGTGCTCCCTCCTTACCTGAGAGTGGGGTACCACACCTCTGGCTGAGATACAGTACCTCTGTGGCGACTGGACCCACAGGGGCGCCACAAAACCCCCCCGGCTAAACACAGCACGTCCGCAGGCTGGAACAGAGTAAAAAAAACCAAGAATTTAAGATATGCAAAATTTTTAGAATGCATTCACAGGTAAAAACGGTAAATAAATAACTTTTTCTTCCCTTTATGGGAGGCACTTTTTCTAAAATGTTGCATAAGACTACCAGGTATATAAAACAATATTAGATCACTTTAAATAACATTCTTTCAAATATAAAACAGTATATTACTTTAAATAACACTTTTTCAAGCAAGTTCAGAAGGCTCCAGTGAGATCCCTATCAGGGTGTCCATCTCACTGTTTCAAGTGCAATATGGGGGACAAGTCCTAAAACCCCCAACTTAGGCCCTGGGCATGGCTGCAGGGCATAGCTGATCCACTCGTTGGACCACGTGTTCGGCCACGCCAAACGCGTTTTTGTTCAGTGGCTTATAAAACCAACAAGAATCACATTAAGAAGTGCCAACTTTTTACAGTAAAAGTTCTGGCTGTTCACTGTCCACAACCATAACGTCTTTTTCTTTTCTTTTTCTACCGGGTACTAATTATGTTAACATCACACACAGTTATTAACTTATAAATTTTGATGTGAACACCCAACCGGGTAACTATTTACACTCACTTCCTCTGCGGTTCCGCAGTCCAGTTCTTATTGCCCCTTCCGGGGTGCCTTTTTCCAAAAAAAACATTGGGCCCACCAGAGGATTTGATTCTGAGGGCTCACCTTTCTCCCCCGCTCAAGAGCCTCATAGCAGCTGCAAAGTTGGCGCTATCATGAACTCTCCTGGTGTAGAAGCCAGGACACACCAGAGGATTCTCTAGTGGGCCCGTCCAACCCTGCTGAGAAGCAGTCCTGGCTAAGAAAAGTGTGGGGGAAGGTTCCTGGACACTCTATGGCTGCTTTTGGCTGTAGTCATGAAATTAAAGGCGCAAAGAAAGATGTTTGTGTGTCGAAGCACCACCGACAAGTGCGAGCTGATGTTGGACGGGCTGCCATTGCTTCTGCAACAAGCTGCATAAGAGGACTTCCTGGGAGAAATGACACCCAGAGTAGATACGGTTTCCCTCTATGCCAGTCCTTTCACCGAGCTAAACAATATGGCTGTGGTGAAATACAACTGTCAGCAAAAAAAGCTGTGGACTGGCTCTGTACCGTCCCTGGCCACATTCACTTGACCACGTGTTTATGGGTAGGCGGTCCTTCCCAGTAAGTTCACTGGGGAGGGCACGGGTAATGTTGTGGGACTCGTGCTTGTGGAAGGCGGAGATGACACCGGGACAAATAGTGGCTGCTGGGGATTGAGTATGGACACCCTGCCGCCGCCGGCATGAGGTTGTGAAAAGCTTCCGACTCCACGAGCCTAAAAGGTCACATTTCAAGTGCAAGCAGCTGCCCAGAAATCTGTCAGTTTAGTATTGCGGCCTGTATGGCTGGCTGCACACTTGTGCTTGCATTCCAAGTAACAGAAAACTAAGCTGATGGTGGCATCTATCATCATCATGGCCTCAACTCAGCGCTATGAACTCTCCTGAAGGAGAAGCCAGGGCCCACCGGAGGAGTCTCCGGTTCTCTGGTGGGCCCATACAACCCTGCCGAGAAGCAGAACTGGCTAAGAAAAGTGTGGGGGAAGGTTCCCGGACACTCTATGGCTGCTTTTTTAATGTGGATTGGACGTGCTTATGCATGTCATTTCTCAAACCGCATTGCAGATCAGGCCATTGCCCAACTCTGTAGTCATGAAACTAAAGGCAAAAAGAAAGATGTTTGTGTGTCGTAGCACCACCGACAAATGCAAGCTGATGTTGGATGGGCTGCCATTGTTTCTGCAACAAGCTGCATTAGAGGACTTCCTGGGAGAAATGACACCCAGAGTAAATACTGTTTCCCTCTATGCCAGTCCTTTCACCGAGCTAAAGAATATGGCTGTGGTGAAATACAACAATCAGCAAAAAAATCTGTGGACTGGCTCCGCACCATCCCTGGCCACATTCACTTGTCCTGTCCACGTATTTGTGGTTAGGCGGTCCGTCCCAGTAAGTGCACTGGGGAGGGCACGGGTAATGTTGTGGGACCCGTGCTTGTGGAAGGAGGAGATGATACCGGGAGAAATAGTGGCGGCTGGGGACCGAGTATGGACACTCGGCCGCCGCTGGCATGAGGTTGTGGAAAGCTTCCACCTCCACGAGCCTAAAAGGCCACATTTCAAGTGAAAGCAGCTTTAGACGACTTCCTGGGAGAAATGACAGCTGGAGTAGATATGGTTTCCCAAGTCCTTTCACCAAGCTAAAGAATATGGCTATGATGAAATACAGCTCTCAGCAAAAAAAACCTGTGGACTGGCTCCGTACCATCCCTGGCCACATTCACTTGACCACGTGTTTTTGGGTAGGAGGTCCTTCCCAGTAAGTTCACTAGGGAGGGCACGGGTAATGTTGTGGGACCCATTCTTGTGGAAGGTGGAGACGACACCGGGACAAATAGTGGCGGCTGGGGTCCGAGTATGGATACCCAGTCGCCGCCGAAATAAGATTGTGGACAGCTTCAGCCTCCACAAGCCTAAAAGGCCACATTTCAATTGCAAGCAGCCATCAAAAATTTGGCAGTATAGTATTGCAGTCTATGGGTGGGTGGCTGGCTGGCTGCATACTTGCGCTTGCATTCCAAGGAATGGCGTAGGGACAACTTAACGCTGCACTGAGACAAAGACGTGGATGGTGTTTGTTGCAAGTCTGCAATGACAGGTGCATGGCAGGAGGCATCTCCGCATGCGCCAAGGATCACTTATGATAGGCACATTTTTAGGCAGTGACCTGGGAGTCAGAGATGCTTCCAGGGGTCTTCCCCATGCTGTTCCCATGTCTTTTCAGCACTGTATGCATGTGTCTGATGATGTGTCACACACCACATGGCCAGATAAGATGGTAAAATGTTAAAATTACATTTCCCAGTGAGTGCATTTGTCTCGGTTGAAAGCAATGCAAAAGTGAAAAAACGCATCAAAAATGCTACGTGTGAACATAGCCCAAGGTGTGGAGGAGTATTTTTAGTTTTGGTTATTTATTTTGCCTTATATAGAGTCATTACCCTGGAAAGGATGTTCCTTAACATATTTCCTAGGAAAATCCATTTTGGATTTGTTTCTGTATGTTTTATTGTGAGTCCGTAAAAGTTGCGTAATACCTTTGACAACGTTGTTAACAGCAGTGACCTGGGAGTCAGAAATGCTTCCAGCTCTGTTCCCATCGATTTGGGCAATTTTTAGGCCCTCTGAAGACCACCGGGGGGAGCTGCCTGAAAAATGCTCGAGTTTTCCATAGACTTACATTGGGCTCCTTGCTCGGGTCGAGCACCCGACCAATTTTCTCGACCCGAGCATTTTAGTGCTCGCCCATCACTAATTATAAACCAATGAGTTTCCATTTTATGATTGATTTTAAATTTTTATTTAATAAGTTATGATTTTACGTTTTTCAGTGCTGGATTACAACTAGTGATGAGCGAACGCGCTCGCCACTACTCGGTACTCGCCCGAGCATCATGTTGCTCGACAAGCTCGGCGAGTATTTCTGGGTTGCTCGGGCGGGAACTCAGGTCCCCTCCCTGCATGTTTGGGGCTCTTTAGAGAGTCAATGAACATGCAGGGATTGCCTGCCATGCACTGTAATGCTGCAGCTATGTTGGTTGTGGGCATTACAGTGATTGGCTGGCCGCACAGCGTCATCAGGTCTATATAAGACCTGGCGCCGCCATGCTCGTCACAGTCACTCCGGATCAGACAGTGTAGGAAGAGCTGCTGCTGCGTCCGGAAGAGATTTAATCGCGTATTAGGTAGTGTAGGGAGAAAAACCGTACATTACACATATCCATCTTAACAAACAGTCCTTTTGAGGACCAACTAATCCATCTGCAGAGATATTAGGCAGGCAGTGTATATAGGCAGGCAGGCAGGGTATATAACAGACTGCAGTGCACATAGGACAAGAGGCTCCATTCCAGTTCTGCCTTCTGCTGCTGTTATATTTCTAGAAATAGGCCCAGGTCTCAGGAGCCAGGAATAATTTTTTTGCATCTTAATCCTCATAATTTGCTTAAAAAGCAATCCAGAGAACACAGTTTTTCTGCGCCATTTGCTTGTTGGCACTGCAGAATACAGCCAGGTCCTTTCCATATTACAGCGCTAAAAATCCAGTTATTTAAAACTGTGGATCACATATACGTTTTCCGAAAATACTGCCATTTCTGGCCTGCATTAAATTTTTTTTTCAGTGTGTCAGCAAAGTTTTTGACACTGGTTTGCTGTTCAAAATAGTTACCTACAGGCCAGGTATTTAATACTGTGTTTTCTTCATCACACGGATCACATATACGTTTTCCGAAAATACTGCCATTTCTGGCCTCCATTAAAAAATTTTTTCAGTGTGTCAGCAAAGTTTTTGACACCAGATTGCTGTTCAAACTAGTTACCTACAGGCCAGGTATGTAAAACTCTGTTTTCTCCGTCACACAGATCACATATACGTTGTCAGAAAATACTGCCATTTCTGGCCTCCATTAAAAATTTCCTTTAGTGTGTCAGTGAAGCAATTCACACCAGTTCGCTGTTCAAACTACTTACCTACAGGCCAGGTATTTAAAACTGTGTTTTCTCCATCACACGGATCACATATACGTTTTCACAAAATACTGCCATTTCTGGCCTCCATTAAAAATTTTTTTCAGTGTGTCAGTGAAGCAATTGACACCAGATTGCTGTTCAAAATAGTTACCTACAGGCCAGGTATTTAAAATTGTGTTTTCTCCGTCAAACGGATCTCAAATAAGTTCACTCCAAACTCAGTCATTTGTAGTGAGCATGGAAGATACTGTTCTCCATTTAAAATGGGCGAGGCACGTGGCAAGGGATGGGGAACTGGACGTGATGGTAATGGTGCATGCAGAGGCCGAGGACAAGGCCGTGGGCAAGCCGAAATTGTGCCACAACAAACACCCACATCTTCTCGCCTGACCTTCCTGTCCCAATTTATAGGGGACCGCAGCACACCACTATTGAACCCAGAGCAGTGTCAAAAGGTTGATGGTTGGATAGCGGATAATTCTTCCAGTCACTTAGACACCACCACCACCACCCTGTCTTCCACACGGTCAAGTCTCAGTAGCCGTGAGTCTGGACCGCATATTCCTCACCCTGATTCTCCTTCCTCCCACCATGCCGAGTACCCAGAGACAACTGATCCCACACTTGGACACTCTGAAGAGCTGTTCACTTTTCCATTTATAGATTCGGGCCTCTCGCCCTGTCCACTTGAAGCGGGGCAAGAGGAGATCGCGTGTAGCGATGCCCAAATATTTGAGCAGCCACGGTCACACGAAGGCGACGGTGGGAAAGTGTCACAAGAGGTGGACGATGATGAGACACAATTGCCAGAAAGTCAGGAGGAGGACCAGGGTGCGGAAGTGGAAGACGAGGTGGTGGACAATATAGTAACTGACCCAACCTGGCAGGAGGACATGCAGAGCGAGGACAGCAGCACACAGGGGGAGGGAGGCAGAGCACCCCAACAAGAAGGAAGAAGAAGTGTGGTGGCCGCAGACAGAAGGCAGGCAACAGTTCCCCATAACACCAACACGAAGGAAGTTGCCAGTACAACTGTTAGGTCTTCCCGAGTCTGGTTGTTTTTTAAAGACTCTGCCGATAACCCCAAAAAATGCCATTTGCACCACCTGCCAGGCCATCATCAGCAGGGATGGCAAAACGACCAGCCTGACCACCACCAGCAAGATCAAGCACATGGCAGCAAAGCACCCGACTTTGTGGGCCGAACCCCAGGGTCCAGGAACAGTGTCTACGGGTGGCACCATTGCTGTTAGAACCCTCCTGTTAGTTTTTTCTATCTTGTGCTTTGCAGTCATGTGACCATCTGCCTTTATATTCCAGCTCCGCCCTTCTGGCTTTGCTGGACTTCAGTGTTGTTTGACTGTTTTGCTAGCCTGGTGCTTCGCTGCCTATCTCTGTCAGTTCGCTTGGTCCTCTGGGACCTCTTGTACATTTTTGTCAGTTTGTCTTTTGTTTTCTACAACAACTTCTGTTTAGGAGGTGTCCCATTTTTGTCCCAGTCCTTAGTTCTTTTAGGGACCCCTCCCTTAATTCTATAGGTCTTCGTTCAGACTAGCCGACGACTAAGGCGGGTCTGTTCACTAGGAACAGGCAGCCCGCTACATTGTAGGGATTCAGCTTAGTCTTTCTGCAGAGACAGCTTTCCCCTATCTTTCCTTAGTTCATGTTGCAGATCATAACAATTGCTTCTTCCGCTGTTGTGGATGCAAGCCAATCCCCTGTCCATGGTGCACGCGAAGATGCCTCCTGCCCTGCACCTGTCATTGCACACTCTCAAGTAGCAGCATCAGGAAGCATGTCCATGTCCTTGTCCCAGCGCAGCGTTCAGTTGTCCATACCCCAGTCCTTGGAACGCAAGCGCAAATATGCAGCCACGCCCCACAGGCCACACTACTAAATTCTCACATTTCACGACTGCTTGCACTCGAAATGTTGCCTTTTAGGCTCGTGGAGACGGATGCATTCCGCAACCTGATGGCGGCGGCCGTCCCTCGGTACTCGGTCCCCAGCCGCCACTATTTCTCCAGGTGTGCCGTCCCCGCATTACACAAGCACGTGTCCCAAAACATTAGCCGTGCTCTTAACAACGCAGTTACCGGTAAAGTCCACCTAACCACGGACACGTGGACAAGTGCTTGTGGGCAGGGACGGTACATCTCGCTGACGGAACACTGGGTTAACATAGTGGAAGCCGGGACCCAGTCGGACCTTGCGACGGAACGCGTCCTCCCGACGCCAAGGATTGCGGGCCCTAGGTCAATCAGGGTTGCCCCCACGGTCTACAGCTCCTGTACCTCAACCTCCTCAGCCTTCCTTCTCCTCTTCAGCCTCCATCTCCAAAATGACCACATCAGTCACAAGCTGGAAGCACTGCAGCACTGCCTCGGCCAAGCAGCAACAGGCTGTGCTGAAGCTAAAATGCTTAGGTGAAAAACCGCACAATGCTGAAGAGTTGTGGACAGCTCTGAAAGATCAGGCAGATCTGTGGCTCACACCGCTGAACTTACAGCCAGGCATGGTCGTGTGTGACAATGGCCGGAACCTGGTGGCGGCTCTGAGGCGAGCTCACACACGTACCATGCCTGGCCCATGTGCTTAAGCTCGTGGTTCAGCGGTTTCTCAAATCCTACCCGGAGCTACCGGATCTGCTTGTTAAAGTACACCGCCTGAGTGCCCATTTTAGAAAGTCAGCTACATCTTCCGCCGCCCTTGCAGTATTTCAGCAGCGTTTGCAGCTTCCAGCTGTGGTGAAAATTCAACTCCCACTGAGAAGCTGTTTCAGATTGAAAAACATTGTGCCCACCAGATTTTTAATTCTGAGGGCTAACCTTTCTTCCCCGCTCAAGAGTCCCATAGCAGCTGCAAAGTTAGCGCTATCATGAACTTTCCTGAGGTAGAAGCCAAGGCATACCAGAGGATTCTCTGGTGGGACCGTCCAACCCTGCCGAGAAGCAGTCCTAGCTAAGAAAAGTGTGTGGAAAGGTTCCCGGACACTCTATGGCTGCTTTTTTACTGAGGTGGAAACCCACGCAAAAATGGGGTGAACATACAAAGTCCTTGCAGATGTTGTCCTTGCTGGGATTTGAACCCAGGATCCCAGCGCTGCAAGTCTTCAGTGCTAACCACTGATCCAATGTGCTGCCGTTCGCCCTCTAATATCTAACAGGCTGGAGAAACTTGCACCTGCTGCCACTCTATCTTCAGCTCCTTTGTGAGAAAATGTATTTGGGCAGCCACTCAGTCTACCAAATAAAATTCCTGAGAAGGAAATTGGGGATGGCGGCTGGGGACCGAGTATGGACACCCGGCCGCCGCCGGCATGAGGTTGTGAAAAGCTTCCGCCTCCACAAGCTTAATAGGCCACATTTTAAGTGCAAGCAGCTGTCAAAAATTTGGCAGTATAGTATTGCAGCCTGTGGGTGGGTGGGTGGATGGCTGCCTGCATACTTGCGCTTGCATTCCAAGGAATGGGGTAGGGACAACTGAACGCTGCAGCGGGACAAAGACATGGACGGTGATTGTTTCAAGTCTGCAACAACAGATGCATGGCAGGAGGCATCTTTGCATGCTCCAAGGATCACTTATGATGGGCACACTTTTAGGCAATGACCTGGAAGTCAGAGATGCTTCCACAGGTCTTCCCCATGCTGTTCCCATGTCTTTTCAGCACTGTATGCATGTGTCTGATGATGTGTCACACACCACATGGCCAGATAAGGTTGTAAAATGTTAAAATTACATTTCCTGGTGAATGCATTTGTCTTGGTTGAAAGCAATACAAAAGTGCAAAAACGCATCAAAAACGCAATGTGTGAACATAGCCCAAGGTGTGGAGGAGTATTTTTGGTTTTGGTTATTTATTTTGCCTTCTATACAAGTCATTACCCTGGAAAGGATGTTCCTTAACATATTTCCCAGGAAAATCCATTTTGGTTTCGTTTTTGTATGTTTTATTGTGAGTCCGTAACAGTGGCGTAATATTCTGACAACGTTGTTAACAGCAGTGACATGGGAGTCAGAAATTCTTCCAGGGGTCTTCACCCATGCTGTTCCCATGTCATTTGAGCACTGTTCCCATCGATTTGGGCAATTAATAGGCCCTCTGCAGACCGCCGGGGGGAGCCGCCTGAAAAATGCTCGAGTTTCCCATAGACTTACATTGGGCTCGTTGCTCGGGTCGAGCACCCGAGTATTCCAATTTGCTCGACCCGAGCAATGAGTACCCAAGCATTTTAGTGCTTGCTCATCACTAATTACAACATTTTTGTACCACTTCTGATATGTGTTCTATTTTCTGTAGTGAATAATATATTGCTGTAGAAGATTTCCAAATCATTGCGTTTTTGTTTCCTTTACATTTTACACAGTTCAAATTTTTTGGGAATTGGGATTGTACATCGTATTACTGGCAGTACTCAAAACATATAGCATGGTATACCATTACATGATTTGAAATAGAATGACATTGGAATAGCATTAAGGTAATACATGTGAATTTGCATTGAAACAGGGTCAACATTGACCAATAGCAACTGATAAAGTATAATGAGTTCTTAACATAACAGTGGAGTTTGACGGGCTTGTAAGAGACCAAATACAGAAGTAATGTTTGAAAGAAAATAATATTTTATGTATCTGCCAGCATGATTTTACTAAAAACAGAAGTTGTCAAACTAACCTGATTTCTTTTTATGAAGAAGTGATAAGAAATCTGGACATGGGATAGCTGTACCCATTGATGCCTAATGGGTAAATTAAGGTCTATAGGCTTAGAAAATAAGCTTTGAAATTACATTTGAAAACTAGCTCAAAAATTGCACCAAGTGAATTGTGGTAAATGATTGCGACCCTGAATGATCTCTGGTTTATAATGTTCAGTGCTGGGTTCTCTATTATTCAACTTATTTATTAATGATATAGAAGATGGGATTTATAATGTTTTTGTTTTTTGCAGATGACACCAAGTTTTGTAATGTAAGACAGTCTATGAAAAATGTTCATAAGTTACAGGCTGACTTGGACAAACTAACTGTCTATTTGACAGATACGGTTCAGTTTGGATAAATGCATTAATATAGTTATGTACCTGGGCAATAATATATGGGCACCAAATGCTCTAGGGTGAATAAAACTAGGAGAGTCACTTATAGAGAAGGATCTGGGTGTACTTGTAGCTCACCTACTGAATAACAGCATGCAATGTCAATCAACAGCTTCTAAGGCCATCATGGATAATTAACTATGATATAGTCGCAATTGCTAACTGTTTCGTATCCTTTGCTGGAATGAGACAGATTGTACAGCTCTCCCAGCTTGCCGTACTTCCGGCTCCTTTCGGCTTGAAACACGTTCCTATGGTAGGCTTGGCAGAGATGTAAACCTGGAAGAGCACTTCATAGGGTGATATGTATGTCATGGCAAAAAATTGGAGTGACTTTATGAATGAAGTAATTTATATAAAAGACAGCTAACTTAACCCAGACCCTCAGACTTTGTACAGAAGTGGACAGAATAGTAGGTTAAACTTCTGTTAAAGTAAGAAAAACTCACAATGGTCAGTGAAATAACTTGAAATTGACAAAAGTGATTTTCAATTTATATTTACTGAATATCAACTAATGAAAATCAGACATTGCTTTTAAATTATAGCTCAACAGAAAATTTTAAAAATCAAACTATAATATAATGATGGTACCCTTATCTTAATATTTTGGATCCAATTGCATGAAACATATAAGGTGGGCTGTACTGCTGGAGTGAATTGATTCTTCTACAATCTCGATAATAAGGTTTTTTATTACAACACGTTTCAACGCCATACTGGCATCTTTATCAAGTGAAAAAAACAAATGGTTAGCTTAACATTTTATTGCAAAACTTTTTGAGGAAATCACTGCAAACAAATGATTTCTGTAACTCTCAATTAGATTTCTGCACCTGTCCACAGGTATTTTGGCCCATTCAACATGGCAAACTGCTCAAGCTGTCTCAGGTGTGAAGGAGTCTTCTCCAGACTGCATGTTTCAGCTCCTACAGATGTTCAATAGGATTTAGATCAGGGCTCATAGAAGCCACTTCATATAGTCCAATGGTTTGCTCTAAGCCATTCTTACATTTTTTTATCTGTGTTTTGCATCATTATCCTGTTGGAGGAACCATAACCTGTGACTCAGACCAAGCTTTGTGATACAGGGCAGCACATTTCGCTCCAGAATGCCTTGAAAGTCTTGAGATTTCATTTTATCCAGCACAGATTTAAGACACCCTTTGCCAGAAGTAGCACAACAGCCCTAAAACATAACTGAGCTTTCTCCATGTTTCACAGTAGGTAGTGTTAATTTAACAACTTAATTTTAATGGAACGCAACCGACCCCGGGGTCCGCGATGCAGCCTGGAGGACTGCTGCCGAACACTTTCTGGGTGGAAAGGCAAGCGACAACTTAGATGTTAAACCCCTCCGTGTTTCTTCACACAGGAACGGGTAAAGCGGTACGCTCTATCTCCGTTAACTGCACGGAGGGAGAGCGACCGGCGACGCACCTATCAACAATCTTAGCCCTTCGTGTTAATGCACACGGAAAGGGTAAGACGGTTCGCACAATCTCCAAGAACCACAGGGAGACGTGCGACCGTGGGAGAAGCAGTAGCCCTGTCTTTGATACAGGCGCTACGCTATGGGGAATGGCGCTAAAGCGGTTCACACAATCTCCAAGAACCGCAGGGAGACATGTGACCGGACTAGGAGCAGTAGCCCTGTCTGTGATACAGGCGCTACGCTAAGGAGAAGACGCTAGTGTGAGGGAGTGATTTCCGCCAGGTACTCGTGCACTCAGCCGGCGTGGTACCGGACTGAGCCGACCCGCTCAATATGGCTCTTAGAGGAGCTCAGGAGATATGCGTGCACAACCAAACAACTAGCTCAAATGATCTGAGCGCGCCACCATGTTTGTGGGCGGGCCTTTTAAAAACTAAGCCCTGCCCCACTGTCGCACCATTGGTGACGTCGCCTGTGACTAATCAAGTGGTGCCAGGTCACCGGGTCAGCTGGTTCCTGAACCACCAATCACGGTGCGCCATGTCACGGGCATGCTCAGTACGATGCATTTTAGACTTGGGCTGTAGTGGCCTAGTCTCTCTCCGCAACCTGTTCTTCATGTTGCTAGGCACAAATACATGAGATACCACTTGTACCTCTCATGCATTGGCTAGGTGTTGGGACTGATGGTGATGCTGTGCAGCATCAGCCCTGGCTGAACCAGAATGGGAGACCACAGAATCCACTGATGATTCAGAACCCATTTCTGATCCAGCAAGCGCCCAGCGCTTAACAGGTAGAAGGTAGATTTGTGGCTTGTCAATATGCACTGTGGCAACTTCCAGTCTCACTTTTTTATGAACTGCTTTTAAAAGTGATTTCCTACTCAGTTGTTTTCCATGAAGTTCACTTTGGTCAAGATAGAGACAGATGGTGCGATTTGACACTGATATACCTTTTTGTTTAATGCAGGGATTTTTCCCTCTCCACGTGCCCTTAATGAGTAATGCATGGTCTGTCAATCTCTACTTGCCCTACATGTGTAGAGCAGGGTTTGTCAGTACCTTCCAGAAAGGATGCAGTTAATCACAGGAATGACAGATAAGTAAATGTAATCTGGTATCTTCCAGTAAAGCAATGGTTATTATCAATGATGCATGCAAACTGGGACTTGTAGCAAGGAAATGGTTAGCTGCATAATATCAGTGAAGTATTGGCAAACTTGAGACTCCCTTGAAGAGATGCATTACCTTAATCGCAGAATGTAGATGTGAACAACTTCGAGAATAGTTGCAAGAAGTTGGTAACTTGTTAGTTGAATGGTATGTGTGAATAACATCTAGGAAGCAGCATTGAGTTTGGAAATAATTCTGTTTTTTGCATAAAAGTCGGGACTCGGAAGTAGCTGAGGACATGATATACACTTGGCTGGAGTTGAGCATAATAAAGTAGAAGCAAATTTGTGGAAACTGTAGACAATTCTACTTAATACCCAAACACCTGGCCTGTTTCTAAACTGGGCTTAAAAGTCATAGGGTAATAATGTCAGAGGAGTTCGCTGGTGTGTTCTACACCAAGGGGAGATGGTCATAGAAAAAGGGAGCAAGGCTCAACACTGGTGCTGAAACAGGACAGTAACATATTATTATTATTATTATTATTATTATTTCTTTAGCTAAACAAATAGAGGGATTTTCTAGGATTGACATTAGGTCTATATGCTTGGCTAAGATAAAAATATCAACTTGAGCTTTACTTGCCCACTGCTGCTACAACATTGGCTCATTTCCATCCTAGGTAATGTCTGGAGAATTTTCCAGAAAGTGTCAGTTGGAGTACTGTCAGAGTAGTGACAGGAAGCCTTACGGAGAGTCAGAGATATTGGCTGCTAGGGTAAACGGGAGCTCCCTACTCTCAGACAGTGGATCAACAGTGTAAATATCTCCTCACACAGGAGTCCCATTAGCCGACCAGTAGAAACTCAATGGAGGTATTGAGAACCCGGGGCACGTCTAGTCTCCAGGTAGCACAGGAAGATAGGACTCCAGGCTAAGCCGTGAGGGAGATATAGGATCCGGATACACTGTCGCTGGTGAGGAAACTTCTCTTCAGCTAGATAATAGAGTTAGAGAGATGCTTCACCTAAAGAGGGCACCAGGGCAGAAGATGTTTCTAGTATCTGTATGGGAGATGAAAACCTGTTGGGCCTTATCCAATGTACCTGTCTGTAAATACTATATATAGTCCTCTCCCCCAAGTAAAATCCCAGTTATGGTTAAGAACTTTGTGTCCTCTGAATTTATTGCTGCCCTGGTTCCAGAAGAGCAATGCCAGGAGACAGCCGGGATCGGATGGTTTGAAGTAAGTGAATAATGTCACATACATACATTAGAGGGAGGATACAAATTGTCTGTAGGGTGTCAAAGCGAGCAGGGGCTACAACTCACCCATGACTACCTTGCTGGGGTACCTTACATTGGCAACTACCCACACAACCTCATGCCTTCCCCTTCATGGTTCATGGCAGGCACGACACATATAGAAACGACCTGCTCACCTTTTCTGCATCTCATAAAGACATGGTGATTGTAGCGTCAGCGTCCCTGCCTCCTGCTAGGCAGGGACGCTGTTCCCCTCACCTCTCCGCTCCGAGCCCGGCGCCCTCCTCCCGCTCTGCTGGCAGCGCGCGCTCCTTCCCGGCCACGGTGCTTAGGGCGCGCGCGCGCTCCCCCCCTCTTAAAGGGGCCGCGCGCGCCGTCCTAAGGAGTCCCCGGCCAATGGCCGGAGGACTTCACCATATATAAGGCACCTCCTCCAAAATGGAGGTGCCCGAGCAATGTTGTTGCACTGTTCACTACTCTGCTTCAGCCCTCAGGTCCCGTTTCCAGTTACCTGCCAGTTTCCTGCCAGTTTGCTGTCTGATTCCTGCCTGTTATCCGCTTACCTGCTTGCTAGCCTGAGGTCCGACGGTCTGCCTTCCGACACCTGTCAGTCTGTCTATGGACCAGCTTGCCCGCTCACCTGGGAGCGCTCACCTGCTACCTGTCTGCTAGCCTACCTGGAGGCTCCGCCGTCACGTGCTGTGACCATCTGCCAGTCCAGAGACTCTTGCCCGCTCACCTGGGAGCGCTCATCTGCTACCTGTCTGCTAGCCTACCTGGAGGCTCCGCCGTCACGTGCTGTGACCACCTGCCAGCCCAGAGACTCTTGCCCGCTCACCTGGGAGCGCTCATCTGCTACCTGCCTGTTAGCCTACCTGGAGGCTCCGCCGTCACGTGCTGTGACCACCTGTCAGTCCAGAGACTCTTGCCCGCTCACCTGGGAGCGCTCATCTGCTACCTGCCTGTTAGCCTACCTGGAGGCTCCGCCGTCACATGCTGTGACCACCTGCTTTTCCAGAGACTCTCGCCTGCTCACCTGGGAGCACACATCTGCCATCTGCCTGCTAGCCTACCTGGAGGCTCAGCCGTCACAGGTCGTACCTACCCTTTACCCAGAGACTGTCCCGGTCACTTGCCATGACCTCCTGCCCGTTCACCCAGAGACTGCCCCGGTCACTTGCTGTGACCTCCTGCCCGTTCACCCAGAGACTGCCCCGGTCACTTGCTGTGACCTCCTGCCCGTTTACCCAGAGACTGTCCCGGTCACTTGCCGTGACCTCCTGCCCGTTTACCCAGAGACTGTCCCGGTCACCTGCTGTGACTACCTGCCTGTCTTCCCTGGTCGCCACCCGCTTCCTTACAAGGACCGCCCCCTTGTATAAGTTGCTCAGAGGTTCCGCCTCCCAGACCCGTTACAGTTTGCTTGGGCCATGGAACCCGGTGGCACCCAAGCCCCCTCGCTCTCGGACCTTTGTCATGAACTGTCCCGTCAGAGGTCCCAACAGGAGTCCATCCTGAGTCACCTGTGGAATGTCAATTCTCGCCTGGACACTCTGACTGCTCCACCAGCAACCACCGCTAGTGTCATGACTCGCAACCCGGCAGCTCCGCTGCCCACCAATACCATGGTATCCTGCTCTGGACCCCGGCTTTCTGCACCTCCTCGCTTCGGAGGCGACTCCGCTCAGGCTCGGGGCTTCATAAACCAGTGCACCCTGCACTTTGAACTCCTGTCCCACCAGTTTAACTCCGACCGGGCCAAAGTAGCCTTCATCATGTCCCATCTCACGGGGGAGGCACTGGCTTGGCTAAATCCTCTATGGGAGAGAGGAGACCCCCTGGTGTCCGACTTGCCTGCCTTTCTCACGGCTTTCCGGAAAGTCTTCGACGAACCCGGACGGAAGACCTCATCCGCGTCGTCTCTGCTACGCCTCCGTCAGGGAAGTCTCACCGTGGGCCAATATGCCAAACGGTTCCGTACCCTTGCCTCGGAGCTGGCCTGGGATAACGACGCTCTGGTATCTGTCTTCTGGGAGGTTCTGTCCGGCCGTATTAAAGATGAACTCACCAGTCGGGACATTCCTACCACTCTCGATGACTTAATAACTCTTGCCACCCGGATTGACCTACGGTTCCAGGAGCGTGCCAAAGAGGTCACCCATGAGAGGAGGTTTCCACGTCTAGCTCCTACCTTCCAGAAACCTGTCACTCCCTCCGTTTCTCCCCAGGTACACTCTCCTGAGCCTATGCAGGTCGACCAGACCAAGATGGTCAAAACCCGTCAGGACTTACGCCGTGCCGAGGGGAGCTGCTTCTACTGTGGCAGCAAGGAGCACCGGATCCGTACCTGCCCGGGAGGTCGGGAAACGCCTGTGTCTAGGTTCGCTCAGAGAGGTCGACCTAGACAAGAATAAATCCTCTCCATCTCTGCTGCTGTCAGTCTCAATTATCTGCGGGGAGAACCGTTATTTCGAACTAGCCCAACTTGACTCTGGAGCAGCCGGGAATCTTATTTCACAGTCGCTAGTAGTGTTGAGCCACCCCCGTAGTGTTCGGGTTCGGTTCGTCGAGCACCGGGATGTTCGAGGAACTGTTCGTCGAACTGTTCGTCGAACACCTTAGAACACCGTCGAACACCGTTAAAACCAATGGCAGGCAAACAAAAACACATAGAAACACATAGAAAACACCTTCAAAGGTGTCCAAAAGCTGACAAACTGCTCAGAAGACGCTTTCTTTAAAAAAGCCGGCCGGCAATTCAGCAGCGGCATACACCGGTACCCGACAATTTAGACAAGAAGGAATAGAGCCTCACACATAGATTAGATAGATAGAAACATGTCAGTCACATATATATGAAGTACAGTGACAGTGTTGCTTACTGTACTTGTCATTTAGTGTAAAGGATTTATTAAAAAATATAATAGTGTTTTCATGCACTGTCTCTTTAAAAAAGCCGGCCGGCAATTCAGCATCTGTACCCGACAATTTAGAACCGAAAGAATAGAGCTTCACACATAGATTAGATAGATAGAAACATGTCAGTCACATATATATGAAGTACAGTGACAATGTTGCTTACTGTACTTGTCATTTAGTGTAAAGGATTTATTAAAAAAAATAATAGTGTTTTCATGCACCGTCTCTTTAAAAAAGCCGCCGGCAATTCAGCATCTGTACCCGACAATTTATAAAAGACAGAATAGAGCTTCACACATAGATTAGATAGATAGAAACATGTCAGTCACATATATATGAAGTACAGTGATAGTGTTGGTTACTGTACTTGTCATTTAGTATTAAAATAAAGGATTTATTATTAAAAAAAATTGGCGTGGGGTTCCCCTTAATTTTAGTCTCTAGCGGAGGTTAAGCAGACAGCTGGGGCAGATGTTTGAAGCCTGGGAAGGGGGTAATACCCACGGAGCTTCCCAGGCTACTAATATGAGCCCCCAGCTGAATACATAGCCTTTACTAGCTATTAAAATGGGGGACCCCCCCAAAAAAATGACGTGGGGTCCAGGAAGGGAGCCATGAATATTGGCCCCCTCCCAGGCTAGAAACACCAGCCGTCAGCCGCCCCAGAAATGGCGCATTCATAGGATGCGCCAATTCTGGCACTTAGCCTCGCTCTTCCACGCTGCCCTGGTGCGGTGGCAGGGGGTAATAGGGCTGGGGTTGATGTCAGCTTATAATGCCAGCTGACATCAAGCCCAGGTTAGTAATGGAGAGGCGTCTATAAGACACCCCCATTACTAACCCCATAGTCAAAGTTAAAAGAAAACACAAACACCCAGAATAAAGTCCTTTAATTGAAATAAAGACACAATCCTTTATTGTTCTAAATTAAACCATACTTACCATCACGCCCATTCCAGCTGAAGCCAACGATCTCCTGCAATAAAAGAAAAATAATAAAGCAACATCATCCTTACCTTTCCATGGTTCCCACGACAGCTTCAGCTCTGCTACATCGAGATGACAGGCTGGACCGCAGCAGATCGCTGCCATCCAGCCTGTCATCCCGCAGACACTGAGAAGCGCAGGCATGCTAGCGCTCCTCAGTGTCTGGCTGTGACGGCATAAAGATGAGACGAGTTCATGTCCAATGAACTCGGCGCACCTCATGCACGTCACTGACAGCGTGGGAAAATTCTCACGCTGAAGCGCTGAGTGCAGGAGAATTCTCCCACGCTGTCAGTGACGTGCATAAGGTGAGCTCATGTCCAATGAACTCAGCTCACCTCCTGCACGTCACTGACAGCGTGGGAGAATTCTCCTGCACTCAGCGCTTCAGCGTGAGAATTCTCCCACGCGTAAGCGCTGAGTGCAGGAGAATTTTCCCACGCTGTCAGTGACGTGCATAAGGTGAGCTCATGTCCAATGAACTCAGCTCACCTCCTGCACGTCACTGACAGCGTGGGAGAATTCTCCTGCACTCAGCGCTTCAGCGTGAGAATTCTCCCACGCTGAAGCGCTGAGTGCAGGAGAATTTTCCCACGCTGTCAGTGACGTGCATAAGGTGAGCTCATGTCCAATGAACTCAGCTCACCTCCTGCACGTCACTGACAGCGTGGGAGAATTCTCCTGCACTCAGCGCTTCAGTGTGAGAATTCTCCCACGCTGAAGCGCTGAGTGCAGGAGAATTTTCCCACGCTGTCAGTGACGTGCATGAGGTGAGCCGAGTTCATTGGACATTAACTCAGCTCATCTGGATGCCCTCACAGAGAGACACTGTGGAGCGCAAGCAAGCCTGCGCTTCTCAGTGTCTGCGGGATGACAGGCTGGATGGCAGCGTTCTGCTGCGGTCCAGCCTGTCATCTCGATGTAGCAGAGCTGAAGCTGTCATGGGAACCATGGAAAGGTAAGGATGATGTTGCTTTATTATTTTTCTTTTATTTCAGGAGATCGTTGGCTTCAGCTGGAATGGGCGTGACGGTAAGTATGGTTTAATTTAGAACAATAAAGAATTGTGTGTTTATTTCAATTAAAGGACTTTTTTCTGGGTGTTGTGTTTTTTTTAAATACTTTACTAGAAATTCATGGTGGTCATGTCTAATATTGGCGTGACCCCATGAATTTTGGGCTTAGGGCCAGCTGATAATGCCAAGCTGGAATGCTGGCCCTGCGAGATGACAGGCTGGATGGCAGCGTTCTGCTGCGGTCCAGCCTGTCATCTCGATGTAGCAGAGCTGAAGCTGTCGTGGGAACCATGGAAAGGATGAGGTTGCTTTATTATTTTATTTTTATTACAGGAGATCGTTGGCTTCAGCTGGAATGGGCGTGATGGTAAGTATGGTTTAATTTAGAACAATAAAGAATTGTGTCTTTATTTCAATTAAAGGACTTTATTCTGGGTGTTTGTGTTTTTTTTAACTTTGACTATGGGGTTAGTAATGGGGGTGTCTTATAGACGCCTCTCCATTACTAACCTGGGCTTGATGTCAGCTGGCATTATAAGCTGACATCAACCCCAGCCCTATTACCCCCTGCCACCGCACCAGGGCAACGTGGAAGAGCGAGGCTAAGTGCCAGAATTGGCGCATCCTATGAATGCGCCATTTCTGGGGCGGCTGACGGCTGGTGTTTCTAGCCTGGGAGGGGGCCAATATTCATGGCTCCCTTCCTGGGCTATTAATATCAGCCCCCAGCTGTCTGCCTAGCCTTTGCTAGCTATTAAATTAGGGGGGACCCCACGTCATTTTTTTGGGGGGGTCCCCCATTTTAATAGCTAGTAAAGGCTATGTATTCAGCTGGGGGCTGATATTAGTAGCCTGGGAAGCTCCGTGGGTATTACCCCCTTCCCAGGCTTCAAACATCTGCCCCAGCTGTCTGCTTAACCTCCGCTAGAGCCAAAAATTAAGGGGAACCCCACGCCAATTTTTTTAATAATAAATCCTTTATTTTAATACTAAATGACAAGTACAGTAACCAACACTGTCACTGTACTTCATATATATGTGACTGACATGTTTCTATCTATCTAATCTATGTGTGATTCTCTATTCCTTCTATTCTAAATTGTTGGGTACAGATGCTGAATTGCCGGCCAGCTTTTTTAAAGAGACGGTGCATGAAAACACTATTATTTTTTTTGATAAATCCTTTACGCTAAATGACAAGTACAGTAAGCAACACTGTCACTGTACTTCATATATATGTGACTGACATGTTTCTATCTATCTAATCTATGTGTGAAGCTCTATTCTTTCGGTTCTAAATTGTCGGGTACCGGTGTATGCCGCTGCTGAATTGCCGGCTTTTCGTGTTTCACTGTGAGCACTGTTCCCATCGATTTGGGCAATCACTGTAATGCCACAACCACCATGGCTGTGGCATTACAGTGAGTGGCTGACAATCCCTGCATGATTGGTGCTCTAAATAGCGCCAGACATGCAGGACACGCTTTTGGTGCACGAACAGTTATCGAACATAACCTCGAACAGCCGAATTTTTTGCAAATCGTTCGGGTTCGTCGAACAACTCGAACACCGCCCAAAACAGCTCGAATTTGAGATTGGCGAACAGTTCTAGTCGAACACCGCTCATCTCTAGTCGCTGGTAGAAAAACACTGCATTCCCACCAAACCTCTGGCTGTACCCTTATTTGTCGCTGCCGTGGATGGGGGCCTCTTACCACGTCCCATCCAACTCATCACCGAATCCATTACTCTGCAGGTGTGAATGCTGCATTCTGAGAGCATCTCTTTTCATGTTCTGCCTGGACTCTCTCACGCCCTCTTACTAGGCCTACCTTGGCTCCAGAAACATGCACCCGTGCTTGACTGGAAGACCGGAGAAGTCCTTCGCTGGGGATAGGACTGCCATAAGACTTGTTTGGTTCCCGTTCATCCCGTCCGTCCTTCTCCTACCCCAACTAATCTACCTGGACTTCCGATTCCTTATTGGTCATTTGCTGATGTCTTTAATAAAAAGGAGGCAGAGACATTACCCCCTCATAGACCATACGACTGTCCTATCGACCTGCTACCCGGTACTACGCCTCCCCGTGGGCGTATTTACCCATTGTCCGCTGCTGAGACCCGGTCGATGTCCGAATATATTGAGGAGAATCTGGCCCGGGGATTCATCCGGAAATCTACCTCCCCGGCGGGAGCAGGCTTCTTTTTCGTTAAAAAGAAGGACGGCTCTCTCCGTCCCTGTATAGACTATAGAGGCCTTAACCAGATCACGGTGAAGAATAAGTACCCCCTTCCGCTCATTCCGGAATTATTTGATCATCTGAGGGGGGCTAGAATCTTCACCAAACTGGACCTCCGTGGGGCATACAACCTGGTCCGTATCCGTCAGGGGGATGAATGGAAGACTGCATTCAACACCCGGGACGGCCACTATGAATATCTGGTAATGCCCTTTGGTCTCTGTAACGCTCCTGCCGTCTTTCAAGAGTTGGTCAATGACATCTTCCGGGACCTTCTCTACTCCTGCGTAGTGGTGTACCTGGACGACATCTTGGTCTTCTCTCCGGATCTCCAGACTCACCGGAGGGATGTTCGTCAGGTCCTGCTCAGGCTCAGGCAGAATCACCTCTTCGCTAAATATGAGACGTGCCTCTTTGAGCAGACCTCGCTTCCGTTTTTGGGCTACATTATTTCTCAGACCGGCCTCCGAATGGATCCAGAGAAACTGTCTGCCATCGAGAAATGGCCTCGACCGGAGGGGTTGAAGGCTATTCAGTGGTTCCTGGGCTTCGCCAACTACTACCGCCTCTTCATACCGCACTTCTCTTCCCGGACTGCCCCAATTTCCGCGCTCACCCATAAGGGCACTAATCCCAGAGAGTGGCCGCCCGAAGCAGAGGAGGCCTTTCTTTCTTTAAAACAGGCCTTCTCTTCCGCCCCGGTGCTGCATCGCCCGGACGGCAACAAGCAGTTCTTCCTGGAAGTTGACGCCTCCTCCTCTGGAGCCGGTGCGGTACTTACCCAAAAATCGTCTTCCGGGAGAATGGTAACTTGTGGCTTCTTCTCCAAACTCTTCTCCTCTTCTGAGCGCAACTATTCCATAGGAGACCGAGAGTTATTGGCCATCAAGCTGGCATTGGAGGAGTGGCGTTACCTACTCGAGGGGGCTCTTCACCCGGTAATAATTTACACTGACCACAAGAACTTGGCTTACCTCCAGCATGCCCAGAGACTTAACCCGCGCCAAGCCCGGTGGTCCTTGTTTTTTGCTCGCTTTGATTTTGTTCTTCATTTTCTTCCGGCTGACAAAAACATCAAAGCGGACGCCTTGTCCCGATCCTTTCTGGTGTCTGACCTCGAGGAAGAACCTAAACATATCATCGATCCCGCCAGAGTAATGCAGGTGGCTACCGTGAGTCTAAATCGTCTCCCTCCCGGTAAGACGTTCGTATTGGTACCTGATCGGGAGAAGATCCTACACTGGGGTCATTCGTCTAAACTAGCTGGCCACGCCGGTCAGAAAAAGACCCTCCAGCTTATTACCCGGCACTACTGGTGGCCTACCCTGCACAAGGACGTAATAGACTTTGTTTCTGCCTGTGTGTCCTGCGCCCGCAACAAAGTCCCGAGACACCTGCCAGCCGGTCGCCTCCTTCCGCTTCCTGTACCTGCTGCCCCCTGGCAGCATATAGCTATGGATTTCATAACTGATCTCCCCGTCTCTGCCGGTTGTACGGTCATTTGGGTGGTCATGACCGCTTTTCCAAGATGGCTCACTTTATTCCCCTGCCAGGCCTCCCGTCTGCACCCAAGCTGGCTAAAGACTTTATCCGCCACATCTTCCGTCTTCATGGCCTGCCCCTCCACATCGTGTCAGATCGTGAGGTACAGTTCACCTCACGTTTCTGGAGAGCCACTTGTAAATTGCTAGACGTCACCCTGGACTTCTCCTCCGCTTACCATCCACAGTCTAATGGTCAAGTGGAGCGGATCAATCAGATCCTGACCAGTTACCTCCGGCACTTCGTTAATGCCCACCATTCTGACTGGGTGGATCTCCTGCCATGGGCCGAATTCTCTTACAACAATCACGAGAGCGAATCTTCCTCCAAATCCCCGTTTTTTGTAGTCTTCGGTCAGCATCCTCGGATCCCATTTCCCGTCTCCACTTCGGTGGATAATCCGGCTGCGGAATCTCTTGTTAACAAATTTTCCTCCATGTGGGAGAGTACCCGGTCCGCACTCCTTCAGTCGTCCGAGCGTATGAAAAGACATGCTGACAAAAAACGTCTGGATCCTCCTCAATTCCGTCCAGGGGATAAGGTCTGGCTCTCGTCCAAGTATGTCCGGCTCAAGATTCCTTCCTATAACTTAGGGCCTCGGTTCATCGCTCCTCTGGAGATCATCAGTCAGATCAACCCGGTGGCCTATAAATTGAAACTCCCGGCCAACTTGCGGATCCCTAACTCCTTCCATGTATCTCTCCTCAAACCCGTGGTACTTAATTCTTTTTCCAAGTCTACAGGTACGCCTCCTGCTCCGGTTTCCGCTGAAAACGAGTTTGAGGCAGAGAACATTCTGGCCACAAAAAGGGTAAGAGGAAAGACCTTTTTTCTAGTAGATTGGAAGGGGGTTGGTCCTGAGGAGAGAACGTGGGAGCCCCGGGAGAACATCCATGCCCCTCTCATCCTTGCTAAATTTCTGTCTGGCCTAAAAAAGGGGGGGCCTAAAGGGGGGGGTACTGTAGCGTCGGCGTCCCTGCCTCCTGCTAGGCAGGGACGCTGTTCCCCTCACCTCTACGCTCCGAGCCCGGCGCCCTCCTCCCGCTCTGCTGGCAGCGCGTGCTCCTTCCCGGCCACGGTGCTTAGGACGCGCGCGCTCCCCCCCTCTTAAAGGGGCCGCGCGCGCCGTCCTAAGGAGTCCCCGGCCAATGGCCGGAGGACTTCACCATATATAAGGCACCTCCTCCAAAATGGAGGTGCCCGAGCAATGTTGTTGCACTGTTCACTACTCTGCTTCAGCCCTCAGGTCCCGTTTCCAGTTACCTGCCAGTTACCTGCCAGTTTCCTGCCAGTTTGCTGTCTGATTCCTGCCTGTTATCCGCTTACCTGCTTGCTAGCCTTAGGTCCGACGGTCTGCCTTCCGACACCTGTCAGTCTGTCTATGGACCAGCTTGCCCGCTCACCTGGGAGCGCTCACCTGCTACCTGTCTGCTAGCCTACCTGGAGGCTCCGCCGTCACGTGCTGTGACCATCTGCCAGTCCAGAGACTCTTGCCCGCTCACCTGGGAGCGCTCATCTGCTACCTGTCTGCTAGCCTACCTGGAGGCTCCACCGTCACGTGCTGTGACCACCTGCCAGCCCAGAGACTCTTGCCCGCTCACCTGGGAGCGCTCATCTGCTACCTGCCTGTTAGCCTACCTGGAGGCTCCGCCGTCACGTGCTGTGACCACCTGTCAGTCCAGAGACTCTTGCCCGCTCACCTGGGAGCGCTCATCTGCTACCTGCCTGTTAGCCTACCTGGAGGCTCCGCCGTCACATGCTGTGACCACCTGCTTTTCCAGAGACTCTCGCCTGCTCACCTGGGAGCACACATCTGCCATCTGCCTGCTAGCCTACCTGGAGGCTCAGCCGTCACCGGTCGTACCTACCCTTTACCCAGAGACTGTCCCGGTCACTTGCCGTGACCTCCTGCCCGTTCACCCAGAGACTGCCCCGGTCACTTGCTGTGACCTCCTGCCCGTTCACCCAGAGACTGCCCCGGTCACTTGCTGTGACCTCCTGCACGTTTACCCAGAGACTGTCCCGGTCACTTGCCGTGACCTCCTGCCCGTTTACCCAGAGACTGTCCCGGTCACCTGCTGTGACTACCTGCCTGTCTTCCCTGGTCGCCACCCGCTTCCTTACAAGGACCGCCCCCTTGTATAAGTTGCTCAGAGGTTCCGCCTCCCAGACCCGTTACAGTGATTGGCACCAAAAATCTCAAATTTTGACTCATCAGACTATAGTACAGATTTGTACTGTTCTAATGTCCATTCCATGTATTGCTTGGTTCAAAAAAGTATCTTCTTATTTGCAGTTCTCAGTAGGAGCTTCTGACGCGCCCCCTGGGCCGTGGGGTACCCAGAGCCGGGCCTGTAAATGCTGGGGATTGTAGTCACCGTGGCGGTGACCCGGTCCGTGACCCAGGTGGTCAATCCAAGGGTAGTAGATGTACATAGGTTATATAATGTCCGACTACGCCACCTGTGGAGTGCGGTTAATAGAGACCGCCGATGCGGAACAGTCCTCTGAAGCCGGTGGTATAGCAGCAAAGGTGGTATAACTCCCCACAGGAAGAATTAGCTTCAGGGCAGTGTGTGTGGATGATGGTGGTTGTGCAGGGTGTCACGGTGCAGAAATAACCACAGAGTCCGTATAGTGCTGTCCCAGGGTCTTTACTTGTAGTAATTAGACAGGCCTGGACTGGAGTACTGGCTAGAGATAAGAGTCTGGTCAGTCTGGGAGCAAGCATAGAGTCCTCCTGGCCAGGTGGAGTTGTAGGCCTGCCATTCTTACTTTACTGTTTTGGCTATTCTGCTTGTAGCTGTGTCGTAGCCCACGTCCCTGAGTGTAACGTGCTGTGCTCACCCGTATGGCTGGCAGCTCGGGCCTTGTGGATGCCTCGCTCCTCCTTGGCGGTACTGGTCCCTCGGTGCTGCTGAGCCTCCGGGCGTCTGATGGGGCCAGGAGACCTGCAATCTCCTGCCCTGCGGTATCTGCTGCTGGGCCTGAATGGTCCCACAGCCTCGGACTCCGGTGTCCGGTTCTCTGTGTAGTCCAGCTAGGACGAGCTATCTCCAGCTCCAGTCCCTAGCTCCTCTCTCTTCAATGTCCTAAACTCGACTCCTGACACTAGACTGAACTAACCCTGCCTCCAGATCCAGTTGCCAAAGGGAGGGTCCTCCCCTTGCTGGTCTGAAGCCAGGAAGTGTTGCATGTATTGTGTTCCTGACCAGGAAACCCCTGCCTACCTCCAGACATGGCATTACCTCTTTTGAGGGAAGCAATACCACTGTGGCAACCAGACCCTCTGGGGTGCCACATTCCCCCCTAGTTAATTTCAGTACTCCGGGACTGAGAATATTTTGCAAAATAACAGGTAACAATAACAATAGCAATAACAAGGTACATTAGAATATTTACAAGCATTTTAGTCTTTGATAGGTTACAGTATAATCTGCAACCAGGTGCCCATTCCACTGTGCAAGGTGTAATTTGAGGGACCCGTCCCAAACCCTGCACGGAGGCCCTGGGGTGGCTGCAGGGCATTGATGATCCGGATGTTGGACCACGTCTTCAGCCACCTCCACGGGTTTTTGTTGTGTGGTCTGTCACAAAGGTGCACTTTTACAGGTGCAACTATTCACAGGCAAAGTTTTTGGTTATTCACTGTCCATAACCTAAAAGTCTTTGGGCCCCTTTCGGGTAACTGGAAAAACACACATATAAAATTTTTCAAACTGGCAATGTCTCTGGCATACCCTTACGGGTAACTATATACAGCATACTTTTTAATACTCTTATACTTTAAGCTTGACATTTTTAAATTCTCCAACGGGCAGGGGGCTGACCTCTTGTACTTCTGGTGGATCTACGGAGTACACTATCTGTCACTGCTCTCTCCTGGTCCCTTGTGTCTACCCCTTGTGTGGTGGGTTCAGTGTGAACTGCACTACGGGTGGTATGAGGTAGTACTGGTAGGTTGGGCAATTTCCTACGGATTCTTTGGCTTACCATGGGTATGACAGGTTCACTATTAGCAGAGGGTAGATTGTCCTGGTCTGCTGTTGATGAAACTTCCGCCTCCGGGGCCAACTGTTCTTCCAACTCTTCTGGGACTTCTGTAGCTTCCTGAGGGGCTGGTTGGAGAAAGGTAAGGACTGGCACAGCAATTGCATTGTTCACTTGTGTCCACGACCGGGGAAATTCTCTGAGTACTGTTTTGACCATTTCTTCCACTTCCTCTGTGGGTTGAGGGCTATCTTGGTCTTCTTTAGGGTATTGCAGTTGCTCGGGGCATTTCTTCAAGTGGTCTCTTGAAACTGTTGCTGATGTTTCTCCTCCATCCTTACTAATGAGGCACACCTTGGTGTTATCATGACTCGAGGGTAGGATGGTGTACGGCTCTACCTCCCACTGGTCATCCAATTTGTGGAGTCACCTCTTTCTCTTAAAGACCTGTTCTCCAGGTGACAATGGAACAGCAGGTGCGTGTTGATTGTAAGTATTCTCTTGTCTTTGTCTTGCTTGGGACAGACTTTTTGCAACACTCTCTTGCACTTTGCGGTATTGTTGTTGCCGCTCAGTGTCCCAATCTGCATCTGGTGAGGCCGTCTCTGGTGTTAGGAGTCCCATGTCCAGGTCGATGGGTAGCTTACCAGGTCTTGCTCTCATCAGGTAAGCAGGCGTGCAGTTGGTAGAGTTCACTGAGATGTGGTTGTATAGGTCCACCAGATCTGGCAACTTTTCTTGCCACAGGCTGCGTTCCTCAAGGGGCAACGTCTTTAACAGGTCTATCACCACCTGGTTCATCTTCTCACACAACCCGTTGGTCTGGGGGTGATACGGCATTGTCCTGATTTTCTTGCAGCCGTACAGGTTGCAGAATTCCTGGAACACCTCCGCTTCGAAGGCTGGACCTTGGTCAGTAAGCTCACGTTCTGGGTAACCGTGCGGGCGACAGAAGTGCTGTTGGAATGCTTTGGCTGCTGTCTGAGCCGTCTGGTCCTTTACTGGCACTACTACCAGGAACCCGGAGTAGTGGTCTACGATGGTGAGAGCGTAGACATAGCCTGACCTGCTTGGAGCTAGCTTCACGTGGTCCAAGGCTACCAGTTCAAGTGGCTGTTTGGTGATGATGGGCTGCAGGGGAGCCCTCTGGCTGTCACGGTCTTTTCTTCTCAGGTTGCATGGTCCGCATTCTCGACACCACCTCTCGATTGCTTTCCTCATGCCAGCCCAGTAGAACCGTTCACGTAGCAGGACTTCCAACTTCTTCCAGCCAAAGTGTCCTGCTCCATCGTGGTACGCTTCCAAGACCATTGACGCATCCCGCCTCGGGACTACCACCAGCCAGACCAATTCATGTGTCTGAGAGTTGATGGCTCTTCGACACAGCTTCCCTTCATAGATGAATAGCTTGCCCTTCTCCTTCCACAGCTGTTTGGTCTCCTCTGGAGCATCTGGATCAGGGTACGAGTCAGCTCGTGTCAGCAACTCCTTGACTAGGCGGACAGCCGGGTCACTATCTTGTGCCTCTGCCCATCCATGGTGGGGCAATGGATTGAACGTGGCCTCTCTGTTGGCTTAGCACCTGTTCTTCACACAATGGGAGCACTGGGTTACTCCATGACGGTGGAAAGCGGGGATCTCTATCTCCTCCAGATCTTCCGGGTCTTCTCCCCCATCTGGCAAGTTAGGCATCCTGGACAGCACATCTGCGTTTGCATTCTTGTGCCCAGCCCGATACTTGATGGTGAACTCATAATTAGACAGTCGGGCCATCCATCTTTGTTCCAGGGCACCAAGTTTCGCAGTCTCCAGGTGTATCAGCGGGTTGTTGTCTGTGAAGACGGTGAATTTGGAGGAAGCGAGATAATGTTTGAAACGCTCGGTCACAGCCCAGACTACAGCAAGGAACTCCAATTTGAAGGAGCTGTAATTTTCGGGATTCCTTTCTGGGGGCCGGAGCTTCCTGCTGGCATAGGCAATCACTCTTTCTCTGCCTTGCTGGATCTGGGACAGCACTGCTCCTAGTCCCACGTTACTTGCGTCTGTATGGAGTATGAAGGGTTGGCCATAGTCAGGGTAGGCCAGGATCTCATCTCCTGTGAGAGCCATCTTCAGCCTACTGAAGGATTCGTCTTCCGGCTTATCCCATTTGAATGGAGGCTTTGGGTTTTTAGCCTTCCTGGACTGGCCTACTAGGAGGTCCTGCATGGGTGCCGCCATCTTGGTGAAGCCTTGGATAAATCTTCGGTAATAGCCCACCAACCCGAGGAACTGCCGCACTTCCTTGATAGTGGAGGGTCTTGGCCAGTCCTTAATTACTGTGACCTTGTCAGGGTCTGGTGCTACACCTTCAGCGCTTACCACATGACCTAGGTACTGTACCTTGGGCTTCAACAGGTGGCATTTTGACGGCTTCACCTTCAGGCCAAAACCAGCTAGGGCTTCAAATACCTCTGCCAGGTGCTTCAGGTGATCTTCATAGGACTTGGAGTATACTATGACATCATCCAGGTACAGCAGGACTGTCTCGAAGTTCTTATGTCCTAGACAGCACTCCATCAAGCGCTGTAAGGTTCCTGGGGCATTGCAGAGCCCAAATGGCATGCAGTTGAACTCGCTGAGGCCCATCGGGGTTGTGAATGCGGTCTTTTCTTTATCCGCCTCTGCTACAGGAACCTGCCAATACCCACTAGTGAGATCCAAAGTAGAAAAATAATTAGCAGATCTTAATGCAGCTAGTTGTTATGTTATGCTACCAGAGCTAAGGAAAGAGAGGAGATCTGTCCCTACGATAGAACTCAGCTTGATCCCTACGATGTAACAGGGAACCTGATCCTGCGATCAGACCTGCTAAAGTCCTCAGCTAGTCTGTACGGAGACCTATAGATGTGGGGAAGGAATCCCTACAAGTACTAGGGACTGGGAGCAAAATGGACACCTCCTAACAGAAATAGTAGCAGACAGACGAACAAACAAACAATATAGAACACAGAGGTCCGAAGACCAAGCAAACTAACAGAGTTAGATACTGAGCACTGGCTAGCTAAAGAGTAGTAATACAATGAAGTCCAGCAAAGCCAGAAGGGCGGAGCAAGACTAAATAGGCCAACAAGGTCATATGACCAGCAATAGAAAAAACCTAAGAGCAAGGTTCTAACACTAGTGACTCCTCAATCCTGGGTAACGGTTATGCATCTTTATGTGTAATGCGGTTAATTTGCCTGTAGTCTACACACATTCTCATTGTGCCATCTTTTTTCCTTACGAGGACTAATGGAGCTGCCCAGGGACTACAACTGTCTCTTATCACCCCAGCCTCCTTCATCTCTCGTAACATCCCTTTGGCATTTTGGTAGTGTGCTGGTGGTACAGGCCGGTACCTTTCTTTAATGGGTGGATGGTCTCCCGTGGGGATATGGTGTTGAACCCCTTTCACCTGCCCGAAGTCGAGCTTGCTGAAGACCCTTTCATACTCCTGGACCACCCGGTATACTCCATGCTTTTGGTGCTGAGGGGTGGAGTCAGTGCCCACGTGTAGCTTTTGACACCAGTCCTTCATCTGTCCCTTGGAGCCATTATCCTCCGCCGGTTTGGATGGAGGTAAGGGTTCCACTGTTTTTATAGAATTGTTGCTGACGGTGAATAATTTGGCAAGGGTAGCATACCGGGGCAAATGGACTTCTTTCTCCCCAATATTTAGGATGCGGACCGCACTCTCCCATGGCGGACATCAACCACCATCCTGGCTGTCAAGATGGTGGGCCTACTGTCAGAGTATACGGGCTCTACCAGGGCCTGGTGATCTCTACCCCTGAGACCGATTGCTGCCCGGCACCATATCAACATTTCACTTCTTGGGGGCATGGCAATGGGGAACGGGTCACTCATCCTGACACTGCCAATTTCACCACCAGACAGTTCTACCTGTTGTCTTCTCATCAGGGCTCTGATTTCTCTCTGCAGAACCCGCTGCTGACTGGAACTGGCGGTCTCCACAACCTGCTGTAACAAGACAATAATTTCTGAAAGACAATTTTCAATGACATTAGTGCCTAAGGTTATCATGGGATGACTTTCTCGGCGATCAATGTCAACAATTATCATTCCTTGCGCCGGCAATTCCACTTTGCCAACCTTTATGGTCACTTCTTTAAACCCCACTTAAGGTACGAGCTGACCATTGCCGGCATAGATGCTTAAATGTTCATCTGGACAGCGGGTAATGTCTGAGTCAGTCCAGTATCGCTTGTAAAGAATGTAGGGGATAGTGGTCACCTGGGATCAACTGTCCAGCAACGCGCTCATCGGGATGCCGTCAAGCACGACAGGTAGGACCGGTCGTCCCCCCACATACTTGTCTCGCCAGTTGTGTGGGCCTGGTGGTCTTACGCCTGGGGGTTGGCCCTCTGCCCCAGTTTTGCTTGTTTAAATTACAGTACCTTGCATAATGTCCTGGCTTGCGACAGCGGCGGCAGATGGGTTGTCCGTCCTGGTCGTAGCAGTCACTGTTCCTCCCTCTGGTTGGTGGAATCCTCCTCTGTTGTCGCCACGGGACGTCCTCTGGACTGGAAGCCAGCTGGATCTTCCCTTTGGGAGACACCTCCAAGGACTGCACAGTTTTGGTTAGTACAGCTACACTTTTAGTCAGCTCTTGGACCTGAAGGTGCAGGTCTGTAGACGGATCATTGTCCAGAGTCTGTGCATCAGCTCCCACAGGCTCTGGGGAAAAGGGTGCCACCTCCTGGTGGTAGGTGATAGCTGGGTGCCGGTGAGATGTAGCGCCACCTGGTGTTGCCTCTCGCAGCACCCGGATGGCTCTGTCTTTAAATAGTGCAAAGTCCAGATCGGGATTTTGTAGAGCCATTATGCGCAGCTGTGTCCGGTGAGCGCTGGACAGGAGCCCCTCAATAAACTGCTCAGTTAACAGTCTGTTCTCATCATGCACACTGTCAGGGTCTACCTGTTTGATGGCCCTCAGCGCCTCCTGCAGGTTTAAAGCATAGTCCCGTACACTGTCCTGCGCCCGTTGTTTGCACCCATAAAACTTCATTTTTATCTCCGCTGTAGTATGGGTGTCAAAGGTGTCCTTTAGGCGGGCCAGTATCTCTTTCACAGTCCCTTTGTCTCTGGCTGACCAGGACTTTACTTCTCTCTGGGCTGCACCAATCAGCTGGCCTATGAGGATGCTCACTTTCTGCCCCTCGGACAGGGGGTATACTTTAAATAAGCTGCTCAGTCTTTCTTTAAAGTCACTCAGGGTGTGTGACTCTCCTGAGTACTGGGGCAACCACGCCGTTCCCGGTATATATGGCACGGAGAACGGCATCACTGCGGCAGCGGCCGCGCCGGCGGTTGAAGTTCCCTCCATATTGGGCGTCTGCTTCCCCCTTAGTGAACCGTGGCCTACCTTCTTTCACTTTTCTTCCGTAGGCCGCAGTTCCGCAGGCGATGGTCTCCGTTGAGGACCTGGCGTCGCTTGCTTCTGACGTCAGCGCTCGCTGGGGCTCCTTCCAGGACCTGGCGCTGCGTCAGTGCGTGAGGCGGGGCTTGGGCTTCGCGCGCTTCCAGCGGTTACGCCCCTCTTCTTCCCGCGCAGCGATCCGGAAATGGCGGCCAATGGAGGGAAACAGCGGTAATTGGCGGGAAAACTTCACCATGGTATGCGACACAGTTCGTGAAGGCGCACAGTACCCGGTGGTAACGGGCACGAAACCCTGCCGACTACGCTAAAGTTGACGCGCCCCCTGGGCCATGGGGTACCCGGAGCCGGGCCTGTAAATGCTGGGGGTTGTAGTCAACGTGTCGGTGACCTGGTCCGTGACCCAGGTGGTCAATCCAAGGGTAGTAGATGTATATAGGTTATATAATGTCCGACTACGCCACCTGTGGAGTGCGGTTAATAGAGACCGCCGCTGCGGAACAGTCCTCTGAAGCCGGTGGTATAGCAGCAAAGGTGGTATAACTCCCCACAGGAAGAGTTAGCTTCAGGGCAGTGTGTGTGGATGATGCTGGTTTTGCAGGGTGTCGCGGTGCAGAAATAACCACAGAGTCCATATAGTGCAGTCCCAGGGTCTTTACTGGTAGTAATTAGACAGGCCTGGACTGGAGTACTGGCTAGAGATAAGAGTCTGGTCAGTCTGGGAGCAAGCATAGAGTCCTCCTGGCCAGGTAGAGTTGTAGGCCGTTCTTACTATACTCTTTTGGCTATTCTGCTTGTAGCTGTGTCATAGCCCACGTCCCTGAGTGTAACGTGCTGTACTCACCCGTATGGCTGGCAGCTCGGGCCTTGTGGAAGCCTCGCTCCTCCTTGGCGGTACTGGTCCCTCGGTGCTGCTGAGCCTCCGGGCGTCTGATGGGGCCAGGAGACCTGCAATCTCCTGCCCTGTGGTATCTGCTGCTGGGCCTGAAGGGTCCCACAGCCTCAGACTCCGGTGTCCGGTTCTCTGTGTAGTCCAGCTAGGACGAGCTATCTCCAGCTCCAGTCCCTAGCTCCTCTCTCTTCAATGTCCTAAACTCGACTCCTGACACTAGACTGAACTAACCCCGCCTCAAGATCCAGTTGCCAAGGGGAGGATCCTCCCCTTGCTGGTCTGAAGCCAGGAAGTGTTGCATGTATTGTGTTCCTGACCAGGAAACCCCTGCCTACCTCCAGACATGGCATTACCTCTTTTGAGGGAAGCAATACCACTGTGGCAACCAGACCCTCTGGGGTGCCACACTTCTTTACAGCAATTTGATGCCTGTGCATCATTTATGAGGGCTGTTATGAGGTGCAGTCAACTTTTTTTGTTTCTGAGACTAGTAATTGGGTGAATTTATCCTTTGCAGCAGAGCTCATTCTTGCTCTTTATTTCCTAAGGCTATGTGCCCACGATGCAGAAATGCTCCGGATTTTTTCCTGAGCATTTCTGCATCTCCCTGGCAGAAAAAATGCATGCGGATTGTACATGCGTTTTTCCTGCCAGGGACAAGCGAAAGTGAAGCGGTAGACTAAAGGACCTGCCGACGTCAGCGGTCGCATGACCCATCACATGACTAAATGACGTCATGACAGGTCCTTTTCAGACCATCGCGAGCTGCCGGCAAGCCGATACGCATCACTAAGGACACCGGGGGCCATCAGAAGGTAAGTATAATGTATATTTTTTATTTTATTCTTTTTTTTAGAGGTACTATGGTACCCGGATACCTCCTCCTTTTCTAGAAACCCGGGTACCTTACGCACATTGAAACGCAAGGAATCCGCATCTGCAGATGCAGTGATGCGGATTCCATGCGTTCCACTGCAAGTCAATGGTGGCAAAAACGCCGCGCTTCTGCAAAATAATTGGTAGTGCTGCGATTTTTCCGCAATGATAATGATCAAATTTCCGCAGCATGTGCTCAGCACATGCGGATTATCATTGGGGAACATGGTAGACGTTCTACCAAGTGTTTTTTAAGCATTTCTGCAGTGGAATTGCAGCTGCGGAAACGCTTAAAAAACGCATAGTGGGCACACAGCCTTAGGCAGTCCTCAAGAGAGCCACTTTAATCATAGCGATTGATGTTTTTTTGTCACTGCACTTGAGTTTACTTTCAAGGTTATAGCAATTTTCTGGATGTAATATCTTCATGTCTACAAGTAATGATGGACTGTTGTTTCTAATTAGTTAGTTTTGTGGTTCCATACTGTGGCTTAGAACAGTTGTTACCCCCTTCACCCACCAGCCTGTTTTCACCTTCCTGACCAGGTCAATTTTTTCAAATTTGATCAGTGTCACTTTATGAGGTTACAACTCTGGAAAACTTCAACATATCCCAGTGATTCCGAGATTTTTTTTTGTGACACGTTGTACTTCATGATAGTGATAAAAATGTGGTCAATATGATTTGTGTTTATTTATGAAAATAACAAAAATTTGCCCAAAAATTAGAAAATTTTGCAAATTTCAAGCTTTGAATTTTTATGCCCTTAAGCTAAATAGTTACCATATTTTTTGGACTATAAGATGAACTTTTTTCCTGCAAAATTTTGGAAGAAATTGGGGGTGCGTTTTATAGTCCGGAAGTACAGTCCGGCTGTGGATGGTGGGGTGTGTGGGGGGAACGGCAGCGGCGGAGGAGCGAATCACAGGAGGCAAGAGCCACCTCCTGCAGCTAACACTGTGCCAGCTGTTAAAGGAAATGAATATTCACTGCTGCCCATGGGCGTGTGGAGTAGTGAATATTTATTTTCCTTCATAGTGTGCACAGTGTCACCCACAGCCGCTGGCACCTGCAGCCGCTCCTCCAATATTCACTGCTCCCCACTCACATTGTCCAGGCGTGGGGAGCAGTGAATATTCCAGCAGCTGATTTCAGCGTGTGAGGGTGCATTTCTGTGATGTCATGCGCTGCTCACACGCTGAGATCAGCAGCTGGCGGCAGAACAGGATGCAGCGCTGGAGCAGAAGGGAGGTGAGTAGAATCGTTTATTTTTTTATGTATGCAGCATGATGGGGATGGGGTGCCATGCATACCAGAATGGGGATGTGGTGCCATGCATACCATGATGGGGATGGGGGTGCCATGCATACCAGGATTGGGGTGCCATGCATACCAGGATGGGGGCCATGTATAACAGGAATGGGGGCCATATATACCAGGATGGGGGAATATGTATACCAGGATGGAGGATATTAGTACAGAATTGGGGGGACATTACTCCTATAACAGTGTCAGAGAAGACCCCCTTCCCTATAACAGTGCATCGTGACCACATTTGTTGCTTCAATTTTTTTTCTATTTTCCTCCTCTGAAACTTAGGTAAGATAGGTAACGATTAGAGATGAGCGTTGTTCTACTCGAACTGTTCGCCAATCTCAAATTCGAGCTGTTTTGGGCGGTGTTCGAGCCGTTCGGCGAACACGAACAATTTGAGAAAAATTCGGCTGTTCGAGGTTATGTTCGATAACTGTTCGTGCACCAAAATCATAACTGGATTTTTTCTCAGTAATGATGAAAATTAATGTTAATACGCAGTTTGAGTGTACAGCGGGGTGGGGGGAGGGGCAGGGGATGGATCTCTGCAGGAACAATGAAGATCTCCATTTTTTTTTCTCTTTCCCGCATTTGCAGTGGGGAGGTGCAATCTGTCAGCCTATCAGCAGCGCACACACGGAGCGAAGTGCTTTTTTTCACACAAGCAAGGGCATGTGTCATTGGCAGTGTATGTCACATGTCCTTGCCCTATAAGACCAAGCCATTTTCCCCGTCGCCACCATTTTCTCACTGCTGCAGCTGCGTGTTAGACGGCACCGCTGTTGCTGTGTGCGCTATACCTTGTTAATTTCAAGCCAATTTTCGCACAAATATACAGATAGCTTGGGAGTAGGGAATAGTTGTGATTGCAGTCCTTTTAAGGACTAGGTTACAGCATTTCCTACGACTTTTATCAGGGAGGTCTGTGCTCTTAAATAGATAGGTTGTGGGAGTAAAGACTAATTGTAATTGGAGTCCTTTTCAGGACTAGGTTACATCAGTTCCTATCAGTTTTTGCCAGGCAGGTCTGTGCCAGTGCTGTGCAAGTTTTTTTCACAGCATTTGGCTGAATCTAGCAAAGCTAATCCTTTTTGGCCTATTGCAGAGTGTGTTAGTCAGTGGAGTAGCATATCTGTGTTGCAAGATATACCACCTGTGTATAGAATACCAATTTTTTTACTGCACCTAGTGAAGTAAAATCTTTTGGGCATAGCATCATTCTATTAGTCCATCTATACTGACCTCCATCAGGTTGCAAATTAAAACTAATTTTTATCTGCATCTACAGTACCTCTGAAAAAATATTTGGGCTTCTACCTGTGTGTGGGACTTGTTGTATTAGTCCATCTATACTGACCTCCATCAGGTTGCAAACTGAATATATTTTTTTCCTGCATCTACCTCTGAAAAAATATTGGGCTTCTAGCTGTGTGTGGGTCTTGTTCTATTAATCCATCTATACTGACCTCCATCAGGTTGCAAACTGAATATAATTTTTTTCTGCATCTAGCTCTGAAAAAATATTTGGCCTTCTAGTAGTGTGTCGGACTTTCTCTATTAGTCCATCTATACTGACCTCCATCAGGTTGCAAACTGAATATAATTTTTTTCTGCATCTAGCTCTGAAAAAATATTTGGCCTTCTAGTAGTGTGTCGGACTTTCTCTATTAGTCCATCTATACTGACCTCCATCAGGTTGCAAATTAAAACTAATTTTTATCTGCATCTACAGTACCTCTGAAAAAATATTTGGGCTTCTAGCTGTGTGTGGGACTTGTTGTATTAGTCCATCTATACTGACCTCCATCAGGTTGCAAACTGAATATATTTTTTTCTGCATCTACCTCTGAAAAAATATTGGGCTTCTAGCTGTGTGTGGGACTTGTTGTATTAGTCCATCTATACTGACCTCCATCAGGTTGCAAACTGAATATATTTTTTTCTGCATCTACCTCTGAAAAAAATATTGGGCTTCTAGCTGTGTGTGGGTCTTGTTCTATTAATCCATCTATACTGACCTCCATCAGGTTGCAAACTGAATATAATTTTTTTCTGCATCTAGCTCTGAAAAAATAGTTGGCCTTCTAGTAGTGTGTCGGACTTTCTCTATTAGTCCATCTATACTGACCTCCATCAGGTTGCAAATTAAAACTAATTTTTATCTGCATCTACAGTACCTCTGAAAAAATATTTGGGCTTCTAGCTGTGTGTGGGACTTGTTGTATTAGTCCAGCTATACTGACCTCCATCAGGTTGCAAACTGAATATATTTTTTTCTGCATCTACCTCTGAAAAAATATTGGGCTTCTAGCTGTGTGTGGGACTTGTTGTATTAGTCCATCTATACTGACCTCCATCAGGTTGCAAACTGAATATATTTTTTTCTGCATCTACCTCTGAAAAAATATTGGGCTTCTAGCTGTGTGTGGGTCTTGTTCTATTAATCCATCTATACTGACCTCCATCAGGTTGCAAACTGAATATAATTTTTTTCTGCATCTAGCTCTGAAAATATATTTGGCCTTCTAGTAGTGTGTTGGACTTTCTCTATTAGTCCATCTATACTGACCTCCATCAGGTTGCAAATTAAAACTAATTTTTATCTGCATCTACAGTACCTCTGAAAAAATATTTGGGCTTCTAGCTGTGTGTGGGACTTGTTGTATTAGTCCATCTATACTGACCTCCATCAGGTTGCAAACTGAATATATTTTTTTCTGCATCTACCTCTGAAAAAATATTGGGCTTCTAGCTGTGTGTGGGACTTGTTGTATTAGTCCATCTATACTGACCTCCATCAGGTTGCAAACTGAATATATTTTTTTCTGCATCTACCTCTGAAAAAATATTGGGCTTCTAGCTGTGTGTGGGTCTTGTTCTATTAATCCATCTATACTGACCTCCATCAGGTTGCAAACTGAATATAATTTTTTTCTGCATCTAGCTCTGAAAAAATATTTGGCCTTCTAGTAGTGTGTCGGACTTTCTCTATTAGTCCATCTATACTGACCTCCATCAGGTTGCAAACTGAATATAATTTTTTTCTGCATCTATCTCTGAAAAAATATTTGGCCTTCTAGTAGTGTGTCGGACTTTCTCTATTAGTCCATCTATACTGACCTCCATCAGGTTGCAAATTAAAACTAATTTTTATCTGCATCTACAGTACCTCTGAAAAAATATTTGGGCTTCTAGCTGTGTGTGGGACTTGTTGTATTAGTCCATCTATACTGACCTCCATCAGGTTGCAAACTGAATATATTTTTTTCTGCATCTACCTCTGAAAAAATATTGGGCTTCTAGCTGTGTGTGGGACTTGTTGTATTAGTCCATCTATACTGACCTCCATCAGGTTGCAAACTGAATATATTTTTTTCTGCATCTACCTCTGAAAAAATATTGGGCTTCTAGCTGTGTGTGGGTCTTGTTCTATTAATCCATCTATACTGACCTCCATCAGGTTGCAAACTGAATATAATTTTTTTCTGCATCTAGCTCTGAAAAAATATTTGGCCTTCTAGTAGTGTGTCGGACTTTCTCTATTAGTCCATCTATACTGACCTCCATCAGGTTGCAAACTGAATATATTTTTTTCTGCATCTACCTCTGAAAAAATATTTGGCCTTCTAGTAGTGTGTCGGACTTTCTCTATTAGTCCATCTATACTGATCTCCATCAGGTTGCAAATAAAAACTAATTTTTATCTGCATCTACAGTACCTCTGAAAAAATATTTGGGCTTCTAGCTGTGTGTGGGACTTGTTGTATTAGTCCATCTATACTGACCTCCATCAGGTTGCAAACTGAATATATTTTTTTCCTGCATCTACCTCTGAAAAAATATTGGGCTTCTAGCTGTGTGTGGGTCTTGTTCTATTAATCCATCTATACTGACCTCCATCAGGTTGCAAATTCAAAATAATTTTTTTCTGCATCTAACCCAGCCAATAGTTTTGGCCTAATATCACAGTTTGGCCACTCAGCTCTGCTCGGTTACCATCCATTGTTTTTTTGTGCAAACAACTCCAGAGTTGTGAATTAGTTAACCACCAAAATGAGTGGAAAAAGGCCTGCTGCTGGTGGAAAGGGGAATAGGCGTGTTGGGAAGGGGAAAAAAGGTTGTGTCCGTGGGGTAGGTGTTAAAGCAACAGTAACATCTGCAGAAGAAAGACCATCTTCCAGCCAAACTAAAATGTCTACTTCTTTTAGCGGACAATGTGATAAGATCCCTTTCTTACGGCCACGCCAATCGCTACAAATTCCAGATGAGGCACAAAAACAGCAGGTGCTTCAACGGATATCAAGTGCTCCTTTAAGTGGGCTCTCCTCCACATCAACTTCAACATCACAAATACTCCAGTCCTCAAAGGTGTCACCCAAATCGCACTTGCTTCCTCACAGCTCCCAAATCTCCAGCTGCCCGTCTGAGTATGAGGTAGAACAGATGGTTGAGTCTGCAGAGCTGTTTACTCATACTATAGCCTGGGAATCAGAGGTCAACTCCAGCGCTTCTGTGAATCCAGACGAGGAAATGATCTGCACTGATGCCCAGAATCTTTATGAGTCGGATCCAGGACCAGACGCAGAAGGTTCTGACCATAATGTAGACCCTCATTCCCAAACTGTAACTCCTGTTGGTGGAGACAATGAGGAAGACGATGATAAGACTCAAATACCTGATTGGAGCGACAACTTTAGTTTTTTGTCAGGGCAGGAACAGGTTGGCTCTGAGGACGACGGGTGTGATAACGCACAGGGTGATGATGATGAGGTCGGAGATCCCACTTACTGTCAACCCACAGTCAGCCAAGAGATGAGGTCAGCAGAGGAGGTGGAGGAAGATGCTAGTGACGACGAGGTCAGGTTGCGCCTTCCTGGACAGAGACGTAGTACTGGAAGCACGTCAACAACTGCATCCTCAAACACAACTCTGCCTCTCACCACAAGTCGTGGTGGCTCTTCAGTCGCATGGGTGCTAAGCCTTGCATAGCCTGGGCATTTTTTCAGATCGATAAAGATGACCCAACTCGTGTTATCTGTAACATTTGTCAGCAAAAGCTAAGTAGAGGCCAAAAAATACATAGTTTGAGTACTTCATGCATGAACCGGCACATGGACATGAAGCATAAGTTGCAGTGGGAAGCTCAGTGTGCTACAATGCGGCCTAGCCGGCCGGGCCAACCACCGTCTGCCATATCTTGTGCATCCGCGGCCTCTTCATCCTCTGTGACTGGGGGGACAGCAGTCACACCTGTTTTGGGGCGCAGACCTGCCACCTCTTTACCCGCAACAGCCAGCGTGATTGGCAGGTCATCATTTTCTTTGGAGGTGGTAACACCAGCTGGTGTTGAGCGCTGTCCGACATCGATAGCACCACCTTTGGATCAAGGCAACGAAACATGTCCGCCTGCATCTTCCTCACAGACCGGCAGTTTGCCGGGGACACCCTTATCAACCCCGTCTAAGCACAATAGCCAGCCCTCGGTCCCACAGATGTGGACAAGTAAAAGACCATTTCCTCCTAGCCATGAGAAAGCTAAGAGGTTGAATTTCACCATCTGCAAGCTCTTGGCTACAGAAATGCTGCCTTTCCGCCTGGTGGACACAGAGGATTTTCGAGACCTTATGTCCGTCGCAGTGCCCCAGTACCAGATGCCCAGTCGGCACTACTTCTCAAAGAAAGGTGTGCCTGCGCTCCACCAGCATGTCGCACATAACATCACCGCTTCTTTGAGAAACTCTGTGTGTGACAGGGTGCATTTCACCACAGACACTTGGACGAGTAGGCATGGACAGGGGCGTTACATGTCGCTGACTGGGCACTGGGTAACTATGGTGACAGCAGGACAAGGGGCTGCTGTCCAAGTCTTGCCGTCCCCACGAGTTGTGCGTCAATCCTCTTTATGTCAAAGTTCCTCCACTGCTTCTGCCTCCTCAACCTCCTCTCGGTCTTCCACCTGCACCCAAAGCCTGTCTGGTCATGCCACAAGCTTTCTAACTGCGCAGAAGGGATCCTGCACACCTCCTTACTATGCTGGCAGTAGGGCTCAACGTCATCAGGCGGTTTTTACATTGAAATGTCTGGGAAATGTGAGTCACACAGCTGAGGAGTTGTGGTCAGCTCTGGAGAACCAATTTCATGAATGGTTGTCTCCACTGGACCTGAAACCAGGGAAGGCCGTGTGCGACAATGCTGCAAACCTGGGTGCGGCCCTTCGCCGGGGCAATGTCACACACGTGCCTTGTATGGCTCACGTGTTGAACCTGGTTGTCCAGCAATTTTTAGCCCACTATCCCAGACTAGATGGCCTTCTGCAGAGGGCACGGTCGCTGTGTGCTCACTTCCGCCGTTCGCATCCCGCAGCTCAGCGACTTACATCTCTACAGAAGTCGTTGGGCCTGCCACTTCACCGGCTAAAATGCGATGTGCCTACCCGGTGGAATTCAACTCTGCACATGTTGCAGCGACTGTGGCAGCACCGACAAGCCCTGGTGCAATACGTTCTGACGTATAGCCTGGGCCAACGAGATTCAGAGGTGGGGCAAATCACGCTGGAGGAGTGGTCTCAGATCAGGGACCTATGCACCCTTCTGCACAGTTTTGAAATGGCGACGAAGATGTTTAATGCTGACGATGCCATTATCAGCATGACTATTCCGGTGATTTACATGCTGGAGCACATGTTAAACAGAATTCGGAGTCAGGTGGTGGCACAAGAGGAGGTGGAGGAAGTAGAGGAGGAGGAGTTGTATGCGGAAGGGCTAACATCTGCAAGGTCCAGACGGTCGGCAGCACCAAGGCGGCAGGCATGTGAGGGTGGGGGAGATGGTTTTACCAGGGCGCATGGTAGCAGCCAAACTAGTGAGGAAGGTGCAGGAGCCCAGGAAGAAGTGGAGGACGAACTGATGGAAGACTCATCAGATGAGGGAGACCTTGATCACATTTCTGTTGTAAGAGGTTGGGGGGAGAGGACAGAGGAAGGAAGCATGATTGTTACCTCGCCACCAACACAACAGGGACTTGGTGCTCCTGGATGCGCAACACACATGAGTGCCTTCTTGCTGCACTACCTGCAACATGACCCTCGAATTGTGAGAATTAGAAATAATCCTGACTACTGGGTTGCCACACTGTTAGATCCCCGGTACAAAAGTAAATTTGCAGAAATTATTCCTGCCATAGAAAGGGATGAACGCATGCAGGAGTATCAGCAGAGACTGTTGCAGAATCTTACATGTGCTTTTCCACAAAATACCAGTGGTGCACGTAGTGAATCTCACAGTTCCAACTTGCCAACCGTGGGACCGTCAAGTGTTCAGCACTCAAACCGTAACAGAACCACAGTATCTGGTGGTAACATCAATTTTGCGGAATCATTTCACCACTTTTTTAGCCCATCCTTTGCAAGGCCACAGGAGACAAGAAGTCTGACAAATAGTCAACGCCTAGAGACGATGGTACAGGAGTATCTCCAAGTAAACATTGAAGCCACGACTGTGTCACTGGACCCTTGCTCTTTTTGGGCTTCCAATCTGGATAAATGGCCGGAGCTAGCCACTTACGCCTTGGAGATCTTGTCATGCCCCGCAGCCAGCGTTCTGTCTGAACGTGTGTTCAGCGCTGCTGGTGGTGTGCTGACAGATAAGCGCACGCGGCTCTCCACTGATAATGTAGACGGACTCACGTTCATAAAGATGAACAAATCATGGATCCGAAACAACTTTTCTACCCCTGTGTCATCCTGGGGAGAGTAAAAGCTTGATGATTGGTTAAAATCACCCTACCAACCGTTTTAAGCTTTCAAATTACTAATCATGTTTATCTGTATCTTGACTGGAAAATAATTTGGGCTTTGTAGCAGTGTGCAGCACTGATCCTATTAGGCCATCTATACTAAAGCTTCACCAGATTTAAAATTAAAAATAATTTTTAGCTGCATCTAGCCCGGAAAATAATTTTGGGGCTCCGAGATGCGCAAGGCACATAAGTGCCTTCTTGCTGCACTACCTGCAGCATGACCCTCATATTGTCAGAATTCGAAGTAATCATGACTGCTGGGTTGCCACACTCTTAGATCCCCCAAACTTTTCGATCAACCTTTTCATTTTAATAAAGACCAAAAAAATGGTCATTTTTGAAATTATAAGCATTAGCAGGTTGTTAGTAGAGATGAGCGGTGTTCGACTAGAACTGTTCGCCAATCTCAAATTCGAGATGTTTTGGGCGGTGTTCGAGTTGTTCGACGAACCCGAACGATTTGCAAAAAATTCGGCTGTTCGAGGTTATGTTCGATAACTGTTCGTGCACCAAAAGCGTGTCCTGCATGTCTGGTGCTATTTAGAGCACCAATCATGCAGGGATTGTCTGCCACTCACTGTAATGCCACAGCCATGGTGGTTGTGGCATTACAGTGATTGCCCAAATCGATGGGAACAGTGCCAACAGTGAAACATGAAAAGCCGGCAATTCAGCAGCGGCATACACCTGTACCCGACAATTTAGAACCGAAAGAATAGAGAATCACACATAGATTAGATAGATATAAACATGTCAGCCACATATATACGAAGTACAGTGAAAGTGCTGCTTACTGTACTTGTCATTTAGCGTAAAGGATTTATCAAAAAAAATAATAGTGTTTTCATGCACCGTCTCTTTAAAAAAGCCGGCCGGCAATTCAGCAGCGGTACCCGACAATTTATAACAGACAGAATAGAGCTTCACACATAGATTAGATAGATAGAAACATGTCAGTCACATATATATGAAGTACAGTGACAGTGTTGCTTACTGTACTTGTCATTTAGCGTAAAGGATTTATCAAAAAAAATAATAGTGTTTTCATGCACCGGCTCTTTAAAAAAGCCGGCCGGCAATTCAGCAGCGGTACCCGACAATTTATAACAGACAGAATAGAGCTTCACACATAGATTAGATAGATAGAAACATGTCAGTCACATATATATGAAGTACAGTGATAGTGTTGGTTACTGTACTTGTCATTTAGTATTAAAATAAAGGATTTATTATTAAAAAAATTGGCGTGGGGTTCCCCTTAATTTTAGGCTCTAGCGGAGGTTAAGCAGACGGCTGGGGCAGATGTTTGAAGCCTGGGAAGGGGGTAATACCCACGGAGCTTCCCAGGCTACTAATATCAGCCCCCAGCTGAATACATAGCCTTTACTAGCTATTAAAATGGGGGACACCCCAAAAAAAATGACGTGGGGTCCCCCCTAATTTAATAGCTAGCAAAGGCTAGGCAGACAGCTGGGGGCTGATATTAATAGCCCAGGAAGGGAGCCATGAATATTGGCCCCCTCCCAAGCTAGAAACACCAGCCGTCAGCCGCCCCAGAAATGGCGCATTCATAGGATGCGCCAATTCTGGCACTTAGCCTCGCTCTTCCACGCTGCCCTGGTGCGGTGGCAGGGGGTAATAGGGTTGGGGTTGATGTCAGCTTATAATGCCAGCTGACATCAAGCCCAGGTTAGTAATGGAGAGGCGTCTATAAGACACCCCCATTACTAACCCCATAGTCAAAGTTAAAAAAAACACAAACACCCAGAATAAAGTCCTTTAATTGAAATAAAGACACAATCCTTTATTGTTCTAAATTAAACCCTACTTACCGTCACGCCCATTCCAGCTGAAGCCAACGATCTCCTGCAATAAAAGAAAAATAATAAAGCAACCTCATCCTTACCTTTCCATGGTTCCCACGACAGCTTCAGCTCTGCTACATCGAGATGACAGGCTGGACCGCAGCAGAACGCTGCCATCCAGCCTCTCATCCCGCAGACACTGAGAAGCGCAGGCTTGCTTGCGCTGCTCAGCGTCTCTCTGTGACGACATCCAGATGAGCCGAGTTCATGTCCAATGAACTCGGCTCACCTCATGCACGTCACTGACAGCGTGGGAAAATTCTCACGCTGAAGCGGTGAGTGCAGGAGAATTCTCCCACGCTGTCAGTGACGTGCATAAGGTGAGCTCATGTCCAATGAACTCAGCTCACCTCCTGCACGTCACTGACAGCGTGGGAGAATTCTCCTGCACTCAGCGCTTCAGCGTGAGAATTCTCCCACGCTGAAGCGCTGAGTGCAGGAGAATTTTCCCACGCTGTCAGTGACGTGCATAAGGTGAGCTCATGTCCAATGAACTCAGCTCACCTCCTGCACGTCACTTACAGCGTGGGAGAATTCTCCTGCACTCAGCGCTTCAGTGTGAGAATTCTCCCACGCTGAAGCGCTGAGTGCAGGAGAATTTTCCCACGCTGTCAGTGACGTGCATGAGGTGAGCCGAGTTCATTGGACATTAACTCGGCTCATCTGGATGCCCTCACAGAGAGACACTGTGGAGCGCAAGCAAGCCTGCGCTTCTCAGTGTCTGCGGGATGAGAGGCTGGATGGCAGCGTTCTGCTGCGGTCCAGCCTGTCATCTCGATGTAGCAGAGCTGAAGCTGTCATGGGAACCATGGAAAGGTAAGGATGATGTTGCTTTATTATTTTTCTTTTATTTCAGGAGATCGTTGGCTTCAGCTGGAATGGGCGTGATGGTAAGTATGGTTTAATTTAGAACAATAAAGAATTGTGTGTTTATTTCAATTAAAGGACTTTTTTCTGGGTGTTGTGTTTTTTTTAAATACTTTACTAGAAATTCATGGTGGTCATGTCTAATATTGGCGTGACCCCATGAATTTCGGGCTTAGGGCCAGCTGATAATGCCAAGCTGGCCCTAACCCCTTTATTACCCAGTGAGCCACCGCATCAGGGCCCTGGATGAGTTGGGTACAGCGCCAGAAGATGGCGCTTCTATGAACGCGCCATTTTCCGGGGTGGCTGCGGACTGCAATTTGCAGCGGGGGTGGCCCAGAAAGCTTGGGCCTCCCTGCGCTGCGGATTCCAGCCCCCAGCTGCCTAGTTGTACCTGGCTGGACACAAAAACAGGGCGAAGCCCCACGTCAATTTTCTTTAAATTATTTCATGAAATAATTAAGAAAAAAAGGGCTTCCCTATATTGTTGTGTCCGGCCAGGTACAAATAGGCAGCTGGTGGTTGGGGGCAGCCCGTTCCTGCCTGCTGTACCTGGCTGGACACAAATATAGTGCGAAGCCCCACGTCAATTTTTTTTAAATTATTTCATGAATTTCCTGAAATAATTTAAAAAAATTGAAGTGGGGCTTCGCACTATATTTGTGTCCAGCCAGGTACAGCAGGCAGGAACGGGCTGCCCCCATCCACCAGCTGCCTATTTGTACCTGGCCGGACACAACAATATAGGGAAGCCCTTTTTTTCTTAATTATTTCATGAATTTCATGAAATAATTAAAAAAAATTGCAGTGGGGCTTCGCACTATATTTGTGTCCAGCCAGGTACAGCAGGCAGGAACGGGCTGCCCCCAACCACCAGCTGCCTATTTGTACCTGGCCGGACACAACAATATAGGGAAGGCCTTTTTTTCTTAATTATTTCATGAATTTCATGAAATAATTAAAAAAAAAGTACGTGGGGCTTCGCCCTATTTTTGTGTCCAGCCAGGTACAACTAGGCAGCTGGGGGCTGGAATCTGCAGCGCAGGGAGGCCCAAGCTCTCTGGGCCCCCCCCCGCTACAAATTGCAGTCCGCAGCCACCCCGGAAAATAGCGCGTTCATAGAAGCGCCATCTTCTGGCGCTGTACCCAACTCATCCAGGGCCCTGGTGCGGTGGCTCACTGGGTAATAAAGGGGTTAGGGCCAGCTTGGTATTATCAGCTGGCCCCAAGCCCAAAATTCATGGGGTCACGCCAGTATTAGACATGACCGCCATGAATTTCTAGTAAAGTATTTAAAAAAAACACAACACCCAGAATAAAGTCCTTTAATTGAAATAAAGACACAATTCTTTATTGTTCTAAATTAAACCATACTTACCATCACACCCATTCCAGCTGAAGCCAACGATCTCCTGCAATAAAAGAAAAATAATAAACCAACCTCATCCTTACCTTTCCATGGTTCCCACGACAGCTTCAGCTCTGCTACATCGAGATGACTGGCTGGACCGCAGCAGAACGCTGCCATCCAGTCTGTCATCCCGCAGACACTGAGAAGCGCAGGCTTGCTTGCGCTCCTCACTGTCTCGCTGTGACGGCATCCAGATGAGCCGAGGTCATGTCCAATGAACTCGGCTCACCTCATGCACGTCACTGACAGCGTGGGAAAATTCTCACGCTGAAGTGCTGAGTGCAGGAGAATTCTCCCACGCTGTCAGTGATGTGCATGAGGTGAGCTCATGTCCAATGAACTCAGCTCACCTCCTGCACGTCACTGACAGCGTGGGAAAATTCTTCTGCAATCAGCGCTTCAGCGTGAGAATTTTCCCACGCTGTCAGTGACGTGCATGAGGTGAGCCGAGTTCATTGGACATGAACTCGGCTCATCTGGATGTCGTCACAGAGAGACGCTGAGCAGCGCAAGCAAGCCTGCGCTTCTCAGTGTCTGCGGGATGACAGGCTGGATGGCAGCGTTCTGCTGCGGTCCAGCCTGTCATCTCGATGTAGCAGAGCTGAAGCTGTCGTGGGAACCATGGAAAGGTAAGGATGAGGTTGCTTTATTATTTTTCTTTTATTGCAGGAGATCGTTGGCTTCAGCTGGAATGGGCGTGATGGTAAGTATGGTTTAATTTAGAACAATAAAGGATTGTGTCTTTATTTCAATTAAAGGACTTTATTCTGGGTGTTTGTGTTTTTTTTAACTTTGACTATGGGGTTAGTAATGGGGGTGTCTTATAGACGCCTCTCCATTACTAACCTGGGCTTGATGTCAGCTGGCATTATAAGCTGACATCAACCCCAACCCTATTACCCCCTGCCACCGCACCAGGGCAGCGTGGAAGAGTGAGGCTAAGTGCCAGAATTGGCGCATCCTATGAATGCGCCATTTCTGGGGCGGCTGACGGCTGGTGTTTCTAGCTTGGGAGGGGGCCAATATTCATGGCTCCCTTCCTGGGCTATTAATATCAGCCCCCAGCTGTCTGCCTAGCCTTTGCTAGCTATTAAATTAGGGGGGACCCCACGTCATTTTTTTTGGGGGGTCCCCCATTTTAATAGCTAGTAAAGGCTATGTATTCAGCTGGGGGCTGATATTAGTAGCCTGGGAAGCTCCGTGGGTATTACCCCCTTCCCAGGCTTCAAACATCTGCCCCAGCCGTCTGCTTAACCTCCGCTAGAGCCTAAAATTAAGGGGAACCCCACGCCAATTTTTTTAATAATAAATCCTTTATTTTAATACTAAATGACAAGTACAGTAACCAACACTATCACTGTACTTCATATATATGTGACTGACATGTTTCTATCTATCTAATCTATGTGTGATGCTCTATCTTTCTGTTCTAAATTGTCGGGTACCGCTGCTGAATTGCCGGCCGGCTTTTTTAAAGAGACAGTGCATGAAAACACTATTATTTTTTTAAATAAATCCTTTACACTAAATGACAAGTACAGTAAGCAACACTATCACTGTACTTATTATATATGTGACTGACATGTTTCTATCTATCTAATCTATGTGTGAAGCTCTATTCTTTCTGTTCTAAATTGTCGGGTACAGATGCTGAATTGCCGGCCGGCTTTTTTAAAGAGACAGTGCATGAAAACACTAATATTTTTTTTAATAAATCCTTTACACTAAATGACAAGTGCAGTAACCAACACTGTCACTGTGCTTCTTATATGTGTGACTGACATGTTTCTATCTATCTAATCTATGTGTGATGCTCTATTCCTTCTTGTCTAAATTGTCGGGTACCGGTGTATGCCGCTGCTGAATTTGCCGGCCGGCTTTTTTAAAGAGAGTGTCTTCTGAGCAGTTTTTCAGCTTTTGGACACCTTTGCAGGTGTTTTCTATGTGTTTCTATCTGTTTTTGTTTGCCTGCCATTGGTTTTAACGGTGTTCGACGGTGTTCTAAGGTGTTCGACGAACAGTTCAACGAACAGTTCCTCGAACATCCCGGTGTTCGACGAACCGAACGGAACCCGAACACTACGGGGGTGGCTCAACACTAGTTGTTAGAAACTGAAATCAAACAGTTTTCAACTCAAAACTTTATTCTAGGTGATGTTACATTTTCACATAGGACCCCTTGTTCGAAAGGAGCTTCTGAACTCTCTCGTCCATTGAATTTGTCAGGTTTTGGATGGTTTCTGCTTCAATTGTTTTGCATGAGGACAGAATACCCTCCCAGAGCTGTTGCTTAGATGTGAACTGCCTCCCGCCATCATAGACACTCCTTTTAATGATGCTCCAAAGGTTCTGAATGGGGTAGAGGTCAGGGGAGCATGGGGGTCACACCATAAGTTTGTCCCCTTTTATGCCCATATCAGCCAGAGATGCAGATGTTTTATGTGCAGCATGAGATGGTGCATTATCATGCAGAAAAATGATCTTGCTGTGAAATACACGGTTCTTCTTCTTGAACCATGGCAGGAAGTGCTGTTTGAGAAAATCCACATACATTATGGAGTTCATCTTTAGCGCCTTCAGGGATCCTAAAGGGGCCGACAATCTCTCTCCCCATGATTCCAGCCCAAAACATTACTCCACCTCCTCCTTGTTGGCGCTGTAGCCGTGTTTGCGTGGGGTGTCCATCAACCAGCCATCCTCCACTCCATCCATCTGGACCATCGAGCGCTGCACGGCACTCATCCGTGAACAAAACAGTTTTGAAATCAGTCTTCATGTAATGTTTGGCCCACTGGAGCCGCTTCTGCTTGTGTGAAGTGGATAGAGGAGGTCGACAGGATGGCGCATGCACAGCTGCAAACCTCTGAAGGACCCTGCATCTTGTTGTTCGGGGGACGTTGGAGGCACAAGCAGCTTCAAAAACTTGTCTGCTGCTATGACAAGGCTTTTTTGCCGCTGCTCTTTCAACCTGACGTAATTGCCTGTAGGAAAGAGTCCTCAATTTGCCCTTATCAGCACGCACACGTGTGTACTGTGAATCAGCTACATACTTCTTGATTGCCAAGACACTTCACCCTGATCATCGCACAATGTTGATTGTAGTCATGCCTTGACCTAAACACTCCACAATTTGTTGCTTCTCAGCAGCCGACACATCCTTTTTCTTTCCCATTTTGGCAGAAAATGTAGGCTGCTTAATAATGTGAGAGAGCCTTCTTAAGTAGTCTTGCCTTTCATTGGACACACCTGCCAAACTAATTAGCACAGGTGTCTGCAATTGCTTACAGTGATATAAAGAGCCCTGACACACATCACCATCAATGTGTTTAACTGACAAACAAACAAATTCTTCCCTTATCACTCCTAAACACTTTTTGCATAATAATTTGGAACGCAGTGTACATGTGCTTTTCCACAAAACACCAGTGGTTCACGTAGTGAATCTTACAGTTCTAACTTGCCAACCGTGGTCTGTATGGAGTTGTTCAATAAAGGGCCCAAAATTAAGATAACATAGATGGGAGAGGTCTCTATGAATAGGAATTCCTAAGTATTTGATACCCTGTGAGGGCCAGGCAAAGGGAAAGTTGGACTGGATGGAATCCTATATGGATTTGGGGAGGGAGACATCGAGGGCCTCAGACTTCGCTGCATTGATTTTAAAATTTTACCATGTAACAAAGTGATCTATTTCAGCCATAACAGCATGGATGGATATATGTGATTGAGTGATATATACTAGGACATCATCAGCAAATAGAGAGCACTTGTACTCGGTGCCTCCCACCTCAATCCACCTAATATTGGGGTTATGGCGAATTGATGAGAGCAGGTGCTCCGTCACTAGGATGTATAAGAGAGGGGACAGAGGACATCACTGCCTTGTCCCATTGGTGATTGTGAAAGGTGATGAAAATGTTCTGACGCACCCCCTGGGCCTTGGGACACCCGGAGCCGGACCCTTTTTGGTGGATGCTGGTGGTTGTAGTCTTCGTGGCGGCGACCCGGTTCCGTGGCTCAGGGCGGTCAAACCAGTGGCGGAACTATTTATGTGGTTTTGATGTTTAAATGTCCGACTACGCCACCCGTGGATTGCGGTCAGAGTGAACCGCCGCTACAGGGCAGACCGCTGAGGCTGGTGTTGTGGGTGCAGCAGAGCGTAGCATAACTCCCCACGGGAGGAGTATAGCCTCAGGGCAGTGTATGCGGAGGATGGGGGTGATGGTGCAGGGCAGCAGCAGTAATGACACGGAGTCAGTGATGCAGTTCAGGGCCTTTACTCACAGTTCTTATTATCCAGACCACGTCTGCAGGTAACGGCTGCCCACGTCGTACTGTGCTCACCAGGTGAGGGGCTCAGACAACTCCCAGATAACTTTGGAGCACTTCACAGGACCCCCTTTGTGTGTCCTTTGTCTGGCCTTTCTTACCAACACTTCTGTCCGGCTGCCTCGGGCCTCCTCTTGGTAAACTTGGCGCCAGTTTCCCTGACCCTATGTGGTGCCTTCCTAGCGGGTGTAGCGAGGGGCTGCGCCACATAAAATGTCAGAGCCTCCGGTTTCTAGCTGAGGGTCGTTTCCTGCCTCCACTAGTTCGGGGACCGGTCTCCCCCTTTGGCCTGACCCCTCCACGCAGGTGGATTCGGGCGTGCGGTGGCGACTCGCCCGTCCGCACCCCTGGGATCCCTTCATTCCTCGTTCCTGGAGCCTTCTCCGCTCCTCTTCCTTCCTTCTCCCTCTTCCAGGCCTGGCCTCTGTTACTAGGCCCGCCTCCGGAGCAGAGCTCATGCAGAGCCCCTGCTCCCTGCCACTTCTGCTCAGACTTCTCTGCACTGAACTAAGATGGTGCCCACCTTTTATACTCCCTTCTCAATGCACCCAGGAACTGCTTCCTCCCTGCTCCTGCACTACAGGGTTCCCCTTCCTCAGTGTTCCCTCCCCCCACTCCAGCCAGGGACAGGGACTGTCGTGCCCATCTCAGGGGCATATTGGTCGCCCTGCCCCACGGCAATGTGGTGTAATGCATGCAGGTGTCGGGTCCTGATCCACACTCCATCCTTACCTGAGAGTGAGATATCACACCTCTGGGTGAGGTGCAATACGTCTGTAGCAACCGAGCCCTCAGGGTGCTACAGTTCCATTTATCTTCAGCCTAGGTGATTTATTGCGATACAGGGCCGTGATTTTGGCTATAAAAGGGTCCCCTAGACCCCTACCCCAAGCTTTTTAAGAGAATCATATATGGCGTGCCAGGAGACTCTATGGAATGCTTTCTCAGCATCCAACGAGAGTAGCTAATTACAAATTTTTAACTGCATCTAGCCCAGGAAATACTTTGTGCCTAGTAGCAGTGTCTGCTAGTCAGCGGATTATCCTGGCTGTTAAGCAAGCTGCACCACCTGTAGTTTAGACACTTAATTTTTTCAAAGGAAATGCTTCGGGACCATGGGATACTTAGTGAAGAGCATCAGGAGGCACCCCAAGGCATAGGGGCTGGGACTGGCAGTAGGATGCCTTGCGGTGGACAGCCGAGCTCGATCCTTATAAAAGCTTTTTAACTGCAGCAGCTTTAGTGGACGCTACTGGAGCTGGAATTACCGCGGCTGCTGGCATGAGACTTGCCCTCCAATAGATCCTTGTAAATGGATTTAAAGTGTATTCATTCAAATTAGAGAGACAATTTAAATTAAAAAGCTTAGAGCTGCCTCCACCACAGGGGGGCTCGCTCGACCCACCAGCGGACAGGCACCAGTATTGGGAGAGGGGGGCTGGCCGTCAGGGTTCACCGCGGCTCTGGCACAAACCCGGCGACACGGAGGTGGCACGGGCAGGAGCGGACTGGCCGTGTCGGCTTCTCACTTTTTGGATTTTAGAAGGGCATGACATGCCTATATCTGTGTCTCCCCCTCCTTTTACTCCTCCACCTCTTTTATTTTCGCATGACTATATGTACTTGTCACTTTTCCATGTGTTAGTTATGTCTTCTGAGCAGTTTGTCAGCTTTTGGACACCTTTGAAGGTGTTTTCTATGTGTTTCTATGTGTTTTTGTTTGCCTGCCATTGGTTTTAACGGTGTTCGAAGGTGTTCGACGAACAGTTCGACGAACAGTTCGGCGAACACACGGGTGTTTGACGAACCGAACCGAACTCGAACACTACGGGGGTGGCTCAACACTAGTAACGATCTTACAAAATAGTTAATAAATATGATTTACCACATTTTTGTTAGTGATGTTAGAAGGGTTAAACATTTATCAACTATTTCAAATTTTTCCAAAAATTTAGAAAGCCAATTTTATTTCTGATCACATTCATTTTGAAGTGACGTTAAAGGGCCTATGTAACAGAAAATACCTAAAAGTCACACCAATTTAAAAACTGCACCCCTCAAAGTGCTTAAAACCATATTCAATAAGTTTATTAACTGGAATTAAAGCAATCTTGAAGGAAAAAATTAACATTTTACTTTTTCCCACAAAAATATTGCTTTAGCTCCAAATTTTGCACTTTTAAAAGGGTAACAGGAGAAAATAGACCATACAATTTGTTTTGCCCAATATGTGGTGTAAAACAGCTGTTTGTGCACACAGCAGGGACTGGAAGGGAAAGAGCACCATTTGACTTTTGGAGTGCAAAATAGGCTAGAATAGATAGTGGATGCGATGTTGCATTCACAGATCCCCTGATGTGCCTAAACAATGGAGATTTCCCACAAGTGACCCAATTTTGGAAACCACACCCCTCAAGAAACTTATCCAGAGGTATGGTGAGCACCTTGAACTCACAGGTGCTTCACAGAATTTTATAATGTTAAGCCATGAAAATGAAAAAAACAAATTTTTCCCACAAAAATTTTGCTTGGGCCCCAAATTTTTCACTTATACAATGTTAAAAGGAGAAAGTGGACCATACAATTTGTTGTGCAATTTCTCCTCAGTATGCTGGTGGAAAACTACTGTTTGGGTGCACAGCAGGGCTTGGAGAGGAAGGAGCACCATTTGACTTTTGGAGCACAAAATTGGCTTTAATAGATAGCGGACGCCATGTTGCATGTGCAGAGCCCTTGATGTGCCTAAACAGTGGAAACCCCCACAATTGACTCCATTTTGGAAACTACACTTTTTGAGGAATAAATCTAAGGGGTAGTGGGCATTTTTAACCCTCCGGAAATTTACAGAATTGTATCACGTTGGACTGAGTCATTGGAAATGTACCTTTTTTTCCACTAAAATATTGTTTTGGCCCCAAGTTTTCAATTTTCAAAATGGGTAATAGGAGAAAACGAACATTACAGTTTGTTAGGCAATTTCTCCTGAGTACGCCAATATCCCTTGTGTGGTCAAAAACTACTTCTGAGGCACAGTGCAAAGCTCAAAAGGGAAGAAGTGTCATATTGCAGTTCAGATTTTGCTGCAAAGGTTTGAGGGTTACATGTTATATTGAGAGAGACCCTGAGATGCAAGAACAGTGGAATACCTCTTAAGTGACCCCTTTTTACAAACTACATCTCTCAGTGAATTCATCAAAGGGTGCTGTGATCTTATTGACAAGACAGGTGTGTCACAGAATTTTATACCATTGGAGAGTGAAGAAAAAATAATTATATTTTTACCACAAAAATGTAGTTTTAGCCCCAGACTTTACATTTTTACAACAGGAAATAGGTAACAAATGGCACTTAAATTTTTCACACAATTTCTGCTGAATGTGTCAATACCTCATATGTGGCTGTGCAGTACTGCTTAACCACATTGCAAGACACAGTAGGGAAAGAGTGCTAATTTACTTTTGGAGAACAAATTATTAGTAATGAGTTAACGTGCTCGCCACTGCTTGGTACTTGCCCGAGCATCACTGTGCTCGACAAGCTCGGCGAGTATTTCCGGGGTTGCTCAGGCAGGAACTCGGGTCCCCTCACTGCATGTTTGGCACACTTTAGAGAGCCAATGAACATGCAGGGATTGCCTGCCATGCACTGTAATACCGTAGCCATGTTGGTTGTGGGCATTACAGTGATTTGCTGGCCGCACAGCATCATCAAGTCTATATAAGACCTGGCACCGCTATGCTCGTCACAGTCTACCCTGGAAATAGGCAGAGTAGGGAGAGGTGCTGCTAAGTCAGGGAGAGATTTGCTTGTTTACAGTTAGTATAGGTATTCCACAACATATACAGTATATATACCCAACTGAACTAACAGTCCTTCTGAGGACTAATCCAGCTGCATATATTCACTGGTGATAGCAGGAGTTAGGCAGGCAGGCAGGGCATGTTGTTGATCCTAATCCTGGTTATTTGCTTAAAAAGCAATCCAGAGTACACCATTTTTCTGCTTCATTTGCTTGTTCTCACTTCAGAATAAAGCCAGATCTGCCCATATTTCAGCGATAAAAATCCAGAAATTTGAACTGAACTTGGAAAATATTGGCCTCTTTTTCCATTCTGTTGCAGTGTGTCGGTCAAGCTATTCACACTAGGTGTCTGTGAAGAATAGTATTAGTAAATTACAGACATATCACCTATAAGACTGTTCCAAAATCAGAGATTTCTTCCATTTCCATGAAGAATAGTATTAGTAAATTACAGGCCTGCTATATAAAACCATGGTTCTCTGTCAGGCATATCACCTAGAAGAGTGTTTCAAAATCAGACATTTCTTCCATTTCCATTCTATTGCAGTGTGTCAGTCATCCTATTCACACTAGGTGTCTGTGAAGAATAATATTAGTAAATTCCAGGCCTGCTATTTAAAATCTGCACTCCAAAATCAGCCATTTCTCGTTGACGTGAAAAATATTGTCCTCAATTAAAAAGGTGCGTGGCAAGGGACGGGGAAGTGGACATGATGGTGATGGTGCATGCAGAGGCCAAGGCTGAGTTCATGGCCGTGGGCAAGGTGAAATTGTGCCACAACAAACTCCCACATCTTGTCGCTCGACCTTCCTGTCCCAATTACTAGGGGACCGCAGTACACCACTATTGAACCCAGAGCAGTGTCAAAAGGTTGTTGATTGGATAGCAGATAATGCTTCCAGTCACTTTGTCACCACCACCACCCTGTCTTCCACACGGTCAAGTCTCAGTAACCATGAGTCTGGACTGCATATTCCTCACCCTGATCCTCCTTCCTCCCACCATGCCAAGTGCCTGGACACAACTGATCCCACACTTGGACACTCAGAAGAGCTGTTCACTTTTCCATTTCGCCCGGCCAGCTTCCAGCAAGTCAAGAGGAGAACGCGTGTGGGATGGAAAACATCCTCCCGACGCCGAGGATTGCGGGCCCTAGGTCCATCAGGGTTGCCCCCACATTCTACAGCTCTTGCACCTCCTTATTCTCCTCCTCCTGTTCTGCCTCCATCTCCAAAATGACCACATCAGTCACAAGCTGGAAGCCCTGCAGCACTGCCTCGGCCAAGCGGCAACAGGCACTGCAGAAGCTAATTTGCTTAGGTGACAAACAGCACAATTCTGAAGAGTTGTGGACAGGTCTGAAAGAGCAGGCAGATCTGTGGCTGACACCGCTGAAAATACAGCTAGGCATGGTCGTGTGTGACAATGGCCGGAACCTGGTGGCAGCTCTGAGGCAAGGTAAGCTCACACATGTACCATGCCTGGCCTATGTGCTTAACCTCATGGTTCAGCGGTTTCTCAAAGCCTACCTGGATCTGCCAGATTTGCTTGTCAAAGTACGGTGCGTGTGAGCCCATTTTAGCAAGTCAGCTACAGCTTACGCCGCCCTTGCCGTGCTTCAGCAGCATTTGCAGCTTCCAGCTCACCGACTGATCTGCAATGTCCCATGCGTTGGAACTCTAAATTGCAGATTTTGGGAAGGATTTGTGAGCAGTTGTTGACTACCAGCATCAACAAGGCTATCGGTATTCAGTTCAGACTCCACACATAAGACCTCAGGAGTGGACATGGATGTCAGACATATGTACCATCCTCCAAAACTTTGAGGACTTCACCAAGTGGCGATGACACCAAAATTAGCATGACCATCCCGCTTCTCTGTCTTCTGAAACGTTCTCTGCTCACAATTATAGAGGATGCATTGCAGACGGAGCACGATGAGATGAAGCAACGAACCATACAGTTCAATGGGTGATTCTCCACAGCCCAGCCTCATCTCAACCCAAAGTGGATTGGGTGACAATGAGGAAGAGGAGGAGGAAATGGAAGAACAGGAGCTAGTTTCCTGCGCTATAGGCGGTACTACCTTCACAACTGTCATACCGTCTGTTCAGCGTGGATGGAGGAAGAAGAGAAGGATCAGGAGGAGTGCATAGTCAGTCGTCCTCTTGGTGAGGACATATGAAGTCTTGCCTCTTTGCAGTCTGGCACACATGGCTGGGTTTATGTTATGCTGCCTTTCCCGTGACCTTTTATTTGTCCAAATTTTGGGTGACAGTCATTTCTGCTTGGTGACACTTCTAGACCCACGCTGCAAGGAAAAATTTCTGTCTCTTATTCCCACGCTGGACAGGCCTAATAAAATGAGGCAGAATGAGAAGGCCCTTGTTGCAGAATTATTAAAAAAATTCCCATCTGAAAATGCTGGCGTCAGGGGTCACAGTTCGTTGGACAACCTAGGGGTACAGGCGAGAGAGAGACACAAACGCAAATGAACAAGTGCTGGTTTGGGCTAGACTTCTCAACACCACCGAATGATAGCAGCGTAACATAAACTCAAATACAGTGTCTTTTTTTTTGGGAGGTCTAACTCTACTCCCAAAGAGTACTCTGTCTTCACACCCAGATGTGGGTATACGCTTCCTGACTTTGTCTATTTGCTCTTGTCCTCCTCCTTCTCCGCATCCTCATCCTCCACCACCATATCACCACCATATGTACCATATCAACATTAACTATGTCTCTTGCAAGGGACATTGGAGTTCCTTCAAATTTTTGGCAGCCATTGCTTCACTGCATTGGCAAACAGTATGGGAGACCCACTTCCTAATAATGGGAACATTTTTTTCAGGAGGCCCTCTGACCTCTACGTCTCTTGGAAGGGGCATTGGAGTTCCTCCAAATTTTTGCCAGCCGTTGCTTCACTGCATTGGCAAACAGTATGGGGAACCCACTTCTTAATAATGGGAGCATTTTTTTCAGGAGGCCCTCCGACCTCTACATCTCTTGCAAGGGGCATTGGAGTTCCTCCAATTTTTTGCCAGCTGTTGCTTCACTGCATAGGCCATCAGTATGGGAGACCCACTTCCTAATAATGGGAACATTGTTTTCAGGAGGCCCCCGACCTCTACGTCTCTTGCAAGGGGCATTGGAGTTCCTCCAAATTTTTGGCAGCTGTTGCTTCACTGCATAGGCAAACAGTATGAAAGACACACTTCCTAATAATGGGAACAATGTTTTCAGGAGACCCTCTGACCTCTACGTCTCTTGCAAGGGGCATTGAAATGCCTCCAAATCTTTGACAGCCATTTCAGTCACTGCATAGGCTAACAGTATGGGAGATCCTCTCCTTTCTAATGGAAACATGTCATTACTGTGGCCCTGCTCTATGTGTCTTTAAATTGTTAGTGGGGTTTTTCCTAAATTTTGGTAGCCATTGGAGTCACTGCATGCCCTATAACTGAATAGCAGACCCTCTCCTTTCTAATAGGAACATGTCGTACTCGTTACTGTGGCTCAGCTCTATGTTTCTTTAAATTCTTAGTGGAGTTTTTCCTATATTTTGTCAGCCGTTGCACTCACTGCATACCCTATAACTGGATAGCAGACCCTCTCCTTTCTAATGGGAACATTTCATTACTGTGGCCTAGCTCTATGTGTTTTTAAATTGTTAGTGGGGTTTTTCCTAAATTTTGGCAGCCGTTGCACACACTGCATACCCTATAACTGGATAGCAGACCCTCTCCTTTCTAATCGGAACATTTCATTACTGTGGCCCAGCTCTATGTGTGTTTAAATTGTTAGTGGAGTTTTTCCTAAATTTTGGCAGCTGTTGAACTCACTGCATATCCTATAACTGAATAGCAGACACTCTCCTTTCTAATGGGAACATGTTGCTACAGTGGCCCTGCTCTATGTGTCTTTAAATTGTTAGTGGGGTTTTTCCCAAATTTTGGCAGCACTTGCAGTCACAGCATGGGCATTACCAGTATAGGAGACCCTCTCCTTTATAATGGGAACATTTTGTTTTACTGAGACCCTCCACTATGTCTTTTCAAAGGAGTATTGGGTTGCATCCAAATTTTTGGCAGTCCTTGCAGTCACTGCATGCGCAATAACAGTATAGGAGACCCACTTGTTAATAATGGTAACAACAAAGCATAGCTGGCTGATGGCTCTCTAACAATAGCGAGGACCGACTGCTGGCCCTTTAAGAATAGTAAGGGCCGTCTGATGGCCCTATAAAAATAGGCTTTGTGACTTCAGAGTCCCTCCATCATAAAAGAAACAGGATGTGTCTGATGATGTGTCACACACCACATGGCCAGATAAGATTGTAAAATGTTAAAATTACTTTTCCAGGTGAATGCATTTGTCTTGGTTGAAAGCAATGCAAAAGTGCAAAAACGCATCAAAAATGCTATGTCTGAACAAAGCCCAAGGTGTGGAGGAGCATTTTTGTTTTTGTTTATTTATTTTGCCTTGTATACAAGTCAATACCCTGGAAAGGATGTTCCTTAACTTATTTCCCAGGAAAATCCATTTTGGTTTAGTTTTTGTATGTTTTATTGTGAGTCCTTAAAAGTGGCGTAATACCTCTGACAACATTGTTGACAGCAGTGACCTGGGAGTCAGAAATGCTTCCAGGGGTCTTCCCTATGCTGTTCCCATGTCACTTGAGCACTGTTACCATTGATTTGGGCAATTTTTAGGCCCTCTGCAGACCGCCAGAGGGAGCCGCTGGAAAAATGCTCGAGTTTCCCATAGAGTTACATTGGGCTCGTTACTCGGACCGAGTGCTCGAGCATTCCAATTTGCTCGACTCGAACAACGAGTATCCGAGCATTTTAGTACTCGCTCATCACTACAAATTGTCTTAGAATTGTTTGCTGACTCCATATACAGAGCCCCTAAGTGCCAGAAGAGCAGAATCTCCCCTCAATTGACAGCATTTTGCAAATTACACCTAACTGGAAACTTATCTCCAAGTATAGTGACGATTTTGACTCTATGTTTTTTTTCCAGAAACAAGCAACGGTAGACGCTGCTGAGTGAAAATTGCAAATCTGCTATTATAGTGCCCGTACATTGCAGTGCCCAGTATGTTGTAGTGCCCAGTACATTGCAGTGCCGATACATTGTAGTGCACATACATTGTACCCAGCTCATGCTTCTGGAGACATGCACCCTGTAAATTAAGCGGGCTCTTATAGCTACAGAAATGCTAAACATGCATATGCTAAATGTGGTTTAGACACATTGTGGGGCTCAGTAGAAGGGGACATTTGGATTTGAGAGCACAGAATTCGCTGGATTTTTTTTTCTCACTCTCCACAAGGAGAAACGTTACCCTTTAGACCTCAGTCCAGAGCCTCTCATCTAGCCAAATCAGTTCTCATACTTATCACTGACGAGGGCCAACAGCCCCAAACTCCGTGTCTGCAAATTGAGATTCTGATTTGGATTTTATCCTACCGTATATACTTGAGTATAAGCTGACCCGAGTATAAGCCGAGGTTCCTAATTTTACCACAATAAACTGGGAAAACTTATTGACTCAAGTATAAGCCTAGTGTGAGAAATTTAACAGCTACTGGTAAAATTCCTTATCCTGGTAAGTATTGCCCACTCATCCCCAATCGTGGTATGAATGGCCTCCTGATCCCCAATCCTGGTATGAATGGCCCCCTCATCCCCAATCCTGTTATTAATGACCCCTTTATCTTCAATCCTGGTATGTATGGCCCCCTCATCTCCAATCCTGGTATGCATGGCCCCTTCATCCCCAATCCTGCTATGTATAGCCCCCTCATCCCCAATCCTGGTATGCATGGCACCCCTCATTGACCAATCCTTGTATGCGTGGCCGCCTCATCCCCAAACCTGATATGCATAGCCCCATTACTGCACACATAAAAAAATAAACAATTATACTCACCTTCCTTTCTCACCTCTTCTCCAGTGCTGCGTCCTGTTCTGCTGCAGCAGCTCATGTCAGCATCTGAGCAGCGCATGGCGACACAGCCATGCACTCTCAAACGCTGATGTGAGCTGCCGGCATATTCACTCCTCTCCAGGCCAGGACTATGTGCATGGAGAGGAGCGAATATGCATTCTCTTTAGTAGCCCGCTTCTAAAGAGAATGAATATTCATTCTTCTTCATGGAAGTGGAGAAGAGGGAATATTAATTTCCCTTCAGCAGCAGGCACACGTGGTAGCTGCAGCAGCCGGCAACTGCGTGTGCCCCGCTCCTCCGCCGCAATATCCCCCGCCCCCACTATCCACCAACAGAATTTCTATATACTCAAGTATATACTCAAGTATAACCTGAGGGGGGCTTTTTCAGCACAAAAAATGTGCTGAAAAACTCTGCTTATACTCGAGTATATACGGTAAGTCATATTGCATGACTCATTAAAGGGTTGATTGTGACTTGTAGGATTGCTTCTTCCAATAAGTGGCGCTATATAGTTCAAGTCCTCTTTTTCTCTGAAGAGGCAATTTGCATATTAAATTTCCCAGAGGAGCATTGCACGGTGAATAAGCCTCCTTACCTTGACATGCCAGAGCCGGTATGTCACTCTCCACAAAGAGAAACGTTACCCTTTATACCTCAGTTCAGAGCCTCTTATCTAGCCAAATCACTTCTCATACTTTGCACTGACGAGGGCCAACACCCTGAAATACCGTGTCTGCAAATTGAGATTCTAATTTTGCTTTTATCCTAAGTCATATTGCACAACTTGGTAAAGGGTTGATTGGGACTTGTAGGATTGCTGCTTACAATCAGTGGCGCTATAGAATTCAAGTCCTCTTTTTCTCTCATTTTGGGGGGTGAGGAGCCATGGCGCTTTTCCAGAACTTTTGTGCTACCAGTAACGTGGCAGCCCCCTATATTTCCATTGGTGGATGACGGACCTGAGTGGGGACTTGCATTTTTTGTGGAATGAGTTGAAGCTTTTATTGGGAACATTTTACACAACATTTTGGTGTCCTTCCTTTCAGAGGTGCACAAAACTATAACTGAACGCACTTTTATGCACAGTTAAAAAGTCAGACAACTCTGGATCAGTGTCTCCATCTGCCTCATTGTAAGGAATTTCTGTCAGGGCTTCCGTCTGAATCATATATTCCAGAAATTTACACGGAAACCCCGGTGTAAGCACTCAGCGTAAAGTGCAAGATAAATATGAGCCAAGCCTTACTGCAATCTTTGGGAGGCAGAATGAACAAACCAACAGCATGAAAATAATTGTTTTTATTTTTTACGCCATTTATCGTGTAGTATACGTGATTAGATGACTTTATTCTTCGGGTTGGTGTGATTACCAGATTTATATTGGGTTTTTATGTTTGGCTACTATCACACACTAAAAAATGCTTTTGTCTTGTAATAGCAAGGTTTTGCATCGCAATATTTTGAGAGATATAATTTTCCTTTATTTCTGCCTACAGAAATATGTTAGGGCTTGTTTTTGCAGGACGGGATAATGTTTTTGTTGGTACCATTTTATGGCACATAACTTTTTTTATTGTATTCTATTTTGATTTTTGGGAGGCAGAATGAACAAAAACCAGCATTTCAGTGATTGTTTTTGTCTTTCCTTTTCATGCTGTTAACCGTGTGGTAAAACTCACAAGGTAGTTTTATTCTTTGTGTCAGTTCAATTACAGCTATAACACATTTACAGTGGGGAAAAAGAGTATTTAGTCAGCCACCAATTGACCTCAACTGTGAGAGACAAAATGAGAAAACAAATCCTAAAAATCACATTGTCTGATTTGGAAAGAATTTTTTTTTCAAATTTTGGTGAAAAATAAGTATTTGGTCAATTACAAAAGTTCATCTCAATACTTTGTTATATATCCTTTGTTGGCAATGACAGAGGTCAAACGTTTTCTGTAAGTCTTCACAAGGTTGGCACATACTGTTGCTGGTATGTTGGCCCATTCCTCCATGCAGATCTCCTCTAGAGCAGTGATGTTTTGGGGCTGTCGCTGGGCAACTCGGACTTTCAACTCCCTCCAAAAGTTTTCTATAGGGTTTAGATCTCGAGACTGGCTATGCCACTCCAGGACCTTGAAATGCTTCTTACGAAGCCACTCCTTCATTGCCCTGGTGGTGTGCTTGGGATCATTGTCATGCTGAAAGACCCAGCCAGGTTTCATCTTCAATGCCCTTGCTGATGGAAGGAGGTTTGCACTCAAAATCTCACGATACATGACCCATTCATTCCTTCATGTACATGGATCAGTTGTTCTGGTCCCTTGGCAGAGAAACACCCCCAAAGCATGATGTTGCCACCCCCATGCTTCACAGTAGGTATGGTGATCTTTGGATGCAACTCAGCATTTTTTCTCCTCCAAACACGAAGAGTTGTGTTTCTACCAAACAGTTCTACTTTGGTTTCATCTGATCATATGACATTCTCCCAATACTCTTCTGGATCATCCAAATGCTCTCTAGCAAACTTCAGACGGGCCCGGACATGTAATGACTTAAGCAGGGGGACACGTCTTGCACTGCAGGATCTGAGTCCCTGGCTGCGTAGTGTGTTACTGATGGTAGCCTGTGTAATGTTGGTTCTAGCTCTCTACAGGTCATTCACTAGGTTCCCCCGTGTGGGTCTGTGGTTTTTGCTCACCGTTCTTGAGTTCTTTTTGACCCCACGAGATGAGATCTAGTGTGGAGTCCCAGATTGAGGGAGATCATCAGTGGTTTTGCATGTCTTCCATTTTCTAATTATTGCTCCCACAGTTGATTTATTCACACCAAGCTGCTTGCCTATTGCAGATTCAGTCATCCCAGCCTGGTGTAGGGCTAAAATTTTGTTCTGGTGTCCTTCGACAGTTCTTTGGTCTTCACCATAGTAGAGTTTGGAGTATGAATGTTTGAGGTTGCGGACAGGTATCTTTTATACTGCTAACAAGTTCAAACAGGTGCCAGTACTACAGGTAATGAGTGGAGGACAGAGGAGCCTCTTAAAGAATAAGTTACAGGTCTGTGAGAGCCAGAAATCTTGCTTGTTCGTAATTGACCAAATACTCATTTTCCACCAAAATTTGAAAAAAATGTATTTTGAAATCAGGCAATGTGATTTTCAGGATTTGTTTTCTCATTTTGTCTCTCATAGTTGAGGTCTACCCATGATGTCAATTACAGGCCTCTCTCATATTTTTAAGTGGGAGAACTTGCACAATTGGTGGCTGACTAAATACCTTTTTTCTCCACTGTATTTAATTTTTTTATCTTTTGCCGCTTTTACACAATTAAAACAATTTTATTAAAAAAAAGAATTGCTTTTGCATCTCTATATTCTGAGAGCTATAGCTTTTTTTATTTCTCTGCTGATGAAACTGTATGGCAGCTTATTTTTGCGGGACAAGATGTCATTTTCAGCTATACTATTTTTATTTCCATCTGACTTTTTGATTGCATTTTATTCTACTTTTTTCTCGGTAGTGTGACTAAAATAGGTTTTTGCCATGTTTTTATTTTGATTTTTTACGGTGTTCACTGAAGGGGTTAACTAGCATGACACTTTTATAGGTCGGGTCATCCTGGACACGGCGAAACCTAATATGTGTACTTTTTTTTGTTTATTTTTGCTTTTACATAATTATAACTATTTATTGGATTTATTCGTATAATATTATTTTCATTTTTGATATTTTTGTGATATTGTTTGTAAATATTTTTACATTTTTTTTAAGTTTTTTTAATTAGTCCGTCTATGAGACTTCAACTTTTACTACTCTGATTGCTGTTGTAATGCATTGCAATGATCGCTGCGGTGCTGATCAGAAGGCAGCCCAATCCCCCTCCTAGCCTCCCAAATGCTATAATCAATACCGACTTGGCAATGACATTCGAGACTCAGCTATCACGTAAGCCGAGCTCCTGGCGGCGATCACGCAGGCACAACGCTTGTGCCATGTCTCGCCATGACATACTCATATGTCAAAGGTCAGGAACCCCTACCGACCATAATGTATGGGTACATCAAAGGTCATGAAGGGGTTAAATCTACCTCACTGTATGGAACTGTGTACCAACACTGCCTCTGCAAAACATATCTGATGGTCACAAACACTTTCCAAAGGGCGGTGATTCCACAAATGAACTCTTGATGAGGTATAACTGTTAATTGGAAGCTATTCCAGGTGACAACCTAATGAAGCTGCTTGAGAGAATGCCAAGGGTGTGTAAAGATGTTCTCAGAGTAAAAGGGAGTTTAGGATTTAACACCTACTCTGGTTTGTTTCACATGTTTCGTTATTCCCTTGTTTTGATATGTATTTATTCAGGTCAGAAGTTCTGCAGATGAAACAGCAGTTGACTTTTCTCAGAGAAAAAAAAACTAAATAACTAAATGAATTATGAGTATAAATAAATTCCTAAATACATTTAATTAGCAATTCATAATTGTTATATCTAGGGAGGTAATCATTATAGAATTAAAACAACCACCACCTAGTTCCACTGAGAGAAACCTATCCTAGCATGTTAGGATGGGGGCCTGTGAGAATGTGCAGTAGGAAGCTTTGTCCGCCTTCATATGTAGGAGATGCCCTCTACTAATACTACTTTAGATACCAGAGGTGCTGAGGTAAGAGAAGGTCGCTCAAACTCCTGAGCGTCCTGTCTAGAGATGAGCGAATGTTTTGATGCTCGGGTTTCGATCAGCGAATCTGCAATATTCGCCGATTTATTCTTGAATATTCGTCGAACATTACCGAACGACATAGGATTCAATGGGAGGCAAAAAAAAATGCATATGCAACACCACCATCAAACAGGCCCAAAAGCTTACAAATCACATCAAATTAGGGGTAGATACCTGTAAAGTGCCATCAATTGACCCAGAGTACAAGTACTATAATTATTATTACAGCGACATTTATTCCATGGCACTTTACATATGAAAAGGGGTCACCAACTGGTACAAGAGGATAGAGGACCCTGCCCGCGAGGGCAAACAAACAATCTACAAAGGATGGGTATGGATAAAGTAGGTCAGAGTACAGCTAGTCGTGCAGCGGTATGCTGGAGCGAGGGTTACAGCAGATTTTACGCTTGTCACAAGAAGTGGGTCTTCAGCTTCTTTTTCAAGCTTTCTACTATAGGCGACAGTCTGATGTATAGGGTTACAACGTTACACAGTAGGTGAGATGCACGGGACAAATCTGCTGAGAAACTAAATCATCGTAAGCTTCCAGTAGCTCACAACTGAGCAGGTTAACCCCTGCACCGACTAATATGAAGGCGAAAGGCTTCTAATGACTGCAGGAGTGGAAGGAATCAGACTCTGCGGTCTTCTGGCTCCTCTCAGTCATGGTAAACCCGTGACACCTTGCAAGCTTCAACACAATGTTCACAAGGTAGACAGCAGCGGTGGTCGGTCTCCTAAGCAACGAGCTAACTTCTTTATGATGATAGAAGTCACCATCTCCTTAGCTTTCTGCTGGTACTTTTCTGTAACAATGAGCTCGTCTCCACCCAGCCTGGAATATTTCCAGTGAATTATAGCATGACACCATGGTATTATCAGTGTTCCCAGTACCAGAAGCAAAGTCATCCACAATTTCCTTCTCAGGAATTTTATTTGGTAGACTGCGTGGCTGCCCAAATGTTAGTTTCTCACAAAGGAGCTGAAGACACTGAGTGGCAGTAAGTGCAAGGTTCTCCAGCATGTTAGATATCAGAGCCGGGAGAACAGAAAGAGTAGCACGGTGGCTCAGTGGTTAGCACTGCAGCCTTGCAGCGCTGGAGTCCAGGGTTCAAATCCCACCAAGGACAACATCTGCAAGTAGTTTGTATGTTCTCCCTGTGTTTGCAAGGGTTTCCCCCAGGGTCTCCTGTTTCCTCCTCAGTAAAAAAGCAGCCATACAGGAGTGTTCACAGTTCAAAAAATTAGGGCCTGACACCACCATGGCCAGCAGATTTGAGTTGGTGGAGTTCAACCTCTTAGCTTTGTCATGTGTAGGAGAAAACAATCTTTTACGGGACTGAGGGCTGGCTGCTGTGCTGAGAGAGGGCGGAGTAGGGTGAACCAGACAAACTGCTGGACCATGAGCGAGATGCCGGCAGAGATGTTACGATGGATTGATAAAGTTGTGGTGTGCTCGTTTTCTGAGATCGGTCAAAAACAGCAGGTATGTCCATTTCCGTTACAGCTGATGGGCTCTCATTCAGCCTGACTGGAGCGAGTAAAGAATTGGAGGTTCTGTGGTGGGAAACCTGCGTGACAATACTTGGCATGGTAACAGAGGAGGAGGAAGCAGCGGATGCAGTTGATGGGGCAGCTGATGGTTATTGAGGTCCACTGGTCCGCATTTTAGCACAGTGAGATTCCCAGCATAACGCATGTTGTGTGTGCATGTGAAGGTTCATGCATGTAGTAGTTAAATTATTGCACTTTTCACGTCTACTGAGTTTTTTATCGCAAAGTGTGCAGATAACGGGAGTTGGCTCATCCTTTGTGGTCTCAAAAAAGGCCCAGGATAGGCAACCCTTGTTGCCCCTGCGAGCTGCAGACCCACGATCGCTGCTGGCCACAGCCACAGTTGTGGCTAAGGATGCAGTGCTCCTCGTGCTTGCATCACTCCGTGTCTGCGTCATAGGACGTAAAGTAACCTGCTCATCTTCCTCCTCCTCCACCTCCTCAGATGAGCTACTCGGCTGCGTGCATCTGGGTGCACACCAAGTGGGATCTACAACCTCATCATCATCCAATGTGTTATCCCATTCCTCGAACTCAGAATCACCCTCCTCCTCTTCTTGCCCTGACAGCACAGTACAGTCTGTGTGACCGTCAGGTATCTGAGTCTCAGCAGGATCACCTCCCCCACCGGGGCTTAACGTCTGGTGACAAGGTTCAGGAAGCTGCGCGGACCCGACTTTTTTTTCCCCCCTCTATGGAGAGCAATATTTGCACCAAAGAATTTTAAACTAAGATGTAGCTTGCTTTATATACCACGGTAATAAGAAAACCAATTTTGAGTTTATCATGTTTGTGTACCCCTGTGTGGAGAACAATATCTTCATCAAAAAATTAATTTCCCTAGAGTATAACCATTGTAAAGGAGACCAAAACCTCTTCCAGTACAGCCAATCCACCAGGAGATGGAGACCTAAACAGGAGTGTTCACTAGGCCTGAAAATTAGGGCTTAACACCACCAAAGTGGCATCAATTTCACCAGAGTAGAAGTAGTTTAATGGAGACCAAAACCTCTTCCACTACAGCCAACCCAATAGAGGGAAGCACAATCAGGATTCTCCACATTTCCAAAAATTAGTGGCAGACACCAGCAAAGTGACATCAATTTCACTACAGTAGAAATTGTAGAATTAGGACTGACACCTCTTCCAGTACAGCCAACCCAGGAGATGGAGACCTAACCAGGAATGTTCACATTTCCCTAAATTAGGGCCTAACACAACCACAGTGGCATCAATTTCATTAGAGTAGAAGTAGTTTAATGGAGACCAAGACCTCTTCCACTACAGCCAACCCAATAGATGGAGACCCAGTCAGGATTCTCCACATTTCCGAAAATTAGTGGCAGACATCAGCAAAGTGGCATCAATTTCACTACAGTAGAAATTGTAGAATTAGGACCGACACCTCTTTCAGTACAGCCAATCCAGGAGATGGAGACCTAACAAGGAGTGTTCACATTTCCCTAAATTAGGGCCTAACACCAACCCAATAGATGGAGACCATATCAGGATTCTCCACATTTCCAAAAATTTGTGGCAGACACCAGCAAAGTGGCATTAATTTCACTACAGTACAAATAGTAGAATTAGGAACGACACCTCTTCCACTACAGCCAATCTAGCATATGGAGACACAATCAGGAGTGTTCACATTTAATAAAATGAGGGCCTAAAACCTGCAGCAGCAGCAGCAAGAGCAGGCACAGAAGCCATATCACAGACTGCAGCACACTATAAACTAGAACATCGCGTAGTCTGTACAGTCTGCGATTAGGGTGCAAAAGTTCTTGGAGATCAATGACTTGTTCATCTTGATGATAGTTAGGCGGTCTACATTTTCATTGGACAACCGGCTGCGCTTATCCATTAGGACACCACCAGTAGCGCTGAAGACACGTTCTGAGAGAACGCTGGCTGCCGGGCATGATAAAACCTCCAAGGCGTGACAGGCGAGCTCAGGACATTCATCCATTTTTGAAGACCAAAATGTAAAAGGGTCCACATCCTCCCTGATGGTATTCATATTGAGCTCTAGATACTCCTGGTACATCCTCTCCAGTCGTTCACCACGTGTCAGACTTGTACTCTGTTGTGCTGGTGCACGATCTGGTCTAAAAAATGTGTGAAAGGACTTACAGAAATTTCTTCTGCCATTTACTCTGCTGCTGCTAATGTTTTGGCATTGACGAACTGACATGCCGTAGGTTGAAAGACTACAGCTGCGATGCACACTGTGTGCCTCACTGCTATCTTGGTGAACACCTCTCTTAAGGTTGCTTAAAAGCTGGTTTCGATACTCTAGCATTAGCGGGTCCCTTTCCAGGGCGGGAAGCTTCTGGCAAAATTTACTCTTATAACGTGGATCTAACAGAGTGGCAACCCAGTAGTCAGCATTATTTTGAACAATCATTTTTATTAAAGGTTTTAACATTTAGATAAAGCATGAGTACAAAAATTTCACATCAAAGCTTTACATGAATACTCAAAGATAGAAAATCCCCCCTACCCTTCTCCCCTCCCAAAATGCAGCAATTTATGTAATGCATAACGTCTTCCATACCTGAAATAAAACTCTCATCTAACCAAGCAACTCTGTTTCGTTTTAATTTTTGTCCGCCCTATTGTCCATGTTACATGGTTACAAGTGTCCTGGAACCACCTGACTAGACCTTCAAGATCCCCAAAGTGCCTTGAATGTCGTTTAATAAGCACCACTCGGAATGAGCAAATGGCTGAACTACTCCCACGATTTCTTCTTGTGAGCATTTCCTTTCTAGGAATTGTCTCCACTTTTCAAAGAATTTCCCGGTCAGTTTGGTCTTATGCCTTTCTGCCTCCAATTTTTCTAAAAGCATTAGCTGTTTTAGGTTGGACACCACTTCCTTCACGGAGGGAGCCTTCTCCGATATCCAATTTCGTAGAATGCAGTTTTTTTCCAAGATCATGATACTGTGTATTAGGGTGTGTCTGCGTCCCCGTTGACCTATATCCTCCCCTTCAAACCCTTCTCCTCTGTAATGAAAAATCCAGACGTATGGATCTAATGCCCAATTTCCCCCTCAGATCCTCTTAACCAGACTCCTAATACTCTTCCAAAAAATTTGAATTGTTTTACATCTCCATAACCCGTGAAACATGTCAGTATTATCTTCTTGACATTTCGGGCAGGGCCTCCGTCGGATTCCACCCTCCCCTCGAATCGGGACATTGAACCAATAAATGGCCCTATGAATAATCCTAAATTGGGTATCTCTCCATGCCTCATTAATCACGTTTTTTTTCATTGTTGCCCATCCTTGTAGGATCTTATCAGCTATGTCCAGGTCATTAAGCTGTTTCGCCCAGCCCTTGAAAATTGTTTGCTTGCCTGTCGGGGATAGAGTTTCTCTCAACGCGCCGTAGATTCTTGATACATTCAGAGCATACAGATCACCCTCTAGTAATTTGTCTATAACATTTTTACATAACTCCCTCTCAATCGAACACAAATCTTTCATAATCCAGCCTTTAAGCTGTGAGTATTGTATACTTTGAAAGGGACTGAGATTAAATCGTTCCACCACTTCCTTCTCAGTCATCCACCTCTTTTCTGTCACATGCATATCTTTCATCCGTCTCACCCCTTTTTCCTTCCATTCCTTAAAGAGTTTATTTTCCTTTCCCAGCTTAAAATTTGGATATGCTCAAGGTTCCAAGTATTTAGACACTTTCCACGAAAGCACCATCTTTTTCCGTACCGCTTTCCAAGTTAACAGCGTGTCGCGACATATAATGGAGTTTCTAATTTTTGGTCTAATACATGACATAGGGGAATGTAGCTGTGAGGCCAGGGCCCAAGGACTACAAAATTCGCCCTCTAGTTTAATATCCGAATGTCTCTCCGATCCCCTAAGCCAATCTATTACGTGTCTGGTGAGGCAAGCTAAATTGTATGCTCTGACATTAGGAGTGTTTAGTCCTCCCCTCTCAGGAGCTTGCATTAGAGTGTTCAAACTAATCCTAACTTTTTTTCCCTTCCACAGGAAAGATGAGAATGCTTTATGTAATCTACGAATATCTTTGCGTTTAAGCAGTAAAGGAATTGTCTGTAAGGGGTATAGAAATCTTGGAAAGCACATCATTTTAATTAAATGATTCCTTGCTAACAAGGGTAGTGGCAGACCACTCCAGCCCTGCAATTGCTTCTCCATTTTGGATATTAGAGGCGAATAGTTTAGGTTGTATACTGTATCTGCGGAGTGGCCCAGATGAACCCTTAGATATTTAATAGATGTTTTCACTATTGGGATCCCACATGTCGACTCGCCTCTCCTTTTTCCCTTCATCATTAAGTAGTAGAATTTCGCATTTCTTTTTATTAATTTTAAAACCTGCAAAATCTCCAAATTTCTCTATCAGAGATAGCGTATTCCCTAGATCGATCTTTTCTTGGATCTTTCATGAATAAGATAATATCGTCGGCAAACAGTGCCGACTTTATCTCCCTACCCCCTATCGGTATACCTTCAAAACTGTCCCCACCATTTAGAACTCTCGACAGCGGTTCTATAGCCATGTAGAATAGCAGAGGCGATAGCGGGCATCCCTGACGCGTCCCTTTCTTCAGAGGGAAGATGGCCGATAGAAACCCCGGTGTATATATTCTCGCCTGGGGGTTGGAGTAGAGACCCTGAATGAAGGTGCTCATTGCACCTCTCAAACCTATTCCATCCAGTACCTGTTCCAGCCATGGCCACTGTATGTTGTCAAATGCTTTTTCAGCATCTAGTGTGACCATGGCTGGAAGACCCCCTATCTGTCCCCCTCTCACCACATCCATAATCAACATGGCCTTCCTAATATTCGTTACGGCGGACCGTCCCTTCACGAAGCCGACTTGGTGGGGTGTAATTATTCTAGGCAAAACCACTGCTAACCGATCAGCCATGATCTTTGACAGCATTTTTAGGTCTTGGTTAATAAGCGATATCGGTCGGTAATTGGAGGGATCACCTAAGTCTTTGGCATTTTTTGGCAGTAATTTGATGTAGGCCAAATTGGCATACTGAGGTAACGCCTCTCCTCCCACTATTGCATTAAACCAAGCCATCAGCACTGGCGATACTTGTTCTCCTAGGGCCTTATAAAATTCTCCTACAAACCCGTCAGGTCCCGGTGCCTTACCATTTCTCAATCCCCCAATCACTGTCTTAACCTCTTCCACCAAGATCTCTGCATTCAAAAGCTCTAGTTCCTGTTCAGTAAAACTTTGCATGTGAGTCTTCTTTAACCATTCCCCTCCCCCTCCCCCTTTCTCTTGTTTTGTATCATATAGATTTCTATAGTAATCGCTCAGAATCTTGCTTATTTCCCCAGGATCCAAGGTGGTGCCTCCTGTTCTCTTATTCAGGCTAGGGATTAATGTCCGGGGTCTATGTCCCCTTGCCAGATTAGCTAGCATTTTCCCTGCCTTGCCACTGAACCTATTTAGATCTACCTCTTGTGGTGCTAGTGTCATTTGTTCTTTTCTCTCCGCCTAAAGCTCAAATTCTTCTTTTGCTGTTCATAGAATCATAGAATCATAGAATGGTAGAGTTGGAAGGGACCTCCTGGGTCATCTGGTCCAACCCCCTGCTCAAAGCAGGATTCACTAAATCATCTCAGACAGATGTCTGTCCAGCCTCTGTTTGAAGACGTCCATTGAAGGGGAACTCACCACCTCTCGTGGCAGCCTGTTCCACTCATTAATCACCCTAACTGTCAAAAAGTTTTTTCTAATATCTAATCTGTGTCTCCTCCCATTTAGTTTCATCCCATTGCTTCTAGTCTTTCCTTGTGCAAATGAGAATAAAGATGATCCTTCTACAATGTGACAGCCCTTGACATATTTGTAGACAGCTATTAAGTCTCCTCTCAGTCTTCTTTTTTGCAAGCTAAACATTCCCAAATCCTGCAACCGTTCCTCATAGGACATGGTTTGCAGACCAGTCACCATTCTGGTCGCTCTTCTCTGAACTTGCTCCAGTTTGTCTAAGTCTTTTTTAAAATGTGGTGCCCAAAACTGTACACAGTATTCCAGATGAGGTCTGACCAAAGAGGAGTAAAGACCGATAATGACTTCACGTGATCTAGACTGTATGCTTCTGTTAATACATCCCAGAATTGTATTTGCCTTTTTTGCTGCTGCATCACATTGTTGACTCATGTTCAGTCTATGATCTATTAGTATACCTAAGTCTTTTTCACATGTACTGTTGCTTAGCTCTATTCCTCCCATTCTGTATATGCTTTTTTCATTTTTATTGCCCAGATGTAGTACTTTGCATTTTTCCCTGTTAAAAACCATTCTGTTGGTTGCTGCCCACTGCTCCAGTTTATTTAGGTCTTTTTAAATCCTCTCTCTCTCTTCTCTAGTATTAGCTATCCCTCCTAGCTTTGTGTCATCAGCAAATTTAATCAGTTTACTCTCAATTCCTTCATCTAAATCATTGATAAAGATGTTGAATAATACAGGTCCCAGAACAGAGCCCTGTGGTACCCCACTTGAGACATTCATCCAGCTGGATGTGAAGCCATTTACAACCACCCTTTGAGTCCGATCACTAAGCCAGTTATGAATCCACCTAACAGTAGCCTGGTCCATTGCATACTTGGTCATTTTTTCAATAAGGATGGTGTGCGATACTTTGTCAAATGCTTTGCTGAAGTCAAGATATACTATATCTTCAGCATTTCCCTGATCCACTCAGTCAGTGATTCTGTCATAGAAGGAAATTAAGTTAGTCTGACATGACTTGCTAGTTACAAACCCATGCTGACTCTGGTTAATCACTTCATTCTTATCCATGTACTTACATATATGTTGTTTAATAATTTGTTCAAAGATCTTTCCTGGTATAGAAGTCAGACTCACCGGCCTATAGTTCCCTGGGTCCACCTTCTTCCCCTTTTTGAAGATAGGAACAACATTTGCTCTTCTCCAGTCTTCTGGGACTTCTCCTGTTCTCCAAGAATTTTCAAAGATTATGGAGAGTGGTTCTAAAATTTCTTCTACGATCTCCTTCAGTACTCTGGGGTGTAATTCATCTGGACCTGGAGACTTGAACTCATTTATGTTAGCTAAATATTCCCTCACAATCTTTCTGTTTACAGATAACTTGGATTCCTCTATTCCTTTAAAAGGACAGTGAAGATCAGTTGATGTTACATTTTCTTTCTGAGAGAAAACAGATGCAAAATAGGAGTTAAAAAGTTCGGCCTTCTCAACATCCTCTCTTACCATTTCTCCATTTTCATCCTGTAAAAATCCTATAGCATCTTTGACTTTTCTTTTACTTTTGACATACCCCCAAAATCCTTTTTTATTGCTTTTGACATCTCTTGCAAGCCTTAATTCATTGTCAGCTTTAGCTAACCTGATACGTGCCCTGCAGGATCTGCAGACTGCATTATAATCTTCTTTAGATATGCCTCCCTCTTTCCATTTAATAAACATTTCTTTCTTTCTTTTTAGCATGTGTTTAAGTTCTGTGTTCATCCATCCTGGTTTCCTTAAATGAGATGTTATCCATCTCTCTTTTGTCAGGGTGGAGTGTTCTGCCAAAAATGCTGTGTATGCTTCCCTCAAAAGTCCACTGGTCTTAGCATATTGCTCAGTTGTTCTTCTTTTGAACGTGGACGCATATCCCACTAGGTACCCTCTCAAAACTGCTTTAGCTGTTTCCCAGTATAGTTGGACCTATAATTCATGTTCTCAGTTAGTTTCTGCAAACTCCACCCACCATTCCTTCAGTATCCTGTGAAAATTCTCCTCTCTAAGGAAATTATTCGGAAACCGCCACAAGATGTCTGTCCCTCTTTGACATCTATCCTGTATCTTAACGCTGATTGGACTGTGGTCAGATATCACAAGGTCTTCAATCATACTTTCATATGCTCTAGGAATCAGGGGGTCACTCAACCAGATTTGGTCTATACGCGACCAACTATCATGTGGATGTGAGTAGTGGGTAAATTCCCGCTCACTTGGATGATGTAACCTCCATATGTCTTTTAGACCCGAACCCTCCCATGGCATGTCCTTATGTCCATCATTCTCCCCTATCATTAAAGTCTTTCCTGGTTTTTGTTTCCTGTCTTCCCTGTGGTTAGGAACCCCATTAAAGTCCCCTCCGACTATTATGTGTGTTTCATTATTGTCATCATTGTTTCTAATTGTCTAAAAAATTCCTCTTGTTTTGTGTTAGGTGCATATACGCTATGTATGCTCAGAGTACCCGATGGCCCTGTTATTACTAAATGTTGCCACCTTCCCTCCGAGTCATTTTCTTGTAGAATAAGAGAATGATTAAAGTGTTTGCTCATAAGTATCAATGTGGCGGCTTTCCTCTCTTGTGCCGGAGATCCATATATCAGACCCACCCATGTTTTCTGCATCCTGAAAATGTCTTCTCTCCCCAAGTGTGATTCCTGCAGTAAGGCTATGTCCATCTTTAGTTTCTTCAAGTGTCTCAGGACCATTGCTCTATTTCCCGGGGACTTGAGTCCTTTAATGTTCTATGACACGATCTTAACCATAGTCTAGTGGTATGTTGTTCTTATCCTGAAATTTCTGCGAGAGTTTTACAAACCTAATGTCTGATCTTTGGTTGGTGATAGAGCTGCAATTTATCCCTCCCTCCACTCCCCCAAATATATCAACAACTTCCCCATAAACATATCTATAATATTTTACATATCTTTTTGTGACTTCTATCATTCTGGGCACACTACTTGCATCCCATTCATTCTTATTCTTGTGTCTTTCCCCGAGCTCTACCCTTTTCAGCCCCGTCCTCTTCCTCCCCCTCCCAATCTCTTAAATTTTAATTTCAGAAAGAAAAGGTAATACGACCTTTCTCGAGATTTGACCAGCGAAGAGCAACATATCATGTTAAATAATAGTAGGAAAAAAAAAAATAAAAAAATAAAAAAATGGGAAGAAGAGAAACATATATATATACAGTACAGACCAAAAGTTTGGACACACCTTCTCATTTAAAGATTTTTCTGTATTTTCATGACTATGAAAATTGTACATTCACACTGAAGGCAGCAAAACTATGAATTAACACATGTGGAATTATATACTTAACAAAAAAGTGTGAAACAACTGAAAATATGTCTTACATTCTAGGTTCTTCAAAGTAGCCACCTTTTGCTTTGATGACTGCTTTGCACACTCTTGGCATTCTCTTGATGAGCTTCAAGAGGTAGTCACCGGAAATGGTTTTCACTTCACAGGTGTGCCCTGTCAGGTTTAATAAGTGGGATTTCTTGCTTTATAAATGGGGTTGGGACCATCAGTTGTGTTGTGCAGAAGTCTGGTGGATACACAGCTGATAGTCCTACTGAATAGACTGTTATAATTTGTATTATGGCAAGAAAAAAGCAGCTAAGTAAAGAAAAACGAGTGGCCATCATTACTTTAAGAAATGAAGGTCAGTCAGTGCGAAAAATTGGGAAAACTTTGAAAGTGTCCCCAAGTGCAGTTGCAAAAACCATCAAGCGCTACAAAGAAACTGGCTCACTTGAGGACCGCCCCAGGAAAGGAAGACCAAAAGTCACCTCTGCTTCTAAGGATAAGTTTATCCGAGTCACCAGCCTCAGAAATCGAAGGTTAACAGCAGCTCAGATTAGAGACCAGGTCAATGCCACACAGAGTTCTAGCAGCAGACACATCTCTGTAACAACTGTTAAGAGGAGACTTTGTGCAGCAGGCCTTCATGGTAAAATAGCTGCTAGGAAACCACTGCTAAGGACAGGCAACTAGCAGAAGAGACTTGTTTGGGTTAAAGAACACAAGGAATGGACATTGGACCAGTGGAAATCTGTGCTTTGGTCTGATGAGTCCAAATTTGAGATCTTTAGTTCCAACCACCGTGTCTTTGTGCGACGCAGAAAAGGTGAACGGATGGACTCTACATGCCTGGTTCCCACCGAGAAGCATGGAGGAGGAGGTGTGATGGTGTGGGGGTGCTTTGCTGCTGACACTGTTGGGGATTTATTCAAAATTGAAGGCATACTGAACCAGCATGGCTACCACAGCATCTTGCAGCGGCATGCTATCCATCTGGTTTGCGTTTAGTTGGACCATCATTTATTTTTCAACAGGACAATGACCCCAAACACACCTCCAGGCTGTGTAAGGGCTATTTGACCAAGAAGGAGAGTGATGGGGTGCTACGCCAGATGACCTGGCCTCCACAGTCACCAGACATGAACCCAATCGAGATGGTTTGGGGTGAGCTGGACCGCAGAGTGAAGGCAAAAGGGCCAACAAGTTCTAAGCATCTCTGGGAACTCCTTCAAGATTGTTGGAAGACCACTTCCGGTGACTACCTCTTGAAGCTCATCAAGAGAATGCCAAGAGTGTGCAAAGCAGTCATCAAAGCAAAAGGTGGCTACTTTGAAGAACCTAGAATATAAGACATATTTTCAGTTGTTTCACACTTTTTTGCTAAGTATATAATTCCACATGTGTTAATTCATAGTTTTGATGCCTTCAGTGTGAATGTACAATTTTCATAGTCATGAAAATACAGAACAATCTTTAAATGAGAAGGTGTGTCCAAACTTTTGGTCTGTACTGTATATATTTTGTCCGGATCTCTTACTGCTGTTGAAGCTTAGTCAACACGTAGCAATTTCTTTATCTTTCCCAAGTCTTTTTCAGGGACCTTTATTTGATATCTTGCGAGCTCCGACTGGTGATCTTTGTTCCCCAGGCCTGTCTCCGTCTGCATCTCTCTCGGCCTGTGATCTGTTCCTTGACTCTCTTGGGCTGACGTCATTCCCTCTTCTTGGTATTTCCCCGGTTTTCTCTCGCTCCGATAGGTATAATCTTTCTACTTCTATGTGGTCCTTGTAGAACTTGATGGTACCATTTGGACTCTTCATCTTCAGAGTAGCGGGATATACACTGTGTTCCAAATTATTATGCAAATAATATTTTCTCAGATTTTCCCAAATTACCTATATGAATTGCAGTCATTGTAATTTTCCAGTCAAATAACTATTAGAGTACAATTGAAAGGTTTTTGTACAAACTACCTATGATACAGTATATTTAAAAAAAAATAAAACACTCAAACTGCATGTTCCAAATTATTATGCACAGCAGAGTTTTCAACCTTTTCATTTTAATAAAGAACAAAAAAATGGTCATTTTTGAAATTATAAGCATTAGCAGGTTATTACAAACTGAAATCAAACAGTTTTCAACTCAAAACTTTATTCTAGGTGATGTAACATTTGCACATAGGACCCCTTGTTCGAAAGGAGCTTCTGAACTCTCTCATTCATTGAATTTGTTAGGTTTTGGATGGTTTCTGCTTCAATTGTTTTGCATGAGGACAGAATACCCTCCCAGAGCTGTTGCTTAGATGTGAACTGCCTCCCGCCATCATAGACACTCCTTTTGATGATGCTCCAGAGGTTCTCAATGGGGTTGAGGTCAGGGGAGCATGGGGGCCACACCATAAGTTTGTCCCCTTTTATGCCCACAGCAGCCAGAGATGCAGATGTGTTATGTGCAGCATGAGATGGTTATTTGACTGGAAAATTACAATGACAGCAATTCATATAGGTAATTTGGGAAAATCTGAGAAAATATTATTTGCATAATAATTTGGAACACATTGTAGTTGAAAAGGTATCTTTTTATGGTATAGGGCCGTGCACACCTTGCTAAATGCCTTTCTCTTCTTCGTCACCTCTGCCGCTTAGTCTCCAAAGACCAAAATCTTGTGCCCATTGATTTGTAGTGTGCGGCGCCTTTCTGTGAAAGCTCTTCTTTGTGCTTATAATCCAGGTACTTGGCAATAGCCTGTCTGGGTCTTGGATGTGATACTTGTCTCTTATCAGAGTTGATATTGCCTCTTCTTCCTTCTTGATCTCTCAGGGGGCCCACACGGTGTACTCTCTCTACTCAACAGTTATGTTTGATACCTAGTGCCTGGGGTAGGTCGACCTCAAAAATGTTGTCTAGCTGCCATGCCGTTACTGATTCTGGGAGGGCCACAATTCTTAAATTGCTCCTCCTGGAGCGGTTTTCCAGGTCATCCAACTTGGTTCTGAGCGTGTCTGTCAGGTTAGTCAGTGCCCTTATTTGATTTGACATGGACGTTATTACATCCTCTGAGTCTGCTATTCGCTGTTCAGCCTCTTGCATCCTATTGTACTGCATCTCAAATCTTGCCTCCATCTTAGACAGGGAGGCTTGTATTGCTGAGGTTATGACCTGTTTAATGTCCTGTGATATACGTGATGCGACTTCGTTGGCCATTTTGTCATAGTCTATGATGCACTCATTGGGTTTGTTCCCAATGTTGGCCTTGTGGCTAGTGCCTCTGTGTTTCCCTTTGGGCTTAGAGCTGATCATTCTATGCTCTGTACCTCCTGCAGCCCAGGCTGATAAGGCTGAATCAGTAGTGCTCCGGATGTGTTCTCCCTGGCCCTGCCAGGCATTCTCTGCATGAGGAGTTTGCTCCTCCCCCCACTCTGCACTAAAGGCCACATTGTTATCTCCCTCATAGTCTTCCATGGTGCCCTCTGTTAGGCAGTCTCCTGCTGTTATATAAGCCTCCTGTGTTGCATCCAGGACTTTCTTTTTATCACTTTTCTGTCTCGCTTGCCTGCTGTCTGCCTCTCCCCCTTCCTGCCGTGCTCCTCTCTGTTCTCCGGCAGCATCTCTCCAAGGGGGGCGGGGAATCTTCTCCACCAGCACCATGACACTCTCCTGATGGAGCGATTCATCTCCACGGTTCCCGGGGCCATCTCCAGTCCCCGTACTCTGCAGCAAGTACCTGTCCATGCCGGTCACTTCCCCCTCTGCTCCTGTGGGTATTCTGGACCTCGGGCAGGCTCGGCGGCTCTGGATTAGTCACTTTAATGGCAGGGTTTGCGGGAGCTGATTTCCTACACCACTGCAGCAGCCAGGGCAGGAACAGGAAGTGTCAGCATTATTTTGAATCTTAACTATACAGGGATCACGTTGCAGATAGTGCATCAAGAAGGCACTCATATGTCAGGCTCTTCCAGGAGGTCCAAAGACAGGCTGTATTGATGGCCTCTCAACAGAGAGGGGATGATTATCCTCTTCATCTTCTGACTGTTGCTCACCCATCACCTCTTCCTCCTCCATTTGTTCCTCGGCTCTTGCACCTTCACTAACAGTTTGCTTGGTATCACCAACCCCCCTCGATCGCAGTAATCCACCGTCACTTGGCATCCGCCTGTGTGACAGCAGTCTGTAACTTTGAGACATTCTTATCCCTTCCGCATCCTCCTCTTCTTCTGGGACAACCACCTCCTGACACAGGCTATTCAAAGCCTGCTCCAGCATGTAGATGACCGTAATAGTGATTCTGATGACTGCATCGTCAACTATTTTAGTAGCCATTTCAAAACTGTGCAGAAGGGTGCAGAGGTCCTTATTATGTGCCCACTCCATAAACGAGATATGCCCCACGTCCGTACTGCGTTGGCCCAGGCTATACGACATGACATACTGCATCAGGGCTCGCTACTGCTGCCACAGTCGCTGCAACATGTGCAAAGTGGAATTCCACCGTGTCGACACATTGCATATCAACCTGTTAACTTGCATGGACAAAGACTTCTGTATAGATGCAAGTCGATGATATGAGAGGTGCGAACGGCGGTGTTGAGCACACAGCTTCCGTGCTTTCTGAAGCAGCTCATCCAGGCCGGGATAGTGGCAGAGAAATCATTGTACCACCAGGTTGAGAACGTTAGCCATGTAAGGCACGTGTGTGAACTTGCCTCGGCCTAGGGCCGCCACCAGGTTTACACCGTTATCACACACGCCTTCCCTGGCTCTTGGTTCAGCGGAGACAGCCATTGTTCAAACTGAGCCTGGAGAGCTGTCTACAACTCTTCAGCTGTATGACTGTGATCTCCAAGGCATATTCATTTTAAGACTGCCTGATTGCGATGAGCCCTGACTGCGCAGTACAGAGGTGGTGTGGATTTGATCTGCACTGTTGTCGTTAAAGCAGAGGTTGAGTGAGCAGGTGGAGGTCCTAGAGGAGGTGGAGGAGGCAGAAGCAGTGAAGGAAGTGTGAAATACAAAGGTTTGTTTTGCAAGCCTTGGGTATTCCAAGATTTGTGGAGCTGCCCCTTCCCCGCCTGCCCCCACAGCCACCAGATTCACCGAGTACCCAGTCAGCGAGATGTAACACCCTTGACCATGCTTACTCGTCCAGGTGTCTGTGGTGAAATGCACCCTGGCACACATAGATTTACTCAAGGAATGGGTGATGTTGTCTGCGACATGCTGGTGTAGCACAAGCACAGCTTTCTTAGAGAAGTAATGGCGACTGGGCAACTGGTACTGGGAAATTGCGACGGCCATCTGCTTTCAGAAACCGTCTGTATCTACCAGGCAGAAAGGCAGCATTTCCATGGCCAACAGGTTGGAGATGTTGGAGTTCAACCTCTTAGCTTTGTCATGTGTAGGATGAAACAATCTTTTATGTGACCACAACTGCAGGACCGAAGGCTGGCTGCAGTGCTGAGAGAGAGTGGAGTACGGTGAAACGGACAAACTGGTGGACTGTGAGTGAGGTGCAGGCGCAGATGTTACGGTGGATTGAGAAAGATGTGGTGTGCTCGGTGAAACAAACACAGCAGGCATGTCTGCTTCCATTACAGCTGATGGGCTCTCACTCAGCCCCACTGGAGCGGATAGAGAAGCAGAGGTTTTGTGGTGGGAGACCTGCAAGACAATACTTAGCACGGTAACAGAGGAGGAGGATGCGGTTGATGGGGCAGCTGATGGTTGTTGAGGTCCGCTAGTCCGCATTTTAGCGCAGTGAGATTGCCAGTGTAATGCATGTTGTGTGTGCATGTTAAGGTTCATGCATGTAGTAGTCAAATTATAGCACTTTTTCCCTCTACTGAGTTTTTTATCGTAAAGTGTGCTTATAAAGTTAGTTGGCTCATCCTTTGTAGTCTCAAAAAAGGCCCAGCCTAGGCAACCCTTGCCACCCCTACGAGCTGCAGACCCGCGATCGCTGCTGGCTACAGCCACAGTTGTGGCTAAGGATGCAGTGCTCCTCATGCTTGCATAACTCTGTGTCTGCACCGTAAGGCGAAAGGTAACCTCCTCGTCTTCCTCCTCCACCTCCTCAGATAAGCTACTCGGCTTGGACCCTAGTCCGTCCTGCCCCGAATCCAACCCCCAAAAATTTGGCCATTGGTTGCTTTCCTCCTCTTCTTGATTCTGTAAATGTTTGGAGTACACTTCTGATGCCCATGGTATAGAATGGGTGAACAGTTCTACAGATTCGCCCATCTGTGGTTCACTACAGTCAGTTGGGCAATTGGACAGTTGTGACTCAGGGGGAAGCAAGGGTAATTGGGGTGCCACATCTGTGAACTGTACAGTGTGTGATGTTGAGATGGAGGAATAAGAGGAGAGGCCTCTTGAAGCAGCGCTTGCCATCCACTGGAGCACCTGCTCTTTCTGGCCTATATAAACAAGGCGTATCGCTGAGCGGCTGCCAAAGAAAGGGAGTAGAGTAGCCCATCCACTAACAGAAGTTGTCAGTTGTGTTTGGATAGGACTAGTGTTGAGTGAGCACTAAAATGCTCGGGTGCTCGAAGCTTGGGCAGAGCTCGCCTTGATACTCGGGTGCTCGACCCGAGCAACGAGCCCAATGTTAGTCTATGGGAGATCCGAGCATTTTTGCGGCGGCACCCCCGGCAGTCTTTTAAAAGCCTAACAAGTGCCCAATGATAGTGACAGTGCTCAAATGACATGGGGACAGCATGGGGATCGCCCCAGGAAGTATTTCTGACCCCCAGGTCACTGCTGTCAACAACGTGGTCAGAGGTATTAAGCCACTTTTAAGGGCTCACAATAAAACGTTCAAAAACTAAACTGAAACTGCTTTCCTGTGAAATATGTTTAGGAAATTCCTTTCCAGGGTAAAGACTTGTGTACAAGGTAAAATAAATAGCAAAAAAAAAAATACTCCTCCACACCTTGGCCTATGTTCACAAGTAGCACTTTTGTATTGCTTTCAACCGTGACAAATGCATTCACCGGGAAATGTCATTTTAACATTTTACAACCTTATCTGGCCATGTGCTGTGTGACACATGCATACAGTGCTGAAAAGACATGGGAACAGCATGGGGAAGACCCCTGGAAGCATCTCTGACACCCAGGTCACTGCCTAAAAGTGTGCCCATCAGAAGTCATCCTTGCCGCATCAGAAGATGCAGACTTGCAACTATCCCCATGCAAGTCCTACTCCCAGAGCAGTGTTCAATTGTACCTCCCCCATTCCTTGAAATGCAAGATCAAGTATGCAGCCTGCCACCCATCCTCCCCCAGGATGCAATACCATACTGCTTGCTTGCACTTGAAATTGGGCATTTTAGGCATGTGTAGGCGGTATCTGGCCACCACGTCATGGCTGCGTTGGCGGCCTGGTATCCATAATCAGTCCCCAGCCGCCCGGCGGCCGGGTGTCCACACTCGGTCCCCAGCCGCCAGGGGGCAGCTGGGTGTCCATAAACGGTCCCCAGCTGCCCCTATTTCTCCTGTCAACTTCCCCCCACACACTTTTCTTAGCCCGGCCTGCTTTAGGGCAGCATTGGATGAGCCCACCAGAGAACCAGACTCCTCAGGTGGGTCCTGGCTTCTCCATCAGGGGAGTTGAGAGTGACAAGGTGAGGAGCATGATGATGATGATAGAAGTTAGCATCTGCTTTGTTTTCTTGGAATGCAAGCGTAATTGTGCAGCCTGCCACCCACCCACCCATCCCCAGGCTGCAATACCATACTGCTAGCTTGCACTTGAAATGGGGCCTTTTAGTTTAGAGGAGGCCGAAGCTGGCCACTACCTCATGGCTGCTTCGGCAGCGAAGCATCCATACTCAGTCCCCAGCTGCCCCTATTTGTCCCAGTGTGCCTTATACATAAGATTAAGAGCGCATACCAAAACATTACCTGTGCCCTCCCCAGTGCATTTAGTGGGAAGGACAGCATATTCCGCTGTAGTGTGTGCATGCCAAACCCCTGTTCATGGTACATCCGAAGATGCCTCACACCCTGCACCTGTCGTTGCAGACTTGCAACTATCCCCGTTCAAGTCCTTGTCCCAGAGCAGTGTTCAGTTGTACCTCTCCCATTCCTTGCAATGCAAGCGCAAGTATGCAGCCTGCCACCCACCCACCCCCAGGCTGCAATACCATACTGCTTGCTTGCACTTGAAATTGGGCCTTTTAGGCATGTGGAGGCGGAATCTGGCCACCACGTCATGGCTGCGTTGGCGGCCTGGTATCCATACTCAATCCCCAGCTGCCCGGCGGCCGGGTGTCCACACTCGGTCCCCAGCCACCAGGGGGCGTCCGGGTGTCCATACTCAGTCCCCAGCCGCCCCGCAGCCGGGTGTCCACACACGGTCCCCAGCGTACTAAAAACCTTCTACCCATTATTGGGGAGTAGGTCTCCCTTAGTTTTCGCCTTTGCATTGAAAAGCAAAAGCTGACTAAAATTAGGAGGAAATGCAATGCCAGTTGGAAGAGTCGTGGAGGTTAGAGGTAATTAAAAACAACATTTCAATGACCCTTGGAACAGCTGTGGAGTTCAGAGTGGTTTAAGAAGAGACTTTTAATGCCCCTTTGAAGAGACGTGGAGGTCACAGTAGCTTAACAAGATGGTTTTAATGTCCCTTGGAAGAGATGTGGAGGTCCCAGTAGCTTAACAAGACGGTTTTAATGCCCCTTGGAAAAGTGGTGGAGGTCACAGTAGCTTAACAAGACGGTTTGAATGCCCCTTGGAAGAGACGTAGAGGTCCCAGTAGCTTAACAAGACAGTTTTAATGCCCCTCGAAAAAGTGGTGGAGGTCGCAGTAACTTAACAAGATGGTTTGAATGCCCCTTGGAAGAGACATGGAGGTCCCAGTAGCTTAATAAGACGGTTTTAATGTCCCTTGGTAAAGTGGTGGAGGTTGCAGTAGCTTAACAAGACGGTTTGAATGCCCCTTGGAAGAGACGTGGAGGTCCCAGTAGCTTAACAAGATGGTTTTAATGCCCCTTGGAAAAGTGGTGGAGGTCGCAGTAACTTAACAAGATGGTTTGAATGCCCCTTGGAAGAGACGTGGAGGTCCCAGTAGCTTAACAAGACGGTTTTAATGCCCCTCGGAAAAGTGGTGGAGGTCGTAGTAGCTTAACAAGATTCTTTTAATGCCCCTCAGAAGAGATGTGGAGGTCCCAGTAGCTTAACAATACGGTTTTAATGCCGCTTGGAATAGTGGTGGAGGTCACAGTAGCTTAACAAGACGGTTTTAATGCCCCTTACAAGAGCCATACAATACAGCATATTACAAACATTATTCCCATTATTGGGGAGTGGGTCTCCCATAGTCTTTGCTTATGCCTTCCAAGCAAAAGCTGCCAAAACTTAGGACGGAGGAACTTGCAATGCCCCTTGCAAGAGCCATGCGGTACAGCATATTACAAACATTATTCCCATTATTGGGGAGTGGGTCTCCCATAGTCTTTGCTTATGCCTTCCAAGCAAAAGCTGCCAAAAATTAGGACGGAGGAACTTGCAATGCCCCTTACAAGAGCCATGCAGTACAGCATATTACAAACATTATTCCCATTATTGGGGAGTGGGTCTCCCATAGTCTTTGCTTATGCCTTCAAAGCAAAAGCTGCCAAAAATTAGGACGGAGGAACTTGCAATGCCCCTTACAAGAGCCATGCAGTACAGAATATTACAAACATTATTTCCATTATTGGAAGTGGGTCTCCCATAGTCTTTGCTTATGCCTTCCAAGCAAAAGCTGCCAAAAATTAGGAGGAAATGCAATGCCCGTTCGAAGAGTCGTGGAAGTTAGAGTTAATTAAAAACAACATTTCAATGCCCCTTGGAAGAGCAGTGGAGCTCAGAGTGGTTTAACAAGATGCTTTTAATGCCCCTCAGAAAAGACGTGGAGGTCCCAGTAGCTTAACATGACGGTTTGAATGTCCCTTGGAAAAGTGGTGGAGTTCGCAGTAGCTTAAAAAGATGGTTTGAATGCCCCTTGGAAGAGACGTGGAGGTCCCAGTAGCTTAACAAGACAGTTTTAATGCCCCTCGGAAAAGTGGTGGAGGTCGCAGTAGCTTAACAAGATGCTTTTAATGCCCCTCAGAAGAGACGTGGAGGTCCCAGTAGCTTAACAAGACGGTTTTAATGCCCCTTGGAAAAGTGGTGGAGGTCACAGTAGCTTAACAAGACGGTTTGAATGCCCCTTAGAAAAGTGGTGGAGGTCGCAGTAGCTTAACAAAACGGTTTGAATGCCCCTTACAAGAGCCATACAGTACAGCATCTTAAAAATATTATTCCTATTATTGGGGAGTGGGTCTCCCACAGTCTTTGCTTATGCCTTCCAAGCAAAAGCTGACCAAAATAAGGACGGAGACAACACGGACCACGGTCACCCTGGTAGTATAGTGGTGGTGGAGGCTGAGGCTAAGCATAAGAACATAAAACAGCCGAAATGAGGAAGCGTATACTCATGTGTGGGTGTGAAGCGGTGCATGTGAATACACCTCCCGAAAAAACACAGTGGATTTGACTTTATGTTACTCTGCTGTCATTTGTTGGTGATGAGAAGTCTGGCCCAATCCAGCCCTTGTTCATTTTGATAAGGGTCAGCTTGTCAGCATTGTGAGTTGACAGGCGAGTGCGCTTATCAGTTATAATTCCCCCAGCGGCACTAAAAACACGCTCCGATAACACGCTAGCGGCAGGGCAGTACAGGACCTCCAAGGCATACAGAGCGAGTTCATTCCCAGTGTCCAGCTTGGATACCCAATAATTAAAAGGCACAGAGGAATCACGGAGGACGCTGGTACGGTCGGGCAAGGTACTCCCTCACCATCTTTTGAAACTTTCCACTCCTTGTGAGAGTACCCCGCGCCTCAGGGTCTGTCCGAAGGGAGGGTCTGAGAAAACTGTCCCAGAATGTTGACAGTGTTCCCCTGCCTCTGCTGGATTGGAGTTGCGTTTCTCGCATGTACGCCTTGGTTGGGCAACGAACTGTGACCTCTGCCGCTAGCGTGTTCAGATGGGAATTTTTTTAACAGTTCTGCAGCAAGGGCCTTCTGGTACTGCCCCATTTTTGTAGACCTCTCCACCTCAGGAATAAGAGAGTGAAAGTTCTTCTTGTAGCGGGGGTCTAAAAGTGTCACCAACCAGTAATGACTGTCACCCAACATTTTGACAACGCGAGATTCACGGTTAAGGCAGCGTAACATAAAGTCAGCCATGCGTGCCAGACTGGTAACGGGCAAGACTTCCGTGTCCTCACCAAGATGACGACTGACCATGCTCTCCTCCTCCTCCTCCCCCCTGTCCTCAGGCCACCCACGCTGAACCGACGGTATGACAGTTGTACAGGTACTACCGTCTACAGCGCATGATACAAGCTCCTGTTCTTCCTCCTCCTCCTCCTCCTCCTCCTCTCCCTCATTGTCCCCCAATGCACGTTGGGATGAGTTGAGGCTGGGCTGTGTGTAATCGACCGCTACGGCTTCTTGATCCATCTCATCATACTCTGGCTGCAATGCCTCCTCTTTAATTCTCTGCAGAGAGCGTTGCAAAAGACAGACAAGTGGAATGCTGACTCTAATGATGGCGTCATTGCCACTCACCATCTGGGTGGACTCCTCAAAGTTTGTCAAGATGGTACATATGTCAGACATCCAGGTCCACTCTTGAGGTCTTATGTGTGGAGTCTGACCTGATTATCGACGGCCTTGTTGCAGCTGGTACTCCACAACTGCTCTCTTCTGCTCACAAAACTTTTGCAACATGTGGAGGGTAGAGTTCCAACGTGTGGGGACATCACACACCAGTCGGTGTGACAGAAGCTGCAAATGCTGCTGCAACACAGCAAGGGCGGCGGAAGCTGTAGCCGACTTGCGAAAATGAGCTGACAGGCGGCGTACTTTGACGAGCAGATCTAGCAACTTGGGGTACAATTTAAGAAACCGCTGAACCACGAGGTTAAGCACATGAGCCAGGCATGGTAAGTGTGTGATTTTGCCTCACCTCAGAGCCGCCACCAGGTTACAGCCATTGTCACACACGACCATGCCTGGATGTAGGTTCAGCGGTGTCAGCCACAGATCTGCCTGCTCTTTCACAGCTGTCCACAACTCACAAGCAGTGTGAGGTTTCTCACCTAAGCTTATGAGTTTCAGCACAGACTGTTGCTGCTTGGCGGAGGCAGTACTGCAATGCTTCCAGCTTGTAACTGATGTGGTGATATCTGAGATGGAGGCTGAACATGAGGAGGAACAGGAGGATGATGCGCAGGAGTTGTACACTGTGGCGGCAACTCTGACTGACATAGGGCCCGCAATCCTCGGTGTGGGGAAGATGTGTTCCGTCCCAAGGTCCGACTGGGTCCCGGCTTCCACTATGTTTACCCAGTGTGCCGTCAGGGAGATGTACCATCCCTGGCCACAAGCACTTGTCCACATGTCCGTTGTCAGGTGGACTCTCCCAGTAACTGCGTTGTTGAGGGCACGGCAGATGTTTTGGGACACGTGCTTGTGTAGTGCGGGGAGGGCACACCGGGCAAAATAGTGTCGGCTGGGGACCGAGTACCGAGGGACGGCCACCGCCATAAGGTTGCAGAAGGATTCCGTCTCCACCAGCCAAAAAGGCAGCATTTCCAACGCAAGCAGTCATGAAATGTGCGAATTTAGGACTGTGGCCTGTGGGGCGTTGGCTGCGAATTTCTGCTTTCGTTCAAAGGTCTGGGATATGGACAATTGAACGCTGCGGTGGGACGCGGACGTGGACGTTGATGCTGTTTCTTGAGAAACTGCCAGTACAAGTGAAGACTGAGAGGAGGAGGCATCTTTGCATGCAGTATGGACAGGGGATTGCCTTGCACACACAACAAGGGGTTCTATTACACGCACAACAGCGGAAGAAGCAGCGGTGACACCCGCTGACACTGGTCATGGACCCTGGGGTTAATCCACAAAGTCGGGTGCTTTGCTGCCATGTGCCTGATCATGCTGGTGGTGGTCACGCTGATAGTTTTGTGACCCCTGCTGATGCTGGCATGGCAGGTGGTACAAATGGCCTTTTTGTGGTTATCAGCAGTCTTTAAAAAAATTCCAGACTCTGGAAGACCTACAGGATGTATTGGCAACGTCCCTTGTGTTGGTGTTACGGGGAACTGTTGCATGCCACACTGCTTCTTCCTTCCTGTTGGGGTACTCTGCCTCCCTTCCCCTGTGTGCTGCTGGCCTCGCTCTGCATGTCCTCCTGCCACATTGGGTCAGTTACTAGATCACCCACCACCTCCTCCTCTTCCACTTGCGCACCACGATCCTCCTCCTCACTTCCTGGCAATTGTGTCTTGTCATCGTCCACCTCTTGTGACAAATTGCCAGCGTCGACTTCCTGTGGCCGTGGCTGTTCAAATATTTGGGCATCACTACATCACCAGAACGTCCAGTTCCGCGTCCCTTGCCACGCGCCTTGCCCATTGTAAAGAAAGTAAAATAGCTTACACTCGCACTATCAATGGAAAAAGGGTAATAAAAAGTAGATTAGCACAGTGTAAGAGGAAAACCACAGTTCTAGTTTTCTTTGGCCTACACCCGACTCTTTTAAACAATCTGAACAATCAGGGAGAAACTATTACTGTTTTTCTTTACGGAAAAAATACCAAAAGCTGAATAATAGAGATTTTTTACCGTGGAATGGCAAAACCACAGTTATTGTTTACTGGGGTATACCAGACAATTTTAAATAGATATATTTGCGGCTGAACAGTGAGCGACACACTCAAACTGTTTTTTTTAGATACAAATGGCCCAAAAGTGGATAATACAGAGGTTTGAACCGTGGAACTGCAAAACCACACTTCTGTTTCTCTGGCCTACACCATACTATTTTCAAAAGATATATTTGTGTCTGAAAAATCAGGGAGACACTATTATTTATTATTTTACGGCAAAAAATGCCAAAAGCAGGATAATACAGAGGTTTGAACCGTGGAACTGCAAAACCACACTTCTGTTTCTCTGGCCTACACCAGACTATTTTCAACAGATATATTTGTGTCTGAAAAATCAGGGAGACACTATTATTTTCTTTTTTACGGCAAAAAATGCCAAAAGCAGGATAATACAGAGATTTGATCCGTGGAACTGCAAAACCACACTTCTGTTTCTCTAGCCTACACCAGACTATTTTCAACAGATATATTTTTTTCTGAAAAATCAGAGACACACTTTTTTTTTTTTTGGGGGGGGCACCAAAAGGTTAATAGTTAATAAGACGGGTATTTGTACAGTGTGAAGGAGGAAAAAAATAGAGGATTTAGATGAAAAAAAAAAGGATTTTTCCTGGCCCCCGAGACCTGGAGCTAAGTCCAGCAATTTCAGCAACAGGAGCACACAGGACTGTAATGCAGCGTTTGCTGGTATAACCACTGCGTCTCCTATACAGCCTGCCTGCCTGATATCTGAGATGGATATTAGTCCTGAGAAGGACTGTTTGTTTGATCTGGCAGCCTTTACAGACCTTACACTAACTATTTCGCAGTATATATCTCTCCCTAAATCAGCAGCGCTGTCCCTACACTGTCTGATCCTAGCCGTCTGTGTCCAAGATGGTGGCGCCCGGTTTTAAATACTCGAGGTGATGCTGTGCGGCCAGCCAATCAATGTAATGCCCACAACCAACATGGTAGCTCGGGTCTCCGCCCTGCATGTTTGGCGCTCTTTACAGAGCCAATGAACATGCAGGAATTGCCTGCCACTCACAGTAATGCCGTAGCCATGTTGGTTGTGGCATTACAGTGATTGGCTGGCTGCACAGTGTCATCAGGTCTATATCTATACACATCTACAGCTTCATATTGCCCGCTTCCCCTCGGTACTCCCCAGCCTCTGGCACTTTGCACCTTATCCCCCTGCTACTGTAACTTTTACATGTTTTTTATGACTTGGAATTTTGTACCTAATAAAATTACACTTATCTGTTGCCACAGTACTCAAGTGTCCTCCTATTTTATATGTATTCATCTGAGTAGGCAATACGGACTTGGTGCCTGACACTAGGTCTTGGTACTATGGTCTGTCCAGTATTGTATATTTGGCCATTTCTCTTCTCATAGTTAGTGTATGTGTACAGAATACAGTATATTAGAGACACATAGCCATCTCAACAAACAGTCCTTCTGAGGACTAATCCATCTGCAGAGATATCAGGCAGGCAGTGTATATAGGCAGGCAGGCACTGAATATAGGCAGGCAGGGTATATAGCAGACTGCAGTGCACATAGCACAAGAGGCTCCAATCCAGTTCTGCCTTCTGCTGCTGTTGGATATTTCTAGACAAAGGCCCAGGTTTCAGGGGCCAGGAATAATTTTTTTTGGATCTTAATCCTCATTATTTGCTTAAAAAGCAATCCAGAGAACACCGTTTTTCTGCGTCATTTGCTTGTTGGTGTAACGGGTCCGGGAGGCGGAACCTCTGAGCAACTATACAAGGGGGCGGTCCTTGTAAGGAAGCGGGTGGCTCCCAGGGAAGACGGGCAGGTAGTCACGACAAGTGACAGGGACAGCCTCTGGGTAGAAGGGCAGGTAGTCGCGGCAAGTGACAGGGACAGTCTCTGGGTAGAAGGGCAGGTAGTCACGGCAAATGACAGGGACAGTCTCTGGGTAGAAGGACGGGTACTCACGGCAAGTGACAGGGACAGTCTCTGGGTAGAAGGACAGCAGGCAGGTGGCTGGTGAGCGCTCCCAGGTGAGCAGGCAAGAGTCTCTGGACAGGCAGGTGGTCACGGCAAGTGACGGCGGAGCCTCCAGGTAGGCTAGCAGGCAGGTAGCAGATGAGCGCTCCTAGGTGAGCGGGCAGGCTGGTCCATAGACAGACTGACAGGTGTCGGAAGGCAGACCGTCGGACCGCAGGCTTGCAAGCAGGTAAACGGATATCAGGCAGGAATCAAGCAGGAATCTGACAGGTGACTGGCAGGTAACTGGTAACGGGACCTGAGGGCTGAAGCAGAGTGAAGGCTTTGCAACAACATTGCTCGGGCACCTCCATTTTGGAGGAGGTGCCTTATATATGGTGAGGTCCTCCGGCCAGTGGCCGGGGACTCCTTAGGACGGCGCGCGTGGCCCCTTTAAGAGAGGGGGAGCACGCGCGCGCCCTAAGCACAGTGGCCGGGAAGCAGCGCGCGCTGCCAGCAGAGCGGGAGGAGGATGCCGGGCACGGAGTGGAGAGGTGAGGGGAACAGCGTCCCTGCCTAGCAGGAGGCAGGGACGCCGATGCTACAGTTGGCACTGCAGAATACAGCCAGGTCCTTTCCATATTACAGCACTAAAAATCCAACTATTTAAAACTGTGTTTTCTCCGTCACATGAATCACATATACGCTTTCAGAAAATACTGCCATTTCTGGCCTCCATTAAAAATTTGTTTCAGTGTGTCAGTGAAGCAATTGACACCAGTTTGCTGTTCAAAATAGTTACCTACAGGTCAGGTATTTAAAACTGTGGTTTGTCCGTCACACGGATCACATATAAGTTTTCTCCAAATTCAGTAATTTGTTGTGAGCATGGAAGATATTGTCCTCCATTTAACATTGGCAAAGCACGTGGCAAGGGACCAGGAACTGGACGTGATGGTGATGATGGTGCATGCAGAGGCCGAGGCCGTGGGCAAGCTGAAATTGTGCCACAACAAACACCCACATCTTCTTGCTCGACCTTCCTGTCCCAATTAATAGGGGACTGCAGAACATCAGTATTGAACACAGAGCAGTGTCAAAAGGTTATTGGTTGGATAGCAGATAATGCTTCCAGTCACTTAGCCACCACCGCCACCACCTTGTCTTCCACACAAGTCAAGTCTCAGTAGCTGTGAGTCTGGAGCGCATATTCCTTACCCTAAACCTCCTTCCTCCCACCATGCAGAGTGCCCAGAGACAACTGATCCCACACTTGGACACTCCGAAGAGCTGTTTACTTTCCCATTTATAGATTCGGGCCTCTCGCCCGGTCCACTTGAAGCGGGGCAAGAGGAGATCGCATGTAGCGATGCCCAAATCTTTGAGCAGCCACGGTCACACGAAGGTGATGGTGGGAAAGTGTCCCAAGAGTTGGACGATGATGAGACACAATTGCTAGAAAGTCAGGAGGAGGACCAGAGTGCAGAAGTGGAAGATGAGGTGGTGGATGATATAGTAACTGACCCAACCTGGCAGGAGGACATGCAGAGCGAGGACAGCAGCACACAGAGGGAGAGAGGCAGAGCACCCCAACAGGCAAGAAGAAGCAATGTGGTGGCCGCAGAAAGAAGGCAGGGAACCATTCCCCGTAACACCAACATGATGTTATGTTCTGCAACTTAGAACTAAGGAATAGGAGGGAAAAGCTGTCTCTGCACTGAGACTCAGCTTTACCCCATGCTGGGGTGGGAGCCCTTTTCCTTATAAATGGCCCCACTGAAACTCCTGCACTGAACTCAAACGAAGACCTGCAGGACGGGGTAAGGGGTCCCTAAAAGATCTAAGGATTGGGAGCAAAAGCAGGAGACCTCCTAACAGAAAAGTTAGTTGCAGAAATGAAAATTAAAGGAAACAAAACTGGTGGAACAAGAAGTCCCAGGATAACAATAGTCCAAAGCAAGAAGAACTAAACAAGGCTGCTTAGCCAGAGCACGAGCGTTACAACACTGATGTCCAGCAGGGAATGAGAGCCAGGTGCTGAGTAATAAAGGGTGCAGAGATCACGTGACCAAGAAACCCAGCACCAGAGGAAAAGACTAAAAGCCAGCAAACCAGAACAAAATGGCTGATAGTAAAACAACATAGATTCTAACACATGAAGGAAGTTGCCAGTACAACTGTTAGGTCTTCCCGAGTCTGGTTGTTTTTTAAAGACTCTGCCGATAACCCCAAAAAGGCCATTTGCACCACCTGCCAGGCCAGCATCAGCAGGGGTGGCAAAACGACCAGCCTGACCACCACCAGCATAATCAGGCACATGGCAGCAAACACCCAACTTTGTGGGCTGAACCCCAGGGTCCAGGAACAGTGTCTGTGGGTGGCACCATTGCTTCTTCCGCTGTTGTGCATGCAAGCCAATCCCCTGTCCATGATGCATCGAAGATGCCTCCTGTCCTGCACCTGTTGTTGCACACTCTCAAGTAGCAGCATCAGTTGTCCATACCCCAGTCCTTGGTACGCGAGCGCAAGTACGCAGCCAACGCCCCACAGGCCACAAAACTAAATTTCCACATTTCTCGACTGCTTGCGTTTGAAATGTTGCCTTTCAGGCTAGTGGAGACGGAAGCATTCTGCAACCTGATGGCGGCGGCCGTCCCTCAGTACTCGGTCCCTATTTTTCCCGGTGTGCCGTCACTGCATTACACAAGCACGTGTCCCAAAACATTAGCCTTGCCCTCAACAACACAGCTACCGGGAAAGTCCACCTAACCACGGACACGTGGACAAGTGCTTGTGCACAGGGATGGTACATCTCACTGACGGCACACTGGGTTAACATAGTGGAAGCCGGGACCCAGTCGGACCTTGGAACGGAACATTTCCTCCCGAGTCCGATGATTGCAGGCCCTAGGTCAATCAGGGTTGCCCCCACAGTCTACAGCTCCTGCACCTCATCCTCCTCAGCCTCTGCCTCCTGTTCAGCCTCCATCTCCGAAATGACCACATCAGTCACAAGCTGGAAGCACTGCAGCACTGCCTTGTCCAAGCGGCAACAGTCTGTGCTGAAGCTAATATGCTTATGTGACAAACTGCACAATGCTGAAGAGTTGTGGACAGCTCTGAAAGAGGAGGCAGATCTGTGGCTCACACCGCTGAACCTACAGCCAGGCATGGCCGTCTGTGGCAATGGCTGGAACCTGGTGGCGGCTCTGAGGCGAGGCGAGCTCACACACGTACTATGCCTGGTCCATGTGCTTAACCTCGTGGTTCATCGGTTTCTCAAATCCTATCCGGAGCTGCCGGATGTGCTTGTTAAAGTATGCCGCCTGGGTGTCCATTTTAGAAAGTCACATACAGCTTCCGCCTCCCTTGCCGTGTTTCAGCAGCGTTTGCAGCTTCCGGCTCGCAGACTGGTATGTGAGGTCCCAAGGAACCATACAGAATGATTACACACAGCCCAGCCTCATCTCATCCCAACGTGGATTGGGTGACAATGAGGAAGAGGAAGAAGAACAGGAGCTAGTTTTATGCGCTATAGACGGTACTACCTGCTCAATTGTCATACCGTCTGTTCAGCGTGGATGGCCTGAGGACAGAGAGGAGGAGGAGGAGGAGAGCATGGTCAGTCATCCTTTTTGTGAGGACATGGAAGTCTTGCCTGTTAGCAGTCTGGCACGCATGGCTGAGTTTATGGTACGCTGCCTTTCCCATGACCCTCGCCTTCTCAAAATTTTGGGTGACAGTCATTACTGGTTGGTGACACTTCTAGACCCACGCTACAAGGAGAACTTTATATCTCTTACTCCTGAGGAGGACAGGTCTACAAAAATGGGGCAGTACCAGAAGGCCCTTGTTGAGGAACTATTAAAAAAATTCCCATCTGAAAACGCTGGCAGCAGAGGTCACAGTTCTTTGGACAACCAAGGAGTACAGGCGAGAGAGACACAAATGCAATCCAGCAGAGGCAGGGGAACACTGTCAAAGTTCTGGGACAGTTTTCTCAGACCCGCTCATCGCACAGGCCCTGACATGCGGGGTACTCTCACAAGGAGTGCAAAGATTGGGAATATGCTGAGAGAGTACCTTGCCGACTGTACCAACGTCCTCCGTGATTTCTCTGTGCCTTTTAATTATTGGGTATCCAAGCTGGATACGTGAAATGAACTGGCTCTCTACGCCTTGGAGGTCCTGGGCTGCCCTGCCGCTAGCGTTTTATCAGAGCAGGTTTTAAGTGCCGCTGGTGGAATTATAACTGATAAGCGCATCCGCCTGTCAACTGAAAATGTTGACAGGCTGACTCTTATCAAAATGAACAAGGGCTGGATTGGGCCAGACATCTCAACACCACCGAATGATAGCAAAGTAACATAAACTCAAATCCAGTGTCTTTTTTTGGGAGGTGTATCCCATGCACATCTTCACACCCACACATGGGTATACGCTCCCTGATTTTGGCTATTTGCTCTTGTCCTCCTCCTTTTCCTCATCCTCCACCACCATATCACCAGGGTGACTGTGGTCCGTGATGCAACACCCACATAATTTTTTTAAAGGGTGTTTATGATGCCCGTAAAAAATATATATATATACAGTATGTGCATGTATACCCCCCAGGGGTAAATGTTTGTCAGCATATACATTAGTGCATGGGCATTCCAAGTATGGGAGACACGCTCTTTTCTAATGGGAACATTTTTTTATGAGGCCCTCTAAGTCTCTTCCAAGTGGTATTGGAGTGCCCCCCAATTTTAGGCAGCCCTTGCATTCATGGCATAGGCCAACACTATGGGAGATCCTCTCCTTTCTAATGAGAATTTGTCATTACTGTGGCCCTGCTCTATGTGTCTTTAAATTTTTGGTCAGCCGTTGGACTCACTGCATACCCTATAACTGTATAGCACACGATCTCCTTTCTAATGGGAACATGTCGTACTTGTTACTGTGGCCCTGCTCTATGTATCTTTAAATTCTTAGTGGTATTTTTCCTAAAATTGGTCAGCTGTTGGACTCACTGCATACCCTATAACTGTATAGCAGACCATCTACTTTCTAATGGGAATTTGTCGTTACTTTGGCCCTGCTCTATGTGTCTTTAAATTCTTAGTGGGTTTTTACCTAAAATTGGTCAGCCGTTGGACTCACTGCATACCCTATAACTGTATAGCACACGATCTCCTTTCTAATGGGAACATGTCGTACTTGTTACTGTGGCCCTGCTCTATGTGTCTTTAAATTCTTAGTGGTGTTTTTCCTAAAATTGGTCAACCGTTGGACTCACTGCATACCCTATAACTGTATAGCAGACCATCTCCTTTCTAATGGAAATTTGTCGTTACTGTGGCCCTGCTCTATGTGTCTTTAAATTCCTAGTGGGGTTTTTCCTAAAATTGGCCAGCCGTTGGACTCACTGCATACCCTATAACTGTATAGCAGGCTCTCTCCTTTCTAATGTCGGGAAAATATATATTCTTGTACCGTGTTAGCCAGTATAGCAGACCCTCTCCTTTCTAATGGGAACATGTCATTCTTGTTACTGTGGCCCTGCTCTATGTGTCTTTAAACTCTTAGTGGGGTTTTTCCTAAAATTGGTCAGTCGTAGGACTCACTGCATACCCTATAACTGTATAGCAGAATCTCTCCTTTCTAATGGGAATTTGTCGTTACTGTGGCCCTGCTCTATGTGTCTTTAAATTCTTAGTGGGGTTTTTCCTAAAATTGGTCAGTCGTAGAACTCACTGCATACCCTATAACTGTATAGCAGACCCTCTCCTTTCTAATGGGAAAGTGTCGTACTTGTTACTGTGGCCCTGCTCTATGTGTCTTTAAATTCTTAGTGGGGTTTTTTCTAAAATTGGTCAGCCATTGGACTCACTGCATACCCTATAACTGTATAGCAGAATCTCTCCTTTCTAATGGGAATTTGTCGTTACTGTGGCCCTGCTCTTTGTGTCTTTAAATTCTTAGTGGGGTTTTTCCTAAAACTGATCAGCCGTTGGACTAACTGCATACCCTATAACTGTATAGCAGACTCTCTCCTTTCTAATTTAGGGAAAATATATATTCTTGTACCGTGTTAGCCAGTATAGCAGACCCTCTCCTTTCTAATGGGAACGTGTTGTACTTGTTACTGTGGCCCTGCTATATGTGTCTTTAAATTCTTAGTGTTTTTTTTTCTAAAATTGGTCAGCCTTTGGACTCACTGCATACCCTATAACTGTATAGCAGAATCTCTACTTTCTAATGGGAATTTGTCGTTACTGTGGCCCTGCTCTATGTGTCTTTAAATTCTTAGTGTGGTTTTTCCTAAAATTGGTCAGTCGTAGGACTCACTGCATACCCTATAACTGTATAGCAGAATCTCTCCTTTCTAATGGGAATTTGTCGTTACTGTGGCCCTGCTCTATGTGTCTTTAAATTCTTAGTGGGTTTTTTCCCAAATTTTGGCAGCCCTTGCATGGGCATTACCACTATAGGAGATCCGCTCCTTTATAATGGGAACATTTTCTTTACTGAGACCCTCCTCTATGTCTCTTCAAAGTGGTATTGGCTTGTGTCCAAATTTTTGGCAGCCCTTGCAGTCACTGGATATGCAATAACAATATAGGAGATCCACTTGTAATAATGGGAACAACAAAGCATAGCCGGCTGATGGCTCTCTAACAATAGAGAGGGCCGACTGCTGGCCTTTTAAGAATAGTAAGGGCCGTCTGATGGCCCTATAAAAATAGGCCTTATGACTTTCAGAGTCCCTCCATCATAAATAAAAAAGGATGTGTCCGATGATGTGTCACAGACCACATTGCCAGATAAGGTTGTAAAATGTTAAAATGACATTTCCCGGTGAATGCATTTGTCTTAAAAAATAACGTAAAGAACCCCAAAACAATATGATCTGTCTTTGGTATAAAAAACAGCGTCACCAATTTAACCTCAATGTAATGACATAGTTCAGCTCCTGCACCTCCTCCTCCAAGTCCAAAATGACCACATAAGTCACAAGCTGACAGCACTGCAGCACTGCCTTGGCCAAGCGGCGACAGGCCGTGCTGAAGATAACATGCTTAATGCTTAGGTGATAAACCGCCCAGCACTTCAGAGTTGTTGAAAGCTGTAACACAGCAGCCTGATCTGTGGCTCTCACCGCTGAACATACAGCCAGTCATGGTCGTGTGTGACAATGGGCGGAACCTAATGACGGATAAATGACAGCCGGAGTAGATACAGTTTCCCTCCTTCCCAGTCCTTTCACTGAGCTAAAGAATATGGCTGTGGTGAAATACAACTTCCACTGAGAAGCTGTTTCAGATTGAAAAACATTATGCCCACCAGAGGATTTGATTCTGAGGGCTCACCTTTCTCCCCCGCTCAAGAGCCCCATAGCAGCTGCAAATTTAGTGCTATCATGAACTCTTCTGAGGTAGAAGCCAATGCACACCAGAGGATTCACTGGTGGGACGGCCCAACCCTGCTGAGAAGCAGTCCTGGCTAAGAAAAGTGTGTGGGAAGGTTCCCGGACCCTCTATGTCTGCTCTTTTAATGCAGATTGGACGTGCTTATGCATGTTATTTCTCAAACCGCATTGCAGATCAGGCCATTGCCCAACTCTGTATTCATGAAATTAAATGAGCAAAGAAAGATGTTTGTGTGTCAAAGAACCACCGAATAGTGCGAGTTGATGTTGGATGGGCTGCCATTGCTTCTGCAACAAGCTGCATTAAAGGACTTCCTGGGAGAAATTACACCCAGAGTAGATACGATTTCCTTCTATGGCAGTCCTTTCACCAAGCTAAATACAACTCAGCAAAAAAAACTGTGGACTGGCTATGTACCGTCCCTGGCCACATTCACCTGTCCACGTGTTTGTGGTTAGGCGGTTCTTCCCAGTAAGTGCACTGGGGAGGGCACGGGTAATGTTGTGGGACCCGTGCTTGTGGAAGGCGGAGACGATACCGGGAGAAATAGTGGCGGCTGGGGACCGAGTATGGACACCCGGTCGCCGCCACCATAAGATTGTGGACAGCTTCCGCCTCCATGAGCCTAAAAGGCCACATTTCAAGTGAAAGCAGCATTAGAGGACTTCCTGGGAGAAATGACAGCTGGGTAGATATGGTTTTCCAAGTCCTTTCACCAAGCTAAAGAATATAGCTGTGGTGAAATACAACTTAGCAAAAAATGCTGTGGACTGGCTCCGTACCATACCTGGCCACATTCACCTGTTCACGTGTTTGTGGTTAGGCGGTCCTTCCCAGTAAGTGCACTGGGGAGGGCACGAGTAATGTTGTGGGACCCGTGCTTGTGGAAGGTGGAGATGATACGGGGAAAAATAGTGGCGGCTGGGGACCGAGTATGGATACCCGGTCGCCGCCGCCATAAGATTGTGGACAGCTTCCGTCTCCACGAGCCTAAAAGGCCACATTTCAAGTGCAAACAGCTGTCAAAAATTTGGCAGTATAGTATTGCAGCCTGTGGGTGGGTGGCTGGCTGCATACTTGCGCTTGCATTCCATGGAATGGGGTAGGGACAATTGAACGCTGCACTGGGACAAGGACGTGGATGGTGATTGTTGCAAGTCTGCAACGAAAGGTGCATGGCTGGAGGCATCTTCGCATGCTCTGAGGATCACTTATGATGGGCACACTTTTAGGCAGTGACCTGGGAGTCAGAGATGCTTCCAGAGGTCTTCCTCATGCTGTTCTAATGTCTTTTCAGCACTGTATGCATGTGTTTGATGTGTCACACACCACATGGCCAGATAAGGTTGTAAAATGTTAAAATGACATTTCCCAGTGAATGCATTTATCTTTGTTGAAAGCAATGCAAAAGTGCAAAAACGCATCAAAAATGCTACGTGTGAACATAGCCCAAGGTGTGGAGGAGTATTTTTGGTTTTGGTTATTTATTTTGCCTTATATACAAGTCATTACCCTGGAAAGGATGTTCCTTAACATATTTCCCAAGAAAATCCATTTTGGTTTCGTTTTTGTATGTTTTATTGTGAGTCCGTAAAAGTCGCGTAATACTCTGACGTTGTTGACAGCAGTGACATGGGAGACAGAAATTCTTCCAGGGGTCTTCCCAGCACCGGACTGGAGTACCTGGGGCCCACCAGGAAAAAAATCAATCTTGGGGCCCACCAGCACCATGCAGTTGCCGTATATAGGAATAACATAAGTCCACAAACTCTTTCAAAATGAATCAACTTTATTAACCAATAAATAACCAATATAATGAATAAATAACAAACTAAAGAAACACTCCTGGCAAAAAAGGAACACTGTTATCTTATTCACATCAGTGTGTGATAAAGTGTCATAACAGAACAATAACAATAAATACTTTCAAGGTACATTCTCTTAAAGTATAAGTGCCACAAATTGAACCTGCATCTATCTAGCATCCCAGCAGCCAGCATCATTGTAGCAGCACCAAACTTGGCGCACTCGGAAAACTTAAAGAAGTCTGTAAGCATTTTGGAAGTTTGTATTGCAGGTTTTCCTCTCCTCTATAATACAGTACCATTCAATTGTTAGTGAAAGGCCCAAAGCAACAAATAAACACACACTAACAGTCACTCAGCAACAAAATTACAAAAGTTTTTTTTCAGAACAGAAGATGACATTACATACGTATTAATAATGTCATCATAGTCTAAGTTCCTTGACATGTCATACTCAATTTTCAACAGATGGAGTGACTCTAAAAGCTCCTGTCCAATCGAAGACCTCAGACGATTTTTTATAATTTTCAGCTTTGAGAACACTCTTTCACATGAAACCTGGGTGCAAGCAAGTGTAAGGCTATGTGCCCACGATGCAAACAGCATGGATTTATATAGTGTGACCCCAGAGAATGTCCAAAAATAAAAAAATAAATCTATACTTACCCTCCGATGGCCCGCGCTGTCTTGCTTCACTGTCCCGGCTGCCGGCAGCGGTAGACTGAAGGACCTGCCGACGTCAGCATCGCGTGACCCGTCACATGACTCTGACGTCAGCGCAGGTCCTTCTGTACATCGCGAACTGCCGGCAAGCAAGGAGGAGTGCAGCGTGGGCCGCCAGAAGGTAAGTATATATTTATTTTTTATTTTATTCTTTTTTTAACAGTTTTCTATGGTACCCGGGTCTGGAGAAGAGTCTCCTCTTCTCTAGACCTGGGTACCATCCGCACATTAGAACGCATGGAATGCGCATCTACATATACAGTGATGCGTAATCCATGCGGTCTAATGCAAGTCAATGGCGGCGAAAACGCAGCACTTCCGCAAAATAATTGGTAGTGCTGTGTTTTTTTCCGCAATGATAATCTGCAACTGAAATTTCCGCAGCATATGCACAGCACATGCGGATTATCATTGGGGAACATGGCAGGCCTTCTACCATGCGTTTTTTAAGCATTTCTGCAGCATTTTTGCCGCTGCGGAAATGCTTAAAAAACGCATCGTGGGCACACAGCCTAAGAAGTGTCTTGTAAACTGCAAAAATGTTTGTGCAAGCAGCAGAATGTAAATAGTAGTCATATAAAAGTCTGTAGCAGCAGGAAAGACAGTTTTTTTGCGGGACGAGTTGTACTTTCAGATGCAATCATTTATTTTACCATATAGTGTGCAGGGAAATGGCAACAAAGATTCCAAGTGCAGTAAAATTGCAAAAAAAAGTGCAATTACAAGTTTGTTTATTGAGTTTTTTACCATGTTCACTGTATGGTAAAACTGACTTGACAGTGTGATGCCTCGGGTCAGTACGAGTTCGTAGATACCAAACATGTATACCTTTACTGGTATCTAAGTGGTGAAAACAAATTCACAAGTTTGAAAAAAAAAAATCATACTTTTCGCGCCATGTTCTGCGCACCGTAGTGTTCTCATTCTTTTGGATCTGGGGCTGTGTGATGGTTTATTTTTTGCGTCTTGAGCTGACGTGCATCTCTGCTGCTGTGTAGTAGTCATAACACAGGGAGAGGTTAAACATCCAAGTATTTAATATGTATTGCAAATAAAGAATGTTCCCATTATTAATATCTGAAAAAACAAATGACTGACAACAATCCACTATACCTAGACTAATAATACCATATAGAAGAGAGAAATACCGCCATACCATGGCCAGAACACATACGACCACATAGTGATCAAATACTACCAAATACAAGGTATATATATATACTGCCACACCATGAGAAGACCCCATATTACCACCACATAGTGACTGTCCGAATAATACCACATACAAGGGACAAATACCGCCACTCCATGACCATGGCACATAATGGCACCAGATAGTGACTGATAATGAAAATGTTAAAAAGCTCTGTATATAGAGTCAGTGTACAGATAATGTAGAGATTATCAGTGACATTATGCACAGGAGCTCTGTGCATAGTGTCAGTGTAGAGGTAATACAGTGATCACCAGTGACATTATGCACAGGAGCTCTGTATATAGTGTCAGTGTGTGTGTATAGGTAATACAGTGATCACCAGTGACATTACACACAGGAGCTCTGCATATAGTGTCAGTGTGTGTATATAGGTAATACAGTGATCACCAGTGACATTACACACAGGAGCTCTGTATATAGTGTCAGTGTGTGTGTATAGGTAATACAGTGATCACCAGTGACATTACACACAGGAGCTCTGTATATAGTGTCAGTGTGTGTGTATAGGTAATACAGGGATCACCAGTGACATTATGCACAGGAGCTCTGTATGTAGTGTCAGTGTGTGTGTATAGGTAATACACATACTCACCAGTGATGTCTCTAGGTGAAGTTCTTTATCTGCAGACCGATATATCACATCTTCTATGCAGGACTTATCTCTGCAGAAAATAACATAGTTAGCTATAAGGCTGCGTGCCCACGTTGCGGATTACAAGCGTTTTTGATGCGGAATTTCCGCAGCGGAAACGCTTGTAAAACGCTTGGTAAGCCGCCCCCCATGGTCCCCAATGAGAATTCGCAAGTTCTATGCCCATGCTGCGGATTTTTCCACAGCGTTTATGCTGCGTTCAAAAATCCGCAGCATGTTCATTAATTTTGCGTTTCCGCATGCGGAATTGCCTTATTTAATGTATGAAAAAACGCAAGGCAATTCTGCATGTCGAAAACGCGTGAAAATCGTGCGATAAACGTGCAATAAACGCTTGCGGAATTCCGCATGCGTTTTTCCGGGAGAGGACATGCGGAAATGAAGCAGAAATTTTCTGCTTCATTTCCGCAACGTGGGCACATAGCCTAACTGATGACTTCCAGAGCACAATCCACACTTTTCCCAAGATTTCTACATTGCATGAAATGACAAAAAAAGAAACATAGTGCGGCACTACACAGTAACAGTGCTCCAGCGTCATTCTGTGATGGCAAAGATGTAGTAGAGCTGAAGACAGAAGACTTATGGATTACGTTGGAGTGAGTAATTTTTTTGTTTCAATAATTTTTATTAAGGGGTTTTTAACATTCTGGGGAAGGAGAAACCATCATCCAAATCCTCAAATAAACAACAATATATGGAATTTACATATATAATAAGGTTACAAACAATGAGATTTATTATTTTAAACAAAAACATAGTAACTTACTTCAAAGTTAAGCCAAGCTATAATTATGAAAGGGAAAAAAAGGAAGATAATATTAGGATGAGGACAATAAAGGACACGGAGAAGATAGGAAGGATATGGGAAGGGAGAAAACAAAACTTGGAGTAAAGGGAGGGGGAGAGGGATAGAGGGAAGGGTAAATAGGATAGGGAAGATAGCGGTAAGAAGGGCAAGGGAAATTAAAGGGGGAAACAGAAGAAGTTAGTCTTCTGAGATTATATTTCACACATAAAGAATCAGGCTGTGTGCCCACGATGTGTGCTTTAAGTGTTTCTGCAGCGGCAAAAACGCTGCAGAAACGCTTAAAAAACGCTTGGTAGAAGGTCTGCAATGTTCCCCAATGATAATCCGCATGTGCTGTGCACATGCTGCGGAGATTTCCGCTGCGGATTATCATTGCGGAAAAAAACGCAGCACTACCAATTATTTTGCGGAAGTGCTGCGTTTTCGCTGCCATTGACTTGCATTGGAACGTTTGGATTCTGCATCACTGTATATGTAGATGCGCATTCCATGCGTTTCAATGTGTGGATGGTACCTGGGTGTGGAGAAGAGGAGACTCTCCTCCGGATCCGGGTACCATGGAACCTGTGAAAAAAAGAATAAATGTTATATTTACCTTCTGATGGCCCGCTGTTTGCATGGACTTATATAGTGTGACCATGTTGTCAAGCACTTTCCAAGTGATGCTAAAATCGCTTGGAAAGCGCTTGTCAACCCGCATGTGGAAATGCATGTGAAGAACACTTCACATCCGCTTGTCCCTGGCAGGAAAACGCATGTACAGTCCGCATGTACAATCCGCATGCGTTTTTTCTGCCAGGGAGATGCAGAAACGCTCAGGAAAAATCCTGAGCATTTCTGCATCGTGGGCACATAGCCTAATAATATAAAACTTACTATTGATAACAAGGATAGAAGATCAGATTATGTAATCATTGAGTGAGGAATTTTCTTTATTAAAGATGGAGTCCCTAAATGTGTTTTATTTTTAATAAAAAAAAAAAAATTCTGTCTTTTTTTTTTCTGTTTACAAGAAATTCATGGTGGCTATGTCTAATTTGGCGTGACACCATGAATTTCGGGCTTAGTACCAGCTGATTATACAAAGATGGCCTGGTACTAACCCTATTATTACCCAGGGTGCCACTCACCACCAGGGCCGCTGGAAGAGCCGGGTAAAGCACCTAGAAATGGTGCTATGATGAATGCGCCATTTTCAGGGGTGGCTGCGGGCTGCGATTTTCAGTGTGGGGGGCCAAGAACGCTTGGGCCTTACCATGCTGCGAATCCCATCCCCCAGCTGCCTTGTTTTATCTGGCTGGCGATCAACATATGGCGGGAGCTGGGCAATGGGCATGATTATCAAATCATATATACCTGACAGGAGCCCATAGTTTCTGCTGGCTCGAATAATATATACCTGACAGGAGCCCATAGATTTTGCTGCCTCCAATAATATATACCTGACAGGAGCCCATACATTCTGCTCCCTCCAATAATATATACCTGGTAGGAGGCCATACATTCTCCTGCCTCCAATAATATATACCTGACAGGAGCCCATAGTTTCTGCTGGCTCCAATAATATATACCTGGCAGGTGCCCATAGATTCGGCTGCCTCCAATAATATATACCTGGTAGGAGCCCATACATTCTGCTGCCTCCAATAATATATACCTGACAGGAGCCCAAACATTCTGCTCCCTCCAATAATATATACCTGGTAGGAGGCCATACATTCTCCTGCCTCCAATAATATATACCTGACAGGAGCCCATAGTTTCTGCTGGCTCCAATAATATATACCTGGCAGGAGCCCATAGATTCGGCTGCCTCCAATAATATATACCTGACAGGAGCCGATAGATTCTGCTGCCTCAAATAATATATACCTGACAGTAGCCCATACATTCTCCTGCCTCCAATAATATATACCTGACAGGAGCCCATACATTCTCCTGCCTCCAATAATATATACCTGACATGAGCCCATAGATTCTGCTGCCTCCAACAATATATACCTGACAGGAGCCCATACATTCTCCTGCTTCCAATAATATATACCTGACAGGAGCCCATACATTCTCCTGCCTCCAATAATATATACCTGACAGGAGCCCATACATTCTCCTGCTTCCAATAATATATACCTCGTAGGAGCCCATACATTCTCCTGCCTCCAATAATATAATCCTGACAGGAGCCGATACATTCTGCTGCCTCCAATAATATATACCTGACAGGAGCCCATACATTCTGCTGGCTCCAATAATATATACCTGGTAGGAGCCTATAGATTTTGCTGCCTCCAATAATATACACCTGACAGGAGCCCATAAATTCTCCTGCCTCCAATAATATATACCTGATAGGAGCCCATACCTTCTGCTGCCTCCAATAATATATACCTGACAGGAGCCCATAAACTCTCCTGCCTCCAATAATATATACCTGACAGGAGCCCATAGATTCTGCTGCCTCCAATAATATATACCTGACAGGAGCCCATACATTCTGCTGCCTCCAATAATATATACCTGACAGGAGCCCATACATTCTGCTGCCTCCAATAATATATACCTGATAGGAGGCCATACATTCTCCTGCCTCCAATAATATATACCTGACAGGAGCCCATAGATTTTGCTGCCTCCAATAATATATACCTGACAGGAGCCCATACATTCTGCTGCCTCCAATAATATATACCTGAAAGGAGCCCATGCATTCTGCTGCCTCCAATAATATATACCTGACAGGAGCCCATACATTCTGCTGGCTCCAATAATATATACCTGGTAGAGCCCATAGATTCTGCTGCCTCCAATAATATATACCTGACAGGAGCCCATAGATTCTGCTGCCTCCAATAATATATACCTGACAGGAGCCCATAGATTCTGCTGCCTCCAATAATATATACCTGACAGGAGCCCATACTTTCTCCTGCCTCCAATAATATATACCTGACAGGAGCCCATAGATTCTGCTGCCTCCAATAATATATACCTGACAGGAGCCCATAGATTCTGCTGCCTCCAATAATATATACCTGACAGGAGCCCATACTTTCTCCTGCCTCCAATAATATATACCTGACAGGAGTCCATACATTCTCTTGCCTCCAATAATATATACCTGACAGGAGCCCATAGATTCTGTTGCCTCCAATAATATATACCTGACAGGAGCCCATACTTTCTCCTGCCTCCAATAATATATACCTGACAGGAGTCCATACATTCTCCTGCCTCCAATAATATATACCTGACAGGAGCCCATAGATTCTGCTGCCTCCAATAATATATACCTGACAGGAGCCCATACATTCTCCTGCCTCCAATAATATATACCTGGTAGGAGCCCATACATTCTGCTGCCTCCAATAATATACAGTGGTGGCCAAAAGTATTGGCACCCCTGCAATTCTGTCAGATAATACTCAGTTTCTTCCTGAAAATGATTGCAATCACAAATTTTTTGGTATTATTATCTTCATTTAATTTGCTTGCAAGGAAAAAACACAAAAGAGAATGAAGCAAAAATGGGCCAGACAAAAGTATTGGCACCCTCAGCCTAATACTTGGTTGCACAACCTTTAGCCAAAATAACTGCGAACAAGCACTTCCGGTAACTATCAATGAGTTTCTTACAATGCTCTGCTGGATTTGTAGACCATTCTTCTTTGGCAGACTGCTCCAGGTCCCTGATATTTGAAGGGTGCCTTCTCCAAACTGCCATTTTGAGATCTCTCCACAGGTATTCTATGGGATTCAGGTCTGGACTCATTGCTGGCCACCTTAGAAGTCTCCAGTGCTTTCTCTCAAACCATTTTATAGTGCTTTTGGAAGTGTGTTTTGGGTCATTGTCCTGCTGGAAGACCCATGACCTCCGAGGGAGACCCAGCTTTCTCACACTGGGCCCTACATTATGCTGCAAAATTTGTTGGTAGTCTTCAGACTTTATAATGCCATGCACACGGTCAAGCAGCACAGTGCCAAAGGCAGCAAAGCAACCCCAAAACATCAGGGAACCTCCGCCATGTTTGACTGTAGGGATCGTGTTCTTTTCTTTGAATGCCTCTTTTTTTTTTTCCTGTACACTCTATGTTGATGCTTTTTCCCAAAAAGCTCTACTTTTGTCTCATCTGACCAGAGAACATTCTTCCAAAACATTTTAGGCTTTCTCAGGTAAGTTTTGGCAAACTCCAGCCTGGCTTTTTTATGTCTCGGGGTAAGAAGTGGGGTCTTTCTGGGTATCCTACCATACAGTCCCTTTTCATTCAGACGCCGACGGATAGTACGGGTTGACACTGTTGTACCCTCGGACTGCAGGGCAGCTTGAACTTGTTTGGATGTTAGTCGAGGTTCTTTATCCACCATCCGCACAATCTTGCGTTGAAATCTCTCGTCAATTTTTCTTTTCCGTCCACATCTAGGGAGGTTAGCCACAGTGCCATGGGCTTTAAACTTCTTGATGACACTGCGCACGGAAGACACAGGAACATTCAGGTCTTTGGAGATGGACTTGTAGCCTTGAGATTGCTCATGCTTCCTCACAATTTGGTTTCTCAAGTCCTCAGACAGTTCTTTGGTCTTCTTTCTTTTCTCCATGCTCAATGTGGTACACACAAGGACACAGGACAGAGGTTGAGTCAACTTTAATCCATGTTAATTGGCTGAAAGTGTGATTTAGTTATTGCCAACACCTGTTAGGCGCCACAAGTAAGTTACAGGTGCTGTTAATTACGTGAATTAGAGAAGCATCACATGATTTTTCAAACAGTGCGAATACTTTTGTCTACCCCCTTTTTTAGGTTTGGTGTGGAATTATATACAATTTGGCTTTAGGACAATTCTTTTTGTGTTTTTTCATTGAAGACAAATAAAATGAAGATAATAATACCAAAGAATTTGTGATTGCAATCATTTTCAGGAAGAAACTGAGTATTATCTGACAGAATTGCAGGGGTGCCAATACTTTTGGCCACCACTGTATACCTGACAGGAGCCCATAGATTCTGCTGGCTCCAATAATATATACCTGACAGGAGCCCATACATTCTGCTGCCTCCAATAATATATACCTGATAGGAGGCCATACATTCTCCTGCCTCCAATAATATATACCTGACAGGAGCCCATAGATTTTGCTGCCTCCAATAATATATACCTGACAGGAGCCCATACATTCTGCTGCCTCCAATAATATATACCTGAAAGGAGCCCATGCATTCTGCTGCCTCCAATAATATATACCTGACAGGAGCCCATACATTCTGCTGGCTCCAATAATATATACCTGGTAGAGCCCATAGATTCTGCTGCCTCCAATAATATATACCTGACAGGAGCCCATACATTCTGCTGCCTCCAATAATATATACCTGATAGGAGGCCATACATTCTCCTGCCTCCAATAATATATACCTGACAGGAGCCCATAGATTTTGCTGCCTCCAATAATATATACCTGACAGGAGCCCATACATTCTGCTGCCTCCAATAATATATACCTGAAAGGAGCCCATGCATTCTGCTGCCTCCAATAATATATACCTGACAGGAACCCATACATTTTGCTGCCTCCAATAATATATACCTGACAGGAGCCCATAGATTCTGCTGCCTCCAATAATATATACCTGACAGGAGCCCATACATTCTCCTGCCTCCAATAATATATACCTGACAGGAGCCCATACATTCTCCTGCCTCCAATAATATATACCTGGTAGGAGCCCATACATTCTGCTGCCTCCAATAATATATACCTGACAGGAGCCCATGGATTCTGCTGGCTCCAATAATATATACCTGGTAGGAGCCCATACATTCTGCTGGCTCCAATAATATATACCTGGCAGGAGCCCATAGATTTTGCTGCCTCCAATAATATATACCTGACAGGAGCCCATACATTCTGCTGCCTCCAATAATATATACCTGAAAGGAGCCCATACATTCTGCTGCCTCCAATAATATATACCAGACAGGAGCCCATACATTCTGCTGGCTCCAATAATATATACCTGGTAGAGCCCATAGATACTGCTGCCTCCAATAATATATACCTGACAGGAGCCCATAGATTGTGCTGGGTCCAATGATATATACCTGACAGGAGCCCATACATTTTGCTGCCTCCAATAATATATACCTGACAGGAGCCCATACATTCTCCTGCCTCCAATAATATACACCTGGTAGGAGCCCATACAATCTGCTGCCTCCAATAATATATACCTGACAGGAGCCCATAGATTCTGCTGGCTTCAATAATATATACCTGTTAGTAGCCCATAGATTCTGCTGCCGCTGCCTGGGGCGACGCCTGGTCCGTCCTCCACAGTGCGCACAGGAAGCAGTCCCAGGGCGATGACGTCATCACCCTGAGACTGACCTCCTGTGCACACACGATGGCAGTGTCGCGCTGCGCAGAGGAGGCAGAGGGGCACTGCGGCAGCAGGCAGAGCAGGGAGATCGCTCTCCCTGCTTTGCCGCTGCAGAGGGCCCATCACTAATCATATCGGCAGTGCTGCCGATATGATTAGCGAACCGGGGGGCCCTCTATTCTCTGTACAGGGCCCATGGGGGGTAGGGGCCGGGGCTTGGGGGCATGGCCATCGGGTCCCGGGGCCCACCGTGGGTTTTCCCGATCCTCCAGTGGGCCAGTCCGCCCCTGGGTCTTCCCCATGCTGTTCCCATGTCATTTGAGCGCTGTTCCCATGTCATTTGAGCACTGTTCCCATCGATTTGGGCAATTTTTAGGCCCTCTGCAGACCGCCCAGGGGAGCCGCCTGAAAAATGCTCGAGTTTCCCATAGACTTACATTGGGCTCGTTGCTCGGGTCAGGCACCCGAGTATTCCAATTTGCTCGACCCGAGCAACGAGTACCCGAGCATTTTAGTGCTCGCTCATCACTAGTTACTAACATAAGAAAGTATTTTTTTAACGTGGAACTGTGGATGAGGTCTATATAACATACGAGATATTTTCCAAACTATTTCAAACTGAGATGTCCCTTGCTGTATAACATTAGGAACTGAACAAAGTATTTTTTTAGTGTGGATGAGGCCTGTATAACATACGAGATATTCTGCAAACTATTTCAAACTGAGATGTCCACTGCTGTATAACGTTACTAACCGAAGAAAGTATTTTTTTAGTGTGGATGAGGACTATATAACATACGAGATATTGTCCAAACTATTTCAAACCGAGATGTCTCCTGCTGTATAAAGTTAGGAACTGAAAAAAGTATTTTTTTTAGTGTGGATGAGGACTATATAACATACGAGATATTCTTCAAACTATTTCAAACTCAGATCTAGCCTGCTGTATCTTGTTAGGAATAGCAAAAAATATTTTTTTTTACTCTGCATAAGCCCTGCATACAGCTGAATTTCACCACCACTAAAGGACTAGGTGGCTTATAGCAGAGTGTAACATGTTTGCGACAGAAAAAAATAATTTTTTGGACTCTGCCTAGCAAGAGAAAAAAAAATTTTTTTTTACTCTGAAAACAACTGAACTTCAATGCCACTAAAATAGTAGGTGGCTTTTAGCAGAGTGTATCTACTTTTAGACACAAAAAAATCTGTCCGGCTGTCAACAGAAAAAAAAAAAATATTTACTCTGAAAACAGCTGAAGTTCACCGCCACTAACGTAGTACATGGCTTATAGCAGAGTGTATCACTAGTGTTGAGCCACCCCCGTAGTGTTCGAGTTCGGTTCGGTTCGTCGAACACCTGTATGTTCGACGAACTGTTCGTCGAACTGTTCGACGAACACCTTCGAACACCATTAAAACTAAGACAAAACTAACACATGGAAAAGTGACAAGTACATATAGTCATGCGAAAAGAAAAGAGGTGGAGGAATAAAAGGAGGGGCAGACACAGATATAGGCATGTCATGCCCTTCTAAAACCAAAAAAGTGCGAAGCCGACACGGCCAGTCCGTTCCTGCCCATGCGACCTCCGTGTCGCCGGGTTTGTGCCAGAGCTGCAGTGGACCCTGACGGCCAGCCCCCCTCTCCCAATACAGGTGCCTGTCCGCTGGTGGGTCGAGCGAGCCCCCCTGCGGCGGAGGCTGGTCTAAGCTTTTTCATTTAAATTGTCTCTCTAATTTGAATGAGTACACTTTAAATCCTTTTACAAGGATCTATAGGAGGGCAAGTCTGATGCCAGCAGCTGCGGGAATTCCAGCTCCAGTAGCGTCCACTAAAGCTGCTGCAGTTAAAAAGCTTTTATAAGGATCAAGCTTGGCGGTCCACCGCAAGGCGTCCTACCGCCAGTCCCAGCCCCTGTGCCTTGGGGTGCCTCCCGATGCTCTTCACTGAGTATCCCGGGGGCCCGAAGCATTTCCTTTGAAAAAATTAAGTGTCCAAACAGGTGGTGTAGCTTGCTTAACAGCTGGGATAATCCACTGACTAGCAGACACTGCTACTAGGCACAAAGTATTTCCTGGGCTAGATGCAGTTAAAAATTTGTAATTAGATACTCTCATTAGATACTCTCGTTGGATGCTGAGAAAGTATTCCATAGAGTCTCCTGGCACGCCATATATGATTCTCTTAAAAATCTTGGGGTAGGGGTCTAGGGGACCCTTTTATAGCCAAAATCAAGGCCCTGTATCGCAATCCGTCACCTAGGCTGAAGATAAATGGAACTGTAGCACCCCGAGGGCTCGGTTGCTAGAGAGGTATTGCACCTCACCCAGAGGTGTGATATCTCACTCTCAGGTAAGGATGGAGTGTGGATCAGGACCCCGACACCTGTATGCATTACACCACATTGCCGTGGGGCAGGGCGACCAATATGCCCCTGAGATGGGCACGACAGTCCCTGTCCCTGGCTGGAGTGGGGGGAGGGAACACCGAGGAAGGAGAACCCTGTAGTGCAGGAGCAGGGAGGAAGCAGTTCCTGGGTGCATTGAGAAGGGAGTATAAAAGGTGGGCACCATCTTAGTTCAGTGCAGAGAAGTCTGAGCAGAAGTGACAGGGAGCAGGGGCTCTGCATGAGCTCTGCTCCGGAGGCGGGCCTAGTAACAGAGGCCCAGGCCTGGAAGAGGGAGAAGGAAGGAAGAGGAGCGGAGAAGGCTCCAGGAACGAAGAACGAAGGGATCTCAGGGGTGCGGACGGGCGAGTCGCCACCGCACGCCCGAATCCACCTGCGTGGATGGGTCAGGCCAAAGGGGGAGACCGGTCCCCGAAACTAGTCGAGGCGGGAAACGACCCTCAGCTAGAAACCGGAGGCTGTGACATTTTATGTGGCGCAGCCCCTCGCTACACCCGCTAGGAAGGCACCACATAGGGTCAGGGAAACTGGCGCCAAGTTTACCAAAAGGAGGCCCGAGGCAGCCGGACAGAAGCGTGGTCACTGGTGGGGTAAGAAAGGCCAGAGAAAGGACACACAAAGTTATCTGGGAGTTGGCCGAGCCCCTCACCTGGTGAGCACAGTACGACGTGGGCAGCCGTTACCTGCAGAAGTGGTCTGGATAATAAGGACTGTGAGTAAAGGCCCTGGACTGCATCACTGACTCCGTGTCGTTACTGCTGCTGCCCTGCACCATCACCCCCATCCTCCGCATACACTGCCCTGAGGCTATACTCCTCCCGTGGGGAGTTACACTACGCTCTGCTGCACCCACAACACCAGCCTAAGCGGTCTGCCCTGCAGCGGCGGTTCACTCTGACCGCAATCCACTGGTGGCGTAGTCGGACATTTAAACATCAAAACCACATAAATAGTTCCGCCACTGGTTTGACCGCCCTGAGCCACGGAACCAGGTCGCCGCCACGGAGACTACAACCCCCAGCATCCACCAAAAAGGGTCTAGCTCCGGGAGTCCCAAGGCCCAGGGGGCGCATCATAACATTTTCATCACCTTTCATAATCACCAATGGGACAAGGCAGGGATGTCCTCTGTCCCCTCTCTTATACATCCTAGTGACGGAGCACCTGCTCTCATCAATTCGCCATAACCCCAATATTAGGTGGATTGAGGTGGGAGGCACCGAGTACAAGTGCTCTGCACTTGCTGATGATGTCCTAGTATATATCACTCAATCACTCAATCACATATATCCATCCCTGCTGTTATGGCTGAAATAGATCACTTTGTTACATGGTCAAATTTTAAAATCAATGCAGCGACGTCTGAGGTCCTCGATGTTTCCCTCCCCAAATTCATACAGGATTCCATTCAGTCCAACTTTCCCTTTGCCTGGCCCTCACAGGGTATCAAATACTTAGGAATTCGTATTCATAGAGACCTCTCCCGTCTATGTTATCTTAATTTTGGGCCCTTTATTGAACAACTCCATACAGACCACGGTTGGCAAGTTAGAACTGTAAGATTCACTGTGTTTTGTGGAAAAGCACATGTACACTGTGTTCCTAATTATTATGCAAAAAGTGTTTAGGACTGATAAGGTAAGAATTTTTTTGTTTGTCAGTTAAACTCATTGATGGTGATGTGTGTCAGGGCTCTTTATATCACTGAAAGCAATTGCAGACACCTGTGCTAATTAGTTTGGCAGGTGTGTACAATGAAACGCAAGACTACTTAAGAAGGCTGTCCCACATTATTAAGCAGTCAACATTTTCTGCCAAAATGGGAAAGAAAAAGGATGTGTCGGCTGCTGAGAAGCAACAAATTGTGGAGTGTTTAGGTCAAGGCATGACTACAATCAACCTTGCCAAGACACTTCATCCTGATCATCGCACAATCAAGAAGTATGCAGCTGACTCACAGTACACACGTGTGCGTGCTGATAAGAGAAAATTAAGGATTCTTTCCTACAGGCAATTACGTCAGGTTAAAAGAGCAGCGGCAAAAAAGCCTTGTCATAACAGCAGACAAGTTTTTGAAGCTGCTGGTGCCTCTAATGTCCCCCGAACAAAAAGATGCAGGGTCCTTCAGAGGTTTGCAGCTGTGAGTAAGCCATCCTGTCGACCTCCTCTATGCACTGTACACAAGCAGAAATGGCTCCAGTGGGCCAAACAATACATGAAGACTGACTTCAAAACTGTTTTGTTCACCGATGAGTGACGTGCAACGCTCGATGGTCCAGATGGATGGAGTGGAGGATGGCTGGTTGATGGACACCCCACGCAAACATGGCTACGGCGCCAACAAGGAGGAGGTGGAGTAATGTTTGGGGCTGGAATCATGGGGAGAGAGATTGTCAGCCCCTTTAGGATCCCTGAAGGGGTAAAGATGAACTCCATAAAGTATGTGGAGTTTCTCAAACAGCACTTCCTGCCATGGTTCAAGAAGAAGAACCGTGTATTCCGCAGCAAGATCATTTTCATGCATGATAATGCACCGTCTCATGCTGCACATAACACATCTGCATCTCTGGCTGATATGGGCATAAAAAGGGACAAACGTATGGTGTGACCCCCATGCTCCCCTGACCTCAACCCCATTGAGAACCTCTGGAGCATCATCAAAAGGAGTGTCTATGATGGCGGGAGGCAGTTCACATCTAAGCAACAGCTCTGGGAGGGTATTCTGTCCTCATGCAAAACAATTGAAGCAGAAACCATCCAAAACCTGACAAATTCAATGGACGAGAGAGTTCAGAAGCTCCTTTCGAACAAGGGGTCCTATGTGCAAATGTAACATCACCTAGAATAAAGTTTTGAGTTGAAAACTGTTTGATTTCAGTTTCTAATAACCTGCTAATGCTTATAATTTCAAAAATGACCATTTTTTGGTTCTTTATTAAAATGAAAAGGTTGATCGAGGAGTGTGTGGGATCTAAGAGTGTGGCAACCCAGTAGTCAGGATTATTTCGAATTCTGACAATCTGAGGGTCATGTTGCAGGTAGTGCAGCAAGAAGGCACTCATGTGTCTTGCGCATCTAGGAGCCCCAAAATTATTTTCCGGGCTAGATGCAGCTAAAAATTATTATTAATTTGAAAGCTGGTGGAGCTTAGTATAGATGGCCTAATAGAATCAGTACTGCAAACTTTTACAAGGCCCAAATTATTTTACAGCCAAGATACAGATAAACATGATTAGTAATTTTAAATCTGGTGGAGTTTAGTATAGATGGCCTAATAGAATCAGTACTGCAAACTGCTACAAGGCCCAAATTATTTTACAGCCAAGATACAGATAAACATGATTAGTAATTTTAAATCTGGCGGAGTTTAGTATAGATGGCCTAATAGAATCAGTACTGCAAACTGCTACAAGGCCCAAATTATTTTACAGCCAAGATACAGATAAACATGATTAGTAATTTTAAATCTGGTGGAGTTTAGTATAGATGGCTTAATAGAATCAGTACTGCAAACTGCTACAAGGCCCAAATTATTTTGCAGCCAAGATACAGATAAACATGATTAGTAATTTGAAAGCTTAAAACAGTTGGTGAGGTGATTTTAACAAACCATCAAGCTTTTACTCTCCCCAGGATGACACAGGGGTAGAAAAGTCCTTTCGGATGCATGATTTGTTCATCTTTATGAACGTGAGTCTGTCTACATTATCAGTGGAGAGCCGCGTGCGCTTATTTGTTAGCACACCACCAGCAGCGCTGAACACACGTTAAGACAGAACGCTGGCTGCGGGGCATGACACGATTTCCAAGGCGTAAGTGGCGAGCTCCGGCCATTTATCCAGATTGGAAGCCCAAAAAGAGCAAGGGTCCAGTGACACAGTCATGGCTTCAATGTTTACTTGGAGATACTCCTGTACCATCGTCTCTAGGCGTTGACTATGTGTCAGACTTCTTGTCTCCTGTGGCCTTGCAAAGGATTGGCTAAAAAAGTGGTGAAATGATTCCGCAAAATTGATGTTACCAGCAGATACTGTGTTTCTGTCACGTTTTGAGTGCTGAACACATGACGGTCCCACGGTTGGCAAGTTGGAACTGTGAGATTCACTACGTGCACCACTAGTGTTTTGTGGAAAAGCACATGTAAGATTCTGCAACAGTCTCTGCTGATAGTCCTGCATGCGTGCATCTCTATCTATGGCAGGAATAATTTCTGCAAATTTACTTTTGTACCGGGGATCTAACAGTGTGGCAACCCAGTAGTCAGGATTATTTCGAATTCTCACAATTCGAGGGTCATGTTGCACGTAGTGCAGCAAGAAAGCACTCATGTGTCTTGCGCATCCAGGAGCACCAAGTCCCTGTTGTGTTGGTGGCGAGGTAACAATCATGCTTCCTTCCTCTGCCCTCTCCCCCCAACCTTGCACAACAGAAATGTGATCAAGGTCTCCCTCATCTGATGAGTCTTCCATCAGTTCGTCCTCCACTTCTTCCTGGGCTCCTGCACCTTCCTCACTAGTTTGGTTGCTACCATGCGCCCTGGTAAAACCATCTCCCCCACCCTCACATGGCTGCCGCCTTGGTGCTGCCGACCGTCTGGACCTTGCAGATGTTAGCCCTTCCGCATACAACTCCTCCTCCTCTACTTCCTCCACCTCCTCTTGTGCCACCACCTGACTCCGAATTCTGTTTAACATGTGCTCCAGCATGTAAATCACCGGAATAGTCATGCTGATAATGGCATCGTCAGCACTAAACATCTTCGTCGCCATTTCAAAACTGTGCAGAAGGGTGCATATGTCCCTGATCTGAGACCACTCCTCCAGTGTGATTTGCCCCACCTCTGGATCTCGTTGGCCCAGGCTATATGTCAGAACGTACTGCACCAGGGCTTGTCGGTGCTGCCACAGTCGCTGCAACATGTGCAGAGTTGAATTCCACCGGGTAGGCACATCGCATTTTAGCTGGTGAAGTGGCAGGCCCAACGACTTCTGTAGAGATGTAAGTCGCTGAGCTGCGGCATGCGAACGGCGGAAGTGAGCACACAGCGACCGTGCCCTCTGCAGAAGGCCATCTAGTCCGGGATAGTGGGCTAAAAATTTCTGGACAACCAGGTTAAACATGTGAGCCATACAAGGCACGTGTGTGACATTGCCCCGGCGAAGGGCCGCATCCAGGTTTGCAGCATTGTCGCACACGGCTTTCCCTGGTTTCAGGTCCAGTGGAGACAACCATTCATGAAACTGGTCCTCCAGAGCTGACCACAACTCCTCAGCTGTGTGACTCACATTTCCCAGACATTTCATAGTAAAAACTGCCTGATGACGTTGAGCCCTGCTACCAGCATAGTAAGGAGGTGTGCAGGATCCCTTCTGCGCAGTTAGAAAGCTTGTGGCATGACCAGACAGGCTTTGGGTGCAGGTGGAGGACCGAGAGGAGGTTGAGGAGGCAGAAGCAGTGGAGGAACTTCGAGATAAAGAGGATTGATGCACAACTCGTGGGGACGGCAAGACTTGGACAGCAGCCCCTTGTCCTGCTGTCACCATAGTTACCCAGCGCCCAGTCAGCGACATGTAACGCCCCTGTCCATGCCTACTTGTCCAAGTGTCTATGGTGAAATGCACCCTGTCACACACAGAGTTTCTCAAAGAAGAAGGTGATGTTGTGTGCGACATGCTGGTGGAGCGCAGGCACACCTTTCTTTGAGAAGTAGTGCCGACTGGGCATCTGGTACTGGGGCACTGCGACGGACATAAGGTCTCGAAAATCCTCTGTGTCCACCAGGCGGAAAGGCAGCATTTCTGTAGCCAAGAGCTTGCAGATGGTGAAATTAAACCTCCTAGCTTTGTCATGGCTAGGAGGAAATGGTCTTTTACTTGTCCACATCTGAGGGACCGAGGGCTAGGCTGTTGTGCTTAGACGGGGTTGAGAAGGGTGTCCCCGGCAAACTGCCGGTCTGTGAGGAAGATGCAGGCGGACATGTTAAGTTGCCTTGATCCAAAGGTGGTGCTATCGATGTCGGACAGCGCTGAACACCAGCTGGTGTTTCCACCTCCAAAGAAAATGATGACCTGCCAATCACGCTGGCTGTTGCGGGTAAAGAGGTGGCAGGTCTGCGTCCCAAAACAGGTGTGACTGCTGTCCCCCCAGTCACAGAGGATGAAGAGGCCGCGGATGCACAAGATGTGGCAGACGGTGGTTGGCCTGGCCGGTTAGGCCGCATTGTAGCACAGTGAGCTTCCCACTGCATCTTATGCTTCATATCCATGTGCCGGTTCATGCATGAAGTACTCAAACTATGTATTTTTTGGCCTCTACTTAGCTTTTGCTGACAAATGTTACAGATAACACGAGTTGGGTCATCTTTATCGATCTGAAAAATGCCCAGGCTATGCAAGGCTTAGCACCCATGCGACCTGAAGAGCCACCACGACTTGTGGTCAGAGGCAGAGTTGTGTTTGAGGATGCAGTTGTTGACGTGCTTCCAGTACTACGTCTCTGTCCAGGAAGGTGCAACCTGACCTCGTCGTCACTAGCATCCTCCTCCACCTCCTCTGCTGACCTCATCGACTGGCTGACTGTGGGTTGACAGTAAGTGGGATCTCCAACCTCGTCATCATCACCCTGTGTGTTATCACACCCGTTTTCCTCAGAGCCAACCTCTTCCTGCCCTGACAAAAAACTAAAGTTATCGCTCCAATCAGGTGTTTGAGTCTCATCATCGTCTTCCTCATTGTCTCCACCAACAGGAGTTACAGTTTGGGAACGAGGGTCGACATTATGGTCAGAACCTTCTGCGTCTGGTCCTGGATCCGACTCATAAAGATTCTGGGCATCAGTGCAGATCATTTCCTCGTCTGGATTCACAGAAGCTCTGGAGCCGACCTCTGATTCCCAGGCTATAGTATGAGTAAACAGCTCTGCAGACTCAACCATCTGTTCTACCCCATACTCAGACGGGCAGCTGGAGATTTGGGAGCTGTGAGGAAGCAAGTGCGATTGGGGTGACACCTCTGAGGACTGGAGTATTTGTGATGTTGAAGTTGAGGTGGATGAGAGCCCACTTAAAGGAGCACTTGATATCCGTTGAAGCACCTGCAGTTTTTGTGCCTCATCTGTAATTTGTAGCGATTGGCATGGCCGTAAGAAAGGGATCTTATCACATTGTCCGCTAAAAGAAGGAGACATCTTAGTTTGGCTGGAAGATGGTCTTTCTTCTGCAGATGTTACTGTTGCTCTAACACCTACCCCACAGACACAACCTTTTTTCCCTTCCCAAAACGCCTATTCCCCTTTCCACCAGCAGCAGGCCGTTTTCCACTCATTTTGGTGGTTAACTAATTCACAACTCTGGAGTTGTTTGCACAAAAAACAAGGGATGGGAACCGAGCAGAGCTGAATGGCCAAACTGTGGTATTAGCCCAAAAGTATTGGCTGGGTTAGATGCAGATAAAAATTATTTTGAATTTGCAACCTGGTGGAGGTTAGTATAGATGGACTAATAGAACAAGTCCCACACACTGCTAGAAACCGAAATATTTTTTCAGAGCTAGAAGCAGAAAAAAATTATATTGAATTTGCAACCTGGTGGAGGTTAGTATAGATGGACTAATAGAACAAGTCCCACACACGGCTACAAGCCGAAATATTTTTTCAGAGCTAGATGCAGAAAAAAATTATATTGAATTTGCAACCTGGTGGAGTTTAGTAAAGATGGACTAATAGAACAAGTCCCACACACTGCTACAAGCTGAAATATTTTTTCAGAGATAGATGCAGAAAAAAATTATATTGAATTTGCAACCTGGTGGAGGTTAGTAGAGATGGACTAATAGAACAAGTCCCACACACTGCTACAAGCCGAAGCCCAAATATTTTTTCAGAGCTAGATGCAGATAAAAATTATATTGAATTTGCAACCTCGTGGAGGTTAGTATAGATGGACTAATAGAACAAGTCCCACACACTGCTACAAGCCGAAATATTTTTTCAGAGCTAGATGCAGAAAAAAATTATATTGAATTTGCAACCTGGTGGAGGTTAGTATAGATGGACTAATAGAACAAGTCCCACACACTGCTACAAGCCGAAATATTTTTTCAGAGCTAGAGGCAGAAAAAAATTATATTGAATTTGCAACCTGGTGGAGGTTAGTATAGATGGACTAATAGAACAAGTCCCACACACTTCTACAAGCCTAAGCCCAAATATTTTTTCAGAGCTAGATGCAGATAAAAATTATATTGAATTTGCAACCTGGTGGAGGTTAGTATAGATGGACTAATAGAACAAGTCCCACACACTGCTACAAGCCGAAATATTTTTTCAGAACTAGATGCAGAAAAAAATTATATTGAATTTGCAACCTGGTGGAGGTTAGTATAGATGGACTAATAGAACAAGTCCCACACACTGCTACAAGCCGAAATATTTTTTCAGAGCTAGATGCAGAAAAAAATTATATTGAATTTGCAACGAGGTGGAGGTTAGTATAGATGGACTAATAGAACAAGTCCCACACACTGCTACAAGCCGAAATATTTCTTCAGAGCTAGATGCAGAAAAAAATTATACTGAATTTGCAACCTGGTGGAGGTTAGTATAGATGGACTAATAGAACAAGTCCCACACACTGCTAAAAGCCAAAATATTTTTTCAGAGCTAGATGCAGAAAAAAATTATATTGAATTTGCAACCAGGTGGAGGTTAGTATAGATGGACTAATAGAATAAGTCCCACAAACTGCTACAAGCCGAAATATTTTTTCAGATCTAGATGCAGAAAAAAATTATATTGAATTTGCAACCTGGTGGAGGTTAGTATAGATGGACTAATAGAACAAGTCCCACACACTGCTACAAGGCGAAATATTTTTTCAGAGCAAGATGCAGAAAAAAATTATATTGAATTTGCAACCTGGTGCAGGATAGTATAGATGGACTAATAGAACAAGTCTCACACACTGCTACAAGCCAAAATATTTTTTCAGAGCTAGAGGCAGAAAAAAATTATATTGAGTTTGCAACCTGGTGGAGGTTAGTATAGATGGACTAATAGAACAAGTCCCACACACTGCTACAAGCCAAAATATTTTTTCAGAGCTAGGTGCAGAAAAAAATTATATTGAATTTGCAACCAGGTGGAGGTTAGTATAGATGGACTAATAGAACAAGTCCCACACACTGCTACAAGCCGAAATATTTTTTCAGAGCTAGATGCAGAAAAAAATTATATTGAATTTGCAACCTGGTGGAGGTTAGTATAGATGGACTAATAGAACAAGTCCCACACACTGCTACAAGCCGAAATATTTTTTCAGAGCTAGATGCAGAAAAAAATTATATTGAATTTACAACCTGGTGGAGGTTAGTATAGATGGACTAATAGAACAAGTCCCACACACTGCTACAAGCCAAAATATTTTTTCAGAGCTAGATGCAGAAAAAAATTATATTGAATTTGCAACCTGGTGGAGGTTAGTATAGATGGACTAATAGAACAAGTCCCACACACTGCTACAAGCCGAAATATTTTTTCAGAGCTAGATGCAGAAAAAAATTATATTGAATTTGCAACCTGGTGGAGGTTAGTATAGATGGACTAATAGAACAAATCCCACACACTGCCACAAGCCGAAGCCGAAATATTTTTTCAGTGCTAGATGCAAATAAAAATTATATTGAATTTGCAACCTGGTGGAGGTTAGTATAGATGGACTAATAGAACAAGTCCCACACTGCTACAAGCCTAAGCCCAAATATTTTTTCAGAGCTAGATGGAGATAAAAATTATATTGAACTTGCAATCCGGTGGAGGTTAGTATAGATGGACTAATAGAACAAGTCCCACACACTGCTACAAGCCGAAATATTTTTTCAGAGCTAGATGCAGAAAAAAATTATATTGAATTTGCAACCTGGTGTAGGTTAGTATAGATGGACTAATAGAACAAGTCCCACACACTGCTACAAGTCGAAATATTTTTTCAGAGCTAGATGCAGAAAAAAATAATATTGAATTTGCAACCTGGTGGAGGTTAGTATAGATGGACTAATAGAAAAAGTCCCACACACTGCTACAAGCCGAAATATTTTTTCAGAGCTAGATGCAGAAAAAAATTATATTGAATTTGCAACCTGGTGGAGGTTAGCATAGATGGCTTAATAGAACAAGTCTCACACACTGCTACAAGCCGAAATATTTTTTCAGAGCTAGATGCAGAAAAAAATTAGATTGAATTTGCAACCTGGTGGAGGTTAGTATAGATGGACTAATAGAACAAGTCCCACACACTGCTGCAAGCCGAAGCTCAAATATTTTTTCAGATCTAGATGCAAATAAAAATTATATTGAATTTGCAACCTGGTGGAGGATAGCATAGATGGACTAATAGAACAAGTCCCACACACTGCTACAAGCCGAAATATTTTTTCAGATCTAGATGCAGAAAAAAATTATATTGAATTTGCAACCTGGTGGAGGTTAGTATAGATGGACTAATAGAACAAGTCCCACACACTGCTACAAGCCGAAATATTTTTTCAGAGCTAGATGCAGAAAAAAATTATATTGAATTTACAACCTGGTGGAGGTTAGTATAGATGGACTAATAGAACAAGTCCCACACACTGCTACAAGCCAAAATATTTTTTCAGAGCTAGATGCAGAAAAAAATTATATTGAATTTGCAACCTGGTGGAGGTTAGTATAGATGGACTAATAGAACAAGTCCCACACACTGCTACAAGCCGAAATATTTTTTCAGAGCTAGATGCAGAAAAAAATTATATTGAATTTGCAACCTGGTGGAGGTTAGTATAGATGGACTAATAGAACAAATCCCACACACTGCCACAAGGCGAAGCCGAAATATTTTTTCAGAGCTAGATGCAGATAAAAATTATATTGAATTTGCAACCTGGTGGAGGTTAGTATAGATGGACTAATAGAACAAGTCCCACACACTGCTACAAGCCGAAATATTTTTTCAGAGCTAGATGCAGAAAAAAATTATATTGAATTTGCAACCTGGTGGAGGTTAGTATAGATGGACTAATAGAACAAGTCCCACACACTGCTCCAAGCCGAAATATTTTTTCAGAGCTAGATGCAGAAAAAAATTATATTGAATTTGCAACCTGGTGGAGGTTAGTATAGATGGACTAATAGAACAAGTCCCACACACTGCTACAAGCCGAAATATTTTTTCAGAGCTAGATGCAGAAAAAAATTATATTGAATTTGCAACCTGGTGGAGGTTAGTATAGATGGACTAATAGAACAAGTCCCACACACTGCTGCAAGCCAAAATATTTTTTCAGAGCTAGATGCAGAAAAAAATTATATTGAATTTGCAACCTGGTGGAGGTTAGTATAGATGGACTAACAGAATGATGCTATGCCCAAAAGGTTTTACTTCACTAGGTGCAGTAAAAAAATTGGTATTCTATACACAGGTGGTGTAGCTTGCAACACAGATAGGCTACTCCACTGACTAACACACACTGCAAGAAGCCAAAAATGATTTGCTTTGCTAGATTTAGCCAAATGCTGTGAAAAAAACTTGCACAGCAGTAAAACAGACCTGCCTGGCAAAAAGTGATAGGAACTGATGTAACCTAGCCCTCAAAAGGACTGCAATTACAAATTAGTATTTATTCCCAACCTATCTATTTAAGAGCACAGACCTGCCTGATAAAAGTGATAGGAACTGATGTAACCTAGCCCTGAAAAGGACTGCAATTACAATTAGTCTTTACTCCCAACCTATCTATTTAAGAGCACAGACCTGCCTGATAAAAGTCATAGGAAATGATGTAACCTAGTCCTTAAAAGGACTGCAATCACAACTATTCCCTACTCCCAAGCTATCTGTAGATTTGTGCGAAAATTGGCTTGAAATTAACAAAGTATAACGCACACAGCAACAGCGGTGCCGTCTAACACGCAGCTGCAGCAGTGAGAAAATGGTGGCGACGGGGAAAATGACTGGGTCTTATAGTGCAAGGACATGTGACATACACTGCCAATGACACATGCCCTTGCTTGTATGAAAAAAAGCCGTTCGCTGCGTGTGTGCGCTGCTGATAGGATGACAGATTGCACCTCCCCACTGTAAATGCGGGAAAAAGAAAAAAAAAATGGAGATCTTCATTATTTATGCAGAGATCCATCCCCTGCCCCTCCCCCCGCCCCGCTGTACACTCAAACTGCGTATTAACATTAATTTTCAGCATTACTGAGAAAAAATCCAGTTATGATTTTGGTGCACGAACAGTTATCGAACATAACCTCGAACAGCCGAATTTTTTTCAAATCGCTCGTGTTCGCCGAACTGCTCGAACACCGCACAAAACAGCTCGAATTTGAGATTGGTGAACAGTTCGATTCGAACACCTCTCATCTCTATGTATCACGTTTGTCACACTAAAAAATATTTTTTGAACTCTGCCTAGCAAGAGAAAAAAATAATGTTTTAAAAACAGCTGAACTTCAACGCCACTAGAATAGTAGGTGAATTTTAGCAGAGTGTATCATGTTTGCAACATAAAACAATCTTTGGTGGACTCTGGCTAGCAGGAGAAAAAAAATCTATTTTTTTTACTGTGCATACAGCTGAATTTCACCCACCAAAAAATGACAAAGTAGGTTGCTATAGCTTGCACTATAACATTAGCAAGTGAAAAAAAAAAGTTTTTGTGCTCTGCATTGAGAAGCTCTGCAGAGTCTGCATACAGCTCAATTTCAACCCCACAAAATCAAAAGGTGGGAAGCAAGGGCTTGCTTGCTTTATCACATTAGCAAGTGAAAAAATAGATTGAAGGCATACTCGTGCATGGAGCACAATACAACCGGTGCATAACACAGTTCTATGGCATGGGCCCTGCTCTTTCTGTCAGAATCTCAGTAATTGCACAAGAAAAAAAATGTGCTGCAACATCAATTTCACAGGTAAACAGCACAGGACTTATCTGCACTATCTGACTTCCACACAAACACCTAGCTATCTATCTAAAATCTCTCAGTACACAGGCGCACACTGAACAGCAGAGTCTGGCAGCAGTCAGTGACATTAATAAAATGGCGCTGAGGGAACATGGTCGCTCTTTATATAGAGAGGACATGTGAATTCAGCAGCCAATGGCAGAAGCCCTTGTGTCTGGACAGCGTGGATGCTTCCTGCACTCTGATTGGCTAGCCACGCTTTCCTCACTTAAAGTTACAGGTAAAAAAAAAGATTACAAGCGCTCCGCTGCTCTGACCTGTTCTGAGCTCTCACCAGCCCCCCCACTCATCTAACACGTCCCCCTGCTCATCATAAACAGGCACTATGCTAACCAAACTTTTCAAAACGCTGCAGTTGCCCTGCAATCACGTTCTTGCACTTATTCTCCGAACGGTGAAAATTTTTCCGAATTTAAGAAACAATGCTCGCCTTTCCGATCACGAATCCGAATATGCCACATTCGTGTCGAACTTAAGTTTGGAGATCGGATTTCGAACATATTCGCTCATCACTAGTCCAGTCTTTCTGAATGACCATATAAGTATCTCCAGGTCACATCAAAGGAGTTTCCCTCTGCACATGCTCACAGGCATCTGTCCTAACATCCTAGGACAAGATTCTGTCAGTGTAACAAGATGACGGCCATTTGAATTCTATATCAATTACCTCCCTAGACAAAATGATTGTGACTTTCTAATTAAATATGTTTACAAATTTAGTTCTAATGACCTTTCCTTCAGTTATTTATTTATTTTTTAGTTCTGGAGAACCCATTTAAATCAGTGGCAGGCAGATAATAAATGAGTGGTGTACAGCACTACTAAAAGGTCTTCCAGTCTTATCAGTACATCAGTATTTAAAAAAAAAGCAGTGAGTTATTAGAACTCTTAAAAAAGGGAGACAAAGTATAGGACCAAAGCAGTTATGGTTCCATGAACACATGTCTTATGCTGTCATCATAATTAATTTGTACCTTTGATGTTCACACACTTTGTTAGAATTAGCTAAATCAATATCAATTCATCTGTTATTGCTTGACTCATAGATTTTGCCAACTATTTACTACTATGTGTGTTTTAATACAAGACTAGATTATATTAATAGGTCACAAAGTTATTGCAGATGTCAACTGAGTAGTAACTTATGAACAAGAAAAGTATGGGTAGAATTATATATCTACAATAATGATGGAAGCTTGGCCAATGTTTTTCACTGGGAAGACTTCTCTCTTATGTGTATATATCCTCCTCTCCTCTGGCAGGGATGCTGACTCACTACCTCGGCCCTCAGCCTGCACTTCCTCCTGCTGCTGCGGTCTTCATGGGTCTGCGCACGTCTAGCAGATCCCCCGGAGCTGCGCTTAGGGTGCATGTGTTCTTTTGGTCTCTTAAAGAGACAGCGCACGCCACCCTAAATGGCTGGAAGACACTTATTATTTAAGGCATCTCCACCTGTTGGGAGGTGCCTGAGCATTGTGCTCTGTCAGTTTGTCTGCACGCTTGCTAGTTGTCAGGTCCCCTGTTTGCCACTACCTGCCTGTTCCTACCTGTACCTGCATGTACCCACCTGCACCGGCTGTGTCTCCCTATGTTCCAGCCGTGCCTGCTAGTACCTGCTGTGCCTGCATACCAGCCGTGCCAGTCTGCACCTGCCGTGCCTCCTGTATACCAGCCGTGTCTCACAGTACCTGCCATGCCTTCCTGTATTCCAGCCATGCCTGCCAGAACCTGCCGTGCCTTTCTGCAAACCAGCTGTGTCTCCAGAACCTGCCGTGCCTCCTGTATACCAGCCGTGTCTGCCTGCACCTGCCATACCTTCCTGTATACCAGCCATGTTTGCCAGCACCTGTCATTCCTGTGTACCTGTCTGACCAGCCTGTACCAGCCAAGCCTTCCCATTCCTGGCTGTTCCAGCTTCCTGTCCTTTTGGGGGGTCAGCTGGTGTGTGTCTGAAGTCTGTCCTGGAGTAGCACTTGGTGTCCGTCTGGAGCCAAGTCTAACCACACCATCAGGGACCTTAGTGAAGACGGTTCGCCTAGTCACGCCCCTCCAGGCTCTCCTCGGTCAATAGCACAGTGGTTCCATTACCCCATACATTACAATATGTTTTTATATACAGTTTTGGGCATATAGTTTGTTGCCTATAGAATGTTTTAAAACATCTAGACATTTTATTGAATTACACTGGAATTAGTTGCTAATCAACATGTAAACAAAGAGATAAATAGATTAAAAAATGTCCATTCAAAAGATATTTTGAACTAATTGTATTGATAAACTACCTACAGTATATGATAGGTCATCCATATATGATTGGTGGAGTTCAACACCTGGCACCCCCAATAATTGACTGTTATTAGCTCTTGTGGCCGCTGGATGTAAACGGTGGATGGAGCTATACAGCACAGCACTATTCACTTTGTAATGGCCATTGCTGAGAACTGCAGGTCAACTTCTATTTTCTTGAATAGAGATGATTGAATCCATCCGCTGCAGATCGACTTTGCATTGAATTTTCTGAAACTCGTGAGTTCACACAAATATCAACAGGTTGTGATTCAAATTGTACAGATCGGCCAAAAGAAAAAAATGGCATGCACAATTTTGCACATTTTTGAAGAGTCACAGAGTGGGATAATGACGTCAGGCGTGGCCACGTGGGATTTCCCATAATGCCCTGCAGCTACCACAACACATGGTTTAGTGCAGCCAATCAGGGGGGACTTTCACAGTCAGTATAAAAGATGAGGGTCGGCCAAGCAGTTTTATGCTTTTACAGTGTAGAGATAGATGTCAGAGTCCACAGCTCATTCTACATAGAGACAGCTAAAGGACAAAATTGGATTGTGTTTTACCACTGCACTAGTATTGAGGCACATTGAAACTGGGAGTGGTCATCATTCTAGGAATCATAAGCCAAAGATTCAAGTGAAAAAGGGAGTTGCTGTACCTGCATAATCAGAGTGAGTGTGACTTGATTGACCGATGATATACTGCAGTAATAGAACAGCAGCACCTTAATAACAGCATTTTTTTTTCTTCTTCACACACTGCAATTGCAAGTAAGGAGGGCAGTTTAATACCCTGTGTCGTAATTTTGCTAGTAAAGAATAATCCTGAAAGATAGGCTTGTGTATCACAGACAGGAAAGCCATCATTTTTTTTTCAAAATACAAATTACAAATCTCCAGAATCCAAAAGTTTTAAATCAACTGTCTATTTCACAAAGTTTGCATATTGGTAAAAAATTTCATTTTTGTGCACACTTTGTTACATGCCTTCCGAATACAGTGAAAAGTTGCATGTGTTCGCTATTGTGATCAGAAGCTAGCAAGCTTTCCTTGTCTCATTGTTTTTCAAAAAGTACCATGGTGCGATTTTATAAAAAAAATCATATTTTCATTTTTTGAATACCTGTTTTAATAGTCCCATTTATGAACCGTACATCAAATGAAGGATGTTGCCATATTTTCGTTTAAAAGCGTGGATCTACAGTATGTATAACTACTTTGCAATGTAGCATTTTGGTATATGCTACATTTTTTTCAAGGGGGAATAGCTTTAAAAAAAAGAAAGGTAAAATTTAATCTGAGAGCCGCATGAAGTAGGGGGATGCTGATTCCAGTGATGTGTCACTTATTGTTCTGTGTGCTGCTGTTTCAATAAAGTCTATGTTTTATCAGCAGCAGATTATCACTAAACGAGCTGTTTTGTGCCTCCTAGTCAATTTGCTCTTTATAACCCCGTCCCCACCACTGATTAGTACCTTTCTGTCAATACATGGTATACACAGAAAGTTGCAAATCAGTAGTGTGGGTGTTATGTACTACAACTTAGAACTAAGGAATAGGAGGGAAAAGCTGTCCCTGCACTGAGTCTCAGCTTAACTCTACGCTGGGGTGGGTGCCCTATTCCTTATGAATAGCCCCACCGAAACTCCTGCATTGAACTCAAACGAAGACCTGTAGGACGGGGAAAGGGATAACTAAAAGATCTAAGGACTGGGAGCAAAAGCAGGAGACCTCCTAACAGAAAAGTTAGTTGCAGAAAGAAAAAATAAAATAAACAAAACTGGTGGAACAAGAAGTCCCAGGAGAACAATAGTCCAAAGCAAGAAGAACTAAACAAGGCTACTTAGCCAGAGCACGAGCGTTACAACACTGATGTCCAGCAGGGAATGGGAGCCAGGTGCTGGGTAATAAAGAGTGCAGAGATCACGTGACCAAGAAACCCAGCACCAGAGGAAAAGACTAGAAGCCAGCAAACCACAACTAGATGGCCGATAGTAAAACAAAATAGATCTTAACAGTACCTCCCCTTTTACGAGGATCCTCCGGATCCTCTAGGCCAAGCCTTACCAGGAAATCTCCTGTGAAAAGCCTTAACTAGCCTTGAGGCCAAGACATCCTCGGCCTTCACCTAGGAATTATCCTCGGGACCGAAACCTCTCCAGGAGACAAGATACTGTAACCTTCCTCTATGCCACCTGGAATCCAAAATGCAAGAAATCTCAAATTCACCATACTCATCAACTGGAGGAACAGTAGGCTTCGCCTTCTTATCAGGCGTGCCCGCCTTCTTAAGTAACGACACATGAAACACAGAATTAATCCTCCAGGACGAGGAAATGCCCAACCTCACCGCTGCCGAGTTGACAATCTGAACCACTTTGAAAGGACCCACTAATTTAGGCCCCAGTTTTTTAGAAGGAATTTTCAAACAAAGATTCCTAGAGGACAACCAAACCATATCCCCAATAGCAAACAAGGACTCCTTTCTTTTTTTGTCAAAATACCTTTTTGATCTCCTGTTAGCCTCTTTAAGGTTTAGACGTACACTGTTCTTAAACCCTCTCCAAATCACCAGAAAAATTGTCCTCCTCCGGTACAGCTGTTAGAACTCTCCTGTTAGGTTTTTTCTAGTTTGCTGGTCACATGACCATTTTTGCCTATTTAATCAGGCTCCGCCCTCCTGGCCTTGCTGGACTTCATTGTATTTTCTACTCTTGAGCTAGCTTGGTACTCTGTTACCTTTCTCTGTTAGTTTTGCTAGCTCTTCTGACCTCTATGTTCTATGTTGTGTGTTTGTCTTTACTGCTACAATTTCTGCTAGGAGGTGTCCAACTTTATCCCAATCCCTAGTTCTTGTAGGGATCCCTCCCTTGCATCTATAGGTCTTCGTACAGACTAGCCGAGGACTTTGGCGGGTCTGATCGCAGGATCAGGTTCCCCGTTACATCGTAGGGATCCAGTTTAGTTCTATTGTAGGGACAGATCTCCTGTCTTTCCTTAGTGCTTGTAGCAGATCAGAACAGTAAGTCCAGCCCAAATAAATTCTCTAAGGAAAGACCTCCAGTTTCCATCATGGTCTCGGTTCAAGATTTGGCTTAACGCTTGCAGGGACTCTCTCTGGAGGTGGCCGAGCTCCAACAACACGTGAGTAGCTGTTCTGGAGCACATTTTGTGGAGCCAAAGGTACGTCTGCCTGATCTATTTTTTGGTGAACAACAAGATTTTTTTTCTTTTAAAAATGCTTGCTTATTGTATTTTCGTTTAAGACCCGGATCCTCTGTTGATGAATCACAGTGCATAGGGTTCATAATGTCACTTTTGCGCAAGGATCCTCAGGGATGGGCTTTTTCTCTCCAACCTAGTAATCCGTGCTTTAGATCAGTGGATAGTTTTTTTTCTGCTTTGGGTTTGTTGTACGATGATCCTGATCGTGTCTCATCTGCTGAGTCTGAATTGAGACGTTTGAGGCAGGGATCAGGTAATGTGGAAAAATATTGTTCTCACTTCCGTCGGTGGTCTGCCCAGGTGGGGTGGAACGATTCAGCTTTGAAAAGTTTGTTTCTTGCGGGGCTAGGTGAAAGGGTTAAAGATTTTCTGATTGCTTATCCCACACCTGGAAACTTGCAGGAGGCTATGCGTGCAAGGGTTAATGAGAGCAAATCCTCTGCTATGTCAGCTCCGAGTCTTGAGAGGGTCTGTGCTGACAAAGGAGAGCCGATGGAGATTGGGGAGATGACACCCCGCTCTCAGGAAAAAGACCGCAGGCTTTCTGAAGGTTTGTGCTTCTATTGCGGAAATTCTGGTAATTTTATTAAGAACTGTGTGCTTCGTATGAACAAAGAAAAAAAAATGGTCAGTTATGCACGTATAGCCTGTTTAAATACTAAGGGAGTATTCCTATCTGCTATTCCTATCTGCTACTACGGCTGCTCAGGAAGAATTAATTGAATTTCGGGTATTTGTGGATTGTGGTTCTACTCTGAATGTGATTGATGGGGGATTCTTGGAAAAACTTACATTAAAACCTAAACCTTTGTCATCCCCTATTGCTGTGGTTTCTGTTGATGGCTCTCCCTTGAAGAGTGTTACTCACAAGGTCTGTGAGTTTCCCCTCACTATTAATGGTGTTCATCAAGAGAATTTGGATTTGGTAGTATTGAATAATTTGCCTTCTCCAGTAATATTGGGGTTGCCCTGGTTAAAATTGCATAATCCTGTACTGGATTGGTCAACCAATGAAATTAAGTCCTGGAGACCTAAATGTTATGACAAGTGTTGTAACGGACGTATTGCTGCGGTGGAAAAAGGGGAATTGCCTGTACCTATTCAGGATTTTTGGAGAGTTTTTTCTGAGGAGGAGTCACAAATTTTGCCTCCCCATAGAGACTATGATTGTACCATCGAATTTGTCCCTGGAGCGACTCTTCCTAAAAGTCGTTTATTTAATCTTACTATTCCTGAGAGAAAGGCTTTGGAGGAATACATACAGACAAGCTTGGCCGCCGGTCACATTAGGCCTTCCAAGTCTCCTGTGACTGTTGGATTTTTTTTTGTTAAAAAAAAAGATGGCGGTTTAGGTCCTTGTCTGGACTTTCGTGAGATTAATAAAATTACTGTACGCAATCCTTACCCACTGCCATTGATTCCTGATTTGTTAAACCAGTTAGTGGGGGCCAAGTGGTTCTCTAAAATTGATCTCCGGGGGGCATACAATTTGTTACGCATGAAGGAGGGTGATGAATGGAAGACTGCTTTTAACACTCCTGTGGGTCATTTTGAGAATCTGGTTATGCCTTTTGGTCTCACCAATGCTCCTGCATTTTTTCAGAATCTTATTAATGACATCCTTAGACCTTTGATCGGCAAAAATGTGGTTTTGTATTTGGATGACATTCTGATTTATTCGCCTGATCTGGAGTCTCATTGGCGGAGCGTGCGTGAGGTTTTACAGTTATTAATGGACAATTCACTTTTTGCTAAGCTAGAGAAATGTGAGTTCGCTGTACAGAGAATTAGTTTTTTGGGTTACATTATCTCCAGTGAAGGTTTTGAGATGGACCCGGTTAAAGTTCAAGCTGTGCAGGAATGGCCTAGGCCTATTGGTTTGAAATCGATACAGAGGTTTTTGGGTTTCGCCAATTATTACAGAAAATTCATAAAAAATTTTTCTATTATTGTCAAACCGCTGACCGATCTCACTAGGAAGGGTGCTAATGCGGTTCAGTGGACTTCTGAGGCCATTGAAGCTTTTGTGTTTATAAAGGAGAGGTTCACCTCTGCTCCCATCCTTATGCAGCCTGATGTGACTAAGCCGTTTTTGGTTGAGGTTGATGCTTCTTCTGTCGGGGTTGGTGCGGTGTTGTCTCAGGAAAGCAAGGATGGAGTACATCCCTGTGCCTTTTTTTCAAAAAATTTTTCTGAGACTAAACTTAATTACGATATTGGTAATCGGGAATTGCTGGCTATTAAACTCGCATTTGAACACTGGCGTCATCTCTTGGAAGGTGCTGAATTTCCCATTTAGGTTTTCACTGATCATAAAAATCTGATCTATCTTGATGCTGCCAAGCGCTTGAATGCCCGTCAGGCTAGGTGGGCACTTTTTTTCTCGCGGTTTAATTTTTCCGTAGCGGATCCGCAGGAACGAGAGCAGATAGATCCATCTGGACGGGTGCGTAATTCGCCTGGAACTCAGCTAAAGGGAAAAAAAAAAATTATTTATTTATTTTAATGCATGTATTCGCTGGAAAACTTCTCAGAGAGCGAAGGCCGTGGGGCTCAACGGGAGCCATGGCCTGAGCATGCTGTAATGCACACACCCGGGCTGAGCGGCGTGTGCGTGTGATTCCACTGGACCGTGCCGGAGAGTGAATGCCTGGAGGGGCGTAACTAGGTATTCACCCGATCCGACCAGGGTCGCACGACGGCATACGACGCCAGTGCACCCAGGAGGAACCGAGCAGAGGGACCAGGTGCTACTCCAGGACAGACCCCAGACACTGCTGTTGACCCACACAGGGGAATACAGGAACAGACTGGTTAGGCTGGCACACAGACTGGTGGGAATAGGCAGGCACGACTGGTATGCGGGCAGGCGGGTATGCAGGCAGGGGGGTACAGGCAAGCACGGCTAGAATGCAGACAGGAAGGCACTAGCAGGTAGGAACACAGGCGGGATAGGACCCAGTACACACTGGGACTCTGGAACAGAACCGCAGATGTGGCAGACAAACACAGCAGAGAGAGGCCGCCCAGAGAGGTGAGCGAGAGCAGGGCAGGACAAGACCGCCTGGAGCGGTGAGTAAGAGCAGAGCAGGACGAGACCGCCAGGAGCGGTGAGCTAGAGCAGAGCAGGACGAGGCCACCTGGAGCGGTGAGCAAGAGCAGAGCAGGACGAGGCCGCCTGAAGCGGTGAGCAAGAGCAGAGCGAGACTGCCGGAGCAGTGAGCAAAGGAGTCAGAGCGGAGCGAGACTGCTGGAGCAGTGAGCAAAGGAGTCAGAGCGGAGCGAGACTGCCGGAGCAGTGAGCAAAGGAGTCAGAGCGGAGAGAGACTGCCGGAGCAGTGAGCAAAGGAGTCAGAGCGGAGCGAGACTGCCGGAGCAGTGAGCAAAGGAGTCAGAGCGGAGCGAGACTGCCGGAGCAGTGAGCAAAGGAGTCAGAGCAGAGCGAGACTGCCGGAGCAGTGAGCAAAGGAGTCAGAGCGGAGCGAGACTGCCGGAGCAGTGAGCAAAGGAGTCAGAGCGGAGCGAGACTGCCGGAGCAGTGAGCAAAGGAGTCAGAGCGGAGCGAGACTGCCGGAGCAGTGAGCAAAGGAGTCAGAGCGGAGCGAGACTGAGCAGGGGGGACAGGGCTCTGTTCACACGGAACAGACAGGAAGGGAAAGGCAGAGCCAGATACCCACAAGGTACTTGCAGTGAAGTAGCGAGTGGACCACAAACACACAAGCGGGAGTACAGAGACAACAAGCAGGAGTTAGGTACAAGTTCAGACTCTGCAGAAAAAGGAAAGGAACGGACATAGAGGCAAAACAGGTAAAGGATAGGAGAGAGTTCAGACTGGAACTGAGTGTACGGAAGAGACCGACACTGCAGCGGGATACAGGAGCGGGTCTGGGAATACGGCCCCCAGAGAGGCGGGACGAACAGGCAAGGAGCGAGTTCAGACAGGACAGACAAGATACAGGAGAGGGTCTAGGTAATCGGCCCCTAGAAGGCGGGAGGAACAGGCTAGGAGCGAGTTCAGACAGGACAGACAAGATACAGGAGCGGGTCTAGGTAATCGGCCCCTAGATGGCGGGAGGAACAGGCTAGGAGCGAGTTCAGACAGGACAGACAAGATACAGGAGTGGGTCTAGGTAATCGGCCCCTAGAAGGCGGGAGGAACAGGCTAGGAGCGTGTTCAGACAGGCCTGGAAATACAGCCTCCAGGATAGGCAGACAAGAGAACACAGAACGGGACCTCGCACCTTCAGAGTGCAAGCACACACTGAATGAAACACTATGCTCAGGCCGGGAATGATTGGAGCAGCTGAGCTATATACCAGGTGACAGACAGCAATAGGCTGAGGACGCACAAGGGGTGTGACCCACAGCAGGTACAAAAAGCAGGAAGTGATCGGGCGCCGCCCTTAAGCAGCAGAAACAGACACAAACAGACAGCATGGAGGGAAGCCAGAGAGACATTCTGGACAGGAGATCAAGTGCGCGCTCTTGCACAGTGGGAGATGGACCACTATGCAAGGACGCCGCCAGGTATGTTACAGTAACCCAAAAAACAAATTTTCTGCACAGCAAACTGACACTTTTCCAATTTAGCAAAGAGTGTGTTATCTCTCAGAATCTGAAGAACTTCGCAGACTCTCTGCCAATGAGACTCAAGATCCGATGAATAAATCAAAATGTCATCCAAATAAACAATAACACTCCTACCGATCAAGGGTCTCAGAATGTCATTGATGAAATTTTGAAAAAATGCTGGGGCGTTAGTAAGCCCCAAAAGGCATCACCAAACACTCAAAATGTCCTTCCGGGGTGTTAAAAGCTGTCTTCCATTCATCTCCGTCCTTCACCCGAAGCAAATTATATGCCCCACAAAGGTCAATCTTAGAAAACCGTTTAGCTCCGGTCAATTGGTTAAACAAATCTGGAATAAGTGGTAAGGGGTAAGGATTGAGCACAATGATCTTATTAATCTCCCAAAAATCCAGACATGGCCTAAGACCCCCATCCTTCTTTTTGACAAAAAAGAACCTAACCGACACAGGAGACTTAGAGGGTCCTATGTGACCTGCAGCTAAACTAGTCTGAAGGTACTCCTTCAAAGCCTCCCTCTCGGGAATTGTCAGATTATACAACCGAATCTTAGGGAGCTTAGCATCAGGGATGAAGTCAATAGCGCAATCGTAATCTCTATGAGGTGGTAAAGCTTTCAACCCCCTCTCCGAAAAAACCCTCCAAAAATCCTGAATGAGTTCAGGTGACCCAGCCGCAATGTGAATATTACAACACTTACCATAACACCCCTGACCCCAGGATCTTATGGAACTAGACGACAAGTCCAGCAAAGGATTATGCACTTTTAACCAGGGCAACCCCAGGACGACCGGGGAAGGCAACTTAGCAAGTACAAATAAGTCAATCTGCTCCTGATGTTCCATATTCATAGTAAGCGGAAACCCAGTGACCTTTCGAAGAATGCTCCCAAGCTCCAGGGGAGTATTATCAATCGCCACCACAGGAAAAGGAGATGACAAAGGTTCAGAATCAAACTTATACTTTTCAAGAAATTGTTGATCAATCAAATTAAGTGCAGAACCACAATCCACCATAACCTGAAACTCAATCAAACGACCCTGACAGGTGGTATTACAAGGAAAAAACACCCCAGCAGAACGTAAAAACGCAATGTTATTTCTACTGACCATTTTTTTTTCTTTCCTTAAGCGAACCTCACATTGCTTTAAAAAATGATCAGCCTTACCGCAATACAAGCAAAGTCCCTCAGAGAACCTCCTGTCCCTCTCCTTGGAACGGGATGACATTGCCCTGACCTGCATAGGTTCCCCAGTGTCGGCAGAAATATTGTGAGAAACAGAATCCAGCAATACAGGAAACTTCTCCTCATTCTGTCTAGCCCTCAACCTTCTATCCACATGGATAGATAACTGCATGGCAACTTGCAGAGTATCAGGTGCAGGGAATGTAAAGAGCAAATCTTTAACCCTTTCACTCAAGCCTGCCAGAAACTGAAACTTGAGTGCAGGGTCGTTCCACCTGACCTCTGCAGACCATCGTCTGAACAGGGTGCAATAACTCTCAGCATCAAGAGAACCCTGTTTGAGACGTCTGAGCTCTGCTTCTGCTGATGTAACCAAATCAGGATCATCATATAGCAAACCTATGGCATCAAAAAGTGCCTTCACAGAACTCAAACAATGATCATCAGGAGACAAGGAAAACGCCCAGATTTGAGGTTCCTTACTCAATAAAGACTAGTGTTGAGCGAGCATGCTCGACACTGCTCGGTACTCGCCCAAGCATCTAACTACTCGGCATGTTCGGCGAGGACCGAACATTTCCGGGTTACTCGGGCGGGAGCTCGGGTCTCCGCCCTGCACGTTTGGCGCTCTTTACAGAGCCAATGAACATGCAGGGATTGCCAGCCAGTCACTGGAATGCTGCAGTCATTTTGTTTGTGGACATTAAAGTGATTGACTGGCCGCACAGCTTCACCTCGAGTATTTAAAACGGGGCGCCGCCAACTTGGACACAGTCGCTTCGGATCAGACAGTATAGGGTCAGTGCTGCTGAGCTAGGGAGAGATTTATACTCCAAAATAGTTAGTGTAGGGTCTCTAAAGCCTGCCAAATCAAACAAACAGTCCTTCTCAGGACTAATATCCATCCCAGATTTCAGGCAGGCAGGCAGGCTGTATAGGAGATGCAGTGGTTATACCAGCAAATGCTGCATTACAGTCCTGTGTGCTCTTGTTGGTCAAATTGCTTGACTTATCTCTCCAGTCTCAGGGGCCAGGAATTTCTTATTTATTTTTTTTTCATCTAAATCCTGTATTTTTTTTTCCCTCAGTCAGACTGTCCAAATGCGCGTCTTATTAACCTTTTGGTATTTCCCGCCCCCCGAAAAAAAAAATTGAGTGTGTCTGTGACTGTTCAGACACCAATATATCTGTTTAAAAGAGTCTGGTGTACGCCACATAACTATAACTGTGGTTTTGCAGTTCCATGGCTCAAATCTCTGTATTATCCTTTTTTGTCATTTTTTGCCGTTAAAAAAAACTGTAATAGTGTCTCCCTGACTGGTCAGACACCAATATATCTGCTTAAAAGAGTCTGGTGTAGGCCAGAAAAATATAACTGTGGTTTTGCAGTTCTGCGGGTCAAATCTCTGTATTATCCTGTTTTTGGCATTTTTTGCCGTAAAAAAAAAACTGTAATAGTGTCTCCCTGATTGTTCAGACACAAATATATCTGTTAGAAAGATTCTGGTGTAGGCCAGAAAAATATAACTGTGGTTTTGCAGTTCCATGTTTCAAATCTCTGTATTATCCAGCTTTTGGTATTTTTTCCGTAAAGAAAAACAGTAATAGTGTCTCCCTGATTGTTCAGACACAAATATATCTGTTTGAAAGATTCTGGTGTAGGCCAAAAAAATATAACTGTGGTTTTGAAGTTCCACGGGTCAAATAATAATAATAATCTTTATTTATATAGCACCAACATATTCCGCAGAACTTTACAATTCAGACAATTTACAGACATTATGGGCACTGTCCCCATTGGGGCTCACAATCTACTCTATTATCCAGCTTTTTGCCTGTTTAAAAAAAAAAAAATAGTGTCTCCCTGTCTGTTCAGTCACAAATATATCTGTTTAAAAGATTCTGGTGTAGGCCAGAGAAATAGAACTGTGGTTTCAATCCTCCACGGTTCTAATCTCCTTTCTATTACCCTTTTCCATAGATAGTGCGAGTGTAAGCTATTTTACTTCATTTACAATGGGCAAGGCGCGTGGCAAGGGATGTGGAACTGGACGTTCTGGTGATGGTGCGTGTAGAGGACGGGGCCGTGGCCAAGGTGAAAATGTGCCACTACCAACAGCCACATCTTCTCGCTCCCACTTCTTGACCGAATTACTAGGGAACCACACTACAACACCAGTATTGCGAACTGATCAGTGTGAACAGGTTATTAATTGGATAGCAGATAATACTTCTAGTTACCTGGGCATGACCACCTCCGGTCTGTCTTCCACACGGTCAAGTTTTAGTAGCCGTGAGTCTCGACCGCATACTCCTCCTCACCCTGATGCTCCTTACTCCCACCATGCCGAGTGTCGTCAGACTGCAACTGATCCCACACTTGGACACTCTGAAGAGCTTTTCAATGGTCCATTTCCATATTTGTGCCCCTCGCCTGCTCCGCTTGAAGTGGTGGAAGAGGAGATCCCATGTAGCGATGCCCAAATATTTGAACAGCCACGGCCAGAGGAAGTTGACGCTGGCAATTTGTCTCAAGAGGTGGACGATGACGAGACACAAATGCCACGAAGTGAGGAGGAGGATCGTGGTGCGCAAGTGGAAGAGGAGAAGGTGGTGGATGATCTAGTAACTGACCCAGTGTGGCAGGAGGACACGCAGAGCGAGGCCAGCAGCACACAGGGGGAGGGAGGCAGAGTACCCCAACAGGCAGAAAGAAGCAGTGTGGTGGCCGCACACAGAAGGCGGGCAACAGTTCCCCGTAACACCAACACGAGGGACGTTGCCAGTACAACCGGTAGGTCTTCCAGAGTCTGGAATTTTTTTAAAGACTCTGCTGATAACCCCAAAAAGGCCATTTATACCACCTGCCAGGCCAGCATCAGCAGGGGTGACAAAACTACCAGCCTGACCACCACTAGCATGATAAGGCACATGTCAGCAAAGCACCCGACTTTGTGGACGAACCCCAGGGTCCACAACCAGTGTCAGCGGGTGTCACCACTGCTTCTTCCGCTGTTGTGCGTGTAATAGAACCCCCTGTTGTGAGTACAAGGCAATCCCCTGTCCATACTGCAGGCAAAGATGCCCCCCTCCTCTCAGTCTTCACTTGTTATGGTAGTTTCTCAAGAAACAGCATCAACGTCCACGTCCCACCGCAGCGTTCAATTTTCCATATCCCAAAGCAGCCAACACCCCACAGGCCACAGTCCTAAATTCACACAGTTCACGACTGCTTGCGTTGGAAATGCTGCCTTTTAGGCTGGTGGAGAAGGAATCCTTCCGCAACCTTATGGCCGTGGCCGTCCCTCGGTACTCGGTCCCCAGCCGACACTATTTTGCCCGGTGTGCCATCCCCGCACTACACAAGCACGTGTCCCAAAACATCTGCCGTGCCCTCAACAACGCAGTTACTGGGAGAGTCCACCTGACAACGGACACGTGGACAAGTGCTTGTGGCCAGGGACGGTACATCTTCCTGACGGCACACTGGTTAAACATACTGGGTAAACGTGTACAGCTCCTGCGCATCATCCTCTTCCTTCTCCTCATGTACAGCCTCCATCTCAGATATCACCACATCAGTTACAAGCTGGAAGCAGTGCAGTACTGCCTCAGCCAAGCAGCAACAGGCTGTGCTGAAACTCACAAGCTTAGGTGATAAACCTCACACTGCTTGTGAGTTGTGGACAGCTGAGAAAGAGCAGGCAGATCTGTGGCTGAGACCGCTGAACCTACATCCAGGCATGGTCGTGTGTGACAATGGCCGTAACCTGGTGGCGGCTCTGAGGTGAGGCGAGATCACACACGTACCATGCCTGACTCATGTGCTTAAGCTCGTGGTTCAGCGGTTTCTTAAATCGTACCCCGAGTTGCCAGATCTGCTCGTCAAAGTACGCAGCCTGTCAGCTCATTTTCGCAAGTCGGCTATAGCTTCCGCCACCCTTGCGGTGTTGCAGCAGCGTTTGCAGCTTCCGGCACACCGACTGGTGTGTGATGTCTACTGTTGAGCCACCCCCGTAGTGTTCGAGTTCGGTTCGTCGAACACCCGTGTGTTCGCCGAACTGTTCGTCGAACTGTTCGTCGAACACCTTCGAACACCGTTAAAACCAATGGCAGGCAAACAAAAACACATAGAAACACATAAAAAACACCTTCAAAGGTGTCCAAAACATGACAAACTGCTCAGAAGACACAACTAACACATGGAAAAGTGACAAGTACATATAGTCATGCAAAAAGAAAAGAGGTGGAGGAGTAAAAGGAGGGGGAGACACAGATATAGGCATGTCATGCCCTTCGAAAATCCAAAAAGTGAGAAGCCGACACGTTCAGTCCGCTCCTGCCCGTGCCACCTCCGTGTCGCCGGGTTTGTGCCAGAGCCGCGGTGAACCCTGACGGCCAGCCCCCCTCTCCCAATACTGGTGCCTGTCCGCTGGTGGGTCGAGCGAGCCCCCCTGTGGTGGAGGCAGCTCTAAGCTTTTTAATTTAAATTGTCTCTCTAATTTGAATGAATACACTTTAAATCCATTTACAAGGATCTATTGGAGGGCAAGTCTCATGCCAGCAGCCGCGTAATTCCAGCTCCAGTAGAGTCCACTAAAGCTGCTGCAGTTAAAAAGCTTTTTTAAGGACCGAGCTCGGCTGTCCACCGCAAGGCATCCTACTGCCAGTCCCAGCCCCTATGCCTTGGGGTGCCTCCTGATGCTCTTCACTGAGTATCCCGTGGTCCCGAAGCATTTCCTTTGAAAAAATTAAGTGTCCAAACTACAGGTGGTGTAGCTTGCTTAACAGCCGGGATAATCCGCTGACTAGCAGACACTGCTACTAGGCACAAAGTATTTCCTGGGCTAGATGCAGTTAAAAATTTGTAATTAGATACTCTCGTTGGATGCTGAGAAAGCATTCCATAGAGTCTTCTGGCACGCCATATATGATTCTCTTAAAAAGCTTGGGGTAGGGGTCTAGGGGACCCTTTTATAGCCAAAATCACGGCCCTGTATCACAATACGTCACCTAGGCTGAAGATAAATGGAACTGTAGCACCCTGAGGGCTCGGTTGCTACAGAGGTATTGCACCTCACCCAGAGGTGTGATATCTCACTCTCAGGTAAGGATGGAGTGTGGATCAGGACCCGACACCTGCATGCATTACACCACATTGCCGTGGGGCAGGGCGACCAATATGCCTCTGAGATGGGCACGACAGTCCCTGTCCCTGGCTGGAGTGGGGGGAGGGAACACTGAGGAAGGGGAACCTGTAGTTCAGGAGCAGGGAGGAAGCAGTTCCTGGGTGCATTGAGAAGGGAGTATAAAAGGTGGGCACCATCTTAGTTCAGTGCAGAGAAGTCTGAGCAGAAGTGGCAGGGAGCAGGGGCTCTGCATGAGCTCTGCTCCGGAGGCGGGCCTAGTAACAGAGGCCCAGGTCTGGAAGAGGGAGAAGGAAGGAAGAGGAGCGGAGAAGGCTCCAGGAACGAGGAACGAAGGGATCCCAGGGGTGCGGACGGGCGAGTCGCCACCGCATGCCCGAATCCACCTGCATGGAGGGGTCAGGCCAAAAGGGGAGACCGGTCCCCGAAACTAGTGGAGGCAGGAAACGACCCTCAGCTAGAAACCGGAGGCTGTGACATTTTATGTGGTGCAGCCCCTCGCTACACCCGCTAGGAGGGCAGCACATAGGGTCAGGGAAACTGTCGCCAAGTTTACCAAGAGGAGGCCCGAGGCAGCCGGACAGAAGGGTTGGTAAGAAAGGCCAGACAAAGGACACACAAAGGGGGTCCTGTGAAGCGCTCCAAAGTTATCTGGGTGTTGTCTGAGCCCCTCACCTGGTGAGCACAGTACGACGTGGGCCGCCGTTACCTGCAGACGTGGTCTGGATAATAAGAACTGTGAGTAAACGCCCTGGACTGCATCACTGACTCCGTGTCGTTACTGCTGCTGCCCTGCACCATCACCCCCATCCTCCGCATACACTGCCCTGAGGCTATACTCCTCCCGTGGGGAGTTATGCTACGCTCTGCTGCACCCACAACACCAGCCTCAGCGGTCTGCCCTGCAGCGGCGGTTCACTCTGACCGCAATCCACGGGTGGCGTAGTCGGACATTTAAACATCAAAACCACATAAATAGTTCCGCCACTGGTTTGACCACCCTGAGCCACGGAACCGGGTCGCCGCCACGAAGACTACAACCACCAGCATCCACCAAAAAGGGTCCGGCTCCGGGTGTCCCAAGGCCCAGGGGGTGCATCAGAACATTTTCATCACCTTTCACAATCACCAATGGGACAAGGCAGGGATGTCCTCTGTCCCCTCTCTTATACATCATAGTGACGGAGCACCTGCTCTCATCAATTCGCCATAACCCCAATATTAGGTGGATTGAGGTGGGAGGCACCGAGTACAAGTGCTCTCTATTTGCTGATGATGTACTAGTATATATCACTCAATCACATATATCCATCCATGCTGTTATGGCTGAAATAGATCACTTTGTTACATGGTCAAATTTTAAAATCAATGCAGCGAAGTCTGAGGCCCTCGATGTCTCCCTCCCCAAATCCATATAGGATTCCATCCAGTCCAACTTTCCCTTTGCCTGGCCCTCACAGGGTATCAAATACTTAGGAATTCCTATTCATAGAGACCTCTCCCATCTATGTTATCTAGAGATGAGCGTTGTTCTACTCGAACTGTTCGCCAATCTCAAATTTGAGTTGTTTTGGGCGGTGTTCGAGCCGTTCGGCGAACACGAACAATTTGATAAAAATTCGGCTGTTCGATAACTGTTCGTGCACCAAAATCATAACTGGATTTTTTCTCAGTAATGATGAAAATTAATGTTAATACGCAGTTTGAGTGTACAGCGGGGTGGGGGGAGGGGCAGGGGATGGATCTCTGCAGGAACAATGAATATCTCGATTTTTTTTTCTCTTTCCCGCATTTGCAGTGGGGAGGTGCAATCTGTCAGCCTATCAGCAGCGCACACACGGAGCGAAGTGCTTTTTTTCACACAAGCAAGGGCATGTGTCATTGGCAGTGTATGTCACATGTCCTTGCCCTATAAGACCAAGCCATTTTCCCCGTCGCCACCATTTTCTCACTGCTGCAGCTGCGTGTTAGACGGCACCGCTGTTGCTGTGTGCGCTATACCTTGTTAATTTCAAGCCAATTTTCGCACAAATATACAGATAGCTTGGGAGAAGGGAATAGTTGTGATTGCAGTCCTTTTAAGGACTAGGTTACAGCATTTCCTATGACTTTTATCAGGGAGGTCTGTGCTCTTAAATAGATAGGTTGTGGGAGTAAAGACTAGTGTTGAGCCACCCCCGTAGTGTTCGAGTTCGGTTCGGTTCGTCGAACACCCGTGTGTTCGCCGAACTGTTCGTCGAACACCTTCGAACACCGTTAAAACCAATGGCAGGCAAACAAAAACACATAGAAACACATAGAAAACACCTTCAAAGGTGTCCAAAAGCTGACAAACTGCTCAGAAGACACAACTAACACATGGAAAAGTGACAAGTACATATAGTCATGCGAAAATAAAAGAGGTGGAGGAGTAAAAGGAGGGGGAGACACAGATATAGGCATGTCATGCCCTTCTAAAATCCAAAAAGTGAGAAGCCGAGACGGCCAGTCCGCTCCTACCCGTGCCACCTCTGTGTCGCCGGGTTTGTGCCAGAGCCGCGGTGAACCCTGACGGCCAGCCCCCCTCTCCCAATACTGGTGCCTGTCCGCTGGTGGGTCGAGAGAGCCCCCCTGTGGTGGAGGCAGCTCTAAGCTTTTTAATTTAAATTGTCCCTCTAATTTGAATGAATACACTTTAAATCCATTTACAAGGATCTATTGGAGGGCAAGTCTCATGCCAGCAGCCGCGTAATTCCAGCTCCAGTAGCGTCCACTAAAGCTGCTGCAGTTAAAAAGCTTTTATAAGGATCGAGCTCGGCTGTCCACCGCAAGGCATCCTAGTGCCAGTCCCAGCCCCTATGCCTTGGGGTGCCTCCTGATGCTCTTCACTAAGTATCCCGTGGTCCCGAAGCATTTCCTTTGAAAAAATTAAGTGTCCAAACTACAGGTGGTGTAGCTTGCTTAACAGCCGGGATAATCCGCTGACTAGCAGACACTGCTACTAGGCACAAAGTATTTCCTGGGCTAGATGCAGGTAAAAATTTGTAAGTAGATACTCTCGTTGGATGCTGAGAAAGCATTCCATAGAGTCTCCTGGCACGCCATATATGATTCTCTTAAAAAGCTTGGGGTAGGGGTCTAGGGGACCCTTTTATAGCCAAAATCACGGCCCTGTATCACAATACGTCACCTAGGCTGAAGATAAATGGAACTGTAGCACCGAGGGCTCGGTTGCTACAGACGTATTGCACCTCACCCAGAGGTGTGATATCTCACTCTCAGATAAGGATGGAGTGTGGATCAGGACCCGACACCTGCATGCATTACACCACATTGCCGTGAGGCAGGGCGACCAATATGCCCCTGAGATGGGCACGACAGTCCCTGTCCCTGGCTGGAGTGGGGGGAGGGAACACTGAGGAAGGGGAACCCTGCAGTGCAGGAGCAGGGAGGAAGCAGTTCCTGGGTGCATTGAGAAGGGAGTATAAAAGGTGGGCACCATCTTAGTTCAGTGCAGAGAAGTCTGAGCAGAAGTGGCAGGGAGCAGGGGCTCTGCATGAGCTCTGCTCCGGAGGCGGGCCTAGTAACAGAGGCCCAGGCCTGCAAGAGGGAGAAGGAAGGAAGAGGAGCGGAGAAGGCTCCAGGAACGAGGAATGAAGGGATCCCAGGGGTGCGGACGGGCGAGTCGCCACCGCACGCCCGAATCCACCTGCGTGGAGGGGTCAGGCCAAAGGGGGAGACCGGTCCCCGAACTAGTGGAGGCAGGAAACGACCCTCAGCTAGAAACCGGAGGCTCTGACATTTTATGTGGCGCAGCCCCTTGCTCCACCCGCTAGGAAGGCACCACATAGGGTCAGGGAAACTGGCGCCAAGTTTACCAAGAGGAGGCCCGAGGCAGCCGGACAGAAGTGTTGGTAAGAAAGGCCAGACAAAGGACACACAAAGGGGGTCCTGTGAAGCGCTCCAAAGTTATCTGGGAGTTGTCTGAGCCCCTCACCTGGTGAGCACAGTACGACGTGGGCAGCCGTTACCTGCAGACGTGGTCTGGATAATATGAACTGTGAGTAAAGGCCCTGAACTGCATCACTGACTCCGTGTCGTTACTGCTGCTGCCCTGCACCATCACCCCCATCCTCCGCATACACTGCCCTGAGGCTATACTCCTCCCGTGGGGAGTTATGCTACGCTCTGCTGCACCCACAACACCAGCCTTAGCGGTCTGCCCTGTAGCGGCGGTTCACTCTGACCGCAATCCACGGGTGGCGTAGTCGGACATTTAAACATCAAAACCACATAAATAGTTCCGCCACTGGTTTGACCGCCCTGAGCAACGGAACCGGATCGCCGCCACGAAGACTACAACCACCAGCATCCACCAAAAAGGGTCCGGCTCCGGGTGTCCCAAGGCACAGGGGGTGCGTCAGAACATTTTCATCACCTTTCACAATCACCAATGGGACAAGGCAGGGATGTCCTCTGTCCCCTCTCTTATACATCCTAGTGACGGAGCACCTGCTCTCATCAATTCGCCATAACCCCAATATTAGGTGGATTGAGGTGGGAGGCACCGAGTACAAGTGCTCTCTATTTGCTGATGATGTCCTAGTATATATCACTCAATCACATATATCCATCCCTGCTGTTATGGCTGAAATAGATCACTTTGTTACATGGTAAAATTTTAAAATCAATGCAGCGAAGTCTGAGGCCCTCGATGACTCCCTCCCTAAATCCATATACGATTCCATCCAGTCCAACTTTCCCTTTGCCTGGCCCTCACAGGGTATCAAATACTTAGGAATTCCTATTCATAGAGACCTCTCCCATCTATGTTATCTTAATTTTGGGCCCTTTATTGAACAATTCCATACAGACCACGGTTGGCAAGTTAGAACTGTAAGATTCACTACGTGAACCACTGGTGTTTTGTGGAAAAGCACATGTACACCGCGTTCCAAATTATTATGCAAAAAGTGTTTAGGAGTGATAAGGGAAGAATTTGTTTGTTTGTCAGTTAAACTCATTGATGGTGATGTGTGTCAGGGCTCTTTATATCACTGTAAGCAATTGCAGACACCTGTGCTAATTAGTTTGGCAGGTGTGTCCAATGAAAGGCAAGACTACTTAAGAATGCTCTCTCACATTATTAAGCAGCCTACATTTTCTGCCAAAATGGGAAAGAAAAAGGATGTGTCGGCTGCTGAGAAGCAACAAATTGTGGAGTGTTTAGGTCAAGGCATGACTACAATCAACATTGTGCGATGATCAGGATGAAGTGTCTTGGCAATCAAGAAGTATGTAGCTGATTCACAGTACACACGTGTGCGTGCTGATAAGGGCAAATTGAGGACTCTTTCCTACAGGCAATTACGTCAGGTTGAAAGAGCAGCGGCAAAAAAGCCTTGTCATAGCAGCAGACAAGTTTTTGAAGCTGCTTGTGCCTCCAACGTCCCCCGAACAACAAGATGCAGGGTCCTTCAGAGGTTTGCAGCTGTGCATACGCCATCCTGTCGACCTCCTCTATCCACTTCACACAAGCAGAAACGGCTCCAGTGGGCCAAACATTACATGAAGACTGATTTCAAAACTATTTTGTTCACGGATGAGTGCCGTGCAGCGCTCGATGGTCCAGATGAATGGAGTGGAGGATGGCTGGTTGATGGACACCCCACGCAAACACGGCTACAGCGCCAACAAGGAGGAGGTGGAGTAATGTTTTGGGCTGGAATCATGGGGAGAGAGATTGTCGGCCCCTTTAGGATCCCTGAAGGCGCTAAAGATGAACTCCATAATGTATGTGGATTTTCTCAAACAGCACTTCCTGCCATGGTTCAAGAAGAAGAACCGTGTATTTCACAGCAAGATCATTTTTCTGCATGATAATGCACCATCTCATGCTGCACATAAAACATCTGCATCTCTGGCTGATATGGGCATAAAAGGGGACAAACTTATGGTGTGACCCCCATGCTCCCCTGACCTCTACCCCATTCAGAACCTTTGGAGCATCATTAAAAGGAGTGTCTATGATGGCGGGAGGCAGTTCACATCTAAGCAACAGCTCTGGGAGGGTATTCTGTCCTCATGCAAAACAATTGAAGCAGAAACCATCCAAAACCTGACAAATTCAATGGACGAGAGAGTTCAGAAGCTCTTTTCGAACAAGGGGTCCTATGTGAAAATGTAACATCACCTAGAATAAAGTTTTGAGTTGAAAACTGTTTGATTTCAGTTTCTAACAACCTGCTAATTCTTATAATTTCAAAAATGACCATTTTTTTGGTCTTTATTAAAATGAAAAGGTTGATCGAAAAGTTTGGGGGATCTAAGAGTGTGGCAACCCAGTAGTCATGATTACTTCGAATTCTGACAATATGAGGGTCATGCTGCAGGTAGTGCAGCAAGAAGGCACTTATGTGTCTTGCGCATCTCGGAGCCCCAAAATTATTTTCCGGGCTAGATGCAGCTAAAAATTATTTTTAATTTTAAATCTGGTGAAGCTTATTATAGATGGCCTAATAGGATCAGTGCTGCACACTGCTACAAAGCCCAAATTATTTTCCAGTCAAGATACAGATAAACATGATTAGTAATTTGAAAGCTTAAAACGGTTGGTAGGGTGATTTTAACCAATCATCAAGCTTTTACTCTCCCCAGGATGACACAGGGGTAGAAAAGTCGTTTCGGATCCATGATTTGTTCATCTTTATGAACGTGAGTCTGTCTACATTATCAGTGGAGAGCCGCGTGCGCTTATCTGTCAGCACACCACCAGCAGCGCTGAACACACGTTCAGACAGAACGCTGGCTGCGGGGCATGACAAGATCTCCAAGGCGTAAGTGGCTAGCTCCGGCCATTTATCCAGATTGGAAGCCCAAAAAGAGCAAGGGTCCAGTGACACAGTCGTGGCTTCAATGTTTACTTGGAGATACTCCTGTACCATCGTCTCTAGGCGTTGACTATGTGTCAGACTTCTTGTCTCCTGTGGCCTTGCAAAGGATGGGCTAAAAAAGTGGTGAAATGATTCCGCAAAATTGATGTTACCAGCAGATACTGTGGTTCTGTTACGGTTTGAGTGCTGAACACTTGACGGTCCCACGGTTGGCAAGTTGGAACTGTGAGATTCACTACGTGCACCACTGGTATTTTGTGGAAAAGCACATGTAAGATTCTGCAACAGTCTCTGCTGATACTCCTGCATGCGTGCATCCCTTTCTATGGCAGGAATAATTTCTGCAAATTTACTTTTGTACCGGGGATCTAACAGTGTGGCAACCCAGTAGTCAGGATTATTTCTAATTCTCACAATTCAAGGGTCATGTTGCAGGTAGTGCAGCAAGAAGGCACTCATGTGTGTTGCGCATCCAGGAGCACCAAGTCCCTGTTGTGTTGGTGGCGAGGTAACAATCATGCTTCCTTCCTCTGTCCTCTCCCCCCAACCTCGCACAACAGAAATGTGATCAAGGTCTCCCTCATCTGATGAGTCTTCCATCAGTTCGTCCTCCACTTCTTCCTGGGCTCCTGCACCTTCCTCACTAGTTTGGCTGCTACCATGCGCCCTGGTAAAATCATCTCCCCCACCCTCACATGCCTGCCGCCCTGGTGCTGCCGACCGTCTGGACCTTGCAGATGTTAGCCCTTCCGCATACAACTCCTCCTCCTCTACTTCCTCCACCTCCTCTTGTGCCACCACCTGACTCCGAATTCTGTTTAACATGTGCTCCAGCATGTAAATCACCGGAATAGTCATGCTGATAATGGCATCGTCAGCACTAAACATCTTCGTCGCCATTTCAAAACTGTGCAGAAGGGTGCATAGGTCCCTGATCTGAGACCACTCCTCCAGCGTGATTTGCCCCACCTCTGAATCTCGTTGGCCCAGGCTATACGTCAGAACGTATTGCACCAGGGCTTGTCGGTGCTGCCACAGTCGCTGCAACATGTGCAGAGTTGAATTCCACCGGGTAGGCACATCGCATTTTAGCCGGTGAAGTGGCAGGCCCAACGACTTCTGTAGAGATGTAAGTCGCTGAGCTGCGGGATGCGAACGGCGGAAGTGAGCACACAGCGACCGTGCCCTCTGCAGAAGGCCATCTAGTCTGGGATAGTGGGCTAAAAATTGCTGGACAACCAGGTTCAACACGTGAGCCATACAAGGCACGTGTGTGACATTGCCCCGGCGAAGGGCCGCACCCAGGTTTGCAGCATTGTCGCACACGGCCTTCCCTGGTTTCAGGTCCAGTGGAGACAACCATTCATGAAATTGGTTCTCCAGAGCTGACCACAACTCCTCAGCTGTGTGACTCACATTTCCCAGACATTTCAATGTAAAAACCGCCTGATGACGTTGAGCCCTAGTAAGGAGGTGTGCAGGATCCCTTCTGCGCAGTTAGAAAGCTTGTGGCATGACCAGACAGGCTTTGGGTGCAGGTGGAAGACCGAGAGGAGGTTGAGGAGGCAGAAGCAGTGGAGGAAAAATGACATAAAGAGGATTGACGCACAACTCGTGGGGACGGCAAGACTTGGACAGCAGCCCCTTGTCCTGCTGTCACCATAGTTACCCAGTGCCCAGTCAGCGACATGTAACGCCCCTGTCCATGCCTACTCGTCCAAGTGTCTGTGGTGAAATGCACCCTGTCACACACAGAGTTTCTCAAAGAAGCGGTGATGTTGTGTGCGACATGCTGGTGGAGCGCAGGCACACCTTTCTTTGAGAAGTAGTGCCGACTGGGCATCTGGTACTGGGGCACTGCGACGGACATAAGGTCTTGAAAATCCTCTGTGTCCACCAGGCGGAAAGGCAGCATTTCTGTAGCCAAGAGCTTGCAGATGGTGAAATTCAACCTCTTAGCTTTCTCATGGCTAGGAGGAAATGGTCTTTTACTTGTCCACATCTGAGGGACCGAGGGCTGGCTATTGTGCTTAGACGGGGTTGATAAGGGTGTCACCGGCAAACTGCCGGTCTGTGAGGAAGATGCAGGCGGACATGTTAGGTTGCCTTGATCCAAAGGTGGTGCTATCGATGTCGGACAGCGCTCAAGACCAGCTGGTGTTACCACCTCCAAAGAAAATGATGACCTGCCAATCACGCTGGCTGTTGCGGGTAAAGAGGTGGCAGGTCTGCGCCCCAAAACAGGTGTGACTGCTGTCCCCCCAGTCACAGAGGATGAAGAGGCCGCGGATGCACAAGATATGGCAGACGGTGGTTGGCCCGGCCGGCTAGACCGCATTGTAGCACACTGAGCTTCCCACTGCAACTTATGCTTCATGTCCATGTGCCGGTTCATGCATGAAGTACTCAAACTATGTATTTTTTGGCCTCTACTTAGCTTTTGCTGACAAATGTTACAGATAACACGAGTTGGGTCATCTTTATCGATCTGAAAAAATGCCCAGGCTATGCAAGGCTTAGCACCCATGCGACCTGAAGAGCCACCACGACTTGTGGTGAGAGGCAGAGTTGTGTTTGAGGATGCAGTTGTTGACGTGCTTCCAGTACTACGTCTCTGTCCAGGAAGGCGCAACCTGACCTCGTCGTCACTAGCATCTTCCTCCACCTCCTCTGCTGACCTCATCTCTTGGCTGACTGTGGGTTGACAGTAAGTGGGATCTCCGACCTCATCATCATCACCCTGTGCGTTATCACACCCGTCGTCCTCAGAGCCAACCTGTTCCTGCCCTGACAAAAAACTAAAGTTGTCGCTCCAATCAGGTATTTGAGTCTTATCATCGTCTTCCTCATTGTCTCCACCAACAGGAGTTACAGTTTGGGAATGAGGGTCTACATTATGGTCAGAACCTTCTGCGTCTGGTCCTGGATCCGACTCATAAAGATTCTGGGCATCAGTGCAGATCATTTCCTCGTCTGGATTCACAGAAGCGCTGGAGTCGACCTCTGATTCCCAGGCTATAGTATGAGTAAACAGCTCTGCAGACTCAACCATCTGTTCTACCTCATACTCAGACGGGCAGCTGGAGATTTGGGAGCTGTGAGGAAGCAAGTGCGATTTGGGTGACACCTTTGAGGACTGGAGTATTTGTGATGTTGAAGTTGATGTGGAGGAGAGCCCACTTAAAGGAGCACTTGATATCCGTTGAAGCACCTGCTGTTTTTGTGCCTCATCTGGAATTTGTAGCGATTGGCGTGGCCGTAAGAAAGGGATCTTATCACATTGTCCGCTAAAAGAAGTAGACATTTTAGTTTGGCTGGAAGATGGTCTTTCTTCTGCACCTACCCCACGGACACAACCTTTTTTCCCCTTCCCAACACGCCTATTCCCCTTTCCACCAGCAGCAGGCCTTTTTCCACTCATTTTGGTGGTTAACTAATTCACAACTCTGGAGTTGTTTGCACAAAAAAACAATGGATGGTAACCGAGCAGAGCTGAGTGGCCAAACTGTGGTATTAGGCCAAAACTATTGGCTGGGTTAGATGCAGAAAAAAAATATTTTTAATTTGCAACCTGATGGAGGTCAGTATAGATGGACTAATAGACCAAGTCCCACACACCGCTAGAAGCCCAAATATTTTTTCAGAGCTAGATGCAGAAAATTTTTTTATTCAATTTGCAACCTGATGGAGGTCAGTATAGATGGACTAATAGACCAAGTCCCACACACCGCTAGAAGCCCAAATATTTTTTCAGAGCAAGATGCAGAAAAAAATTATTTTTAATTTGCAACCTGATGGAGGTCAGTATAGATGGACTAATAGACCAAGTCCCACACACCGCTAGAAGCCCAAATATTTTTTCAGAGCTAGATGCAGAAAAAAATTATATTCAATTTGCAACCTGATGGAGGTCAGTATAGAAGGACTAATAGAACAAGTCCCACACACTGCTAGAAGCCCAAATATTTTTTCAGAGCTAAATGAAGAAAAAAATTATTTTTAATTTGCAACCTGATGGAGGTCAGTATAGATGGACTAATAGACCAAGTCCCACACACTGCTAGAAGCCCAAATATTTTTTCAGAGCTAGATGCAGAAAAAAATTATTTTTAATTTGCAACCTGATGGAGGTCAGTATAGATGGACTAATAGACCAAGTCCCACACACTGCTAGAAGCCCAAATATTTTTTCAGAGCTAGATGCAGAAAAAAATTATTTTTAATTTGCAACCTGATGGAGGTCAGTATAGATGGACTAATAGACCAAGTCCCACACACCGCTAGAAGCCCAAATATTTTTTCAGAGCTAGATGCAGAAAAAAATTATATTCAATTTGCAACCTGCTGGACGTCAGTATAGAAGGACTAATAGAACAAGTCCCACACACTGCTAGAAGCCCAAATATTTTTTCAGAGCTAAATGAAGAAAAAAATTATTTTTAATTTGCAACCTGATGGAGGTCAGTATAGATGGACTAATAGACCAAGTCCCACACACTGCTAGAAGCCCAAATATTTTTTCAGAGCTAGATGCAGAAAAAAATTATTTTTAATTTGCAACCTGATGGAGGTCAGTATAGATGGACTAATAGACCAAGTCCCACACACCGCTAGAAGCCCAAATATTTTTTCAGAGCTAGATGCAGAAAATTTTTTTATTCAATTTGCAACCTGATGGAGGTCAGTATAGATGGACTAATAGACCAAGTCCCACACACTGCTAGAAGCCCAAATATTTTTTCAGAGCTAGATGCAGAAAAAAAATATTTTTAATTTGCAACCTGATGGAGGTCAGTATAGATGGACTAATAGACCAAGTCCCACACACTGCTAGAAGCCCAAATATTTTTTCAGAGCTAGATGCAGAAAAAAATTATATTCAGTTTGCAACCTGATGGAGGTCAGTATAGATGGACTAATAGAATGATGCTATGCCCAAAAGATTTTACTTCACTAGGTGCAGTAAAAAAATTGGTATTCTATACACAGGTGGTATATCTTGCAACACAGATAGGCTACTCCACTGACTAACACACTCTGCAATAGGCCAAAAAGGATTAGCTTTGCTAGATTCAGCCAAATGCTGTGAAAAAAACTTGCACAGCACTGGCACAGACCTGCCTGGCAAAAACTGATAGGAACTGATGTAACCTAGTCCTGAAAAGGACTCCAATTACAATTAGTCTTTACTCCCACAATCTATCTATTTAAGAGCACAGACCTGCCTGATAAAAGTCGTAGGAAATGCTGTAACCTAGGCCTTAAAAGGACTGCAATCACAACTATTCCCTACTCCCAAGCTATCTGTATATTTGTGCGAAAATTGGCTTGAAATTAACAAGGTATAGCGCACACAGCAACAGCGGTGCCGTCTAACACGCAGCTGCAGCAGTGAGAAAATGGTGGCGACGGGGAAAATGGCTTGGTCTTATAGGGCAAGGACATGTGACATACACTGCCAATCACACATGCCCTTGCTTGTGTGAAAAAAAGCACTTCGCTCCGTGTGTGCGCTGCTGATAGGCTGACAGATTGCACCTCCCCACTGCAAATGCGGGAAAGAGAAAAAAAAATGGAGATCTTCATTGTTCCTGCAGAGATCCATCCCCTGCCCCTCCCCCCGCCCCGCTGTACACTCAAACTGCGTATTAACATTAATTTTCATCATTACTGAGAAAAAATCCAGTTATGATTTTGGTGCACGAACAGTTATCGAACATAACCTCGAACAGCCGAATTTTTCTCAAATTGTTCGTGTTCGCCGACCGGCTCGAACACCGCCCAAAACAGCTCGAATTTGAGATTGGCAAACAGTTCGAGTAGAACAACGCTCATCTCTAGTAAAGACTAATTGCAATTGGAGTCCTTTTCAGGACTAGGTTACATCAGTTCCAATCAGTTTTTGCCAGGCAGGTCTGTGCCAGTGCTGTGCAAGTTTTTTTCACAGCATTTGGCTGAATCTAGCAAAGCTAATCCTTTTTGGCCTATTGCAGAGTGTGTTAGTCAGTGGAGTAGCCTATCTGTGCTGCAAGATATACCACCTGTGTATAGAATACCAATTTTTTACTGCACCTAGTGAAGTAAAATCTTTTGGGCATAGCATCATTCTATTAGTCCATCTATACTGACCTCCATCAGGTTGCAAATTAAAACTAATTTTTTCTGCATTTACAGTACCTCTGAAAAAATATTTGGGCTTCTAGCTGTGTGTGGGACTTGTTGTATTAGTCGATCTATACTGACCTCCATCAAGTTGCAAACTGAATATATTTTTTTCTGCATCTACCTCTGAAAAAATATTTGGGCTTCTAGCTGTGTGTGGGACTTGTTGTATTAGTCCATCTATACTGACCTCCATCAGGTCGCAAACTGAGTATATTTTTTTCTGCATCTACCTCTGAAAAAATATTTGGGCTTCTAGCTGTGTGTGGGACTTGTTGTATTAGTCCATCTATACTGACCTCCATCAGGTTGCAAATTAAAAATAATTTGTATCTGCATCTACAGTACCTCTGAAAAAATATTTGGGCTTCTAGCTGTGTGTGGGACTTGTTGTATTAGTCCATCTATACTGACCTCCATCAGGTTGCAAATTAAAAATAATTTTTATCTGCATCTACAGTACCTCTGAAAAAATATTTGGGCTTCTAGCTGTGTGTGGGACTTGTTGTATTAGTCCATCTATACTGACCTCCATCAGGTTGCAAACTGAATATATTTTTTTCTGCATCTACCTCTGAAAAAATATTGGGCTTCTAGCTGTGTGTGGGTCTTGTTCTATTAATCCATCTATACTGCCCTCCATCAGGTTGCAAACTGAATATAATTTTTTTCTGCATCTAGCTCTGAAAAAATATTTGGCCTTCTAGCAGTGTGTCGGACTTTCTCTATTAGTCCATCTATACTGATCTCCATCAGGTTGCAAATTAAAAATAATTTTTATCTGCATCTACAGTACCTCTGAAAAAATATTTGGGCTTCTAGCTGTGTGTGGGACTTGTTGTATTAGTCCATCTATACTGACCTCCATCAGGTTGCAAATTAAAAATAATTTTTATCTGCATCTACAGTACCTCTGAAAAAATATTTGGGCTTCTAGCTGTGTGTGGGACTTGTTGTATTAGTCCATCTATACTGACCTCCATCAGGTTGCAAACTGAATATATTTTTTTCTGCATCTACCTCTGAAAAAATATTGGGCTTCTAGCAGTGTGTGGGTCTTGTTCTATTAATCCATCTATACTGACCTCCATCAGGTTGCAAACTGAATATAATTTTTTTCTGCATCTAGCTCTGAAAAAATATTTGGCCTTCTAGCAGTGTGTCGGACTTTCTCTATTAGTCCATCTATACTGACCTCCATCAGGTTGCAAATTAAAAATAATTTTTATCTGCATCTACAGTACCTCTGAAAAAATATTTGGGCTTCTAGCTGTGTTTGGGACTTGTTGTATTAGTCCATCTATACTGACCTCCATCAGGTTGCAAACTGAATATATTTTTTTCTGCATCTACCTCTGAAAAAATATTTGGGCATCTAGCTGTGTGTGGGTCTTGTTCTATTAATCCATCTATACTGACCTCCATCAGGTTGCAAACTGAATATAATTTTTTTCTGCATCTAGCTCTGAAAAAATATTTGGCCTTCTAGCAGTGTGTCGGACTTTCTCTATTAGTCCATCTATACTGACCTCCATCAGGTTGCAAATTAAAAATAATTTGTATCTGCATCTACAGTACTTCTGAAAAAATATTTGGGCTTCTAGCTGTGTGTGGGACTTGTTGTATTAGTCCATCTATACTGACCTCAATCAGGTTGCAAATTAAAAATAATTTTTATCTGCATCTACAGTACCTCTGAAAAAATATTTGGGCTTCTAGCTGTGTGTGGGACTTGTTGTATTAGTCCATCTATACTGACCTCCATCAGGTTGCAAACTGAATATATTTTTTTCTGCATCTACCTCTGAAAAAATATTTGGGCTTCTAGCTGTGTGAGGGACTTGTTGTATTAGTCCATCTATACTGACCTCCATCAGGTTGCAAATTAAAAATAATTTGTATCTGCATCTACAGTACCTCTGAAAAAATATTTGGGCTTCTAGCTGTGTGTGGGACTTGTTGTATTAGTCCATCTATACTGACCTCCATCAGGTTGCAAATTAAAAATAATTTTTATCTGCATCTACAGTACCTCTGAAAAAATATTTGGGCTTCTAGCTGTGTGTGGGACTTGTTCTATTAATCCATCTATACAGACCTCCATCAGGTTGCAAACTGAATATAATTTTTTTCTGCATCTACCTCTGAAAAAATATTTGGCCTTGTAGCAGTGTGTCGGACTTTCTCTATTAGTCCATCTATACTGACCTCCATCAGGTTGCAAACTGAATATATTTTTTTCTGCATCTAACCCAGCCAATAGTTTTGGCCTAATACCACAGTTTGGCCACTCAGCTCTGCTCGGTTACCATCCATTGTTTTTTTGTGCAAACAACTCCAGAGTTGTGAATTAGTTAACCACCAAAATGAGTGGAAAAAGGCCTGCTGCTGGTGGAAAGGGGAATAGGCGTGTTGGGAAGGGGAAAAAAGGTTGTGTCCGTGGGGTAGGTGTTAAAGCAACAGTAACATCTGCAGAAGAAAGACCATCTTCCAGCCAAACTAAAATGTCTACTTCTTTTAGCGGACAATGTGATAAGATCCCTTTCTTACGGCCACGCCAATCGCTACAAATTCCAGATGAGGCACAAAAACAGCAGGTGCTTCAACGGATATCAAGTGCTCCTTTAAGTGGGCTCTCCTCCACATCAACTTCAACATCACAAATACTCCAGTCCTCAAAGGTGTCACCCAAATCGCACTTGCTTCCTCACAGCTCCCAAATCTCCAGCTGCCCGTCTGAGTATGAGGTAGAACAGATGGTTGAGTCTGCAGAGCTGTTTACTCATACTATAGCCTGGGAATCAGAGGTCGACTCCAGCGCTTCTGTGAATCCAAACGAGGAAATGATCTGCACTGATGCCCAGAATCTTTATGAGTCGGATCCAGGACCAGACGCAGAAGGTTCTGACCATAATGTAGACCCTCATTCCCAAACTGTAACTCCTGTTGGTGGAGACAATGAGGAAGATGATGATAAGACTCAAATACCTGATTGGAGCGACAACTTTAGTTTTTTGTCAGGGCAGGAACAGGTTGGCTCTGAGGACGACGGGTGTGATAACACACAGGGTGATGATGATGAGGTTGGAGATCCCACTTACTGTCAACCCACAGTCAGCCAAGAGATGAGGTCAGCAGAGGAGGTGGAGGAAGATGCTAGTGACGACGAGGTCAGGTTGCGCCTTCTTGGACAGAGACGTAGTACTGGAAGCACGTCAACAACTGCATCCTCAAACACAACTCTGCCTCTCACCACAAGTCGTGGTGGCTCTTCAGGTCGCATGGGTGCTAAGCCTTGCATAGCCTGGGCATTTTTTCAGATCGATAAAGATGACCCAACTCGTGTTATCTGTAACATTTGTCAGCAAAAGCTAAGTAGAGGCCAAAAAATACATAGTTTGAGTACTTCATGCATGAACCGGCACATGGACATGAAGCATAAGTTGCAGTGGGAAGCTCAGTGTGCTACAATGCGGCCTAGCCGGCCGGGCCAACCACCGTCTGCCATATCTTGTGCATCCGCGGCCTCTTCATCCTCTGTGACTGGGGGGACAGCAGTCACACCTGTTTTGGGGTGCAGACCTGCCACCTCTTTACCCGCAACAGCCAGCGTGATTGGCAGGTCATCATTTTCTTTGGAGGTGGTAACAGCAGCTGGTGTTGAGCGCTGTCCGACATCGATAGCACCACCTTTGGATCAAGGCAACCTAACATGTCCGCCTGCATCTTCCTCACAGACCGGCAGTTTGCCGGGGACACCCTTATCAACCCCGTCTAAGCACAATAGCCAGCCCTCGGTCCCTCAGATGTGGACAAGTAAAAGACCATTTCCTCCTAGCCATGAGAAAGCTAAGAGGTTGAATTTCACCATCTGCAAGCTCTTGGCTACAGAAATGCTGCCTTTCCGCCTGGTGGACACAGAGGATTTTCGAGACCTTATGTCCGTCGCAGTGCCCCAGTACCAGATGCCCAGTCGGCACTACTTCTCAAAGAAAGGTGTGCCTGCGCTCCACCAGCATGTCGCACACAACATCACCGCTTCTTTGAGAAACTCTGTGTGTGACAGGGTGCATTTCACCACAGACACTTGGACGAGTAGGCATGGACAGGGGCGTTACATGTCGCTGACTGGGCACTGGGTAACTATGGTGACAGCAGGACAAGGGGCTGCTGTCCAAGTCTTGCCGTCCCCACGAGTTGTGCGTCAATCCTCTTTATGTCAAAGTTCCTCCACTGCTTCTGCCTCCTCAACCTCCTCTCGGTCTTCCACCTGCACCCAAAGCCTGTCTGGTCATGCCACAAGCTTTCTAACTGCGCAGAAGGGATCCTGCACACCTCCTTACTATGCTGGCAGTAGGGCTCAACGTCATCAGGCGGTTTTTACATTGAAATGTCTGGGAAATGTGAGTCACACAGCTGAGGAGTTGTGGTCAGCTCTGGAGAACCAATTTCATGAATGGTTGTCTCCACTGGACCTGAAACCAGGGAAGGCCGTGTGCGACAATGCTGCAAACCTGGGTGCGGCCCTTCGCCGGGGCAATGTCACACACGTGCCTTGTATGGCTCACGTGTTGAACCTGGTTGTCCAGCAATTTTTAGCCCACTATCCCAGACTAGATGGCCTTCTGCAGAGCGCACGATCGCTGTGTGCTCACTTCCGCCGTTCGCATCCCGCAGCTCAGCGACTTACATCTCTACAGAAGTCGTTGGGCCTGCCACTTCACCGGCTAAAATGCGATGTGCCTACCCGGTGGAATTCAACTCTGCACATGTTACAGCGACTGTGGCAGCACCGACAAGCCCTGGTGCAATATGTTCTGACGTATAGCCTGGGCCAACGAGATTCAGAGGTGGGGCAAATCACGCTGGAGGAGTGGTCTCAGATCAGGGACCTATGCACCCTTCTGCACAGTTTTGAAATGGCGACGAAGATGTTTAGTGCTGACGATGCCATTATCAGCATGACTATTCCGGTGATTTACATGCTGGAGCACATGTTAAACAGAATTCGGAGTCAGGTGGTGGCACAAGAGGAGGTGGAGGAAGTAGAGGAGGAGGAGTTGTATGCGGAAGGGCTAACATCTGCAAGGTCCAGACGGTCGGCAGCACCAAGGCGGCAGGCATGTGAGGGTGGGGGAGATTGTTTTACCAGGGCGCATGGTAGCAGCCAAACTAGTGAAGAAGGTGCAGGAGCCCAGGAAGAAGTGGAGGACGAACTGATGGAAGACTCATCAGATGAGGGAGACCTTGATCACATTTCTGTTGTGCGAGGTTGGGGGGAGAGGACAGAGGAAGGAAGCATGATTGTTACCTCGCCACCAACACAACAGGGACTTGGTGCTCCTGGATGCGCAACACACATGAGTGCCTTCTTGCTGCACTACCTGCAACATGACCCTCGAATTGTGAGAATTAGAAATAATCCTGACTACTGGGTTGCCACACTGTTAGATCCCCGGTACAAAAGTAAATTTGCAGAAATTATTCCTGCCATAGAAAGGGATGCACGCATGCAGGAGTATCAGCAGAGACTGTTGCAGAATCTTACATGTGCTTTTCCAGAAAATACCAGTGGTGCACGTAGTGAATCTCACAGTTCCAACTTGCCAACCGTGGGACCGTCAAGTGTTCAGCACTCAAACCGTAACAGAACCACAGTATCTGGTGGTAACATCAATTTTGCGGAATCATTTCACCACTTTTTTAGCCCATCCTTTGCAAGGCCACAGGAGACAAGAAGTCTGACACATAGTCAACACCTAGAGACGATGGTACAGGAGTATCTCCAAGTAAACATTGAAGCCACGACTGTGTCACTGGACCCTTGCTCTTTTTGGGCTTCCAATCTGGATAAATGGCCGGAGCTAGCCACTTACGCCTTGGAGATCTTGTCATGCCCCGCAGCCAGCGTTCTGTCTGAACGTGTGTTCAGCGCTGCTGGTGGTGTGCTGACAGATAAGCGCACGCGGCTCTCCACTGATAATGTAGACAGACTCACGTTCATAAAGATGAACAAATCATGGATCCGAAACGACTTTTCTACCCCTGTGTCATCCTGGGGAGAGTAAAAGCTTGATGATTGGTTAAAATCACCCTACCAACCGTTTTAAGCTTTCAAATTACTAATCATGTTTATCTGTATCTTGACTGGAAAATAATTTGGGCTTTGTAGCAGTGTGCAGCACTGATCCTATTAGGCCATCTATAATAAGCTCCACCAGATTTAAAATTAAAAATAATTTTTAGCTGCATCTAGCCCGGAAAATAATTTTGGGGCTCCGAGATGCGCAAGACACATAAGTGCCTTCTTGCTGCACTACCTGCAGCATGACCCTCATATTGTCAGAATTCGAAGTAATCATGACTACTGGGTTGCCACACTCTTAGATCCCCCAAACTTTTCGATCAACCTTTTCATTTTAATAAAGACCAAAAAAATGGTCATTTTTGAAATTATAAGCATTAGCAGGTTGTTAGAAACTGAAATCAAACAGTTTTCAACTCAAAACTTTATTCTAGGTGATGTTACATTTTCACATAGGACCCCTTGTTCGAAAGGAGCTTCTGAACTCTCTCGTCCATTGAATTTGTCAGGTTTTGGATGGTTTCTGCTTCAATTGTTTTGCATGAGGACAGAATACCCTCCCAGAGCTGTTGCTTAGATGTGAACTGCCTCCCGCCATCATAGACACTCCTTTTAATGATGCTCCAAAGGTTCTGAATGGGGTAGAGGTCAGGGGAGCATGGGGGTCACACCATAAGTTTGTCCCCTTTTATGCCCATATCAGCCAGAGATGCAGATGTTTTATGTGCAGCATGAGATGGTGCATTATCATGCAGAAAAATGATCTTGCTGTGAAATACACGGTTCTTCTTCTTGAACCATGGCAGGAAGTGCTGTTTGAGAAAATCCACATACATTATGGAGTTCATCTTTAGCGCCTTCAGGGATCCTAAAGGGGCCGACAATCTCTCTCCCCATGATTCCAGCCAAAAACATTACTCCACCTCCTCCTTGTTGGCGCTGTAGCCGTGTTTGCGTGGGGTGTCCATCAACCAGCCATCCTCCACTCAATCCATCTGGACCATCGAGCGCTGCACGGCACTCATCCGTGAACAAAACAGTTTTGAAATCAGTCTTCATGTAATGTTTGGCCCACTGGAGCCGTTTCTGCTTGTGTGAAGTGGATAGAGGAGGTCGACAAGATGGCGTATGCACAGCTGCAAACCTCTGAAGGACCCTGCATCTTGTTGTTCGGGGGACGTTGGAGGCACAAGCAGCTTCAAAAACTTGTCTGCTGCTATGACAAGGCTTTTTTGCCGCTGCTCTTTCAACCTGACGTAATTGCCTGTAGGAAAGAGTCCTCAATTTGCCCTTATCAGTACGCACACGTGTGTACTGTGAATCAGCTACATACTTCTTGATTGCCAAGACACTTCATCCTGATCATCGCACAATGTTGATTGTAGTCATGCCTTGACCTAAACACTCCACAATTTGTTGCTTCTCAGCAGCCGACACATCCTTTTTCTTTCCCATTTTGGCAGAAAATGTAGGCTGCTGAATAATGTGAGAGAGCCTTCTTAAGTAGTCTTGCCTTTCATTGGACACACCTGACAAACTAATTAGCACTGGTGTCTGCAATTGCTTACAGTGATATAAAGAGCCCTGACACACATCACCATCAATGAGTTTAACTGACAAACAAAACAAATTCTTCCCTTATCACTCCTAAACACTTTTTGCATAATAATTTGGAACACAGTGTACATGTGCTTTTCCACAAAACACCAGTGGTTCACGTAGTGAATCTTACAGTTCTAACTTGCCAACCGTGGTCTGTATGGAGTTGTTCAATAAAGGGCCCAAAATTAAGATAACATAGATGGGAGAGGTCTCTATGAATAGGAATTCCTAAGTATTTGATACCCTGTGAGGGCCAGGCAAAGGGAAAGTTGGACTGGATGGAATCCTATATGGATTTGTGGAGGGAGACATCGAGGGCCTCAGACTTCGCTGCATTGATTTTAAAATTTGACCATGTAACAAAGTGATCTATTTCAGCCATAACAGCATGGATGGATATATGTGATTGAGTGATATATAGTAGGACATCATCAGCAAATAGAGAGCACTTGTACTCGGTGCCTCCCACCTCAATCCACCTAATATTGGGGTTATGGCGAATTGATGAGAGCAGGTGCTCCGTCACTAGGATGTATAAGAGAGGGGACAGAGAACATCCCTGCCTTGTCCCATTGGTGATTGTGAAAGGTGATGAAAATGTTCTGACGCGCCCCCTGGGCCTTGGGACACCCGGAGCCGGACCCTTTTTGGTGGATGCTGGTGGTTGTAGTCTCCGTGGCGGCAACCCGGTTCCGTGGCTCAGGGCGGTCAAACCAGTGGCGGAACTATTTATGTGGTTTTGATGTTTAAATGTCCGACTACGCCACCCGTGGATTGCGGTCAGAGTGAACCGCCGCTCCAGGGCAGACCGCTGAGGCTGGTGTTGTGGGTGCAGCAGAGCGTAGCATAACTCCCCACAGGAGGAGTATAGCCTCAGGGCAGTGTATGCGGAGGATGGGGGTGATGGTGCAGGGCAGCAGCAGTAATGACACGGAGTCAGTGATGCAGTCCAGGGCCTTTACTCACAGTTCTTATTATCCAGACCACGTCTGCAGGTAACGGCTGCCCACGTCGTACTGTGCTCACCAGGTGAGGGGCTCAGACAACTCCCAGATAACTTTGGAGCGCTTCACAGGACCCCCTTTGTGTGTCCTTTGTCTGGCCTTTCTTTCCAACCCTTCTGTCCGGCTGCCTCGGGCCTCCTCTTGGTAAACTTGGTGCCAGTTTCGCTGACCCTATGTCGTGCCTTCCTCGCGGGTGTAGCGAGGGGCTGCGCCACATAAAATGTCACAGCCTCCTGTTTCTAGCTGAGGGTCGTTTCCTGCCTCCACTAGTTTCGGGGACCGGTCTCCCCCTTTGGCCTGACCCCTCCACGCAGGTGGATTCTGGCGTGCGGTGGCGACTCGCCCGTCCGCACCCCTGAGATCCCTTCGTTCCTCGTTCCTGGAGCCTTCTCCGCTCCTCTTCCTTCCTTCTCCCTCTTCCAGGCCTGGGCTCTGTTACTAGGCCCGCCTCCGGAGCAGAGCTCATGCAGAGCCCCTGCTCCCTGCCACTTCTGCTCAGACTTCTCTGCACTGAACTAAGATGGTGCCCACCTTTTATACTCCCTTCTCAATGCACCCAGGAACTGCTTCCTCCCTGCTCCTGCACTACAGGGTTCCCCTTCCTCAGTGTTCCCTCCCCCCACTCCAGCCAGGGACAGGGACTGTCGTGCCCATCTCAGGGGCATATTGGTCGCCCTGCCCCACGGCAATGTGGTGTAATGAATGCAGGTGTCGGGTCCTGATCCACACTCCTGAGAGTGAGATATCACACCTCTGGGTGAGGTGCAATACCTCTGTAGCAACCGAGCCCTCAGGGTGCTACAGTTCCATTTATCTTCAGCCTAGGTGACGTATTGCGATACAGGGCCGTGATTTTGGCTATAAAAGGGTCCCCTAGACCCCTACCCCAAGCTTTTAAGAGAATCATATATGGCGTGCCAGGAGACTCTATGGAATGCTTTCTCAGCATCCAACGAGAGTATCTAATTACAAATTTTTAACTGCATCTAGCCCAGGAAATACTTTGTGCCTAGTAGCAGGGTCTGCTAGTCAGCGGATTATCCCGGCTGTTAAGCAAGCTACACCACCTGTAGTTTGGACACTTCATTTTTTCAAAGGAAATGCTTCGGGACCACGGGATACTCAGTGAAGAGCATCAGGAGGCACCCCAAGGCATAGGGGCTGGGACTGGCAGTAGGATGCCTTGCGGTGGACAGCCGAGCTCGATCCTTATAAAAGCTTTTTAACTGCAGCAGCTTTAGTGGACGCTACTGGAGCTGGAATTACGCGGCTGCTGGCATGAGACTTGCCCTCCAATAGATCCTTGTAAATGGATTTAAAGTGTATTCATTCAAATTAGAGAGACAATTTAAATTAAAAAGCTTAGAGCTGCCTCCACCACAGGGGGGCTCGCTCGACCCACCAGCGGACAGGCACCAGTATTGGGAGAGGGGGGCTGGCCGTCAGGGTCCACCGCAGCTCTGGCACAAACCCGGCGACACGGAGGTGGCACGGGCAGGAACGGACTGGACGTGTCGGCTTCTCACTTTTTGGATTTTAGAAGGGCATGACATGCCTATATCTGTGTCTCCCCCTCCTTTTACTCCTCCACCTCTTTTCTTTTCGCATGACTATATGTACTTGTCACTTTTCCATGTGTTAGTTATGTCTTCTGAGCAGTTTGTCAGCTTCTGGACACCTTTGAAGGTGTTTTCTATGTGTTTCTATGTGTTTTTGTTTGCCTGCCATTGGTTTTAACGGTGTTCGAAGGTGTTCGACGAACAGTTCGACGAACAGTTCGGCGAACACACGGGTGTTCGACGAACCGAACCGAACTCGAACACTACGGGGGTGGCTCAACACTAATGTTATCTTAATTTTGGGCCCTTTATTGAACAACTCCATACAGACCACGGTTGGCAAGTTAGAACTGTAAGATTCACTACGTGAACCACTGGTGTTTTGTGGAAAAGCACATGTACACTGTGTTCCAAATTATTATGCAAAAAGTGTTTAGGAGTGATAAGGGAAGAATTTGTTTGTTTGTCAGTTAAACTCATTGATGGTGATGTGTGTCAGGGCTCTTTATATCACTGTAAGCAATTGCAGACACCTGTGCTAATTAGTTTGGCAGGTGTGTCCAATGAAAGGCAAGACTACTTAAGAAGGCTGTCTCACATTATTAAGCAGCCTACATTTTCTGCCAAAATGGGAAAGAAAAAGGATGTGTCGGCTGCTGAGAAGCAACAAATTGTGGAGTGTTTAGGTCAAGGCATGACTACAATCAACATTGTGCGATGATCAGGATGAAGTGTCTTGACAATCAAGAAGTATGTAGCTGATTCACAGTACACACGTGTGCGTTCTGATAAGGGCAAATTGAGGACTCTTTCCTACAGGCAATTACGTCAGGTTAAAAGAGCAGCGGCAAAAAAGCCTTGTCATAGCAGCAGACAAGTTTTTGAATCTGCTGGTGCCTCCAACGTCCCCCGAACAACAAGATGCAGGGTCCTTCAGAGGTTTGCAGCTGTGCATATGCCATCCTGTCGACCTCCTCTATCCACTTCACACAAGCAGAAACGGCTCCAGTGGGCCAAACATTACATGAAGACTGATTTCAAAACTGTTTTGTTCACGGATGAGTGCCGTGCAGCGCTTGATTGTCCAGATGGATGGAGTGGAGGATGGCTGGTTGATGGACACCCCACGCAAACACGGCTACAGCGCCAACAAGGAGGAGGTGGAGTAATGTTTTGGGCTGGAATCATGGGGAGAGAGATTGTCGGCCCCTTTAGGATCCCTGAAGGCGCTAAAGATGAACTCCATAATGTATGTGGATTTTCTCAAACAGCACTTCCTGCCATGGTTCAAGAAGAAGAACCATGCATTTCACAGCAAGATCATTTTTTTGCATGATAATGCACCATCTCATGCTGCACATAAAACATCTGCATCTCTGGCTTATATGGGCATAAAAGGGGACAAACTTATGGTGTGACCCCCATGCTCCCCTGACCTGTACCCCATTCAGAATCTCTGGAGCATCATCAAAAGGAGTGTCTATGATGGCGGGAGGCAGTTCACATCTAAGCAACAGCTCTGGGAGGGTATTCTGTCCTCATGCAAAACAATTGAAGCAGAAACCATCCAAAACCTGACAAATTCAATGGACGAGAGAGTTCAGAAGCTCCTTTCGAACAAGGGGTCCTATGTGAAAATGTAACATCACCTAGAATAAAGTTTTGAGTTGAAAACTGTTTGATTTCAGTTTCTAATAACCTGCTAATGCTTATAATTTCAAAAATGACCATTTTTTGGTCTTTAATAAAATGAAGAGGTTGATCGAAAAGTTTGGGGGATCTAAGAGTGTGGCAACCCAGTAGTCATGATTACTTCGAATTCTGACAATATGAGGGTCATGTTGCAGGTAGTGCAGCAAGAAGGCACTTATGTGTCTTGCGCATCTCGGAGCCCCAAAATTATTTTCCGGGCTAGATGCAGCTAAAAATTATTATTAATTGTAAATCTGGTGGAGCTTAGTATAGATGGGCTAATAGGATCAGTGCTGCACACTGCTACAAAGCCCAAATTATTTTCCAGTCAAGATACAGATAAACATAATTAGTAATTTGAAAGCTTAAAATGGTTGGTAGGGTGATTTTAACCAATCATCAAGCTTTTACTCTCCCCAGGATGACACAGGGGTAGAAAAGTCGTTTCGGATCCATGTTTTGTTCATCTTTATGAACGTGAGTCTGTCTACATTATCAGTGGAGAGCCGCGTGCGCTTATCTGTCAGCACACCACCAGCAGCGCTGAACACACGTTCAGACAGAACGCTGGCTGCGGGGCATGACAAGATCTCCAAGGCGTAAGTGGCTAGCTCCGGCCATTTATCCAGATTGGAAGCCCAAAAAGAGAAGGGTCCAGTGACACAGTCATGGCTTCAATGTTTACTTGGAGATACTCCTGTACCATCGTCTCTAGGCGTTGACTATGTGTCAGACTTCTTGTCTCCTGTGGCCTTGCAAAGGATGGGCTAAAAAAGTGGTGAAATGATTCCGCAAAATTGATGTTACCAGCAGATACTGTGGTTCTGTTACGGTTTGAGTGCTGAACACTTGACGGTCCCACGGTTGGCAAGTTGGAACTGTGAGATTCCCTACGTGCACCACTGGTGTTTTGTGGAAAAGCACATGTAAGATTCTGCAACAGTCTCTGCTGATACTCCTGCATGCGTGCATCCCTTTCTATGGCAGGAATAATTTCTGCAAATTTACTTTTGTACCGGGGATCTAACAGTGTGGCAACCCAGTAGTCAGGATTATTTCTAATTCTCACAATTCGAGGCTCATGTTGCAGGTAGTGCAGCAAGAAGGCACTCATGTGTGTTGCGCATCCAGGAGCACCAAGTCCCTGTTGTGTTGGTGGCGAGGTAACAATCATGCTTCCTTCCTCTGTCCTCTCCCCCCAACCTCGCACAACAGAAATGTGATCAAGGTCTCCCTCATCTGATGAGTCTTCCATCAGTTCGTCCTCCACTTCTTCCTGGGCTCCTGCACCTTCCTCACTAGTTTGGCTGCTACCATGCGCCCTGGTAAAACCATCTCCCCCACCCTCACATGCCTGCCGACTTGGTGCTGCCGACCGTCTGGACCTTGCAGATGTTAGCCCTTCCGCATACAACTCCTCCTCCTCTACTTCCTCCACCTCCTCTTGTGCCACCACCTGACTCCGAATTCTGTTTAACATGTGCTCCAGCATGTAAATCACCGGAATAGTCATGCTGATAATGGCATCGTCAGCACTAAACATCTTCGTCGCCATTTCAAAACTGTGCAGAAGGGTGCATAGGTCCCTGATCTGAGACCACTCCTCCAGCGTGATTTGCCCCACCTCCGGATCTTGTTGGCCCAGGCTATACGTCAGAACGTATTGCACCAGGGCTTGTCGGTGCTGCCACAGTCGCTGCAACATGTGCAGAGTTGAATTCCACCGGGTAGGCACATCGCATTTTAGCCGGTGAAGTGGCAGGCCCAACGACTTCTGTAGAGATGTAAGTTGCTGAGCTGCGGGATGCGAACGGCGGAAGTGAGCACACAGCGACCGTGCCCTCTGCAGAAGGCCATCTAGTCTGGGATAGTGGGCTAAAAATTGCTGGACAACCAGGTTCAACACGTGAGCCATACAAGGCACGTGTGTGACATTGCCCCGGCGAAGGGCCGCACCCAGGTTTGCAGCATTGTCGCACACGGCCTTCCCTGGTTTCAGGTCCAGTGGAGACAACCATTCATGAAATTGGTTCTCCAGAGCTGACCACAACTCCTCAGCTGTGTGACTCACATTTCCCAGACATTTCAAAGTAAAAACCGCCTGATGACGTTGAGCCCTACTGCCAGCATAGTAAGGAGGTGTGCAGGATCCCTTCTGCGCAGTTAGAAAGCTTGTGGCATGACCAGACAGGCTTTGGGTGCAGGTGGAAGACCGAGAGGAGGTTGAGGAGGCAGAAGCAGTGGAGGAACTTTGACATAAAAAGATTGACGTACAACTCGTGGGGACGGCAAGACTTGGACAGCAGCCCCTTGTCCTGCTGTCACCATAGTTACCCAGTGCCCAGTCAGCGACATGTAACGCCCCTGTCCATGCCTACTCGTCCAAGTGTCTGTGGTGAAATGCACCCTGTCACACACAGAGTTTCTCAAAGAAGCGGTGATGTTGTGTGCGACATGCTGGTGGAGCGCAGGCACACCTTTCTTTGAGAAGTAGTGCCGACTGGGCATCTGGTACTGGGGCACTGCGACGGACATAAGGTCTCGAAAATCCTCTGTGTCCACCAGGCGGAAAGGCAGCATTTCTGTAGCCAAGAGCTTGCAGATGGTGAAATTCAACCTCTTAGCTTTCTCATGGCTAGGAGGAAATGGTCTTTTACTTGTCCACATCTGAGGGACCGAGGGCTGGCTATTGTGCTTAGACGGGGTTGATAAGGGTGTCCCCAGCAAACTGCCGGTCTGTGAGGAAGATGCAGGCGGACATGTTAGGTTGCCTTGATCCAAAGGTGGTGCTATCGATGTCGGACAGCGCTCAACACCAGCTGGTGTTACCACCTCCAAAGAAAATGATGACCTGCCAATCACGCTGGCTGTTGCGGGTAAAGAGGTGGCAGGTCTGCGCCCCAAAACAGGTGTGACTGCTGTCCCCCCCAGTCACAGAGGATGAAGAGGCTGCGGATGCACAAGATATGGCAGACGGTGGTTGGCCCGGCCGGCTAGGCCGCATTGTAGCACACTGAGATTCCCACTGCAACTTATGCTTCATGTCCATGTGCCGGTTCATGCATGAAGTACTCAAACTATGTATTTTTTGGCCTCTACTTAGCTTTTGCTGACAAATGTTACAGATAACACGAGTTGGGTCATCTTTATCGATCTGAAAAAATGCCCAGGCTATGCAAGGCTTAGCACCCATGCGACCTGAAGAGCCACCACGACTTGTGGTGAGAGGCAGAGTTGTGTTTGAGGATGCAGTTGTTGACGTGCTTCCAGTACTACGTCTCTGTCCAGGAAGGCGCAACCTGACCTCGTCGTCACTAGCATCTTCCTCCACCTCCTCTGCTGACCTCATCTCTTGGCTGACTCTGGGTTGACAGTAAGTGGGATCTCCAACCTCATCATCATCACCCTGTGCGTTATCACACCCGTCGTCCTCAGAGCCAACCTGTTCCTGCCCTGACAAAAAACTAAAGTTGTCGCTCCAATCAGGTATTTGAGTCTCATCATCGTCTTCCTCATTTTCTCCACCAACAGGAGTTACAGTTTGGGAATGAGGGTCTACATTATGGTCAGAACCTTCTGCGTCTGGTCCTGGATCCGATTCATAAAGATTCTGGGCATCAGTGCAGATCATTTCCTCGTCTGGATTCACAGAAGCGCTGGAGTCGACCTCTGATTCCCAGGCTATAGTATGAGTAAACAGCTCTGCAGACTCAACCATCTGTTCTACCTCATACTCAGACGGGCAGCTGGAGATTTGGGAGCTGTGAGGAAGCAAGTGCGATTGGGGTGACACCTTTGAGGACTGGAGTATTTGTGATGTTGAAGTTGATGTGGAGGAGAGCCCACTTAAAGGAGCACTTGATATCCGTTGAAGCACCTGCTGTTTTTGTGCCTCATCTGGAATTTGTAGCGATTGGCGTGGCCGTAAGAAAGGGATCTTATCACATTGTTCGCTAATAGAAGTAGACATTTTAGTTTGGCTGGAAGATGGTCTTTCTTCTGCAGATGTTACTGTTGCTTTAACACCTACCCCACGGACACAACCTTTTTTCCCCTTCCCAACACGCCTATTCCCCTTTCCACCAGCAGCAGGCCTTTTTCCACTCATTTTGGTGGTCAACTAATTCACAACTCTGGAGTTGTTTGCACAAAAAAACAATGGATGGGAACCGAGCAGAGCTGAGTGGCCAAACTGTGGTATTAGGCCAAAACTATTGGCTGGGTTAGATGCAGAAAAAAATTATATTCAATTTGCAACCTGATGGAGGTCAGTATAGATGGACTAATAGAGAAAGTCCCACACACTGCTAGAAGGCTAAATATTTTTTCAGAGCTGGATGCAGATAAAAATTATTTTTAATTTGCAACCTGATGGAGGTCAGTATAGATGGACTAATAGAGAAAGTCCCACACACTGCTAGAAGGCCAAATATTTTTTCAGAGCTAGATGCAGAAAAAAATTATATTCAGTTTGCAACCTGATGGAGGTCAGTATAGATGGACTAATAGAACAAGTCCCACACACAGCTAGAAGCCCAAATATTTTTTAGAGGTAGATGCAGATAAAAATTATTTTTAATTTGCAAACTGATGGAGGTCAGTATAGATGGACTAATAGAGAAAGTCCCACACACTGCTAGAAGGCCAAATATTTTTTCAGAGCTAGATGCAGACAAAAAATTATTTTCAGTTTGCAACCTGATGGAGGTCAGTATAGATGGACTAATAGAACAAGTCCCACACACAGCTAGAAGCCCAAATATTTTTTCAGAGGTAGATGCAGAAAAAAATTATATTCAGTTTGCAACCTGATTTAGGTCTGTATAGATGGATTAATAGAACAAGTCCCACACACAGCTAGAAGCCCAATATTTCTTCAGAGGTAGATGCAGAAAAAAAATATATTCAGTTTGCAACCTGATGGAGGTCAGTATAGATGGACTAATAGAGAAAGTCCCACACACTGCTAGAAGGCCAAATATTTTTTCAGAGCTAGATGCAGAAAAAAATTATATTCAGTTTGCAACCTGATGGAGGTCAGTATAGATGGACTAATAGAACAAGTCCCACACACTGCTAGAAGCCCAAATATTTTTTCAGAGCTAGATGCAGAAAAAAATTATATTCAATTTGCAACCTGATGGAGGTCAGTATAGATGGACTAATAGAATGATGCTATGCCCAAAAGATTTTACTTCACTAGGTGCAGTAAAAAAATTGGTATTCTATACACAGGTGGTATATCTTGCAACACAGATAGGCTACTCCACTGACTAACACACTCTGCAATAGGCCAAAAAGGATTAGCTTTGCTAGATTCAGCCAAATGCTGTGAAAAAAACTTGCACAGCACTGGCACAGACCTGCCTGGCAAAAACTGATAGGAACTGATGTAACCTAGTCCTGAAAAGGACTGCAATTACAATTAGTCTTTACTCCCACAATCTATCTATTTAAGAGCACAGACCTGCCTGATAAAAGTCGTAGGAAATTCTGTAACCTAGTCCTTAAAAGGACTGCAATCACAACTATTCCCTACTCCCAAGCTATCTGTAGATTTGTGCGAAAATTGGCTTGAAATTAACAAGGTATAGCGCACACAGCAACAGCGGTGCCGTCTAACACGCAGCTGCAGCAGTGAGAAAATGGTGGCGACGAGGAAAATGGCTTGGTCTTATAGGGCAAGGACATGTGACATACACTGCCAATGACACATGCCCTTGCTTGTGTGAAAAAAGCACTTCGCTCCGTGTGTGCACTGCTGATAGGCTGACAGATTGCACCTCCCCACTGTAAATGCGGGAAAGAGAAAAAAAAATGGAGATCTTCATTATTCCTGCAGAGATCCATCCCCTGCCCCTCCCCCCACCCCGCTGTACACTCAAACTGCGTATTAACATTAATTTTCATCATTACTGAGAAAAAATCCAATTATGATTTTGGTGCACGAACAGTTATCGAACATAACCTCGAACAGCCGAATTTTTCTCAAATCGTTCGTGTTCGCCGAACGGCTCGAACACCGCCCAAAACAGCTCGAATTTGAGATTGGCGAACAGTTCGAGTAGAACAACGCTCATCTCTACTCCTAAACACTTTTTGCATAATAATTTGGTACACAGTGTACATGTGGTTTTCCAAAAAACACCAGTGGTTCATGTAGTGAATCTTACAGTTCTAACTTGCCAACCGTGGTCTGTATGGAGTTGTTCAATAAAGGGCCCAAAATTAAGATAACATAGACGGGAGAGGTCTCTATGAATAGGAATTCCTAAGTATTTGATACCCTGTGAGGGCCAGGCAAAGGGAAAGTTGGACTGGATGGAATCCTGTATGGATTTGGGGAGGGAGACATCGAGGGCCTCAGACTTCGCTGCATTGATTTTAAAATTTGACCATGTAACAAAGTGATCTATTTCAGCCATAACAGCAGGGATGGATATATGTGATTGAGTGATATATACTAGGACATCATCAGCAAATGCAGAGCACTTGTACTCGGTGCCTCCCACCTCAATCCACCTAATATTGGGGTTATGGCGAATTGATGAGAGCAGGTGCTTCGTTACTAGGATGTATAAGAGAGGGGACAGAGTACATCCCTGCCTTGTCCCATTGGTGATTATGAAAGGTGATGAAAATGTTCCATTTATCTTCAGCCTAGGTGACGTATTGCGATACAGGGCCGTGATTTTGCCTATAAAAGGGTCCCCTAGACCCCTACCCCAAGCTTTTTAAGAGAATAATATATGGCGTGCCAGGAGACTCTATGGAATGCTTTCTCAGCATCCAACGAGAGTATCTAATTACAAATTTTTAACTGCATCTAGCCCAGGAAATACTTTGTGCCTAGTAGCAGTGTCTGCTAGTCAGCGGATTATCCCAGCTGTTAAGCTAGCTACACCACCTGTAGTTTGGACACTTAATTTTTTCAAAGGAAATGGTTCGGGCCCCCGGGACACTCAGTGAAGAGCATCGGGGAGGCACCCCAAGGCACAGGGGCTGGAACTGGCGGTATTACGCCTTACGGTGGACCGCCAAGCTCGATCCTTATAAAAGCTTTTTAACTGCAGCAGCTTTAGTGGACGCTACTGGAGCTGGAACTCTTTTTTTTATTAAGGTAAAAAAAATCCACACCAATACAAAACAATACATAACAATTCCCTTAAAGTCCAACCATTCATCCTAATAAATTACCAAAACATATACATCAAACAACACAAAAAGAAACCTTCCCCCGCGAATCTTGCGGGGAACATAACCAAAATAATAAGGGATCCTACCAGGAGTAGTTCATTTCACTTTCCCATGCAGAATAAGAGATGCGTATTAGGGGTCCAGGTCGCATGAGTCTATGCGAGTCCATAAAAGCTTAAAAGAGTCCAAAGAAACCCAGAGAGTCCATAGAGTCCATACGGAATAAGTCCATCCACATACTTGCTCCTGCTCGTGCTCTTTGTTCTTTACTCTTGGCTCTGTGCTCATCTCCTTGGTCCATGAATCCTTCCCCTTACTCCTCGGAGCTACCAGGCTCAGATGTTATTACATAGGAGAGAGGAAAAAAAAGGGGCCGCATTACAATTCCTTTCATTCCATTATACATACAATCAAGAACAAAACCCGGTCCACCGCCCTAACATAAATACGATGGCACTCTGCCAAAAACTACAACTGAGCCTTATTTAACACTACACACACTATATATATATATTTTTTTTATTTATTTATTTTTATTATTTTTATTTTTATTTCTTATAATTTTTATTCCCCCCCCCACTCAAAAACCAACCTACCCTCCACCACATATCTATTGTTATCATATTTTTTTCCATTTTTCTCTTTTTCTCTACTATTTACATATTCCTTATATACTATAAATCCTACAACCTTCTAACACCTTATCAACATAATAACATAGCAGCATAACAACATAATAGCATAAAAACATAATAGCATAACCACATAATAGCATAACAACACCATACCTACCACTCTATTTAAGCCATGGCTCGGTGCTTGCGAGCCCCATACACCTCAGTATCCTTGAAAACAAAAAGCTACCAGTGAAAGTTAACAGCCCACCACCGGGAGCCGGAAAAGCAGTCTTTTTCCCTGCCAAAAAAAAATAAAGAAATAAAAAAAATAAAAAATAAACCTGTCTTACCCTCACTATCTCAAAGCTGTCCCTAATTAAAACCCTATCCCTATCTATCCCTACCTGCCCCTATCGCCCTATCTACCTCACCACGTGCCTAACTATCTTTCCCTCCTCTGTCCCTAACTGTCCCTATGCGTATCTCTCCCTACTGCCTAGATACCTGCCCCTACTGCTATAAAACTAAAATTAATCTGTCCCTCAAGGCACTTCAAATGAGAGACCCCTCCAGAGGCGGGAGGCCTTCTCAGTGCCCAACCTGTCAAATTCCAGCGAGCACATTTTACCAAGGTCACCAAGAATGTTCCTAACCACCTCATCCATGGGGAGGGTTTTCTGCTGAGTGGACACTAGACAGTGTGCATTCCAAGTGTAGAACCTGACCACTAGACTAACTAGAAATAACGTGCACTGATCTTGGCCACCAGGGGACCCGAATGCTCCGTACGCCCACTCCGGATAGGAGAGGCGAGCCAGCCTAGGCCAGCCAATGGAAGCACCGACCCTGTTGTAGACCCCTGTATTAAAGGGGCACTGAAGGAGGAAGTGCTCCATGCTTTCCAGCACGTCGCAGCATTCCTCACGGGGGCAACCCCGGTCATCGGAATTCCTGTACTTCAAATTGCCCCTTACATACAGCCTCCCGTGAAAGCAGCGCCAGGCCAAGTCCCAAAACTTCAAGGGGATCCGAGTAGAATTTAGCAACCTCAGCCCCCCTCCAGATCCCGACCTGGGCAATCCTTGAGGACCAGAGGCTTCTGGAAACGGGTAAACAGAACCTTTCTGTCAAGGAATTTCCTCGGCATAGTTCTGATCTCCCACATTCCCAGACCCCACTGGCGGATCACCTTCAAAACCAGGGTAGCATAAGCCGGGAGATGCCCGTGCGGTGTACGTAGGTCCCTCACTCGCCCTCCTGACTCCCATTCCTGGAAGAAGGGTCGAAGCCATCCCCTGCAGGAGAAAACCCACGGAGGAGCCCTCTCTGGCCAGAGGTTCCCTATGTTGGTTTTAAGGAAGGCATTCACTAAGAATACCACCGGGTTGACCATACCCAACCCGCCTAGTCTCCTCGTACGGTACGTGACCTCCCTCTTGACTAGGTTGAGCCTGTTTCCCCATAACATCTGGAAAAACAGGCCATAGACCCGTGTCCAAAGAGGCTCTGGCAAAATGCAAATGCTGCCCAAATAGTTCAGCAAAGGCAGAAGGTAACCCTTGATCAGGTTCACCCGCTCCCTTAGGGTCAAAGTCCAACCCTTCCACTGGTCCACCTTTTGAGCGGCGATCTTTAGCCTGCCCTCCCAATTTAGCTGGGGGTAATCACCCGGGTCGAAATTGATGCCTAAGATCTTTGCTGTGGCTTGGGGTTCTGGGAGGGTGTCCAGGAGGCCGAAACTAGGGTCTCCCCCTCCCAGCCAGAGACTCTCACACTTCTCCTGGTTCATCTTAGACCCAGATGCCTCCGAGTAGCGGTCAACCTCAGACATCACCCAGTCCGCCTCCTCTTTCGAGGATACAAACAAGGAGACATCATCGGCGTACGCCACTGCCCTCAAGGTGGCCTCCGGGGCCGCCTGGTCCATCCGGACTCCCGCCAACGGTTCATCCTCGATCCTCCTTAAAAAGGGGTCGAGGGCGAACACGTATAACAGCGGGCTCAACGGACAGCCCTGGCGAACCTCAGATTCCACCTCAAAAGGGCGGCCAGACCAACCATTCACCAGCGGGAAAGTCTCAGCCCCTGCATACAATGCCTTTAACCAATTTACGAACTCCCCGGGCAGACCGTACCTCAAAAGGACAGACCAGAGGTAGTCGTGGCTCACCCGATCAAAAGCCTTTGCCTGATCTAGGAACAGCAGAAACCCCTTCCAGAGGCCAGCCCTACCCTGCTCCACTGCCTCACGGACACCGAGTACAGCACTAAATGTGCTGCGGCCTGGAACAGAGCAATGCTGGGACCCCGAGAGGAGCCGGGGTGCAAACTTCACCAACCGATTAAAAAGCACCTTTGCCAGAACCTTCCGGTCCGTATTGAGAAGCGCTATGGGACGCCAATTCTCAATACGGGACGAGTCCCTACCCTTTGACAGGATAATCAGGGCAGACCTCTTCATTGAACAGGGAAGAGCACCCGAGGAAAGGCACTCGTTGAACACCTCCGTCAAGAGGAGGACCAAAGAGTCCCTAAAGGTCTTATAAAATTCAGACGTTAAGCCGTCTGGACCTGGCGATTTCTTGAGCCGAAGCCCATCAATGGCCAGTCTCACTTCCTCTTCCCTGATTGCCTCAGTCAAAACGCCGAGAGAGGGGTCATCCCCTGGCTCAGGAACGGCTTCGGCCAGGAAAGTCGACGTCACGTCTCGATCTAGTTCCCTCTTTCCCAAGAGGCGTGAGTAGAACGACCTGACGACTTCCAGGATCCCTGATTTGGATCTGTTCAGGGAACCTGTACCATCGATCAGGCCGGTCACTACTTTACGATTCACTGACATCTTACAGTTTCTGTAGGGGTCAGGTGAGCGGTACTTCCCAAAATCCCTCTCAAAAACCAAAGATGTGTGTCTATCATACTGACTCCTCTTGAGCAAAGACTTCACTCTGGAGATCTCCTCACGGTCACCTCCAGTCGAGACGAGCTGCTCAAGTTTCCTCCTCAGGCTCTGGTACAGGCGGTACCTGCTCAGGCTCCTGAGGCTAGAGAGCTGGCGGAAGAAACTCGCAACCCGATCTTTGAACATCTCCCACCACTCAGACTTAGTGCTACACAGATCCAACAGCGGTACCTGGCTCTGAAGAAAATCCTCAAAGGATTGTCTCACCTCCGCTTCTTCCAGCAGTGATTAATTCAGCTTCCATAGTCCTCTCCCCATCCAGGGGGTTTCTGAAACATTCAAGGAAAACACTGCTGAAGAG